>NW_026571133.1:26375639-27025639 GCF_026225935.1 Boleophthalmus pectinirostris | reverse complement strand
TGTTTGTCATGGTACCATAAAGGCCTAGGCCAGTCTTTAAACTTGATGACTGTTCTGCTGGACCGACCTCTCTGTTCCGCTGCCATTTTGTAAAAGCTGTGAATAGACTGGCAGCCAGAGGAATTGCTACCATCATGCAACACACAAACCTAAATGGCATTTTGTAATTATTTAAACCTCCACAACATCATTTTGTGTTTTGTAATATATGGTCTACTCACAGGCAGGTGATCTCTAACATGTTTGGGGCAACAGTGTCAGGTACACAGTGGATCAGGAGTACCTCTTGAGTGGAGTCATTCACCAGAATAGAAGGGAAGGGGGCAAGAAGAGATGCACCCCCAAACTTCAACCTGTCTGTTAAAAAGAAAACAACCTGTTTTATCCTATATAAAGCATGAACAACATTTTCAGTACTGACCTTGCAGCACCAGCAATTGGACATCCTCTTCCTTACAACTGTCAGGGACACATATCCCCACAAAATACTCAGTTGATCCCTATTAAAAAACGTTAGTTCATATCATACAAATATGATAAAAAAAATTTGTGATATTTTACCTGACGGAGGAACACTTGGCAGTATTGTCCAGCAAAGGTTGGCGCCTGAGCAGACTGGCACAGCTGCAACAGGCCAGGCTGATCAGTGTTACCACCCTCCACATTGCTTCCCATTTTTCCAAAGGCATCATACACTGATTAAAACATAGCACAATCAAATTGTTTCTAATTACATCACATGAAATAATAGTACTTTACTCCTTGCATAAGTCACAAATCATAATCATAAATCAATCACAACCACTTAATCAGGGTTCCATTGCAACTGCAATGTTAGTATCGCAAGAAACAAAATTAACTCTATTAAAATTTTTGTCCTTGCAAGGAATTTTGAATAATTTGTTACTTACTGTGAACAGCATATTCTTTTGGATGGTCCATGTTTATTTCAGATAGAAAAGTGACTGTATCCATAAGACATCTCTGAGACAGTGCCAAGTCTTCTGTCATGCCCAGGCCTCCATACGAGCGTAGTAAAATGAGCAGCAACACCAAACAGGCTTTCATTTTAACACTGATTGCTCCACCTTGCTGACAGCTGCCTTTTATAGCATTGTCATCATTACGATGGGAGTGTGAAATTGGCATTTTACCTTGATGTAAATGGCAGGATTGTGTTACAAACATGAATGTCACTCTTCAGAATGAATAGGATTTGGTAATGCATCTGTAGTGTTAGTAACAAGCCACTAGATGGGGCTAAATGATAGTGAAGCCACTTTGTTAAACGTGGTACTTCAGAACCTAAGCACAATGCTGAATGCCTTAATAAATTTGAAGAAATACTGTATTATTTTTATGCTCCATACAAATTTATTTGTATGAGACATTTGTAGAGCCAAAACATTATTTCAAAATTGTCTTTTCTGAATTTAGATAGTGATGTTTTCTTTGACACTTATATTTGACACACATTTGAATTCATATTGAGACTTTTATATTTTCCCACTGTATTCAAAATGTATATAAATACATATTGCATCAAACAGGACCATTTATTATTACATTCCAATTATTCGTCAAAAGTAGCTCCTTAAGCACAATATAATAGCACACAAGTAGCCATGATGAATTTGGCACTGAACTAGTCACTTGCATTGAGTGGGAATGTTGTAATGAGCTTATATATTAATAGCTCCTGATTGTCAACATCCAATTATTTATTGAGTTGTTAAGCTCTTGAAAGGGAACAACAACGTAGGTCCTACATTAAAGTTTACATTGATTGGGAACTCATACAAAACTTCAGTACATTCAGTGGAAATAGCAGCATTAAAACTCTGCATATTGCAGATTAAACACACTCTTACAATATTTCAATACAGGCCACAGTACCCCCAAACTATCTAGCTCTAGACAAAGCTAAAGGCAATGAAAATAAAAATAAAAATAAAATATATGACAGGAATACTGCAAAATCCTATAGGAACAACTTAAGTAATGTAGGATATAAATTAATGACTTGACATACATGTATGTGGCTGCCTGTTATTTACACCTAGAGAGTTTTGTTTATATCATGAGAGCTGTATTGCTTTTGTTCAGTATTCATCGCTTCTCTAATTGCTTTTGCTTTAATAAAAGCCATCCCATGTGTCCTCATGTGAGTGTTTAAAATACCCTCAGTTTCAAATTCCCGGCCGCACACTTTACACCTGGTGTTTGGCATGCTGTTGTCATTCTCGTCTGCACTGTTGAGCTGGTTCTCTCTCTGGCTCTCGTCACCCCCTCTGCCCTGTCTATGGCTGAGCCCGCGTGGCTCCTTCATTCGGTGAACGATAAACATGTGTCTGGATAAGGAGCGAGGAGAAGTGTAGCAGAGTCCACACTCCTTACACTGGTATGAAGATCCATCGGACTTATGCCGTGGGATGTGCTCATGGAAAGTTGTCATGTTCTCTGTGTTAAAGCCACAGACGCCACACTTATGAACTTTAAGGATATTTACTTTTAGCTTCTTCAAAGGCTGTGAATCAGAGTCCCTGTTATTAACATCCGGAGAGCCTTCATATTCTTCTGACCTCCGCTTTGGACTTGTCTGTGAGAAACAGAATATAACAAGAACTTGTATTAACTTTGTTGCAAAGTTATATGCTATTGTTTTTATTATAAACATACTAGATTTTCACAACACTGAATCCATTTACATAAAACACTATTAACAGCATAAAGTACCATTTCTTTATCAGACACTGTCGATGTGATATTAGTATGAGCAGTTTTCCTTTCTTGATCACCGTGTATCAGCTGAGTATGTTGGTCCAACAGAACTCTTTTGGTAAAAGGTTGACTTAGAGGTGGACATTGTCTATAACAAATAACAAAACATTATATTACTGTTTTCACCAACACTTAAATGTAAATATTGTGACAATTGTGAACTCACGGGCAGGGGAGAACATTGTGCAGCCCCTTGTGCTTGAGACGATTATGTCGACAGAGGCTATGCATAGAACAAAAAGATTTCTCACAGTGATGACATGGGTGCTTTTTTAATATCTGAAAAGAAAAAATATAATGTCATTGAGTACATTTAATTTTGTTAACATGAAGTCTTTAATGTGTGACTTGAAAACTTCCACCTTTCCATGCTTTTTGCGCATGTGTCCCACATAAGTCTCTCTTGAAGCAAAGACCATGTTGCACTCCCCACATGTGTATCCAGTATTTGTATTTTTCAGCCCTTTTTGGCTGCTACTCTTTGCTTTCTTTGCCAGCAAAAAGTTGTCAGGTCTGCCATGACAGTTTTCATTTGAACTGTCTTTGTTGTGGTTGGTGTTGGCACTGGAGCTGTTAGAGTTGGTGGACCTAGTGATGAGAGGGAGGCTGAGACTTTGTGGGCCCTCAGCTGTCTTCAGAGTACCATGAGTGGCCTGACAAAAAGCAGAGCTTATCATTTAAGCACTAACAAAGCATAGTAGAACAAAATAATACTATGTGATATTAGATTGTGCACAGTAAATGAAGAAATATTATTTTTCTAAATGGTAAATTTGAAAAGGTGGTAAATGGTCCCATTTTTCTATAGCACTTTTCCACCTTCAAGGCACTCAAAGTGCTTTACAACTGCCAACCTTCAGATTAGTGGGCGAATGCTCTACCAACTGAGCTAACGCCGCCCCGGTAGTGGTGGTATTGTTTATGTTAGGAAAATTTGCACTGAAAGGTATGCTTGGCATAATATATAAATACAATGTACCCCTACCTTTATGTGATCCAGCATGAGTTGTTTTTGTGCATAGTACATGGAGCAGTCTGGGCATTTGAAGACAGGTACCCTGTGATTATTGACATGCTGTTCCAAATGTGTGTAGAGCAGAGACTGTAGAGTGAAGACAGTGTCACACATGGCACATTTGTAGATCAGCCTGAAATACAACAAAATTCAGTTAAAATGTCTGTTATGGAAACCCTCATTTGTAAGGTGATGCCACATTGGCCGTCTAAAGGTTGACACCTGGAAAAACAATTAAGAAAACCAAAGCTACCATGTCTAAAGTCTCCAAATCCTTCAATTGATGACATAATCTATGTTTCAAAGAATACATTAGACATGGGTATTCCATTACACTGTCTAACTACTATCTCTAATTTTATTATAGGCAATTGTGATTTTGCCAATACACAACGAATGCTAAGTAACAAAGTATGTTGTAGAAAGAGGCTTACTTGGGCTCCCCTGCTTTCACTCCTGGATGCTGTGTATATGCATGGGAGTGTGTCCCAGGAGCTGACTTGAAAGCCATTGGACAGATAGGACATTTATAGAAGATTTCACAGTGAGAGCTTTGGATGTGGGACTTGAGAGTGGAAGCATCAGTCGAGATCACGCTGCAGTGGACACATCTATGAAAAAAGAAGTGTTATTAATATTGTTCTAATACATTATTATTAACTGAGCTGGGTCTTGACTTTGTATGATGTAAATGAGCTCACCTGTAGCCACTCTTCCGGGTGTAGTGCAGACAGGTTTTGTTGACATGATGTGACTGAAGGTGGACTGATTGAAAATTAACTCCACACTCAGGACAGACATATGGAGATTTATGTTGGTGAATTCTCTGGTGCGACATGAAGCTGCACTGATTTGGCAAAATCATTTGGCAGACAGAGCAGGTTTTCTGTAAAACATGACTGCAATGATTAAATCATGCATTTACCAAATCAACTAGCTACAATACCCACACACCTGGCTACTAGACTCCTGTTTGTAGTGGACTACTAGAGAGTGGACATCCTCAAATATTTCATTACATTCCCAACACTTAAGATTTGGTCTCTCCAGTTTTGATGTTTCATCCTCCATTGCCTCAACTTTCACAGTACATGGCGTGCATTGTGCTGCAGTCTGTAATACTCTTTGTAGTATTTTGGAGGGGGCGGTGGAATCCATACCATTTGTATCACTTGGACTTGTGGCAACTATCATCTGGTCTTTTGGGATTGGTTTGAGGATGAGGTTTGAGCACTGCATGACCATACCTTTTTCTTTGTGGCTTCTGGCATGAGATAGCAGGCTGCATTTGTTGTAAAAAACTAGACTTTTGTTGCAGTGGTTGCAGGTCATTTCAATCCTAACACTACGACGCTCACAATGCTGCATCAGGCTTTTCTCTAGGGCAAAAGAATCACCACATTCCAAGCACCTGTAGCCTCGACATGGTAGAGTTATACAGGCAGCCGATGGAGGGGAGAGGTCTGGGACATATATGGGAACAGGGTTAATGCTGCCGAGGAGTTTGTTGAAGGCATCCACCAGAGAACTTTGAGAACTCCCAAACACTTGCACCTTGGACAATTTTTTTGACACTTGGTCATTAAAGATTGATTTCAGTTGAGATTGCTGTGTTTGTGAGGAAGAGTAAACTTGTTGGAGGTCACAGGAAGATGATGTCATGGCTTTAGGTAGGAGATTGAGGTTCCCAAGATGCACTGTTTTAGGAATAAGTTTAGCACTAGTCGCCTTAGAGGGTACCATGATAGCCTGTTGTTGATTGCCATTTGCACCTTTGAGAATTGCACCACTCGTACTTGACACTGATGAAGCTGGGATCACTGTAGCTTTGACTGTGGTGTTATCCGCCAGCATAAGGCTGATCACTTGTGAACCAACTGTTTTAACAGCTGATACAGGTAAAAAGGCTGTCGCTACAGGCTTCATTGTCATCTGCTTTGGTACTTCATTTACAAAGTCACCAGAATTAGCTACTTCTGTTGTTGGTAGTGAAGTTCTTGGAGAAGATGTAATTGCAGTGGTCGTTCCCATAAAGTTTTGGCTTTTAGAAATCTCAGATTTTTTAATGCCCTTGTGCTGAGAAGAAACTGGAGTAACGGTGCGCTTTATTTGTCCAGTCTTTGTCTTAATAGTTTTAATACAGACTTTTGGGATCACAGGGGTGTTGGCAGAGATTGAGGCAGAAGAACAGTTGCTGCTACCATCACTTGTGATCATCGATGGGCTATCTGGTAGCTTTGGTTGCAACTTTTGTGGAAACTGTTCACTATCTTCAAGCTTTGCACAAGTTATAGGACTGTCATCTTCTTGTGGACTAACAAGTATGGGTTTAACTTCCACTTCTACAGCATTGTACACTTCAGTATTTGCAGTAGCAGACCTTTTGGGACTAAGGACAGCTTTGTTTTTTTCGCATGGAGACAGTGTATGAGAGGTTTCTTTTTTTACTGGGAATGTATTAGACAAACAAGTTTCTGAGGGCTCATCATTTTTACACATTTTTAGTTCATCTGGTTTTAGAATAGCTTTTAATTCTTCTTGTTGCCTACATTCATTGGGTGAAATACAGAAATCAGTATTTTCTTGACTGTTGTTGTTCTTATCATGTTTTACATTACCCTCTACATTTGCTTTTGCTAGATTGTCATCAGAATTAAGGGAATCAGACTGTTTATTTGTTGATCTATTGGGGGACTCACTACCACGTTTGTCACCACAAACTTCTTCTTCATCATTTTCCTCAGCACTTGAGATGGGACTGTATTTATTGAACATTGGTGATTTGGCTCCATTTGGTGAACTCTGTTTGTTTTGGTTGTGATCACAGCTTACAGATGGAATGGGAGACAAACAGCCATTATAATGTCCATTTTGACTGACTGAGTCTGATTGAGTCTGAGAATGCATATGTCCTTTATTGTCCTTGTTTCTAGTGTTCTTAACAATGACACTAATGCCACCATCTTGAGTGCTCTGGGGCTCATCTTGAGGTGTAGTCTCTGAATTTGTTGGTTTGAGCTGGCTTTCATGATCAGCTTGGCCTGACTCAATAGCAGCTTTGGGATCAACCATGTCAGGGATGTCAAAGGCTGCCAGTAAATCATCAAAGTCTGGAGTCTTCATATCTCCCATGATTTTACTTATATCAGCTCACCTAACAAAGAAAAATACATTATATGATTCACATTAAGCTTTTTACTTTGCTTTACTCTTTAGTTATATAAACACAATCAAACTATGAGCTAACAAGATTTTCAACAGCTGTCACTTTTTTTCCTCATTTATTGTTACTAAAAATAACACCATTTAAATCCATGGAAAAAAGAAACATAAAATAAGAAGTCAGCCAGGATTGTGCTGCACCTATAGCACATTTAAATGCAAAAACATTCATATGTAATAGGGCCAGTATTGATTTAGGTAAACTGTAATTGTTGTCCAGACAAGGATGCTGAGATGCTGGGCAGAAAATACTAGAGTGAAGCATGACACAATGGTGACTGAGCTGTGAGACGTTTATGGACCTTGAGGGAAAAAAATCAACTGACAGACATTCCACCTGAAAATATATTTAATACTAATATAACCATAACTGTACACCATTCACAAGTTTAAACACTTTTTCTTGAGTTTATATTAATTGCTTGATAATGGGACATAGGATATTTTATGTGCATTGTATCCAATGCAATTTAAAGTACATCTGCATGTAATTGCATAAACTTTTGTCTCTTTTCATCGTCGGTTTATAGACAAGTTTGCTTTCCTTCCTTGCCTCCATCCATGCTGCCACATGGAATGACAATTCCACTGACTCATAGAGCAATATCTGCCCTACTGTTTCTGCAAAATCAGTTTTTTCCCCATCAAGGCCCAGACCTAAGGGTCAGGTTTCATCTATTGATCTGTTGAATTATTATGCTTTGGGTAAGAATCCTTCTCAGTTGTGAGTGTGTGCCTGTGGGTGGGTGTGTGTGAGGAAGACTCTCTTGCAGATTCACTCTGCCAGCCACGTCTCCCTGCTCTCATCTAGTCCCATTCCTCCTGTGAGCATGCCCATGCTGCTACCACGACGACTACTACAGTAGCAGCGGCTTCAAGGAAATCTGCACCATAGCTAAGCACCTCAGAGCTGCCATAGAAGAAGTCTGGACTAGCCCTGTATATCTCTCACTGGAGCACAGAGACAGCATTGTTCCTGTCTTCGCTCCATCTGCCTCCAACCGGTTTCAGCTGGTTCTGTTCACCCAGCCTACAGCAGTACTTTGCTGCAGTACGGCCTTAGAATCGGAGACAGGAGCCTACCCTGCAGGAAATATTGGATTTTTGTCTCTGTACAATATGTAAGTATCTATATTTATGTAATATAATCATCAACATAATAAAGCCGACATGTATTTTCTCCTAGATAAAGCCTCTGTAAGAAAAAAGAATAGAGAAGCATAATGGTCACAGGAAGCACAAGAAATTATCTATTGATATGGGACAAGAAAAAGAGGAGGATGGTGAGTTGTCTACATAAGCAAATGAAGTAAAAAAATAGACTAATAAAGATGTTGTTCACTTACATAATAGAGGATGTTGTCTTCATGATGATGGCGGGAAGCTCACTCTTGGCCTTTTCCTCAGCCACATCCCCCCAGTGCACACATACACACACTCTGCTCCAGCCCGCCCCCAACACCCAATAAACACCAAAAACCTGACTTTGATACTAATAGCCCTCCACTTACACCTCCAATGCTGCTGTCTTAGAGAAAGCACTTTAAATATCCACTAGCCACTGTCTTGTCGCACATAGAACAGTTATCCACACAACATCTCTGAGTGCCTATACTGCCCACGGTCCCTGCTGCCACAAAGACACATAAACATGCAGCTTCATGCAGAAACAGAGAAGCCATACCCTTGTCAGCTTTCCACACAGGTATTCAGTAAAAGGGAATCTTCCTGTGTAAGCCCCATGTTCCCACTACACTATTTCCCCAGTTTCACATCCTTCACAGTTCTCCCTCTCTCCTTCTTAGGGTCATTCTCAGATTTTAGTCTTACTGCAGGCCCTTTCCCTCGCCAGCCCCTGCCACCAGCACCAGCCCGGTGTGAAGGGACAGATGGAGAAAGGGGGCAGTGTTCAGCAGGCGAATCAGGCCTTTTGTCTGTGTGAGGGGGTGAGGGTCTCTCACTTTGGATTGTACAGCAGCAGCTGGTGCAGAGACAGAAGAGAGAAAGAGAGACAAGCCACAGAGGTGGGAAGGAAAATGACAAGCAAGAGACAATAAGGATCATGCAGCAAGACAGGGTTCAACCTTCAAAGCCAGTTCTCGTTTTGCTATCATCATGTATCAACTTGTACTTCGAGAGAGAGAGAGAGAGAGAGAGAGAGAGAGAGAGAGAGAGAGAGAGTCTGACTGTGTGTGTGTGTGTGCGTGTGTGTGTACAGTAAATTTTAATGTCCATTCCAAACCACATAAAACATTACAAATTTACAAAATTACAAAGTGACAACATCTAGACCTACTAATTGTAATGTCCTACCTGACTGCAGCAGTTGTCTTTCAGTTGTCTGGCCCTGGTATCAGCATGAACTAACCAACTAGGCCTGCCTTGCTCATTATGCTACAGGTACATTGATACATGGAATAGACATTTAGACTTCTGTGCATAAAAGGCCCTGATCTCAAGTGAGGCAGATTCAGAACAGGAGATGGCGCTGAGGATGCTGTGTTCCTCACCTTTGACTGTCATAGTCACATGATCACAGACACCCTCCATTCTGTGCTGTCTGTGCTGCTCATGCATTTAGATCAAGCTCAAGATTCTGTCACAAAGCGGCTGTTACATCCCTGCAACCATTAGTTTAATCATAGCTAGGATGTAGTAAATGACTAACACACACATTTCCATTAGCTTAACACATCCACATACATAGATTTGGTCATATTTAATCAAAATGACTCTTGTAACATTCATTCCCGTGTCATTTTTAGTGCTTGAATGTCTTCATTGAAATCACAGATTTGACAGCTGCCATCAGACAGCCACAGTCTGAACCTATTACAATGGAAAATTGCCTTCACTAATTATCACTTTTGCTTCTGAAAGACTTCTCTTTTTAAAAGGCCCATTTTATCTGGAAAACAAAGTTATTTCAGTTACAAGTTATAAGAGCACTTAATGCTGTTAGGCATTCTGAGAGGACCTGTTGTTTTTAACATTTATGATTACATTATGCTATATTAGCTGTAACCCTCATTTTTATTTGTAGTATATCTACTGACACATTTAGCCCAAAGGAAATCAAATGGAACATTTTCAAGAAAGCGTCAGTGTTAGTTTTTTTTTTTTTTTAAGTTGGCCTGCAACGCCATCTGGTGGATCAGATTTCTTGTTTCTATGCCATTATCAGATATTGTAAAAGGTTTGCAAGTGTGCAGTGCCGACAATTTTAAAATATAAATAGATATATAGATTTATTTTAATTGTTTATAAAATTATACCCTTTTTATTTATGGAAATAAGGGGTTAGCAATCAGCAAGTAAGTGGCTGTTTGTAAGACTGATTATTAAGTGCTGTACTGATTACAAACTTCCTTTAACAAGCTGTGACCTACAGATTAGTTTCAAGTATGCTGTATGCATCATAAATTATTTGCTAGTTTTGTTGCAACCGTCAGATCTACGTCAGACTAATTTCCAAACTTTTGATAAACGTTTTATTTGGCTTTGTAGCAACAATATTTAGGTGACTCACTGTGTTTCGTTTAAGGTCATAGGTGGACAATGATGTATATGGCCTTCTTTGGAGGAGTACACCACCCCGTGCAAAGAGGATGTGACTTGTGCGGTAACCCTAACCTTTTCAACACTAATATTGCCTGCAGACCTCTACGTAAAGCATATCATGCTCCCTTATCTGTCCTTGTGCATTATTTTTATTTGGCAAGCTGTATGTCTGCTGGGATGAAAAGCAGCTGTCATTTATGAAGACTGTACACAGGAACTACGTGATTACACTTTTAATTTACATTCTTGACTTTTCCAAAATAAACTAATCTAGAACAATAAACACCTAATGAATAGTACATGCATTGTACATCTTTTGGCGAAGGGGCACACGCTGGCAGATGATAATTATCAATCATTTTAATTGTTAACATATGAGCTATATGATTTGGTTGTTAAAACAACTGAATATTTCAGTGTCACATTACAGAAATCATACTTGCCTACATTGAACAGTTCAAACGAAATAATTTACTATTTGATATTGCTTTCTGGCGGATTTTATTCAGATTTTTTGATTGCTCATTGACCCCAGTAAGAGATCTGCCATTATTGGTCCCAACCCATTATTCATTGCAATTATTCCGTGATCATGAAATGACGCTGACACCTCCTGCAATCACCCAGCAATCTTGAGGCAAACAATATGGACCAGTAATAATTACAGACTAGTGTCGTTTGTCATCGTGCTGTGGCACCGGCTACTTTTAAAAATCGCAGCTGACGCGCTGCCCTTGCATCAGGAGGGGCATTTAACTTAACCCAGTAGACAACACTGCCCGACGCGCTGAGAGTGGACCTTCTCCGCAACGAATATTAGCATTTACTGGAGATTATGATGGATTTTTGACTAAGTTTCTAAAAGTTACTGCGTTTTCCTACTACATAAGACACGCTGACAAAACATGCGCGCTCTGTGGTCCCCATGGACTTGCAGACCGTTTCTGCCCCTCTTTATTATTCTTGCAACAATTTCCTGTGTTTTGCACTCCATAGAAAGTCCTGTACCTGGGAAAATGTATCCACGCGGCAATCACTGGGCTGTAGGTAAGTTGCTGACAGGTCACAGTATATTTTAGACTGCTACACACGGGTAACAGCTTTAGAGGTTTTCATCACACTAAACAATGTGTATAGCTTTTATAATGAGAACAGACTGTTAACTATTGCATTTAAATAGGCATTTTTGTGATATAGCCTACAAAAGCTTTAGACTGATTTCTGCGTAATTTATTTCAGTTTAAATTTGGTAGGCTATCCTGCGCTCCTGTCGCTGTCAGGAGGGATATCTTTTATGTTGACTTACCTATCTTACTTATGATTATTACACACTTCCTAGGTCATTTGATGGGCAAGAAGAGCGTCAGTAGTTTTGCAACTCTACAACAAAGTGACCACAACAGTGACAACCTCAGAGACTGGCGAACGGAGGAGGCCACGCAATACGCGCGTCTGATGCAACGGAAAACTCACCAATTGAAGGCTGCTCAGATGCACAACCTGGCTCTGCTACACAGCAGGAGGAGACGAGTGGACAGATACAAATATCTCCGAGAGGTAAGCTTGGAAATGGTCAGAATTTATGTATGACAAGATTTTTATTTTTTGCTTATGTGCTTTTTATTGTAGATAAATGACCTCCTGCTTCTGACTTTGAAACTCCAAGAGAATGACTCTATATAAGTAAATATTTTTGTTATTGATATGACATGTGATAGTCTATTTATGTTGCAGCAAAATACTAAAATAATGTAAAACTAATCAAGAATTCTGTCAATATGCTTCCATTGCGAATTCACCATTTACATAAATATAAGTCACATTCTGCTTTAGTCTGTCATCTGACAACAATACCGCAAGGTGGCGCACAAGTCTCACAAACCTGTATTTAAATGTGTCCGTGGATCGCTGACTCTTGTGGATAATAAAGAAAAGTCGTCCTTATTGCTGCCCCTAGCCTTCTGTCTTGCAGAAAGAGTAGCCGACATGGTTACTGACTTTGATTTTTAATGAAGTCAATTGAACATGTTAATGGAAACAATTTGGATACATGAATCCTTTCTAAAAGAATCTAAGAAAAGATTTCCTTTCCTTTTTTCTGGCATTTCTTGTGGTTGATCTGTAAACAAAGGGATACAATAGAGTTACAAGCCACTTTCACCTCATTTTGAAGGGACTAATCCCAACAGGCAACGGTTTACAGAGGATAATGAGCTGGAAATAATGAGGCTGAAGACCCATCCTCAGAAACAGAGGAAGTGTTAAATTCGAGATAATCTAATCTGAAGACTCTTCTAGGTTAAATATTAAACAAAAATGATTTAGGGCACCTATGCAACCTATGTAGTCATAGGATCAGTATCCCATATAAGTAACTCTCTCTTAGGCATATACCTAGCATCATATATATATATATATATATATATATATATATATATATATATATATATATATATATATATATATATATATATATTTTTTTTTTTTTTTTTTTGTTAAGGTGTATTGAAGTTAACACTTTGTTGTGGGCTAGAACCCATTCCTTTTTTGAGTGAGAGTACTCTTATGTAGGCCTATAAAATGCAACTACAATAGATAAACAATGCAGGCCTACTACAATACAACGTTATTGCAATGAAAAAATAAAAAGGCTTTCATCTTTTTATACCACAGATTAGACTAGAAAATAAATCATGATAAAAAATTAAAATAGGGTACATTAAGCAAAGGAACTTTATTGTCACACATGGTACATCTTTGATGATTATGAAGTTGGAAAAAAATGGATAGGCCTTCACATACACATACACTTAAGTATTGCTTATAAAGGAGAGTTATAAAAGTTGCAGCAAAGTAGTCATTAGAAGACACAGGGCAGTAATCTTTTACAAAGACTGCAGCATTTTAATTTGTGTTGCCAGATAAGTAGAGTTTCTTTGAACCTAAAATTTCAACATCAGCAAAATAGAATATCTCAGTTCAGGTCTGCTGTACAGTATAAGCGTTCTTGGGTCCATTGTTAATCTCCTTCAGTAGCATCACCATGACTTTCCAATTGACTGAATGTGTTCCTTGGCTTTCATCCTCAGTGAGGCAATACTGGAGTTTCTGGGATCCACTGAACATTGGTATGGCACAGGCGGGCACATAGATCTGATAAGGGGCAGGTGAGTGTTGTGAGCCAGGGCAGGAGAGCCAAGGAATGGGGCCGATAGTGTTGATGGTGAAATTGCGGAGGAATGCGATGCAGTGTATGTCCCAGGAAGGGCATGCTGTGGGCTGCTGACGAAGCCAGGCAGTGACTGCATGGAGGTGGAAGAGGTGATGGGGGTGGTCAGCCAGGAGTCCATTTGCAGTCCAGATCCCAATGCTTGAGTCGGAGATCGGCTAAATGACAGCAGTGAGGGGGAACTGTCCTGAAGTTTGATGGAACTGACTTCAAGCTTCTCCTGACGGCGCCACTTTGCACGTCTGTTTTGGAACCAGACCTACAAAACACCACCCATATAAATGCACACACACACACACACACACACAGCTTGTCAGGTTTGTACTGTATATTCCATTTAATGTGAGATTCCTGAGATTCTTAGGTATATCTCTAAATAGATTGATTTCTTCAGGTTTCAAGAAAATTCAAGCCTGTGACTTTTTTGCCTCATGGACAATAAAAATACAAAAATTCTTCTCGACATTTCAGAAGTTTAGTCTTTTTTTTTGTTTTTTTTTGTATTATTAGGGACAACTTTAAGATACCTGCACGCGGACCTCCGGAAGGTTGACTTTTAGGGCCAATTCTTCTCGACTGTACACGTCTGGATAGTGAGACTTCTCAAAGGCTCTCTCCAGTTCATGTAGCTGGAATGTGGTGAACGTGGTCCGGTTCCTCCTGTGTTTCTTCTTTGAGTTTTCATCATCCGGCAACTTGCCCTCTCTGTCCGGAGAGTCCAGACACGCTGACGATGGCTCCGTGATGCTTTTGGCACAACAGACCACTGCGGAGCAAAGGCAACAGAACAACAGGTGAGTAAAACCAATATGGTCAAGTTCTAGCTTTAGGGTAACTTTGAACTTTTAATAAATTAACTAACCAATTTAGAATCATTGCTTTTGATCGCAAATATAAGCCAGGTTAATACAATTTAGGCCACTTTTAATGCATAAAATGTTATGCTTAACATCCATTAAATATCTGATTGCACATAAGCGGCTTTTTTTTTAACACACATAGTAGGTTAGTAAAAACGTAATACTCAGTTTTAAGATGAAGTCATTGTATTAGCAACTGCAAACACTAGTTTAACTTACTGTCAAAATTCCCCGAGTAGGCCTTTTTCTTTGTTGGGGTTACAGTAACATCCGCACTACGCTCAGCATCATGTCCCATCTCTCTGTCCATCATGTTGTAGGATATGGACTTGTGGAAATGAGCGTCTTCTCTAAAGCCCAGGATGGCCTCTATGCTGTGCACAGTGGACACGGCACCGGGACTGTGGATCGAGCGCGCCGGTGACACTGCCTCATTCATTATTGGAGTAGGTGATCCGAGGAGCCACATTGATCGCCGAGGTAAAAGAAAATCAAGTCAACGTGAATAATACAAATAATAAAAAAAAAAAACAACTGTTGCAAAATTTAAGTTTTTAAAGTCAATACACTGTAAATAAGGACTCTTTATCACGCGCGCAAAAGCTTCTTCCTCAGAGCACTCAAACTATCTTCAGACGGGGATTTTAAAGGGGTAAGACACCTATCCTTGTGGCAACTACACTGGACGTCAGAAAGGGGGACGTCCCGTTGGATTTAGGGCTAACGCGTTAAACGTTTGCCCTCAAAGACACATGCGCCCTCCACCACTCCTCCTCCCTAAGTGTGCCTCCCCTACAACCGCCAATATTGTCTCTAAACCTACTTACATAAATCTTAAAACCATCTTTCTGCTCCTCCAGATGTCATGCTCATGTCAGACTGTGAAAAAGAGGAAGATTAGGCTCACAGATTAAGGTACAGTAAAACCATGATTTAGGACTCAGATTGAAGCATAATATTTAATCAATACATCATTAAATTATGGAACTATGAACAACTATTTCCCTCATTTTTTCACACTTTAACGATTTAATGAAACCAAAGTTACAACACCCAACTAGAGGGATATCAGTTTTTTTTACAAGAGGAAAAAATGTGTAATGTCTCTCTGTAAGAAACAATAGATAGCTTTGATACAATACTGATTGTCTTTTGAACTGACACAAGTAATTGGTTAAAGTATTTCATTAAAAAGGGTCCTATTTTGTGGTATATTTTGATCACTCACCTCTTTATACATATTTTGGGGGAATTGTTTTAGCAACAGCTGACACTGAGAACCATTTCCTGAATTTATCTACCTAAATGTGAGGTGCAACCACTTAGCAGCAAATTTAGTTTGACAGCAGTGTGGTAATCCCATTTAAGGGGATTACATTGTTTTACTCAATAAAGTTAAAAGCCCAAAACTATTGAGCTTTTTCTAATTACAGGAGGTGACCAGAGTCTTTGTTTGACTGAGTGAAGTGGGGGGAAGGAGGCTAATGAGTAACTGGATCAATTAACGTCATCGTTATTGTTCAAACATTTGGATTTGGCAGCATTACACCATATAGTCACTCAGGTGTAGGCACAAATTAAAATATCAAATTGTATGGACTTTTTAGTTATAAACATTTTTCATTAAAATCTGGTATCTAGCTACAAAAGTACCATATTTGAAATATTTGTTAAAAGATAGAAATAATAATTACTGGAATTATAATTTTATCAGTGATTCTTCATAAACCAAATAGTTGGGCAGACTCTGCAGTTTCATGGGGACAAAGTGACAACCTTGAGTTTACTGATCCTATTAGTTGGTAATCCCTGGACTTCTCAAATCCACAGACATTAAAACACAGGTTCATGTCAAAATAAAGTTGACTCCCATAGCTGTGTGTTACCCCCAGCAGGTGTTTGGGTAATGCCCAATTAACTGAAGACTGATTTCTTTATTTGTTGCACTATCATTGAATAAGGCCGATCGGATTACGGAATTACGGATATTCTTTGTCCGGTTGCTATAAATAGATTTAAACCCCTTTGTTTTCAAATAGAGGGACCAGTTCAACTTGACCATGTTTAATTTCTGAAATGTTTAATATTTAACAACACATTTGGGCATTTGCAAAACAGTGTTATTACATGAGTCTTAAAACAGTGTAATACAGTTTGTGTTTTATGATGAGAGCAAATATGCAAAAAGTGATGAACATGTGGTTTTGTATGGTTTTTGAGTTAAATAAAATAACTACAAGTTTGTATTTCTTTTAAACATAACATTTAAAAAAGACTAACAGAAAACAGAAATCACTCAAACAAATCTGGAAATGTATTAAAAGGAAGTTTTTGTTAGGGTCATTTGACACACTCACACAGACAACAATTTCACATACACCACACACCACACAGCTGAAGAACATGACATTATTACATTGTATGGGAGGAAGTGTGGGGCTGTTCAGGGTTTATCATTAGAAGATGTTTTTGTTGTTGTTGTTGTTGTTGTTTTATAGGTGGGCAGCAAGAAATAATATTTACAAAAGTTATAGTCAGTGGTCTAGACCTGCATAGTACCATATAACATGTAATGGTGTTACTGTTAAACCCTGGTTGGTAGTTAGATTTTCACATTTGTTTCTCCTCACATGACAGAGCACTTTTCCTCTGCTTTGGTCTTGAGCTCAGTGACTGTGGCTGAAGCCTTCTCCTTCAGCTGATCCATGTCCATGTTCTGCAGGTTCTGAAACTGGCCCATAAGGGAGTCCTTGCCCTCCTCCTCGGTGGCGTCCTCGTCCACCATCTTGAGAAGCTCTTCAGGCACATCCACATCATCTCCAGCCATCTCAATCATGTTTTCATCCTGCTCACTCTGCAGGTAAGGAAAAACAACAACAATCATCCAATACGCGGGGACATAGACTTAAAAATACATCTTTTGTGTGGATTATCAGGTATTTGAGACTTCACCTTTCTCTTCAGATTATAGGAGATTTGGAACATTTGTGCTGTTTTTTAAACAATTTCCTAAAGGATATTTTATAGGATTAAAATACATGTTTTCAAAACATTTGTTGTTTAGTACTATATTCACTTTTACTAAGATCTATTGAACATGACTTTCATTCATTTAATTTTATTTGTTATCATTATTTTGTGAAGGTGTCCTGTTGTTAAAGTATACTGCTTAAAAGGTTTTAAAATGTAAAATGTAGTTTAAAAATTAAAACCTACTGTATATTTCATTCTTGATGATCTTCAATAGCTTGTTATTGTATTTATTTAATTGGCTGAAATCCCATAATTCTACCAGTAATAAGCACTAACATGCATCCAATTAACATAAATTAACAACATATATAATAAACAAATTTCACAAAACACTGAAATTAATTACTGTGTTTACTTTAAATTATGTATTTTGTATTGAAAAGAAGAGCAAAGATTAAATCAGCTGCTACAGAAAGCTACAGCGACAGATATGTGGAATAGTGTGCAATGCTGTAGCCGGTCTGTGGGATTATGTCAGAAGTGCTTTGGTGTTTTCTCATGGTGGATCCTGATGATCGGCTAAAGATATCCTCTGTAGCAATACATGGGACGCAAATCCATTAAACCCCAAACATTTACCGTTTCTAATCATGCCTTTTTAAAATGCATGCTGAATAAACAATATAGCTGCAAAAATCTATATTTGACAAACAACCTGTAATTTTGTAGAATCAATTTGACATTTGTTCTATTCAGCCCTTATACAATGTAAACATAATTAACAGAAATTAATTGCTTTGTTTGTATTGCTAACCATCTTTTGTTTTAGTAATAGTGAAAGGGTGAAAAGCCATTGTTGGAAGAAAGAATACTGCTACCATTGTAAAGAATTGTATAGTCAAGACATTCAATGTGTGCAGTTGAACAAACATAAGAAAACAATAATTCTACTAATAGATTAACTTTACTACCTATCTAAAGCAAGATATTGTCCCTACTAATTGATCCTAAAACTTCTTAAATTGTTAGATATTAAATTCATACATACCTTTTTTGCTCCCTCCATAATAACAAGTAATTCTGTTTCAAATGTCAAGCTACTAGAATATGCGCTAAACTGTGTGTCTTCGTCTACAGTGGCTTCTCCCTAATGAGCCTAGACACCTGCTCAGGGGCACCTAACATTTCCAGGATCTCTCTCACCTTGCTTTCTAATCCACTTGCGTTGTTTCCTGCAGTAGAAAGTGTTGCATGACAACATGATGGTATTGGTGTCCTGTGTACATTTCCAAACCATGTGCTTTTGTATGAATATACGTAAAATATAAACTAGACATATGGGTTTACAATTTAGGACTCACCTTTGGCAGTCTGTATTTTTCTCTAAGGCAGACCCGCAATGTTGCCCTTTCTGCTTTCTTATGTAGAAAATCTGCATCTCTCTCCATCCTGAAAAGTAATAAAGAAACAGCATACCATTTGAACAAAACAATACATGTCGTTTTATCCAGGCTTTGAACTGGCACAAGCATTACTATTAGAGTAGTTTTATGAAATGTATAAATATTACAGTGTTATTATAATGAGTGTATGACTTTCACCATGACTACTGTACAATGGACAATTAGTTTGTAAGTTTGCTTAAGTTTAAGTTTGTCATGCACATATCTTTGAGTAGCTAATTAGGTGAGATTAGATGACCAGACTGAGTAGAACAGATTTGAAATGAAGCCATGAGGTCACAAATCAAACCACGGTAAAGAAAAATAAATATATCTATGTCGGTATCTTCAAGTATGATAATCATAGTCATTCTCCATAACAACAAGTCCATTGAGGTCTTACAGGGATAGTGAATCTGGTTATGTAATTGGGCCTAACTTTGCACAGATGAAAAAAGGGGAATAAAATCATATATTAAAAAAAAAGAAATGTACCATCTAATTCAAGCTAAGTATGGTGATTGAAATAATTAACTATTAAATTAAAAGCATTAATGTATATAAATACAATATGGATACAAGGGTGTCATCTAGTAACAAACTAGTCAGAATTGGTTAACACATTTACGCCTAGTGTAAATACATTTCATAATGTGTAGACCAAACGTAGGGAAAAGCATATTAAGGTCAGCTGACACATTGTGTAGCTATTTCATAATGTACCAGCAAAGGGCACAAAGTAAATTAAGTCTTGCCATTGTTACTACTTACTTCTCTTCCACCAACTGTTTCTGATACTCCTCATATTCCTCACGTGTCATCCCAGCTGCTTTTGCAGGATCTTTAGGGGTTTCGTCTTCTTCTTTGTCACCTCCACCCCCAAGACCCATGCCTGACAAGGGGTTTCCAATCATGCTTTTGATCAAGAATGCCATAATCCCTTATCTAATGTAATCACAAAGTCACCACCGAACAACTACAAAATATCCTGCAAAACAGAAATATTCCTCTACTTTAGCTCCCTATGGCTGTCACATCCACTTTTAGCTTTGTAGTCAACCTGCTGCTTGTCTATGGAGCCAAGGACACACTGACGACAAGCAATAGACACAAACAGGCACGCACAAGCTCACACACACATCGTTGTGCCACAGCCATAATCTGGATTTAATCCCACGTGTTTCACTATGCTAAGAGGCAGATGGCCTGTTTACTACTTTTCTATCGATTCCAAAGTTTCTCTTTTTATTTGTTAAATTTATAAATTCTCTCACAAGTCATGGTGCATCTTATCACATATAAATACATTTTCAGATGGAGACATCAACTTCTGACTTCACTTGTGACGTTTCCACCCACTTGGGTTTAATCATATTAGTGAAGTGTGGGCCACGTGCTGAGGCGGGTGAGACCAATGGGAGCAGGGAGGAGCAGGATTATAGGCTTCTTTATCCCCATCGAGCTTCCGTGCTATTGTTCAGTGGGGGATGACTGACAGGATGGTACAAGGGAGGCACCACAATGCCATTCCTTTGCTTCCTTTTATATTTTACACTTTAGACTATTTAAGAACTATTGACGTTATCTTGTAGTTTTAAAGATAGGCGCAACACAGTCATTTCAAGTATTTCTTTATGGAAAAATTTCCAGGCATTTCATACATGTAAAAAAAGTTATTTCAAAACACAGGTTTTTTAATGTATGAAGAGGGTTCTATTGCAACTTTATATGAAAGGCAAGAGATGGGCATTAAAAATCTGAAACTTGTGACCAACAGAAAAAAATACTGAGAAATCTGAAATATTATGGACGTCAGTGTCGTACTAGCATTCATACACATAAGGCAACATCGATGATCAAATTAAATTTTCAAATAATTACAACAAACTTCATAAACAGCTGCAAATTCTGTGCAAGTACAATAACTTATATTCAATATTATCCAATACTTCTCAAATCAAAAGAACTTCTTGGCAGCTGCCTCTTGTTGACTTCTAAAAGATAAAATCAAAAATGTTAGTGTTCACAGATCAAATTAAAATAATGTTGAACTACCTTGAAATATCTTACTTGTACATGATGTAGCAGAAAAACAGAACCGACTGGACAACTATGAATATAACAAAATGCATTGTGGAGAGACATGTGGGCATTGGAGGTGGCTCTGGGCATTTGAGTGCCTTTTCAGCTGGATTCTGAAGAAGACACAAGAGTCAGGAGAATTGAAGGGAATACTCATACAATGTGATTAACAAGACATAAGAAGGATACCTGCACACTTTTCTGAACAAGATGTTCTACATCTCGTTTGACTAAGTGCAAATGTTCCTTGAGGTCATTGAAATGTTGAAGGCTCTCATATGTTCCCATACCACCCGTGTTGGCCGGGTGTTGAACTGAACCAATCTGCTTCAAAGACTCAAAAAAGGAGGATCTGTGGAAACATGTACAATATTCCCAATCAAAAGACCAGAAAAATGACAAACCAATATTTTTAATGCTGAATAATATGATTTGTTAAATTCACTCTGGTATCAGGATGGAGAAACAAAATTGGACCAAAATTAATCCCCGAATCCATATTCACAAGGGACTACATGCTCTTAAGTTAAAAATACAGAAATTACCATCTGATAAAGGGGGTCATGATTGTTGAATTAATCTCTCATAAAACATGTCTCTTTAAAGATTACGAATAAAGCAGGCTAAAGGCTGCCACACACTACAGGATTTTTTGGTCTTAAATGATTTTTAAACGTGTGACAAAAAGTGCACGCCAGAGACACGAGGAGAACCTTATGAGATTGAGAAATGAAATTACAGGATATGGCTGTGTACCACAGACCTAAAAGATGTGAGCACACCTCACATCAGCCGTTTCCTTTCTACAGTAAAACCACTCGCTTTGAGACACTCAAGTGTTGAAAAGATCAGAGCATTGCACTTCTAGTTTATATGCAAGACAAAACTGTGTTATTTTTATGTGTGAAATGTGGTGCAATCCTTCAGATACATGATTTTTAATGCACAGAAGGTTGGTGATAAAGTACACAGGAAGTAGAGTCACTATTGCTAATCTGCAGCTTCACCCCAATCCGCGCACTGTGTGGATGTAAACAGACACACGTGAGGAACGACTCTTGCCTTTTTACATATAATTTTTACATTATAATTTTTTTTGTATCTCATGCCTCTCTGTCCATCACCCTGTCTGATGCTGTTTTATTGGCTGTTATCATAGTGTTGCTGATATATTTGGTGGTTACGATCTGACAGTGCAGCTCAGAATCACACAGACACCACACATGAGGAGCGCAGCAGCTTCAAAATCGCACACGACTTAAGAAGCATTTTCATGCCAACAATGTTATCGCCATTCACTGTAATAGTAGCAACGTTATTGGTATAAAATAAGTGAACTCTTGAGTAATCATACATATTTATCCTGATAAATTGGGTATCAGTTTTGCTTTTTCAGAATAGGGGCAAACTGAACTTTCACTTTACTTTCAGTTTCAAAGATGATTATGGAAAATAAAACTGGGATTTAACACATTGACATGCAAATAAGGAGGCCTGGGGGCAGGATTATTACCACAACACCAAAAAAACAATTGGACTAAAATCCTTAGTCCATGTTCTGTGGTATGACAGATGTATTGGACAACATCTAATCTGATAAAGAAAATAGTGGTAAGATGTGGGCTTTTCTTGCCTGGACACATGGCTGAGGTCTGAAAAGATGACGCATAAACAAAATCTAATTTGTTTCAGGGAATAACCAAAATCTTCCTTGAGAAAGTAAGTGAGCATTTATTAAAGCCTACATCTAATCTTCAACTGTGACCCATTTATGAAGAGGCGCTCCTCCTTGAATATGAGTCGAAGAGGGAGTCCTATCATGACCTCTTGAATTTCAGTGACAAGGCAGGATAAAATGAATCCTTAATCTACAGTGTATTACAAATGAGCTTTTCACTTGAGCAATTTAGAAGGAGCAGACGTGTGCCTTTTGACAGGAAATGCAGTCACGCTCTCAGGATTTAATCTACTATGACAGCCTTTACATGCCCGATTTATGATGGGATTATACATATAGGAGCTTAATGAAGACATTTATTATTGGTGTTAACGGTTTGTTATATAATAACCAAATTCTCCTGTTAAAGAAACTTTGATTGTCCTGTTGGGTTTAGGCCTTGTTTTTTGTTTATTGTCATTGCAAGTAGATTTTGTAATACAGACCTAATGGAAAACCTAAAACCAAGGCAAAATGACAAATTTTGCTTGGGTATATCAAAACTAGATGTTAGTCAGAAACCTGGCCACTTCATAAGACCCTGGGTGCAAGAATAGATGGGTTTGGTAACAGGACCCTCAAGGCTATCGAGATCATCAGGTGGCCCAAGCATAGTTATCAGGTGTGTCTTGACCACCCAACAGAAGCCATGCTTCTGCCATGCTACTGCTGGGGCCATCGGCCATGGGGTTAACCTGGGGAGAGTGATCTCCAGCTGCTTGGAGTAATGGCTGAGAATGCCATGAAGCTGGAATAAGACTGCTCAGCACCAGGTGGGTTGTACCCATGACGCTGGCCCAGCATCTCCTCACTAGGTCTGTGAATGACTGATTACAAATTAAACACATTGAGAGAAACCTTCACCACTAATATAACAGTCTGTTATTACAGCTACGATATCCTGTGATTTACAACATAGTGGTGTGGTGTATATGTAGCGCAGAATCTGTGGTACCTCAAGTCATTCAAATTCCGAAGGACTTCCTGTTGAGTTGCAATGACGGAGTTTATTTGCGTACTGGAATCCACCTATTATAAATAAATAAATAGAATAAATAAATAATGACAAAGAAAAAAACTACATAATTAATTAAAATACATTGTTTTGCTTTTGTCATGCAGTTGTCCTACCTGTCCTGACTCAGCATTGGCCCCTTTTTTGGAGACCTCTTCAGTAATAATGGACACATAGCGACGCTGCTCATCCAGTATCATTGCAAGTTGTCTGTGGAGTTGTTTGATTTCCAGATGAATCCGGTTCTGGCCTTCAAACACTTGACGAATTTCCCGGTCATTGACAGACTCATACAGATCCTCAACTAAAGAGAATATATCACAACTGATTTAAGTTATTTTACATTCAACTGTTTCTATAAGATTCATCTTTGAAAGACTAACTTGGCTCTCCTTGCACATCAGGGTGTTCTTTCTGAAACTCCTCTTTCTTTTTGTCCAGTTCTTGTTGAAAGTTTTGAAATTCTTCCTGATATTTGTCCTTTTCCTCTTTAGGAATTTCAGATTCAGGTGGAGGCTTTAGTAGAGAACAGAACAATATTTGCTCAGAGTAAAAGGAGCAGTGCTTGGGATCCACACAATATACAGAAATGTATGTGATGTATGCAACATAAAATAACTACCATAGTCAAAGGGCAACATATAGGGCAGGACAATATATATTCATTTACTTACCGGTTGTTGTCCTGGCTCTGTGAGACTGAATAATAAAAAGGACAAAACATCATGGTCATCTAAAAGAGAAATCAAAATATTTTAGACATCATAGTGGGTCCCTATGCAATTCAGCAAAGATTCTTATATATCTGTGCTTGGTAAGGACCTTTGATAATTCCTACAGCCCATATCACATTTGTTGTTTATGAGCAGTATGTATGAAAAGCAATGGATTATAACATTATTACTTACTTATTACTAAAAGGAAAATCTACCTGCTAAGCCCCCAGTGGCAGCGGAGATTCCAAAGAAGCCTTCCGTGGGAATGACCATGTTGTCTACCTTTGCACAGAACTCATAATCTTCTTTATCAGGAGTGAACCCATTGTTGATCATCACCTATAATGAAACGTGAAATAAATCTGGAAATACATGCTCAATTCAGTTTGTTTTCCTTTTTTTTACCGTTAATGTCTTCTTATAGTATGTCATTTTTGCCCGAACTGGATACGGTTTGTTACGGAAATCTCGTAGACATGTGCCAAGAGCTTGTGTGGAGCCATCACTAAAACAATTTAATATTTTAGACAAAATATCAACACTGGCTGGTAGATGTGATCCCAATACACTGAATGTTACACCAGAGTTAGTGTGGTTAAAATGCATAATCAGATTATGTCACAAACATGATTTTTGTAAACAAGTATTAATATTATTTCAGGCCTTTAAAAAGTTACTGGAGCATTCACTGGCCTTGGGGGGATTAGCAAAAGAAAGGATTATTTATTTTTTCTTAAACAAATACAGTATAAACATATTTTTTAATCTTCTTTGAGTTGTCATATTGTAAGTTGATGACATCAGGAGATGTTTACTTACTTTTGATGGTCATAAACAAGGTTTCCATTGTTTCCCACAATGATAATAGCGGGGTTATTTTTCTGGATAAAAACAAAAATTTAAAAAATGTAACCTAACAATGTATCTATTCTCAACAAAAGAATGTGATTATCAGCACTTAATAAATGTATGAAAAGTAACAGACATGATAATACCACTGATTTAAAGCTAAAACTTCAGTATTAAGAGTTCACACAAACCTTGCCGTCATTGTCAAAGGAGTCAAAGAAAACCCCAACTCCATTCCATTTGTCAGCAGCTCCATAGACTGGACCATCAAGTCCTTGTTCAGTGGTAAACCAAACAGCCTGTTATATAGATTAAAACCAAAAATATGCATTGATACAAATCAGTTAGAATAGGTTCCTCTAAATCCATTATGTAATTGTCTGGAGTGAGCCCAAACAAACCCTTTACCAGTCCATCAGCCCCCATCCTGCCTCGACCAGACACCCGGAAGGTCACCTCTGCCTCCCAAGACTGAAAGTTGACTTTGTTTTTTGTCCACACAGAGCCTCGCTGACTGCGGAGAGATGGTGTGATGCGCACTTGATCTGAGCTGGGAATCGCATCTGCAGAAGAGAAAGAAGACATGGTATAAGCTCATCAGCCCTACTATCTGATGTAAAAGTCTACAATGTTGCCATACAAGATTAGGCATACAGTAAACAGCTGAAAATGATGAATTATGATAAATTAGACAAGTTAGTATTTGATTGTGATGCACATCTAGACCGGGCAAATACCAGCGCTTGAAATAAAAAAGCAGGTTACAATGACAAAGCCAGCTACAATGACAGAATGAAAGAAAATAAAGGAATGAAAAGGATAACAATTCACTGCCACTCAACAGTGACCTTAGATCTCTGTTCATTGCCAGCTGATATGGCTCATGTTTATCAAACTGGCATTGCCAAGACTGTATTGAAATATCTGCCCTACTTGCTTGCCCAGCAAAAGCACACACACACTTAGAAGGGACTGGCTGGCTGGTCAGGTCAGGCTATAGCCCTACAGCACTAGAGTAGAAAAAATAGGACATTTCTGATACAGTTTGGGTTTAGGCCTAATCTCATAGGCGACTTGTAAACAGATTCTGAAATAGAAACAAGCAATATAGGCCCTATGTGCACTTACTGAGTACAGACATTCACATTCAACTGTGGCTTCATAACAGTAAGAAGCTACAGATTGATGTTTATTATACACTTACTATTTCAGCATTCGCACATGCACATTTCTACAGCCGCTTTGTATTTGTCACAAGAAGAAGAGAACCTATTCCCAAAGATTAAGTCGCCTCGAGCTATGATGTTGACATCTGGATACAAACTTACTTCCACTGTGGATCCAAAAAGGAATAGATCCGTCGCTCTGAGACAGGTGCGGACCTTTAAAGCTGTATTTATACTCGAAACGGCGGTGGGGAAGCTCATCCGACCCCGCGGCACCTGTGACCACTTCGGCCACGCCATGGTGAAATATTAACGTTGTGAGAAAAGTTATAATCCACAGATGAGCAGCGGCTGCCCGGCGCCGCGCTGTGGACACCGCCATGTTTCAGTCTCACTGCTGACGTAGCGCTACACCACGAGCATGACGGGACGAGAGTAGCCAACAGGGCGTTTTCTCATTGGTCGGTTTTTTGGTACCGTTTTTTGTAGCGTTTTCTAGAACAGAGGTTGGTAAATGTGCCAATGCAACCTCTAACCGACAAATGTAAATAGGCTATGCTTGGGAGGATTATAAATACAATAGTTGTAAATGAATAAAATAAAATAGAAGGGCATGGGCGATAAAATATTTAAATCAACAACGATAGGCCTAGTTTATAGTGACTTGATTCTAGTTGGGTAAATTATTGATCTAGTCATTTTTCTTTCAAACTAAAGCTTAATTTATCATTAAGCTGTGAACTAAATGACAATATTAGCTATGGCATAATAGACTGTCTGGCCCTGTAACCTATAGAACAAACGCCCTTTGCCAGTGCATAATGCCCCTTCAGGGTTGGGCAAGGACAGTTGAACAATGTGGCGGTACATGTTTACCTAAAGTATAAACAAAACAAAAAAAGGAGTGCATTTAGGTTACTTCTGAAAATTTCACTGGCTATGGCAAGCATATTATATTCAATCCTTGCTAGGCAGTCAATTATTAGTGTTTTCAGGAGTATGATTAGATTGCCTTATTATAGAGGCTTGAGAAGTAAAGTAGGACAATTTTTTTTATCCAATAATAGAGCTTGGTAGAGACATAGCCTATAGATAAAGGACCTATTCACTAGCCATTGTGCCAATGTTGATACAATAAAAATAACTTCATAATAATTAAATATCTATCCAGTGCACAGTATTACATTAGTAAAGCAGGCTATAACTAAAGAAAATACTATATAGGCTACACCAACCATTTTAAGTCTTCTGAAGCTCTTTTGCCTTGCAAACCTCAGTTTAGTGCAGCAGCCCCTTTGATGGACTGAAGCAAATTCTGCCTATACAACCATACTCTGGTCAGTCCAAATAAAATATCAGCCTATGCTGGAATTTTTACGCAGATAGTCAACATGCTAAAATGCAAATATCAGTCTGAGAAATCACCAAGTGCCTGTCTCTAGTCATTCATTCTAAGATTTAGCATGCCCATTCAGTATTCTGGAGCTTTGACCCCAGCTCACAACAGTGACATTCATAGTTCAAACCATGTGGTGTCTTCTGCGCATTAACAACATTGTTTTACAATTAGTATGTGCCTTGTAATCCTGTAATAGTCAAAGGTTAGCGGACACAGTCCTGTTGCTGTAGGAGCTTTCACTGCAGAGTGAAAGTCTCTGTGGGAGATGAAGCTGACACAATTATGCACCACTCACTTTCTTTTCAGCTGTTTTCCCCTCTGTCCTCAGCAGGCTTAACATGACTTTCTGGTGGGCTTAATTGCAGGTTCAAGAAACTACCTAATAGAACAGCTGCAATTGTTTTGACACAGGTCGGGGGTTTAGCTCTTAATCAGCCAAAGTTTCTGTCTATAGATGTTCTAGAGTTATAAGCCTGTACTTTGCACTTGCTCTTTGACTCATGAATATCTAAAACCATTTGGTGGTCATTTGTAATTATATTCCATGTTGAGAGTGTCCGGCAATACTTTTAGATTATTATTCATTTGCTGTATGGATTGCTAGTATGTAGTATCTTTTTTGGGATGTCGGTGTATTTCAATTTGAGTTTCTAATGAACATATCTAACTGAATAAAATAAAGAAACATTGAAACACAAGATTGTCTTTTGTCTGAGAACTTCCTGAGACTCCAGCTGCATTAATTGTCAGGAAATCTTGGATTTAAATAACAACAGCAGTGCTAATGGATTTGTTTAGAAGTGGACAATGGAAATGTTTAAGTTGTGAATGGATCCCTGTGGTTTTCAATTGACAGTTAGGATAGTCAACATCAATATTTTGCCAATAAAAGACCATCTAGTTTAAAGTACTTAAATTGGTGACACTGCATTCATTTAGAACATGCTAACTCTTAATTGTCCTTCTCTCAAAGCTTGTATCTACTCATAGATTATAAAAGCATATGCTACATGGGGAGAAAGGGAGAGTTGTTTATCCTCTCCTGCTGTTAAAGCCAGAAATAACTGCATGGAGTTCATTCATATAAGAAAAGCACAGAACAACCCATTACCACATGAACTGAGTTTTTGCTGTGAAAACAACCCAGTGAGGAAGTCAAGTGATTACCAACCTCACTCCTTTAATGTAGTGAGGTACTTAAACATATAATTATTGAGTTGTTGGCATAGTTGTGTTGATCTACTCATGTATGTATTTCCAAAACAATGACAGAAACAAAGCTTCAACTTTTGTATAGTTTTGAAATAAAATGTATGAATTACATCTCATTATATCTCCAAATCTCTTGTAGATTTTTTTCAGCATCTCTAATCATTTGTTGTTATCTGTATCTATTGTCACATTTACACTAACATAATAGGCCCAGCAGAGGATGTACTTTCTGCAGTCACTGAGGTAAGCTGCCAGCGCAAATGATGGTGCAGTTCTACCCGGCCATCCTTGAGTCCATCTTCTCCTCCTGGTCCACCGGGGCTACTTCCAGGGACAGACATGTCTAGGACTTCGGGGTGAGCAGATTGGTTCACAACTGACCTTTCTCACCTGGACACAGACTATTTGAGCCACTCCCCTCAAGCACAAGGCTACAGTCCATTCGAATCAGAATCAGTCACCACAAGAACAATATCTTCCCCTCTGCCTTTGGACTCATGAACACTTCATTACAGTTGTTATTTTAAATACTTACTTCAACAATACTTTATCTAGTTGCACTATTGTTCTGTCCATAGTTATTTTTTTTATGGCTAACACATTATCTCATGTATATCTTTAAAAAAAATCTTATTTGCTATTATTATCAATTGTTTTGTGCTACACTAATTGCCGAAGCACATTTGTGAATTTTGTTCACTGACAACTGCAGTAAAGTTTTTTTTCTTATTCTGATTTGGAAATATAATTTGAAAGTTTTGCTTTCTTAAATACCTAGTTTCTGAGCACAAAACACACACTCCATTTTAATAATGCAAAACCTTTATTTCCAATTTCTTCAAATCGGTTCAGTGTGGTCCAGCAAAGAGTGCTCTTGTTGGCCACTCAGGACTTTGCCACATTCATTTGATGAGGAGCCCTTTTCCCCATTACCAGTGGACACACTAAACGATGGGCAGTGGACAATACCCACCAGATCTCTTTATGCTCTACAAGTACTCAGTGTTGCGGCAATCATTGCATGCCCTCCACCAACTGGTCTTTTCAGATACCTGCACATGAGTGAACTACGTAGATGCCACAAAAGCAATCCTCAACTTCAGTAAAAAAATAAAAAAAAGCTTTTTAATTGTGCAAAGCCTCTCATTAACTTGGCTCGTACTGCCTCCCTTGGACTGGCCATTGCTGAAGTACTGGATGTTGCAAAAAAAAGCTACCAATTAGTCCCTCATCAGCTCCAATTAGGGGAGACAAAGCCTAAGTAAAGATAACTCAATGAGAGGGAGAGGTGGAAGGGTGGAGGCTGTCTGTATGTGTTTGTGTATGTCTCTGGACAGGGCCGGCACAACAGTTTAAAACTTGTGGCTATTCAGAAGTGACCTGCTGCTGCATAGGCCCATTCACCCACTTGCCTCCTCAGCAGACCCTCTTTTTCTCAGGGCTAAGTGTTGTTGTGCTGGGAAGACAGGCCTCCCAGGAGTCCCAGTAAAAAGAACCATTCAAATCCCTCTCTACCTGTTTGCAGCATATAAAGCACTCAGGGCCAGGCTGATCTCTTATTATTGTCTCCCTCACTCTGAATACTTCCTTAAACTTAGGCCTCGAGAAGAGTCCAGGCCTTTTATGCAGGAAAATAAGGGGATGAATGTTGAAGGGGTGGCTTTCGCCTCATTAGAATTGAATTTGCACTGTCCTCTAATTACGTAGGAGGGCAACAATGTGTTTTTTTCAAGCACAATCTCACTGAATAGAGGATTTTTGGGGCAGTTAATTTGCAGCCCTTAGTAATGCATTAATTAATGAATTGGGTAACACTAATTTTCTCTATCCTGCCTTTTCTGTTTGTTTCCCTTCATCTGTCCCCAAGACTTTGTACAAATAATAAAGTTACCCCATTATGAGATGAGACAGGGACTCACTCATTCATTTACTATCAAATATTTCTCTTTTCATGGCATGTCATGGATTGTGGTTCTCTTTCTGTTTCCTGGTGGTTAGTTCTAAATAATGAGGGGAACAAGTAGGAACATATAATTAGGGACAAGGGACACTTCAGTAAATATGTGCACCAGCATCAGTGATTAATTACATCCAGAAAGCATTTGCCTATGTGGTTGTCTGCAAAAACAAAGCATATACATATTATATTGTTCCTAAGCAATGTGTAACATATATGACATAGGCCACAGGAAAAGTATGATAATGATGATGATGATGATTATTATGATTATGATTATGTTTATTTTTATTTTTATTATGTTATGGTGTTAAGTTGAGCATGTAGCCTGCAATCAAGGGGCACATCACAAGAGAGTGTCTATATGTCAACAATAATAAACGTGTCCTATATCTTAGTGAAACTGTACATTATTCAGAATTGTTGGATTGAAATATAATACTGTAGGCCTAATGGTATTTTTGACATAAAAGTAGTCCTTAGCCCACCCCTCCTCAAATACAGTACAGTGCAGATGTTATTAAGTAAGGCAAGTGCTACTGCAGGGGTAGTTAAGAGTACATTAATCTGTGGCTCCCTCGTGTGGACACAGATTGCAATTACCGACTTGAAGCGTTAACGTCAAATGTATTAATGGTCTCCTCTGTAGTAAGTATTAAGAGAGCATATACTGTGTTTAAGTCAATTAGTTTAGAACATTTAATAGAAATATAAAAATAAACATTTGTGAACAATGAAAACACTACACTGCATTCTTGATATTAACAATTCAATAAAATATATTGATCTTAATTTACATCTGAAAACAGAAAATATATCACTTCTCCTCATATTCTCCAGTCCATATTTGTTGGATGTTGTGTGGGTTTCTTTTTTCGATTTCTCCTTGAGGTACCTACTATTCGTGATGGAGAAGGCTGCGCTTTGTACTCTACCCCTGATCCCATTTCGGAGTCCTGGTCCCGTTCACTCCAGTTGTCTGGGATGGAGGGAAAGTCCTCAGCAGACTGCACTGCTCGCCCATACACCTTACTCTGCAGGTCAGCTATGTCATTACGAATATCTGCCATCAACAGAAGCAGGAAGTCAAACGATCCTGGAGGGCCCTGGAATCAAACAGAACAAAATCACATATTCAGATACGATAAATTACAGATTAGTCTTGTACAGTACTTGGGTGTGAAAAAAAACTTAACAAGATGGCTGCAAGGAACTTTTGATGAACGATTTCTTCTAATAGAATCTTTAAAAACATGGACACAAAAGTGAAGGAACATAATGATATTTCAGTAGTAATATTTAGGATTAGCCTCTAAATATCGTAAAATGAACAAAAAGAAAGTGGTTTTGGGAAATACTTACAGAAATGTTGTCATCCTTCTCTATAAATTATAGTTTTTGTGAAACTCAAATAAAAATATACTTAAAATATTTATTAATATTCAGATCTGATGTCAATTAATAACTGAAAATGTTGTATGGTATTTCATACATAGCCTTTCAAGGTTTACTAAGACATCAGAGGAATATTTTTTCTCAAGTTTGAGTGAACTACATTGTTCATACCAACTAGTAGAAAAAGTGTTGCATCAGTACAGATAACTGAAGACAAATACGAGTCTTACTGGTGGTCCAGCAGGCCCTGGAGCTCCTCTGTCCCCCTGTGGAATCAAAACAAATATTTAGTTTAGATGAATTACAGTGGAAAATGAAGACATGAGAAGAGAAAGTAAAATAAGATAGAAACAAGAAATACTTTAAAACGACAGGGCAAACACGCTGTAATTGTTATGGGTGTAAGGACAAAAGTAGATAGCTCTGAATCACAATCAGTACATTTAAAAAAAAAGGTTTGCCTGCTTTTTTTTAGCTACTTGCAACATATTTGTTAATTTGATATATACTTAAATATATACTTTAATCTATTTAATTTAATTTTATTTTTTGCAGTCACTCTTACCTTGATGCCATCCCTTCCTGGAGCACCTTGAGGCCCCTGTAAAAATGTCAATTTGTAGTCAAATAATATCTACTTTGAGGCATTTGGCTAGTCAGTTTAATAGCAAATGATTCCACTCTGCCAACTGTAAGTCATTATATTATAAAAGATTATGCCATTAAATGGCCAAGTACAGTAACTGTGACATGGCCTTATACCCAATAACTAGTCAGATTTTGATTAGCCCTTTAGAACCTGCTTGATTAGTCAAAAGTCATGAGTTGTGAGTAAAAGCATGCAGATGCACACTCACATCCATCACTACATCTGTAAAAAAAAAATGTCTGTCCTTGATGTGACTAACTGCAGTTGTTGATAGGCTGATTTATCAGCAACAGAACTGTGAAAATACTGCGGCTTTAATATGACATTTGCCACATCCTGCACATTCTTGACTAGGAGCCCACTTGTCAACACAAAGGTTTATACTCACAAGAATCTGTTCACAGAAACACAGTGAGCCAAAAACAACAGCCAAAACCCTAAATGGATTTGCCTCACTGTTGTTACTGCCATTACCATGCCACATCTTTTACACATCGCACTCATCTTTACGAACCAGCCTGATGGCAGGGAAATCAAGCATGCTGCAATTATCTTTTTGAACTGAAAATAGTTGTATAAATTAAGAAATTGTAAGAAAGTCATAAAACAATTTTAAACAGTCACTATAGTCACTATGTCCATGGACCCTCATTCAGTGCAAACTTAATAAACATATATGAATATTAAATTCCACAACAATCAAAACAAAAAATAATCAGAGTAACAGTAACCATTGTCTGTATTGGGAATAATAAGAAAGATCAAACAGTGGGAATATACTGACCATTGGTCCTCGTGGGCCTCTCTTGATGTGGAAGAGGTCTGGTGTAGGCCCAGTAGGTCCCATCAAACCCTTTGAACCTGGTGGACCTGGTGGACCAGGTGGGCCAGGTGGGCCGAGATTTCCCTTCAGTCCTTGTGGTCCTGGTTCTCCTACAGCAAGGCCCAGCCACAGTGAGATGGTGATTGAACACAACAGGAGAGAAAAAAGGCCAAACACTTACCTGGAAGCCCAGGGGGCCCAGGTATGAACAAGGGTGATCCATGAACCTTCTGACTAGTCATCTCCTCTGGGATTCCTGCACTGTTAGACAGCACAGCCATCTATAAGAATACATAAACAATTAAAACAGGGAGTGCAAAATAATGAATTCATAATCTAATAATATTATACACATACACAGGCCACACTGTCAACCACCTTGTTGGTTAAAGGTAAATTCCTTTATTACTAGCGTACATTTCAGTAACAAATTATGCATGTTCAGTTTCCGATGTGGAGTAAAAAGACTGCGAAACATGACGGAAGAAGTGCATATAAAACTGCTGCATTATGCAACACAGGCACAGAGTTGGCTCTTTATGCTAATCAATGTTTTTGGAACTAAACTATTTTTGATCTTTGAATAATGTCACATGGGAGTGACAGCTTCACACAGACCACATCAAAGTCTTCTTGCATGAGATGAAAAATGCTATGTACATTTGCAGCAGACATATGTTAGAAATATCTGTGTTAGGGCACAGGCCATAACCTGCAACCCCAGGGTACAGGTGTTTAAAACATAAGGCTAAACCTTCAGTAACAACACATCCTGTCATATACTGGCATAATTAAGCTGCAGTGTTCTATATTTCACTTGTTGATACGCTGACACAGTGGAGAAAGAAATTCATATAGACCACACAGCTTGCAACAATACATTACATTGTAGCTGTAAGTGGTGATAGACTAATAATAAAATGCTTACACAGCAGAGCAGTTCACAGTACATTGCACATGTGACTTCAGAGCCAGGTAAATAACTCTTTGAAAGTTTTTACTTTCCCTAATGCAATGCCCTGTTCAATGCCTGCACTCAACAGTAGTTATAGTCATAAGCAGAGATCAAACCACAAACCCTAGGTCAACATTCAAGACAGTGGTTTTGTTGATTTTAAGATGTGCAGAGTGCAGAGTACTTTCAATGTACCCATCATTTGACATAGTCCTTTGTGTAGGCATATATTTACAAGCAAAAGGGAAAAATGCATTATCAACCTTCTGTTTGAGATGCAGGACGGACAGCTTTATCTGGTGGAAATCATCACAGGTAGCTGAGCATGTTTCAGCGTTCATCACATTTTCTGACTTTTCAAAAAGTCCCACTAAATAAAACACAGAAAAAATAAATTTTGAAATCAAATCAAAGATGTATTTTCTATTCTGGAAGGTTATGCAAAATGTTATTGATAATTTCAAAGGACTTTTGTGATTCATCTGCTAGGGTATCCACCATGTTATATTTTAAACCACAGAAATAACATTTTGGTCACATTTATGTTCAGGGCATTCTGAATAAATAAGAAAAATGTAAGCCTGTGGTAATGAGCCCTTCCTTACAACTGCATACATTTAATGCATGAATGAAAGAGTCTGGACACTACCTTCTGTACAGTGTTGGAAACAGCAGGACATAAAGCAGAACCATGACTATACATACTCTACAGCTTTGCCTGAGTGGTTAAGGTAATGGAAGATAAAGTGAAAGAGGGAAATTACAATTCCACCACCTCCAACTGCTTCATTGGCAACTGAACCTGGAGAAAACCCCTTTTTATTGCCTGAACATTTGTGATGTTGTACTCAAATGCAGAGAGCAAATGAGAAAAGACTTGGAGTCACAAGGTTAGCCATGTGCCAAAGAGACAGAATTCTTCTGACAAGTTCAAAGACTGGATGTATAATGACTACCAGGTGTCTGTGTTTGTCATACCCCCCCAACCCCACGTTTCTCACAATGCGATTAATAACACTGGTCCAATGTGCCAGTGAAGAAGGCCTCTTACCTCTCTCTCCCATGGTGCACGTTTTCCCATCTTCCTCCAGGAAAAAGCCCTTCTCACATTCACACTTGTAGCTCCCAAATGTGTTGATGCAGATCTGAGAACAGACACTGGTGTTTCTGTCTGCACATTCATCAATGTCTGTTCAAACAAGCAAGTTACAATCATAAAAAGTAGTCTTTACAGAAATCATACAAATCTCAAACATGAAAATAATGCATAAAGTGTCATTGTCTAAAAAAGTTAATTTAAAAATGTATCTGACTGTTATATCATTCAGAGAGTTTAATTCATAAAACTGTATTAATCTATTAGAGAAGGGGAATGGAAGAAAATTAAAGATTTTTAGTATTCTTTGGTTAAATCGTGATGTTGTGATAACTCTAAAAGTTATATTTAGAGTGGTGTGGGGGACTAAGGAAACAGATAACATTTCTAGAACACACACATAACACACTACTATGATCATCATGAATATTTGTGTAATCATGCACGTGATTGCAGGTCACAAAAAAAATCCAGTACAAATAGGCATTATTACCTAGACAGTAGGGCTTCTCTCGGTTTCTGTGACGTTCACGGTCATACCGGTAACCGGGGTAACAGGTGCAAACAACACGTCCAAAATGGTCTGTGCACTGTTGCTCACAGGGGGCGCCAGCACACACATCATAATCTGGAAAAAAAAAGTGTAATAATAAGTTAAAAAAACAATACAGAGCATCAGTGACACAGCTGTCCCCTACCTTCAGGAATGCAGTGCCCCAACACAAACTTGAATCCTTTACAGCATTTTTTTCTGGAAAAATAAATCATATATTGCATTTATAAACTCACATAGTGTTCCACCATATAAGGTTTCACAGTCTACTCAAAGATTTGTCTTAATTGGCAATGATTAGGAGTCTGCGTTGTTTTAAGGATTTACAAAGAAAATAACTCATTGTGATTGCTGTTGTTGTAAAACTTAAACTAAGATTAATTTAAAGGATTGTCCCTTTAATATGGAGAGCTCCATAAATGTAACCAGGTGCCATTTTAAAAAATACAATAATAGTATGAAGTAATTGTAAAACAGATGCAGGACTTTGATAGTGGAAGTAAAAGATGACATACTCTGCAAATATTTTATTTATTTATTTTATCCACTAAAGTAACAGTAAAGTAAAAAAAATAAAAATATAAATAAATAAATATAATATAACAATATAATAAAGAATAAAACTTTGTATTTCATGTCTAAATAACAGCCATATAAGGTTGGAAGAGCACTTAGTAAATATCCAACCAAAAACTAATAATTATAGGGAGGACGAACAATGAAACAAAAACAAGCATCCATGTCCGGCTCTCACATATCACTTTGAATAGAATGTCTAGATATTTCAGCTCCGGACAGTAGTTTAAATATCTTTCTAAATATGACCAGTTGCATTTATCTCCAACTGTGTGACTCTATTCACTTCAATAAATGAAAGTTAGAACAATATTTTTGGGGGGCTTAAAGGTGCACTACTACTTACTATGTTTGGCTGGGAGTACGTCACCTGCTTGTTTCTGTGGATATGGCATTGCTTTGCCTAAAATGTTCCACAGTATGACATTAAACAGTGATTCTTTATAAAGAACACAGAGAGCACAGGGGAGAGTGCGATGGTAGTGATCTGACAACTAAAGACTCCTGTTGATAAGATGTCTTCCTCAAGGTCAGTGCACTCCGACAAAGAATCTTGAGTCCAGAATCGTAAATAAAAAGGCAAGCATAAGTGGGCCTTTTTGCACACTGAAAACGTTTTTAGTCAGTTCATATTGTTCAAACATTTCAAAGATTTCCTGTCAAATGATTATGTTTTGCTGTTATGTCAACAGCTAATCTCATAATTACTTCTTGCAGTACAATCACTGCTTACCAGAATGTTAAGTGGCTCAAGTGGAGAAAGCAAGTTGACATGTTATGTTCAGCCTGGAAATACATACATACATACAGATTTCATAAAGCACTACTGAGCTCTGCCTATATTTATCCCAGTTTTCAAAAGAGCAAATCTCAAAAGTATTGATTATGTGTTAGTCCTTAATATATTTATACACAACTGTAAAATCATGGCCAATCTAGCTAACTTAAACATTTGTTCTTAGAGACTACAATTTGAGTATTTGTCCACCTGTGCCCTATTTGACCCTCATATTGTTTTGTTTAACTGTTTAACTCCACGGAAGTCTGACCTTTACCAGTCTGCTTAACCACGAGGGCTTAATTATAAACAAACATCTTCCCTTTGGTCAACTCAGTGTCCTTGAATTGAAATTAAAAAGCAACCATATGAGAAAGATGGAAAAGACTTGGCTGTGCTGGTCAAGTGTCCATCATAACTTAAGTAATTATTAATCAACATATAACATTCCCTCTGGGTCTCAACATGGAACTTGGGACAAATCTCAGAGTGATACAGTTCATTACATTTGTTTGGGAAAGAACATTTTACACTCAGTGATCTACAGTCATATGAACCATCTCACACTCTGAGGACCTCAGGGACTGGCCTCCTGCTGGTGCCCAGAGTCAGGACTAAACAAGGGGAGTCAGCGTTTCAGGTTCATGCAGCTAAAACCTGGAACAGTCTTCCTGAACATGTGAGACAGGCCTCTTCTGTGACGCTGTTTAAATCCAGACTCAAAACATTTCTGTTTAACTGTGCATATAACTGAAAGGTTTTCATTCCGCACTCTTCTCTCCAATTTATGTCTCTCTTTTTTAATTTTAATCTTCATGATTATTTATGTTTTGATTTGTTTTTATTATGATTTTAATGTATTTCTTATTCTGTAAAGCACTTTGAATTACTTTGTGTACGAATTGTGCTATACAAATAAACTTGCCTTGCCTTGCCTTACAGAAAAAAACAAACTTCTATTCCTAAACTCTTATTATGCAATTACTGAAATCTCTTATCCCAAACAGTTATGAAATCCGTGAAAGTGAAATTACATCAATCATCGAGATCTGACAGTAGTAACAACAGTAAATTTAATGAATTGACCAATTCAAAAAACAGCCTAGCATTTGTAATTACATCAAGTGCATAATGCATAAACCCACAAATACATGAGGGACAAGTAAAAAAAAGTACAAAAACGTTAAGGAGTTTTATGAGTACATAGTGTACATGTTGTGATGTTTTTTCAGTGGATTGCACTAGGAATGCATGTGTGGAAAGGTCAGTTTGTCTGTTAAAAATATACAAGTCGGAATCACTGGTATTGTTGTTTACCAAAAAATAAGGCAGTCCTTTCAATGATGGTTCAGCTTACACTATTGAATCTAAATTATATTAAAATAGTTTGAGGTGGAATGTCTGAAATATTTAACTATATTAGAGTAAAGTGCTTTTGTCCCATAAGATGACACTGTCAGCTGAAACCATTCCATTTCAGACAACTTCTAAAGTGCTCAGTCCCCCCCTTAAGCCCTGAGCAGCAGTCCTCAAAGTGAAAGCTAAAGGGACGTGTCAAAGCCTCCAACAACAACTCAGCTGTTTAAGACATTCCTGCTGCAAGCTTTAAACCAGGGACCAGGAAAGATGTGGAAATGACGGGTCATATCTGTCTTTTTTTTCTCAAAAATCAACAATATATCACATATCTGATTTAAAATGATCAAGAAAGCACTATTAACCTCCAAAATATTTGCCATAATTTGAAGAGAGGCTGTTTCTTTATAACCATGCAACATTAACAAAAGGCATTGGTTAAAGACCCACAATTGTTCAAATGTTTTGGTTTAATGCTTGAAAAATAAACAAGAAGTCTCCACTGAATACTGTCAAAACACACTACTCCATTTGAAGTCACTAATTCCAGATGTGCTTTAAGCAAATCATCTTTTAAGAGTAATTTAATAGTGCAATAAATGGCTAATTACAGAGTTTCATGCTTGCACTGCTTATGTAATGTAATGCAGTTTAAATTTTAACACAGTTATTAATTTGATTTGATTTTGAGAGTTGAATTTGCTTATATCTTAAAATGAAGAGAAAAACTCTTTGGTCTTATTTGGTAGCAAAGGTGACAAAGGCTACAGGCAGCAGACTATATGGCCAATACTTACATCAACATAGGCAGTAACCACACGCATTACAGTTAAGCTACTTTGCTGTATGCCTTAACGTGTTACTCCAGTGTTAACAGATAGTTTTGGCTATACTCAGTGCGCATACTGTGCTGGCATAGCAACATTAACTCTTTAGCTACTATATTAGAAAAACAAAACAAACAAACAAAAAACTCTTATAGAGAGTTCTTCTGATATAAAGTAGAAAATATCCCAAATATCCCTGTCTGTTTTGTGTTAGAGTCTAGATGTTAATATCACACAGACAAAGCAGAGGGTAAGTGTTAAGTCACATACAATATCTGTGAGTCTGACACCTCAGGAAATTATAGCGTGCACCGCTGTCCAAGACTTGTTACATTAAATGATCATAAACTTCCATATGTTTCTAACTTGCCTCTGGATGAGGGCCAGGTACAGTATGGAAAGCTATAATAGTTATAATAATATTGGAGGTTTAGAAGATAGTGACTTGTAATAATAATGCTGAAATTATTTTAATAAACTTAAAAGCTGAGTGTAATAAACCAAGCTTGCGCTGGCTCATATAGAGATAACTGGTGAAGCAGGGATGGGTATTATATACATTTTTCAAATCATCAAGATGCATAGGATGTATACTTATAGGTCAGCTATGCATAATGTAAGAGGCAAACAGCTTTAGCTGCTGCAAAAACTAATGTGAATGAATCATAATCTGTGACATATAGGCTTTGGAAAAGAGTGATATACATTATTTTGACACGAGGATGATGTGATTACATTAGTATTACTAAGTTACTTGAGTGAAGTGTTTCTTGTACTTCACCATCTTGTATTTTCAGCTTGGTTTACAAAGAAATTGAAAGAATTGCTGCACTGACAGGAAACCTCTCAATCAATCTGGAATCAATTGAAGCCTAATGACAAAGCTTTCCCTGTCTGGTGCTGTTAACACAAATCAATATAGTTCATTTATTTGGTTAGGGAAGTCTCTCTTACAGTTGTTAAAGAGGAACAGGCTTTTTGAAAGTGAAGTAAAGATGGATTCTAGACCCACTGTTACTCTGGTTTAGTGATTACTGAAAAAAATGATTTAAGTTTGGGTCTGCAGTGTGGGAAGGTTGAGTTCCTGGATTATAATTCTTTTTTATGTCTTTTCAGGAGACCTGACCTAATGTAGTTTTAGAATAATTAATGTGAAGGCTACAGGGTGTAATGTTTTTTGGGTTGTTGTTTTTTTTCATTCTTTTATATTTCCTTTGGGGCATCATTCAGATTTTTACATTAGAAAATCACATAACAAGTTTTTACTTTGGGATTTTCCCTTTTCACTAAAGCATCATCTGTGATGGCTGTAAGTTCATTGGTGCATCTGAAGCTTTTCCATGCCTGGCTGTGCTCCTGACTCTCCAATAAATGTTAAATAAACTGGTCTTACTCGAAATTAGTTGATCTAACATGTGGCAGAAAATGCACCTCACACATTCACATGATCCAATGAGCTTGTCATCAGCAAGGTATTTGAGTGAACTTTAATCTTTATAAAAAAGTATGTTTTGTAAATGAAAAACAATAAATGCAAACTACATCAATGTCAAGGTAAATACACAACAAACCACAACTCTACAGACCATGAACTGTGGTTTTATTACATCTCCAAGATATCTGACAGAATGACCAAGCATGACTGCAGAGCAAATTCTAAATGAGGGAGTTAGTATCAGGCCAAGGGAAAGGTGCCAACTTTGGAGCAACAACAATCTGTAAATAAATTCATGTGATTTGATAAGACAAGTATAACCACAATCCACGCCGTCTGGATGTGAAGTTGGACCACACAAGAAGTCCACAATAGGGCTGCTATCTTTGATGTAGCACACTGCCATACACTTTCTATTAGCATGAAGTCAGTAAAATAACACATTCATATAGTAACAGAGCTATATTATGCATTTTCAGGCTTTTATAAATTTCTTTGGATACCTAAAGCCTAGAGTTCAATTTATGGGTTGATGTGATGCGTGTGCAAGACCAAATCTGCAGGAAAAATACACATATGAAAGCATAATTGTAGGATCTTGAAGATAACAACATAAATAATAATAATATAGTCAAAAAATCTTGCATAATATAGGATCTTTATAATGGTAGTAAATTGTACAGCTATGATCACTGGGGCACTGGAGCAGTCAATTCTACCTACTAAAGGCTTGCAATGTTTAAGTGTGGGTCTACTCATGCACCTAGTCTGTACAAAAGGAGTGAAAGTAGGGCTGCTATAGAAGTACAGTATGTTTCATTTATGCAAATATATTTCACTCATTTCCATTTCCACTAATAGCAAAGCTACAGTGCAGGCCTCAAACTCCACTCTCTAATCCACCCAAGCTTTGAACATGTGAACGTTTCCTCCCCCTCTCTCACTCAAACATTTCTCTTATTCTGTTTGATAATCCCAATGAAAATTGTTAACTTTTGCAAAAGACCAAGGATTTAAAATGTAACGTTATCTTTATAATAATGTCTTGTGATACTGATAAAACACTGTGACGTTAATCTGTCTTGCCATTATGTTCTCTATTCGATTTAAAGGTGCACTATGTAACCTTTCGATGAGGGGTTTTCTTGTTTCTATGGCTATGTCAATGCTCTTCTTTGAATATTTCACAGTGTGACATTAAATAACTCTACCTTACATGTTCAATTACAGGTGGTTTATAGCTCAAAATCAGGCATTCTGACTGTGAGCAAGATTGCCTCTCCACTGATCTGACCTTTAACTTGATCTGGTTAGGTCTTCATGATGATAGAAAGGTTTAATGCCATACTGTGAAATATTCCAGGCAAAGCAATAATGGACCCTCCACTAGAAAAGTTGCACAATGCACTTTAAAGAGCGGTACTTGTATTTTGTAAATCCTAAATATGAGCATATAGAGAAAGATTGAGGGTCTTTGCTGCTGTTTGGACTCTGCATCTGTCAGTGAGGAATGCTCCTTAACACTAACATGTCCTCCCTTCTTTCCTCTGATGACTTACACACCCCTGCTCCGACTTTCTGAGGAGCAGCAAGTGGATGGGATTCACACTTTGACAGAGCACCCCCACACTTCATATTATAATTTAGGCTCTAGCTGTCATTTAGATGAACTTTAGCGGGATGTAGTGAGTTCAACTCCCACACTTTGTGTGAAAATGTAAAAACATGAAGTAAATCTCAACATAAAAAAAGATATGCTAAAACTGTATGTATCTTCTTCAACACTGTCAATGTGAAATAATGAACACCCAAAGGCTTTAGAATAGTGACCTAGCTCATAAATAGCACACACACTGCATAATCTATAATTGTCTGTTTTGGAACAAGCGTATGTGGTAAACAGCACTGCAGCGTGTGCAAATGCTATTTATATCATCAAGGTATACAGACAGTCTATAGGGTCTGTTTTGGAGTGATGTTAACATGGCTATAGCAGTAATATAGTAAAGATAGAACTGCACATAAAATTACTCGTAGTCTTACCAGTCGCACAAACAAGCATAATGCATAACTGGTAATTCTTTAACAGTGTAGTGTGTGGATTTTAACTAGCATCTTTATCTGTGCAACTAAACGCCCTTGTAAAATATTTTGCATCTATGCCAACAAAACTTGGCATTTTTCAAACCTAGCTCTATTTATAGTTTTGATCTTTATATTTACAGATATAATTTGTATTTTTCTTCTGTCTGTTCAAATGAAATAAATGTGTTTAAAAATGCAACATCTAGCATAACAGAATAAGAGCAAAGGCTCTAAGATTAATTATAACCTGCTCCAACTTCTGACTTGAGAGAATAGTTTTTTAATTACCAAAATGAATTACCAACGATATTTGGTTCAAACTAATCCTGGGCATTGTGTATTGCCTGTTGCCAAGCTGAGTCAAACTATTCAGACTATATTGTCTTATTACACAATATTCTTGCATTTACTAGTTCTGAAATTGTTTAAATTTTCACTGGAATAATGTCTTGGTTTAAAGACACATCAAAAGAACGCCTGGTCACTGACTTTATAGACTGATGGGGGACTGATGGGGTCTAGGTCAGCCTGTCTGTGGCAGCTCTCTGGTCCTCTCTGTAACTTATGCTCCATGCTCTTTCTTGTAATGGTCTTCACAATATGATAAATGTGCCCTGAGGAGATTGAGGGGGTCATACTTTGAAATCCTTTGTAAGAGCCTTCAGCTCCATTTCAGCCAAAATACTGCAACAGTAACATTAATAATGGCTTTGGAAGATAGAAATAATTTGAAGCTAAGGAAATTCCAACAGGGCAACAGTTTAAACAAATTATGGTGATAGCCTTATTATGGAGTTAAACTGAAGACCAAACATGACTACACACTGTGTACTACATTGGCCCAATAATACTGTCAAAAATAATATTTTAAGATAAACAGGATTAGGCAAATATTCCAGATCATCTTAACAAAATCAGATCATCTATCTAAAGCTTTGGCAATGGAGAGAGCGGATTGGCAGGCGCCAGCTTGCAACACACAGGTGAACTGAACTCACAGCAACACAGTCACTTGGCACTCCCCTAAAACCATTTTTCTTCTTTAAACAAACACTGTGTGAAGTAACTGTGACCGTAGCCAGTGACCATAAAGCAACATAATTACGTTAAGAGTGTGTCTGAGATGTGAAGATCAAAAGACACATCACTGTTGTGTAGTTGAGTCACGTCCAGCAGTTTGTCAGGAAATAGACGAATAAAATTGGACAAGACAACATGTGGAAAAAATCTGCACACAGTAAACATTCTGCGTGACTGCTGATCTCAAATCTTTTCCCACAATAAGAAAGGCAAAAATAGATTTATACAATCAATCACAATGGGTGTCTTTCCAAAACAAAATAAAGACATTTTCCACAAAATAACCACAGTTGGTTTTAATTTGCCTAAATTTGAATTCACAATTTCCATTTGGATCCTACTCAACTATGTCTATGTGTAAAAGCCAGGTCTGGTGTTTTATAGTCTAATTTTCATGTGCCATTTTCAGTTAGAAAGATTACGTTTTAACAGGCCAGTTTTCTTAAAAAATGCCCCAGTAGTAGGGTGCTGCTCAAAAGATCTTTGCAAATGTAAAAAAATTAAATGAAAATTAGACCTTCCTTTGTAGTTAGTCAGTTAAAGAATAAAATATGTATAAGTGCTTAAAGTATTATTATACTATGCACCAAATTACCAATAAGTAAACATCATGGTCCCTTTTCATGAAAGGTTGTCGTTATTAAAAAGTAATATTAATCGATAGAAGCTAACAAATCATATCGGTTACCTGTGGCATGTCGTAATTTCTCCTGTGGACTTCAGGCAAGGGTATATCGTTGTGGCAATATTATTTTCCGAGCATTTCTCACTGTAAAGCGTTGGCCTATATTAGAATAAAGCCAAGTCAAAAAATGTTTGTATCGAAATATTTTAGAGTCATACCCGTCTGAAACAGCCTCTTCCAGGTAGGACCAGAGTAGTCCTCGTGAGAAACACACACATGTGACGGTGAGCAGGAGAGGGCTCCCGCTGCGCGTAACCAGCATATCTCCAGTGGACCTGCTCTTTCAGCGACGCACAACTTTGTGGATCGTGAAATGATTTGCGGCTCCCAATCCAATGAATAAAGTGCCAACAGAGTCAAACCCTCCCACTCCTCAACACATTTGTGAATTAGCGACAAGAGTAAAACAGTTAGGCTACTGTGCTCTCATAAAAATGTAAAGACCTTGCTGGAAATGAAATGCCATCTAGTTAGCAAACTAATAAAAGTAAGTTTGTACAGGATTTGAAAAGCGCTCCCAGTTAGACTGTTCGTTGCACAGCTTCTTATCTGTGATACGTGTACTGCCACCGTGTGTTCGTTAAAATACACATCAGTTAAGTGGAACTCAAAGGGAAGGGAAGGGAAAATTGTTTATTAGATTATTATATAGCCTAACATATAGGTCTACTTTTAAGACAAGCATTGCTTACCAGGGTTATCCACGTAAAATCCTAAAATAACACAAGTCTAAATTATGTAAGATGAATCTTAATTGGTTTAATAATTAAAAAAATAATAATAATAAAATAAAAAAAATCACAAGTACACAGCAAATTCAAAAGTGTTACATTCGTGCTGGTGTTGTTGTGAATACAGTGAAGAAAATTCAGATATGTTTCAACAGAGTCAAGAGTTATTTCAACTATGACAGTGCTGTCGAATAAAATAAGTAGTTGTTGATTCACAGTGTTAACGTCAAACACTTAGAAAGTGTCTATTTTGAATATTACACTACATCAGTGTTGGGCTTTTGTAACGTTTCCAGCGGGAGAACTACAGTCCGAGAGAGAAGCCACATTTCATTGTCCGAAGCTAAGCTAAGAGCTAACAGCGCAAAGCTAACAGCTAATAGCGTTTGTTTTTCAGAAGAACCTGAACTCAACGAGCCTCAAGTCCAACCACCTGAGCCCTCACATGCCCTGGGTCAGATTACTTTACCTTTTTAGGACACTCTGCAGTTAATTTAATTCATAAAAATACTAAACGCTAGAAGTCGTATTGAGTAGTAGTAAGCTAATTTACGTCAATGTTGCTGTCACTGATGTCCATGAAAATTGGGTAAAATGCTCACAAATTAAAGTAACGTTACTTCAAAAAAATATTTCTCAAGTCTAAGTAAAAACTAGAAGTTCAAAAAATGTGTTAAGTGGCTAAGAGTAAAAATATTCGGGGAAATTACTCCTCAAGTAACTTAAGTTAAAAGTAACTGGACAAAACATCTGATTCGTCATTTAAAGTTAATGCAATTGCGAGGATGAAACATGAAATAGTACTCATGTATGGTATATTCACAGTGGGAAGAAAGTACAATATCTGTAAATAGTGACTCAAGTAAATGTATTAGGTCATAGAAATCCTTGTGACAGGCCTGCCCTACACTCAGTGTATGTAACGCTGATGATTGATGAACGATGATTTAGGACAGTTAGGAGCTATTTAGGAGCTATTTCAAGTGATAAATACAAAAATGTTGGTGGTAAAATAATGTCTCCTACATACAAAGCTTAGCAAATACTAAGCAAATACTTAGCTCTTCCAAGTTTTCACCGTGTTTTTCACACTTTGGGGCTGCATTCTTTCGCTGTATTCACATTTCTTTTAATAATATCTTATAAACGTGCACACTTTTGTGTGGTGTGTTGAGGTAGGATATTGTATCAAGAGGAGAATTATTAAAATTGAATTCAATCAAAAGGTTAGTAGTATTTAGTAAAAATAAAATATCTTCAAGTATGATGTCTTACCCAATACAGTGTCTTAACATGCTATTGACCTTTAGTCAAAAATTGTAATGATACATTCTTTTTTTGTATTTTCTTTAGGGTGAGTGTCTTGCTGCTGATTCACACGCATCCCCAGCTCCTAAAGGCTACAGTGGAAAGATGAAGGCTCAAGCCTTCTCGTCAGAGATTTGCAGGTATGTCATGACATGGTTAAATGTAGAATTGAAATGTAACCTCACCAATAATTTTGTAATTGACTAATTGAATTTAATATATGTGCTAAGTAGTTGTAATTGTTGCCTTAATCTCATTCTATTTTTGTGATTAATGGCATTTAGGTGTTTTGTTTCTTGTGGGTCTTTATAAAAATAATCTTTTCTAAGGGGCTAAATTTTTTCAAATTACCCTTCAAGTTATTTATTTGAATGGTTCCTGTATATAAAAACATACATGCAACAGAATAACCTCCTTAATAGGCACAAACAAATAATGATATATGCACCATAATATATATACTTTTAATTTACTTTTTAATTTTTATTCATGGCTCATTAAATATTGCATAGCCCATTTTGCAAGGTGGTTACTTGAATATGTTATATTTATTCTAGTCTATATTTTATTTTACAGATCGATATGGACACATTTCTTGCTGGTTGAGCCTGGACAGCCTTTCTACCAGTGACTGAAGTGGAAAGGACAAAGGTTTTTTCTGTCATTGTTGACCTGGCTGAATTTGGTGAACACTTCAAGGCACTTGGTCCTCAGACTCTCACAAACTTTACACGTGTATTCAAAGAGCTGTCTACAACATGTACATTAGATGTGTCAAAAGAAACCCTAAGCGTGAAAGACTGACTCTTGAGGTAAAAAGTTTTTGCAATGTTAATGTTTCATAATTAGCAGGACTGCCTCTATTGTGAACATTGTTATGTTTATATAATATAGAGAAGATCTTGTTTCAAACAGTCAGACATGCTCCTCTCATTTTTGGAGATGAGCCTGAATTCCATTCAAAACAAGATCTTGATTCATCCATCGACTGCTTGCACTGAAAAATCTACTTTAAAAAAAATAAATGACAATCATTGTGACCAACTGTTGAGGGCACAGAGAAATCCAGCTGTCAGTTGTATTTTGCAAAAATAGTATTGTGTCATATGACTTGTGCAAATTGTGTTGATTGTATGATGTGCATTGTTTTAATACAAGTTAAGTTGAAATGAAATTTTGTGGTGTTTTTTATTGTTTTACATTTGTAAAAGGGATTATGAACTAGAATGACCACAGTATTTACACTTTAGTGAAGAAAACGAACACGAAGAACACTCTACACTATTTCTACTTCATAAAGTGTTAAAACATAACAATATAGAGTTATTAGTTTTTCACTATACACTAGTGTAAAAAAATCAAATCTTAATCAGTGTCAAATTCAACTAAGGAGTGTGGTTACATCATTTTGCCAGTGTTGAGCCTTCTACACTTTAGAAAGTGTAGTTTTAACTCATTTTATTGTGGACCCCATATGACGTGGTAAAAGTGTTAAAATTAACAATATATGAGTTGAATTAACACTTGAATTTGCTGTGTAGACCACGAACAAAGTTTCTTTTTCAAAGACTAGTCTTACATAGCCTACACGTATGGCTGTCTCTCAGGAAGCTGTATCAAGGAAGATGTCTAGCTAGAAATCCTACTAAGTGCATCACTTGTTTAACAATCCCCACTCCACAGCCACTGGACTAATGGATTAGACGACCTTGACCTAACCGTGACCCTGCGCAGTAGGCTGATCTGGACACTGGCACCTGCGCAACCCCAAGACGGTCTACAGTTTCTCGGGAATGCAGTGTGGCGTTAGGGCGTCGAAGGCCAGAGAGCAACTGAAAAGGATCCCATCTGAAATAAGAAGACCGCGGTGTCACTTACAGCCACGAGCTTGCGTTCCAATCTGTGAGGTCATTCAGGTGTGATTTACCTTGACATTAGTCAGTTTCTTTTCCCGAGCCACGTAATACAATATTTCCTCATACAATAAAGGTCTCATTTCATTAGGCCTATAATAAAGAACCTTATCCATTCTGTTAAAATTACTCCTGGATTTTACAAAAGTCCCCCCGCCCCCGCTCTCCACTATAGGCTATGTGAATGTTAAAAGGACTCCGGGCCGCTCCCCACTTTCAACTGACCAGCGAAAACTCACATGTTGCAGTTTCACTTTTGTCCACATGATGTCTCTTTTAACCAACACATGAGTTTGCCACCCCCTTTAACCACTATCGTCATCATTGCCCACAAAATGGATGACAGGCTTTAGAAATACCAGGGTGCGTCACGACTCTGAGGTGCACACGCTGAGCCATTTATGTTCCACCTGTTCTGAAACCTCAGCAACTTAAGGCAGAGAGAGAGATTACGCCCGCAGGAACGAGTGTACTCCGTTACTGCTTCAGACGCCTATGGCAAAGCACCACCTTATCCAGGAAGAATTTCCTCCTTCCGAGATATTAAATATTTATCTGAAAATACAGACTAAGGAATGTTATTTTAAGATGAATCATCACCATTTTACATAGAAACTATAGAGGATAACTGCGTGTTGTCCCGTCATTGTAGCTAAATGTATAGCCTATTTTTGTTTTATTTAGTGTCCCAGCTTAATTTTTGCTTTCACCATTTGACCAAATATGTTTCTAAAGATTCTTAAGTAACGTACGTATTAATTATTGGAAATAATAGGCCTGCACTGAGTTATTTTAAAACTTTTCTAAGTGAACATGGATTTGGTGAGAATGAAAATAAAACTTACAGTAGATCTTCAGAGTAAAAACAACAGTAATATTTGTTTTGAGTTCACAGCATAAACAAAACATTGGCTGTATTATTACAGGTGAGGCCTGCAATAAGCACTGGGAACACTGGTCTTACACACTACTATATGCCTTTTATGTTGGTTCCTGTACAAACAGGCTTATATCATGCCATCCTGTTTTGCCTTATAGCAGTGAATGACCATAGATAGCAAGAAGCCTTTGAGCAGCTCACTGTCCTAACTCTGTCTTTGTCTCTCCTCTGTGCAGAGCACCGCAGTGGAGCTCTGCACATGCCCAGACTGAGGGGGAGCCACAGCCTGAACTCACTGGAGATGTTCACATCCTGCATCAAAGCCATGTGTACCTGTTCAACTCTGTCATCAACCCCTAATGTTTTTATAGATTTTTTTTTTAAGGTCACTACATTATCACTTGTTGCAGATTATCAGATTATTATATATTATTAATTATATTATTGCCTGTATTTAAAGAGCTAAAACAGGTAATGCAGGGTTCCTCTCCCACTCTTTTGTATTTTGTAAAAACAAACAAACAAACAAAACAAAACAAAAACCAAAAACAAATGGATGGTCAGTAGGCTAGAGCTGGAGAAATCTATGTGTGTTGTGACAGCAGGTTAAGGAGCAGTTTTGTGCTGTCATCTGCTGTCACTGTACCTCAGTATCTGCTCACCAGCACCAGCTGTGCAAAGGTTCACTGGTGACTCACAGGAGGTCCAAGAGCACTTCTTTGCTCGGCAATTCTTTCCTCTCTGTCTCTAAATGTCTAATGTGCATCCAGCAAAGTTAGTTTAATGTGCATTTAGAATGGACATGTCATGAACCTCCAACGGTAGCATATGATACCATTTTTTTTTTTTTTTTGCTGAAGCCTACATAAAATGGAAATCTGGGGTCAGATCAGTGATCATTTAAATCAGGGAAGTTGTACTTCCAGACTAGATGGTTTGGCTGTAGTCATTAATGCAGAAAGATGACATTCTTCAACTGTTCTGGCCCCCTCCACTCATGTGCTATTGTACACATCTAAACCAAGATTAAATAAACTCTAATGTTACTGTATTTTTTTGTTTTTGCACCATGTTTAATATGTCCACCTAGTTTTGGTTAAGAGACTCAACTACTGGCCTATATGTCTTCTTTTCATACATCTGCAGTTTATCTCTCTTGCCTACCCTACTTGAACTATTACAGATTTACTATTTATTTGGTCAGGGCTAAGGTGTAACCCATTTACAGCTCATCACTGTTGAAATTACTTCTGCAGCATTACACAGATTGGGTCCTGGCCATATGTGGATTTATAGCCTAGTTATGCTTGTTCCCAAGTCAATACTGAAGCTTTACTAGAGATGTTCAGGTATTTTGACTTCTTCAACAACAATTATTGTAAATGTGGTGAATGGAGTTGAGGAGGCTGTTAGTGTTTCTCCAAACACACACCCTGCCAATCAGTGTTGCTCACAGTACACAAATACTTTTACAAAACCCCAAATAAGAGCCACCGCTTAATGTTGCTGTCTTATATGTTATCATGGCATCAGCTAATTGCGTTTCTAATGTGTCTGTCTCTCATAAACTGCAGCTTGCCATGGTTCCTCTTTGATTGATTTCCTTTCAGAAATGTCACTGATTGGTTAGTCATGCTTCTGAAATGCCAGGACCATGACAACACAAAGTCAAACTTGGTGTGTAGGAGGTGACCGCTGCTCAGATTGCTGGAGCTATTGAACTATCAAGAGTTGGCATTTTCTGCTATGGGTAAGATTATGGGTTGATTAATAATTATTATATAGTAATTAATACATCAAAACAGTACATACAAATACTCTGCTAATTGTCAAATATCATATGTCCTAACTCTTGATAAACATAATTAAGCCTTAAAGAGTTCTTACCTTTTTATGGCCTTCAACATTTACAGATAATACATTATATTTAACACAGTCTTCTAAAATTAATGTTTGCCATAACCATAAGGGGCTTTACATATTGCATTAAGTCTCCCATTGAGAGCACAGTAAATGCAGCATTCATGTTTGCCTCCCATAAGTGGAACAGAAGATGTTCTGGCCGCTGGGTCCTCTCTCACACCTCAGACACATGGCTGTTCGAATGTCTCTTGCAGCCAAACTCTCCACACACTTGAGCAGCCCTAAACAGAATATACTGACGGCTCTCATTACATAACACTCAGGCAGCTGCTGCATTATCATTTATTAATGCCTCCTCCAATGGCATCATTCACTGGGCCATGTGTAGGACAGCAATAATTCAGGTGATATGCTAAAAAATTAAGGACAGAGGTGAAGTGGTGGGGACAGGCCTGTATGGACCACGTGAATTTAAAACATGTCTTAAAAATGTCTATATTGGTGTTTGATATTTTTGATCTATTCAGTAATTCCTCCCATTGTATATTGTACAGAAATATACTAGTACTTTTGAGACTGTTTAACATTGTAGTGAACCGTGCCACCTGACTGCAGAATTTCACCATGATTGACTATAGGGGAGACAAACTGCATTGCAAGATATTTTAATTGGCTTCAAAAGTTGATTTATAGCAGCCATGAGATAATGTATAAGTCTTGTTATGGTGCTACAGAATGACAAATATGTAGGACGGAGAGGGGTAGAGTTCTCAGCATAATGTGCACCTCATGCTTGTCTCATCCAACATGGTGTGTCTCAGAGTTCAGAGTTCAGAGTTCAATACATCTACACTAAAAAACTAAAATTATAAAAACATAAAAGCAAGAAGGACAAGTAAACTGTAGTGAACAAAAGCATTTAAGAAAATTGAGAGCCTGTGAGTTTATCTTCTGTTTTTGTTGTTAAATTTATTTGTACACAAAATGTAAATGTGTTTATATATATATATATATATATATATATATATATATATATATATTATATATACTTTTTACAGGAAAAACAAATAATGTTTCCATTTGTATGTATATTCTTTGATGGATATTTGGACTTCTGTATAACTCCATTTTCTTTTTCTAAACAGTAGATTTTAATAATGTTTTACCTATAACAGTAAATATACTGGCAAATTTAAAACTGGAAGTTTGCCTGCATTTCAACAGTATCAGTTTGTCTTCAGAATTATTACTGATCTTTGACATTATGTGAAATCTAAAGCCCTGAGCAGTGGATAACAACACAATACATTCTATTCTTTATACAGTAGATATTTAATGCATTTTATACTATGGCTGAGTCATCTAAGGTTGTTGTATATGCCACATTGTCCCACATTGTAAATGAATTTGGGGGCTGTACATCTCAGTCAACCTTAATGTCCCTTCTCAAAATAGTTTCCCTCTCATGCCAGGACAGCACAGGGAACTTTCTAAAGCCAAACACTGGATCTTTAATCAAACAATAACCACTATGTGAAAATCTATGCTTTTTAAAAAATTAAATTCTTTATTTAATTCATTCATTAATTTTTTCCTTTTTGTCATAAAGGTGCAGCCTCTTGGAGGAGTTTGGAAAGGAGATATTTTTTCTGATTCTTTTGTTCAACAAACATGGCACAGTTTATTCACTGAGTAATTTGTTTGTAATTGTACTCATCTTTTACATGATGCATGAAACATCTGCAGTGCAGAGTGTGCCACAGACCTTCAGCTGGTCATGTGCTATAGGCCTCTATGTGGACCCTATGTATACGCGCTCCATTATTTCAATATGGGACAAACTCTGAGCAACAAGGACAAGGCCAGGCTAATGTCAGGTAACACAGATGCCATACATTTATATAGCATTCCATGAGGATAATTATATCCTATGGTATAATGAAGTAGCTTGGTATTTGTATTGTACTCGTTTATGACATTGCCGATAACTCCAACTTTGGCACTAATTGTTTACTTAAAGTCAGATATCTACCATAATACCAGATTATGTGGGATTAGAAGACATCTGTCTGACAGACAGACAATTTGTATGACTTCATTCATTCATTCTGTTGACCAAAAGCAGAGACTGTTAAAATGCAGGTAATTGTTGTTAGTGAATGTAGGATGAATTATGCATTATTTGAAGGACACCATGGTATGATGGTATTGCCTATGAGTATATTAGACACAGAACTATATCATATAACTATATCAAATAACACTGTGCTTTTTCCCTGAAAGATGAGGCAGCAACCTTTCAGTGAGGACACCAGAACATTTAAAATATTACAAATGTCAAAACTATTCATATTCACTTTTCATAGTTAAAAATATTAGATCATTAGAATAACATGAAACCACTTTCATATTTTATTAGAAAATAAATAAATTAATAAATTAATAAAATACAATCTTATTATACTGAACAGACTGTTGGGATTCCACGGTTTAACCTTAAAAGGCTACACAGGTCATGCATCTTCAATCCAACAAATTACAAATTTCAAATGTTTAACTATGCTTTATTGGTGCATAGACATTGCTCTTTGTACGGTCACAGTAATAGAGGAATAACTGTCTATACTTTAAAATATAAGTATGAAATAATCAAAAAAGTATTAAGACAATACTGGTAATATGGTTATGGAAAGTACAACAAAAAGTTAATTCATAAGGGATTTGCTTTAATCTGGCTGGATTTAACGATGGTAGGATTATTTACTGTTACGCAGGAGGCTTTAGGTGTCACATGTCCACAGAGTCTTGGCCAGAGACTGACCGGTCAAACTTTGACATGAGTTTGACCTCCAGATGCTCAGTTCAATGGACTAGCAAATGGCCATCAGTGATTATAAGGTTATACAAATGTCTTATGTCCATGTGGTGTGGCCTTGGCACATACAAAGAGCTCACTCATTTGTGATCATTCTCATGACACAACAATTCATTATATACTATATATTATGAGAGCTCTTAGTAGTTCAGTGAATGACAAATACTGCTCACACTGATTCACTGTCAAATTACTTGCATGCATTGCGTGATTATGTAATCCTATATCCATTCCCGTATTGAATTGGAAATTGTCATGCAATGGGCACAATTTAAACAGTAGCTACAATCGCATTTTGAATGACAACACATATACAGTCCTCTACCAGGGGCATGGGAGCTTGAGGGTTTTGCGCAGTATCTTTGCTGTTCCTAGAACTGCATTTTTCCTGATGTTCCAATAACTTGGTATTGCAGTGTCCAGAACAACAGCTTTGCTCTGCTGTTTATCCAATGCCTGGTTGATTTGGCCATCACCGTTCTGTATCTGGATGTCCTTGGCTTGGTCATTCTCCACTACCTTTGGAAGTGTATCTCACTTTGACCTTAGGGTCTCCAGTTTGTTCTCTGTACAGATGTTTCTGATGTTTCTGTACATTATGCCCAACACCAAGTTATGTTGCTCCATGTATGCTTTCCCTGCAGTATATTACATCCTGCAGTTATGTGCTGGATTTGGGATGGAACCCTCTTTACATGAAGTATTTGCGTTCATAGCGATTTGCTTATGAGATACCAATGTACTTGTAACTGTTCTCAATGTCTGCTATTGTTCCTTCTGAGGGTGAAACCTGTTCTGTGTGGGCTACCTTCCAGAGATGGGACCAAGTTGTTGTTTTGCAAGTCTCAGTAAGTCTCAAGACTTTGATCTCAAGTCTGAGTAATGTCCAAAGTCAAAGACAGGCAAGTCGAGTCTCGAGTCAATGGCCCATAAGTCCAAGTCAAGTCCAAATCGTCTGCTTTGAGCTTCAAGTCATTTAAAGTCTTTAAACCAAAAAAGTACCAAATATAACTTTTTTTTATATATACATTTTTGTTATTTATATGACTTTTAAACTAAATTGTACTTTAAAACTCATGGTATATGAGTATTTTAATTAGAGTTGTAGAAATGCAATTTTTTTTTTTTTTTAAATGTCTTGACAAGTTTGTGAATTATTATGGTCAGAATAGAAAGAATTAAGATTTAAGAGTGCTTAATAACAATTATTTTGTCAAGTAGTCTGCACTGAAGTGGATGGCTCATGTTCTGTGTAGTGTGTACCTTCACTGATTATATTATATTGTTAGTGTAATAAGATTTGCAGGTAAAGCAATGTTAACAAGCATGTTCAAATTTGTTCTAAAGTAAACTTGACCAGTGTGTTTTTACAAAAGGGTCTTACAATTTTACATGTTATAGAAAACCCTTGTGAAGGATACCCATTTTAAAATATCCACACATACTTATTAAACATTATTTATCAGCATTTACTCCACCATGGATTTACCATATTTCTTGGAACTATGTGTGATTGTAATCCAGGAAATAGTGGATGCTCAGCTCAGCTTTATATCATTTGTCAACAATATCTCTTGTAAGGCCTTGACCTGAGGTGAGCCAGGGGAGTAGGCCAGAGTCACTGTTCATAACATGGACGGCCCTTTCTGGGAGGGCATTAATCCTGGCCAGACAGATTAATATTGGAGAGCGGGAGAGTGGGACACAGATATTATATGTGCTTCTTGTGCAGTTATGAGGATAATCTACTGATCACTGCTGTGTATCATGTAGTGTAAAGGACAGCAGGCTCACAGGTATCTGAGAAGGGGCTGTGCTCAGGAAAAGAGATAGTATTAGATATTGAACGGTGCATAAAAAGATGGAGAAATAAAAATCAATAATGACACAATACAATACATCTCACAATCAAGAGTATTTTTTTTGTTTAGCCTAATATAGTTTTATTGCATAACAAATTCAAAAACTAGAAAAACATCCAGTTATTAAATATAGTGTATGATGATTTCGTACAGTCTTTTTGGGGTTTTGAATATGGACATGCACACACTAATATATTACAATGATCTTAATGTAGTATCCTTTGAGTTAGTAATGCATACACTGCTGAATCATTTCTCTAATTCTAGTAAAGCTCTATTTGCATAGATTTTGCAAGCTTGAACTACACTAAAAATGTAAACACTGTACTGGATTGAGTCAAACGTGCAGTCTTCTCTCATGCCATCATCACGAGGAACACCATCATAATCATTTGAATCAAGGCATGTACAGAAAGACCTGATCAAAGAGTTTCACACCTAGGCCTTCAGTAGTGATCCATCTGAAACAATCCACTCCTCAGTAACTATTTTATGGTTATAAAAGAATCTTATTATACAGAAACATGGTATGAAGAGCCGTGGAGATTCTGTGCACAAAGAAGTGAGGAGAGGGGGTGCGCGGTGCACAGAGAAGAAGTGAGGACCGTTTGGCTGCTAAACCAGGACTAAACCAGAACTAAACCAGGACTGTTTGTCGGGACTGGCCTGAAGGTGACTGCGATGCTCCGCGTTGCACGGGGCTCAGTGCGGCTGTCGCCCGATCCGCTTTGCGGACACTCTCTCATTCTCTCTCTCGCTCGCTCTCTCGCTTTCTCTCAAGTCCAAGATTAGTCCTGGTGTAGTGCTAGTTTGGACCTGGTTTAGTCCTGGTTCCGCTACAGATGCATTTTGCTGCTTTGGCTGGTTTGCTCTCTGACTGTCCAATCAGCGGGTCTGAATCCAGTGACGTTGTACGCCTGCTAGAAGGCCCTGGCGACACCAACTCAAAATCTGATTGGTTGAAGCAACAGTTTCATCGACATTTATTTTGTGTTCGAGGACCTGAAGAATGGATTGTGAAGGCCTCGGGGACACTTCTTTGACTTTGACTCTGTCTAGCAACAAGTGAAGGCTGAAATTTGATTGGTCAAATGCTTTAATATGAAAAATGCATGTGTGGAAGCAGCACAACCATCAGAGAAGCTCTGAAAGGAAACGGACGGACCATTTGGAATTATTTAATAATAATATAATTAACATCAGTCTGTGATTCAGATATTTTTTAGGCCAGCAGAGAAGGCCTTGAAGGCCATGACGCTCACCACTGAGTTCTAGTAATCAAACCAAATGTATAAACACACGGTGGCTTTCAGTTTGCTTGCTCAGGTGTGAGAAGTGGAAGGCAAGTAATGTACTGTACAATACAAATAAGAATACATTGACAATGAGAACAATATATTTTATGTTTTTTTAAATTATGTCTGAATTAGACTGAGCTGTTTTACAATTGCAATGTGCTGCTTGTAACATCTTACAGTGTGGCAGATACAATTTTTGACATTTTATTATATTTATACATATATATATATATATATATATATATATATATATATATATATATATATATATATATATATATATATATATATATATATATATATATTTCAGTTTTTGGAAGTATAGGCCTAAGCATTTTATATAAAACAAGCCTCAACTTTGGTCTATGAAACAAAACACCAATTACTGTGAGGGAGAAGTTGTGTGCTACCTGCTAACATGAAGTGTGTGACCTCTGAGCTGAGGTCATGGCAGTGTCCAACAGTCAGTATGTGAGGTTAAACACTGTGTGAAGGCCAGGAGCAGCAGAGAGCTTAGAGTCACACTGCGCACATCTGGGGCCCACATAATAACAAGGCTGTACTGGACAGAATAACCTGCAGGCGATTCTCGTCAGTGGGAGAGACAAGCCAAGGAACACTGTACTTGAGTACTGGGCCATGAAAATGGTATTATATACATAGCAAATTATAATTTCTACTTATAAGGACTATAGGAAAAGGCATTAGATTTATTGTTATTATTATTGTTATTAAAATGTTCTGGTTTAAGTTTATGTAATATTTCCCTTCATATTGAATGCATGTAAATGGAATACTCAGAAAGTAATGTTCAAGAAAGAAAAGCCAAAATGAAGTTAGATTTCTTGTGGTCACAGAAAAATGTATTGTTTAAATGTAGACATTCCCTGTTCCTATGTCCTATTGTTCCAAAATGCAAAAGAATGTGTGTGTGTGTTTGTGTGTGCTTGCAGTGAGTACAAAGAGGCTGTCCAGACAGAGACCTAGACAAAGCAGCAGCATTACATATTGTGCATTTAAATGAGTGTCCCTTCTTTTACCCTGCTGCCCAGAACATTGTGTCGTCAGTGCACGAAGATACACGTAACACAGCTTTGTCAGTGGTGAACATGGCAAAGGACAAGGTAATATGTCTAAAAGCATTCTAGGTCTCCTGTTTGATTAATCACCAATCAGAGATGTAGTAAAGGTTTCTCCTTGAAGTTATTCATGGGTAAGGTTGCCATCACACTGTCCTTGGTAAAGTAAAAGGCAATGAACAGGAGGACAGACAAGGCATAAACAGATTTGTATTATATGTTAAAATAATCTGTAGTTTCCAATAATCGTATGTGAAAAATGCACAGGTTGTATTAAAAATAAAGGTCTCTTTGGTGGACTGGGTGACCTCAATAGGCTTCCCTGTGTAATCCCAAACTAATATAATCCATAGGATAACACTATTCTGAAACAAATAGCAGAATGAAGGTTACACAACAATGTCCTGTTGACCCAGGTATTTAAACCTCTACACATCAAAGGTAAAACTGGTACTCAGATATGTAATGTGTAACAGGGATGTAGCATGTAACATGGTTTTGCATTTAGCTTGTAGCAATATAATAATTCATAACTTTTCTTTGGATTGCTCTCCTTTTTACATTGTCTTGCTCATGATGCATTATAAAGCATTTTACAGTTGTGTATACATTTGGAGATTTTTTGCCATTCTACTAGTCGTGTTGATTTTTTACTGAAGCTAATATCTTCTGCCATTCTTACCCCATTGTTTAAGCATGGTAAAAGGGTATTCTTTCGTGCCATTAGGCAAAGCTTTCTCTGTAATTAAGCACAGATAAGCACTTTTTCCATCCTAATGGGGGATGAATGGATTTGCTTTGTATGGCTCCTGTGTGACTTAATCAAGGCTGTTTATTAGAACTGAACTCAGTCGTAATAGTGGAGGCTGTACAGCGAGGCTCTGTTGAGCCAGGTACCATAGTATTAAATGACCTTTACATATTTGGCCAGGATCACATCTCATCCACCCTCTCTATCATTACATGAATGTTAGACAGCCATATAATGAGGCTGGTGTGCTGCTGATAACGTGTGTTCACAACATGTGGAGCATGTCTCACCCTCCTCTGACCCTTGACTGTGGCTCTGTGCAGAGGTAATCTCAAACCACTGCAACACGAGCTGTGCCCAGCCTCTGTTTCAATTACACACTGCAGTCCAATCAACCACGAGTTAAGGGTTTAATATATAAAAATGACCATTTTCAATAAATATAGCATGTTTGAACAAAAAGTAAAAAGTTAATATGGTGAATAAATGCACCCAAATCTCAGTAAAACCTTTTAAAAAGCACTGCACACATACTTAAATGACAATATGTCCTTTATTTTCTATATTTTAAAGGTTTATTATTTACAAACAAAAATAAACAAAAATAAAAAAAAAAGGATTTTTTTGACAAACACTGTTTGTCTGCATATTGTTGTAAGAAAGTTTACATTTACCCATCTTTCATCTGTATCAAGTAACCAACTGATAGTTTGTGTTTTCTAAGCATTGGATACATGAATGAGCTGCTAAACAATGACTGTGTGAGTGGTGAGTACAGAGGACCATGCCCCTCTCCCCACTGCGCATCATCAGTAAACATATGAAACCAGTGGTCTTCAAAATCCAGTTTGGGCATTAATCTCAGTCTATTTGCATCACTTGTTTTCTCTCCGCTCAGATACAGAACAGACAAAGGAATATACAAATGTGCGTGCTGGTTTGTCGAGAGTCTCTACTGCTTCATATGTAAGCTTGTTAGTTTGTGTTGTGCGTCACTAATAATGCCCATTCCAGTATGTTAGTGATTGGTACAGTGAAAAAAGCACATAGTTGGGAAGCTCTCCCTCTGAAGGCAAGTATCAAAAACAGCACAAACCAACAGTGCTGATATCCATCTCTCTGTGTACTAGTTCCTATACACTATGGCATATTCATGATTAAGCGCTCTCCGTTGTAAATAGAACATCTCTGCCCTCATTTAGAACTTTGTACAGGACCAGGCCGATGCCTGCTCCTGTGGATATTGCTCCCATCAACATCTAACCTAATTGCAACATTTAGTTATTAAATCAGAAAGTGCAATTCGAAACAAGACTATGACTCAGAATGTTTGCTTTGGCCAGTTTCCTTCCACGCATCAAAATAACGCTGAACACCGGTGACTAGCTACAAAGAAAGATAGAAAAGTGCTGCAACTTTATACAATGACTCACTCAATGTGGTACTACGGCAAAGATTGCACTTCTTTTAACTGTACATATAGCTTGAGTGAGAATGCAAGAAAAAAAACTTGCCCTAGAACTTAGCATTGTTATATTGTTAGATGAACTGGGATATTTGGCCATCATCACTGCATCCTCATTTCCAGTCTATAACACAGAGACACAGAACACACAGAGTATAGTAAGGATGAATGCGTAATTGTGTGCAGAAGTGCCCTCCCATTCGCACTGCAGATCGCACTCATAACAAAGAATGGAACATGGCTATAGTTTAGGCACAAATACTTAAGAACGTCCTTGTGAAAAGTCAATGCTCCTGTTTCACACACAGATAACACCTATAGGCAGACAGACAATGAACAACAGAATCTAACATTACATTTTGTCAACATTTTGGAGATAGTATCTTTTAAGTAGTATCTGTGACAGTGCATGCTCTCATGATATTGGTGGGTTGACTGTACCGGTACACCATTGACAAAATCTGAACACATATTCTTTTTGTATTGTGATTTAGCCACTTAAAAAGAGGTTTACTAAACTCAAAAGTCAAAAGCAGATTTTCAGTTTCAGTTTAATTGTTGTCGATTCACTAAACGTTGGGCAATGTATCATATCACTCTTTTTTATTCGGATTAATTTTTTCAGACTTGTTTTAAGTGGCTAAGTGCACATTGTGGAATTTGATGCAACAAACCTTAATACAGTAAGCACTGAACAAAGACCACAGATTAGATAATATATGCAAAATACGACATGTCTAAATACCCAAACGCCTTGATGTTACATAAAAAAGTGGTAGTAGTAGTAGTACTAAGCAACAAAATATCAGTTTGGAAAATTTACAAAGTGGCTGGACTTTGATATGTCAGATTTTAATGCTAAACATGTTTTAATAAATATTTCAAATATCAACTCTTAATTGAACAGAAAAGGAAACTGTATTAAACACATAGTGCTAGCAATTGCATGAAGGTTTGTTGATCACGTTTTGAGTGTTTTGTCACTTAACTGTCACATATGAAGCAATGATAACCAGAAGTAGGAAGTAAGACATTGTTATGATAGAGAATGCACCACACAGTATCTGTAAATACTACAGTAGATCTACAAAACTATTTACACACATATAGGTATCTTTATGTCACAGTCTATTGCATAATGGTGGTAATCTTTACTTTATAAATATTATAAATATACAGATTTTTTAAGCAACATCTCAGCCATTGGAAATCAGAAATACAAAACAATAGTATCCATCCTCATATGTCTTCACACTTGATTCTCTTCAAAAATAAACAAAGAAAGCAGCATTTTTATTATCTATTCCCTTTGGGCCCATAACACTGTCATGGTTTGAATGTGAGCCGTTGTGGAGTATAGAGGCTCTGCAGACTATATTTCCATTGATGAGAAACAAAACACTTACACACGTACAGTATTCACGTGGACTTCTGACTGGAGATTTCATTCACCAATAGTTCTTCAAGCAGCATGTGCTTTGTCATTAAATCATTTGTCCAATAATTTTCTTGCATTTGATCTTCCACAGTGGTGTCTAAAGCTGCTTAGTAGGAGAAGAAACTATTCTTCATCCTAAATGGTAAAAAAACAAAAAACAAACAAACAAACATTTCCTCCAAATCCACAATGCATCTAATAAAAGACAACAACCATAAAAGCCATAATGAAAACAAATGAAAAAAACTAAACAAAAAACAAAACAAAACAAAACATACATTGTGTATATTAGTTTGAAAGGAAGACTCATGTTTATAATACAGCTTCAATTGCTGTTGCCATACAGTTTATTGTAGATTTATTTTGCTTACGCACACACACACACACACACTCTCAGACTCACACATTCATACTTCATGTATATGGCGATAAAGAAAAGAAATGTATCTGTATAATATACATTCTTAAGTTTAGGGAGACAATCTGTCTAAAATATAATACAAGAAATGTATGTACAGGTTTTCTATGAGGTTATTGTAGAAGAGCGTTGGAGAGAAACAAAAATGTTAAGTTCAGTGTATTTATCTCTTTTGTTTGATCTCCATCATTAAAAATGAATTAAATATAGTTCAAAAAAAAAAAAAAAAGATCATAAATTTGATGCAAAGCGCATTTTGTCCTGCTCAATCTCTGTACTGCTAAGAACAGAATCTCTTCTAGAGCCAGGAGACTCCCTGTGTGGGGCGGTGGAAGAGGGTGGGGTGGGGACAGCCGCTGCTGCTGCTGCTGCAGCTGCTGTGGCTGCAGGTGACGAGCGCACCGGGGGCAAGGCTCCGGATGACATCTGTCGGAACAGGCTGACCCGCTGGGGCATGGTGCTGCGGATACCCTGCAGACTCATTCCCTGGATGGCTGCAGCCGCTGTGGGTGGCACTATGGAGGCCAGAGAGTCTCCTGTCGCAGGGTGTGCCCTGGGCCCCAAGGATGTGTCGTGTGGCAGTGAAGGTTGGGAGGCTGATAAGTGTCGGAGGTCCCGACTCAAGCTGCCCGACTGAAGAGCCTGTGTGCTCTTGTGGACGTCGCCCCTCTGGGGAGAAGGGGCCTGCTGCTGCTGAGGAGGAGGCTGTGGGGCTGCAGAGGCACCCACTGTAGTGGAAACAATGGGCTGCTGAGGGAGCGGAGGCTGTGGGGGGAGTGAAGGCGCAGGCTGACTGGGCTGCTGGATGAGGGACAGCTGGGAGGCAGTGGGAGAACTGTACTGGAAGCTCCGACTGGCTAGGGGTGTCTGTACAGGAGGACTGCACATGGCAGCGGTGAAGGAGCAGGGAGATATGATGGAGCCCGGCTGCTGCAGGGGAGTCTGCAGTGGGGTCTGGGGGTTGATGGAGGAGGAGTTCAGGTTGCCCTGGGACATACTGGGAGCAGGGAAAATGCCCTGCGCAGCAGCAGCCGCGGCAGCTGCAGCCACAGGCAGGATGCGGCCAGCGGAGGCATTGGCAATAGCTGAAGCACTATAGGTCAGAGGTACTGAGGACTGCTGGAGCTGACTGGTGCCAAAGGCAGTGGAGTATGGCGGTTGAGCTGGTGAGTTAATGATGGAGTTTCCTGACATTGGGGTTGAGTTCATCCCGGTAACTGACTGCTTGCGGTCCACCATCATCACCATCTCCCTGTCCTGACGAATGATCTGCTTCAAGATCTCGTTCTCCTGGGTGTTGAACACGCCGGCGTTCAGGTCCTTCTGGAACTTCTGCAGCAGCAAGGAGTTCTTCTTCCCTGGAGACGCAGTCAGACAGGGTCAGCATAAACATCTGTGGCAGCACCAGACTAAATACTGACAGTATTACAAAGATTCAGCTTGTATGTTTGTCTGGTGAATTCTGCTAAAAATCCACTGAAGGCATGAAAGTTCCAAATGACTGTGGTAATGATGTTTTTAGACATTACAAGCTGGATCTTATATTCAGTAAAACTATTGAAATTGTAAAGGACATTCAGTGGAAATGTCTATGGACATGACGACTACCAGGTGAGTAACACTAAGGACACAAAGATCCATATGATATGTGAAAGTAAACTCTATGCAGGTGCTGATGTAGACAGTGGAATACAGGAATACAAATGAGGTGGACAAACGCCACACCACTAGACACCAACAATATTAATCTGCAAGGTCTATACTCTAGGGAGAAAGACACTTATAAAACTGCAAAAACAAACACATCTAGCCTAAAATGCCATTTACTGGAAGAACATATGTATTATTGTTACCTTATGATTATTTCACTACAGAAGTACAAGGACAAATCCCAATGTTTTACTACCTAGGATAAGGCCAAAAATGTACTCCTCGTGTTATGGTAAACTCTTTTTTGTGGAAATGATTGTTAATTGTAAACATTATGCTAAGGATATGTCAATACTGTTGAACCAGAGTATTGACAGACCATCACTGTAGATGACTGAGTGCACTAGGTTCAGCTATAGTTGATTATTGAGTCCACCTGTCCGTCAAACTTCAGGATATCTTATAGCCTTACCTTTTATTAAGAGAATGATTTAGTACTTCCAAATGGTGACTCACATTTTGGGCATATTTTTGTGCTTCAGTTCACAATCATTTCTACAGGAACTAAGGGGATCAGTCATCACATACAAACCATTACTACGGTCCACTTACAGGTATGCTTTCATTGCATTTTTGAAGGTGATGGGGTTAAATTCTGCAGATTGGAAATGCATAATAAACTTGTTGAGACTTTTTTATTTATCATAAATATTTACATACATGGGAGAATCGCAATAGCAATAATGCTCATGGTGGCTGTCACTTATGCCATTTCTGGCACAAGAACATCATACTTCCTTAAAGAGAATTAGTAACATTTCAAACATGGATTTTCCCCCACTGGTGCGCTCAATGAAGCTTTCCCTTTTTTTGGTAAATAGAGTAGGTAGTAGTAGTAAACAGTATTCCTGAGAGAGAGTTCTTCTGGCCTAAAATTTACAAAACAAAAGTATTTATCCTTTTATCACATCTCATTGATCTAAAACTCTTATTATTTTTCTTTTAAAAAAGAGTGTTTTTATATTAATTGTGCTTCAATATGATAATAAAATAATAATATATATTTTTTAAAAACAGACAATCAGAAACAAATGTTCTTGACTGGTGAAAACACAAATAAATACATAAACAAAAATGACTTCAAAAACAGTTTGTGGTATTACATACATAAAATATCTAAAAAAAAATGGTTTACTTTGTGAATGCACTTTGAACAAAGGATTAAAATCATCTAGTTGTGTGCGTAAATAATCAGTATGATTATTCTGTGACATCAGTGAGACAAAACAAAATGAAGCCTTTGTTTCCTTGATTGTCTTGTATGGGTGGTTGAAGTTATGTGTTACTGATGCAGCAGTTAAACAGTTACAATAACATTGTGCGTAAGACTCTGGATGAATTTGAGACCAGATCCATTTAGCTGTAGGTCACTTTGCCCCATTGGAACACTAGAATTGGAATAAAGTGTTTACCTGATGCCTACTCGTCGGCCAGGACACTCTTGAAAACGAGATGTGCTCGTCTCAAGACGGACTCCTGGTCAAATAATTTTTAAATAGATAAAAGATAGTGTCAAATGTGCAATATGTCATTTGCTTCAAAGCATGGTTACGTTTCTTTCTTTTAGTTTATTGCAAGACAAGCATGTAACCAAATGCATTTCCATAAATAGAACGATACAACCAGCACTGATCATGACAAAGTATCTTCCCTTGTATGAGACAAATACCCCAGCACAATTAGTCTCAAAAAGGGCATATGTTTCTGTTCAAGGGCATTAATGAAAAGATACAAAGAAAACAAATAAATGTATGATAATGTCATATACTTATACATACAATACAATTATCTATATTAGGGGTGTACTTATGATTAAATAGTGCATTTATAGAAGCAGTGTAACCTTTACAATAAGATACTGGCTTGGCTATTGCTTAAAAACAGCATATTGGTGACTTGACACAATGGTTGCAAAGCAAAGGCAAACTACTATGAAAATAAAACCATGGCAAAACAACCACAACAAATAAACAGATTCTTTCTAGATATAGATGGTGACGAATAATGATCACTCATTAAGCTACACTGTGTTGTTGAAGCAAATCTTGCCTATTATCACAGGTATCTTACATACCTATATCAAACTATTCATCATTTTACAAACAAACTATAATGTATAATGTGATTGTCTTACTCAAAAGCTTGATTCTGGTAATTCCTAATCAGTAACATCATCATAACTTGACTGATCATCTGACCAGTGCCTTTGAGGACTGGACAGGACTGAGTAAGTAAAGTTCAGTTATCTGACTAACATTTAAATTATTTTAATATATGTATATATTAATATATTAGGTTGTGAGGGCTTTTTCTCAAGAATGGCACTCCTGCCATATTTACTAAAATGACTGAGGTAATATATAACCAAAAATAAAGAGTTGAATAATCTCATAAAAAAAATAAAAAATTGGGGGATGTTAATAATTATTGCCCTTTTAGTGCTCCATACATGTGCCCCTTTTAACAAATAGAACTTTTTACTGTTATTATTATTTTGAAACTTTGTTGTGTGTGATGGCCATTGCAGATGACAGACGTTAGTGGTGTGCTTGAAACCACTCTGACATCTTTGACCTGCTAAGTTGCCCGAAATGGGGTGCTGCTCATACCCAGGATTGCAGATGAGTGGAAGAAGACCACAAACATGCATGTTAGATTAGCTTCTAACCACTCGCTGGCATCCAGTGGGGGGTCAACACCAAACCAACAAGGGGGCGACCTGACTCCCTCCCGGACAGGAACATGCACTGCCTTCCAGTTAATCCAACCACAAAAACACTACTTTGGTTCTTTAGAAGGATTAATGCTGGTTTCAACAAACTGATAGGCTACAGGACAAATAATGAGTTGCATACAGGTCATGCAGCACAAAATGGCAGACACAATGCTTGTGTAAAGAATGAATGCAAACAAATATTGATAAGGACAAAAAGAAAAGCAGAACAACAGGCAGGATATCTGACAAATCAGACAGTGAAGAGATAGATGGGGGGGAGATCTTACCGATTCTGTCCAGCCGGTCAATGGCAACAGTCTCAAATGCCCTTCTCATCATTGGGTACTCCTCCAACACCTCATTGAAATGGTCCACAGACAGGGAGAAGAGACGGCAGTAAGTATCTGCACGCACACTGGCTGTGCGCCTGCCCTTGGTCAGCAGACAGATCTCTGTAAGGCAAGGATTAACAAGGAAAGATGTGATTAAATTTTATGATTAAGAATCACGGAGAAATAAAAGCAATAACCTTAAATGACATGCACATTCTGATGCAGATGCACTATGGTCTTAAGTGAGAGTCCTGCCACTTCTGATACACTAAGATTATTTATCAGAGGGTATCAGACTTTTAAAAGAGATTACAGCTTTACATTAGACTATGGAGTATATAGATGGTTTCAAACTGATTGTAATCTTACTTATTACCTATTAACTAAATATTGTGAACATGCAGATTTGTTTGAAATGAGTTTGTGAAGTGGCAGCTCTCTTTACACTTGTCTTGATGCAGTGTGACACCAGTCGGTTTCCCTTTCACAATCACTGATGACTTCAGGACCAAATAGCGACTTCACAATTCCTGCCCACAACCGCTGCCTTTGTACATAAAAATGTTCATATCAAAGTATATAAATAGAGGTCAAGGTCATGGCTGCTCCATAAATTTCCAGCTATATATATATATATATATATATATATATATATATATATATATATATATATATATATATATATATATACACACACATATATATATATAATTGTAATGTTTTCTTAATAATAGCATCTATATTACATAGACAGTACACAGCCTCTACCGTCTTGGCTTTGTGCCAGGAGAGTAAGTGGAACGCACTGTACAGTATGGGGGGAGCTGATGCATGCCTTCATGTCTTCCTGGGTGGGGGAGGGACCTCTAAGCTTCCTCAGGGATGCCTGTTCTAAGCCTTGGCCTACCCCAACTACCAGATGATAGCTTATATAATCACAGGAGCTGACTAATGTCCAACACCGATAATGAGAATCTACACTGACAACAACCAAACTTCAAACAGCAGCAAGCACTTAACCACAGGCTAGCTTCAAATAATGAGTGTAAAGACACTAAAATAGTGCAGGAAGGTGCATTGTGCTTATCTTACCTCCAAAATAAGAGCCGTCTGTGAGCTTCATCTCCTTGTTAAACTTGGTGATGACACTTGCCACTCCATGTTGAATAAAATACATCTTCTTACCCACTGTGCCTTCCCTTATAATGTAGTCATTGGGCTGAAAAACTTCAAACTTTAATTTGCTCAGCATTGCTGTCACAAAGTTGGGGTCAGCGTTAGCAAACAATGGCATGGTGGCTACCAGCTTACGGCAGTTGAAGTTGACAATTTCCTGGTGGAAGAAACAAACAAATTAAAAAATATAATTACATTAGACAAATTTTGGTTCATGAGTTAGCCCCATGTAGTCACTATGGGGCATCTCTTCAGTCACACCCTGCCCCTGCATAAGAATGAATTATACTGACCTGCCACTGGGAAAGTCCAAAAACACAACAACAGCAACAACAACAACAACAACACAGACAGAGCCCCACAAAATGTAGCTACATACAAGTTTAGCTTACACTCAGCAATGAAGCCATTGCAGGCAAATGTATAATTTCTATTTCTCTTGTAAAAATCATGTTTAAAAGGTAAAGGATAAAAACCAAGATGATTACTATATCCTTTCAAGAAATGCATTCACCTTTTGACTCACCCCTCAGCAGAGATCTACTAGTATACAGTATATAAATTTGATTTATACAGTTTTCAGTGGTAGCCATTCTTGACTAAATTCCCAGTGACTCTGCAGCCTAATCTTTGTAAAATTTTCTAATATGAAACCAATGTTATTTTTCCTTGCTTGAATGTAATATTATTTATATTGAACAGATTAAAAAGGAAACCAGATGTTTGATTTTCTCTCACACACTTTTCTCTGGGCATGTTCTTGTTCACACAGCACAATGCAGATTGTAGCTTTGCATGCTATGAAGTCTGAACTAAAGCGGGCGGGTTCAGTATGTGTGTGTGTAATGTGTGTGTGTTGTAAGACATCCTAAAATACCCTGCAACCTGTGAACGTCTCCAGCAGCGGCAGCAGCATCCCACACCTCAGCGTTTCAACACTGCAGGCTGACTTAATGGGGCTGCGTGAGGAATGGTCATGATTACTGCACGTGTCTGCCTCTGCAAGCACTCCTCCCATTTTCCTATATGTAGTTATTAATGTAATGAATGTTAATCTGCTTAAACTGAGAGGTCAGCTGAGTCAAAATGGTAATCAGTGGTTTTGTAGCACCTCCATACACAGAGAACTTTATTTTGTCTTTCATTCAGATGGCTTAGCAAATATGTTTGTAGAGTCTTTGCATTATGTATGAATTAAGAACAGATTGGACAGAACAACTCAGCCAGATGTTGGGTTTAGCCATGCGTACATTTAGCCACTTTTGTCCTTGACCTCATGCGGTAATATAGCAGCTGTTTCACTTTGACTTGTGTTACATGATGGTTTCAACCATTTTGTCAAAAGTAGCAAAGTAGTCTAATATATAGACATGGTAAAAAAAAGAATTAATTAATTAAATGAATTAATGAACAAAAGATAAATAGTGCGAGGCCTACATGCACCAATAGTCCAATCCCTAAAAATATGATTGCAAGAGTAATCTGGATCTAAAGTGCCCCTGTTGACAATTCAGGAATTTGTCATTTCTAAAACACTATCAGTAATTTACACCCCACAAAAGCACCACATATTATCCCTTTTTCCATAACAATAAAATGAGTTTCAATTAGAAGGAGTGGTTGAAAGCCTTACTTCTTTGAGCGGGTCATTGAGCTCACTCAAGATGTTCTCCTCATCAAAAATCTTCCCTTGGTAGCGGTGCTCGTAATAGTCGTGGATTTTCTGGCGCATGTCTGCTGGAAGCTTGTGAAAGGACATGTATTGCTCCACTTGTTTGTACTGCAGAGAAAATAGAGAAAACATTTAGCATCAAATTAGAAAAGCAAAGTAGCAAATAGGAAAGTGTGTGGTGCATTCATGGCCTGTTTGTGCCACTGCTGAGGACAAAGTGAGCATGCTGCACTGTGGCCTGGCCCGGTTGTGTATGTTGGTATGCAGAAGGCAGGTGGTGAAGGAAAGTAGGAACAAGTACAGGCCCTGGGCTATGTCAGACCAAGGTAACAGCGCAGATTATCTCATGCACCCAGTGCGCTATGTCCAATAGGTAAAACAAGTCATGATCTGATATGAATCACAACATACAACAGCAATGACCACAAGCGAAACTGAGTGAGACACTGGAGGGAGAAGGATTTTTAGGGGTTGTTTACAGTGATTCACAAACTTGGCAGTATTAAATATGAAATCTGCTGTTGATTTTTGTTATCTAAAATGACTCAAATGATGGCCTGACAGTTACATAAACATTAATCTGCACTGTTAACATCGTGTAAGGTAATGTACAGTGATACAATATTCTACAGTACCTTGGGGCTTGCCTAACTTGAAGCTGAACCTCAGCATCTTTTTCCTAATTTATTCACACACGTTTTCATGGCTATGATATGTAATTTCTCTGCTTCAAATGTTCCACAACAAACAGATGATTAAACAGATCTACTTTACATTTATTCAATTATATGTGGTTTTATTACTCAAAAATGCCTACAAAAACTAATATTCTGAGAGTGAACGGGGGTTGCCTCTTCACAGATCTGACCAGTAACCTGGCCTAGTTTGGTCTCCATGATGATAAAAAGGTTTATCAATGACCCTATTTCTTTAGTTGGGGGGTCTGTCATCTTCTTCTTGTCATTTCTCTGCATCAAATCCATGATATTACATTAAACAGATCTATCTTATATTTATTCAGTTATATGAAGCTTTACTTCTGAAAAATACCTGCAGGTGATGGACCCTTCAGCAGAAAAGTTACACAAAAGTACCTTTAATGCTTTCCACCTCGTATTACCTTATTGTTGAACACGAGAGTTTATTTTGATGAGGAAATGTTCACAAAATGGTGCCCTACATTGATTAACTACAGCCATTTAAGGATCCAGCATCACTGCATTTGGAGTAGATTTTTATAAGTTCTATGAAGCGGTAGAGCACATTTATCAGAAAACAAGCAATGATTCATAGTTGCAAAAGATGTTGAGCTCATCTAGTTTGATCAATGGCCGCTCTCTCTCTTTCCCTGGTTTGCCCCAGACATAGCTGACACCTGGATGTACACCTGGAAGGAACTGACTTGGGCATTGCCTTTAGTAATCAGCAGTATCTAAGGGCCCACTGCAGCTGAGCTGGGTCTGGAGGACGGCTCTTCGGCTCACTAAATGGAAATTGTCAGAGAGAGAGGAGACTCGGGACTCACAATGGCTCTATCATTGATTCCCCGGCTGGCTGCAGAAAGGTGATAAGACGAGAGGTTTTGTTTGCGGGAAATTGATTTATTTTGAGCAGCTGGGCAGTGTCTCGAGCTGAGGATCCAAGACATGCACAGAGGTCAAGGTTAGCATGATCCAGAAGAGACAATTTCTAATTTATAATATTTTACACTGTTTTCTGATCTATGTTATAATTCTGTTTCCTCATCACAAACATACCTGGAGTTGTGTTTTCTTTCATTCACACATGTTTAACACCAAATTCAAGATATTAAGGCTGAGTTCTTCTCTCAAACCAAAAACATATTCCCATTTTGTGATGTCATGTGGTAATACAGAAAGTGCTCCACTATGTTTTTAAACTCTGATTCTTCACTAGAATCATTTGTATGATTTCAGCCATGGAATTGCCATTCTCTACTGAACAAAAGGTAAAAGGTAGGTAACTTGAAAACTATCACTACTTGAACATTTTGAGATTTGGTGATGTTGACAGACATATAATAAAGGATTACAAATACAATACAAAACTCAAAGCTCACAGAAGTCAATTTTGCATAATATAGGATCTTTAAAGAGATGGTTGCTGAAGCTATCCTACTCAGAGGTTATGGAGACCTTTTTGAGGATTTTTGACCATTTAAAAGACTATTTTGTTCAGTTGTTATGTTATAACAAAAGACACTTTTCATCACTCTGAAATTATTTTTATTCTTAAAAAAAAAAAAAAAGAAGAAGAAGAAAAGTTGAATAGAATAACTTCCAACCGTGCCATTACTAATGAGGGTCTGGTATAAAAATGAGTCATGAACAGTGACCTTCTCTGTCACCAGACGTTAACCTAGACCAAACCTTTAGAGGGATTTACAATCAGCTTGCCAGGCATCACTAAATGACTCCACAACAGCATATTTATGTCATGTTGAGAGGAGTACACATGCTCAAAGGACAGGTGATCAATAAAGGAAGATAATTCTAGGAAATACTATATTAATAATAATACTCATGTAAAAGTATCATATGAAAAAAATCTACTTAAGTAAAAGTATTTAAAGATTAAAAAGTAAATGTATTTCGCACCAAATTTGAGATCTAATGAAATGTTACATTGAGATATTCAGATGTTTATGATTTTGGTAAAGATTTGTATTGGATTTTGTTCAACAAAAACTATTCAATTGGCATTTTATCAATCAGCGTTTTTATTTGTATATTTTTGTTTGCAAACTATGAATGTGCTAAGTACAAATCCATCAGCCTTTCCAGCAGGTATCAACCAGTAATAAAAAATATTTTTACTTTTCAGTCCTGTTCAAAAATGTGGAGAACAATGTACAGCTACCTCCTCTCAAATGTAATGAAGTAAAAATAAAAAGTATCCACTTTAAAATGTACTTATGTAAAGTACAGGTACCTAAAAATTTTATATGTACAGTACTTTACTACTTTTACTTTGTTATGCTCCACCACTGCTGTAACATATTGGGAGTCAGCAGAAATGTTCTCTACTAAACATAGGAATTAATGAAGTTATGTGGACTGAATGACGCACTACTGCAGGTGATTATAAATTACACTGTTGCAGACCTTGACTCTCGTAATTACAATAAAGCAGTCATATAGAATGAATAGGCGGCTCCCCTGTTACACGGTGTTCTTCTCATCTTCTGCCCTTAGATAACTTGAACCCCCTGCAGCCAGATGTCCCACCCCCTTGGCCCCCCTTACCACTACCAGCTGTGCCTGATAAAGATGTACAGACTAAAGGCTGAATACATTCTAGCCATCAGCCTGTTCTGTTCCCATGCGGTAACCATGCATTCCCCAATCTGGCTCCTCTGTGGGGCTCTGTTAACAAAAGTAAATAAGAACTGCAGGTTTTTAGTTGCTTAGTTGATTAATCTGTGAAATTTTAATCAGTCAAGATTTCTGCTAGGATTATATGATTTGGGGAGTAAACTGGAAGATTTATAATTTTGTAGTCAATGAATAATTTCGTAATTCAACTATAGTGTTGTCACGGTACTAAAATAAAACACAATCTCAATATTAAAGAATAGACTTGATACTCATTACCCTTTTGATACCATGATGATCATACAATGGCCTTTATTAATGATAATATAATGCCCAATAAATCGTAGTGCTTTCTTTTTTATTACCATGTGACCTTTGTAATCCCTCAGTCATCCAGGTGGTCCATGGGTGTATACTACTCTATTCTGTCTTATACTTGTTCTGATACAGCTCAAAGTCATTCAAAAAAGGTTAACTTCTGTCCTGTAAATGTGACTTTTTTAATATGGATATTTGCTCAAATGAGTATCTACTTTGGATACTAGTTTTAGTAGTGTCTTATTTTCCGTACTTTTGAAAATCCTAGTCAACTACAGCCATAGCATAGCATCCCCCTGAGCTGTCAGTGGGGAGCATACAGGAATGGTGAATGTGTAGAGGGATGTAGATGAAGCAGATTTGCTGTGAAACAGATGTACATGACATCCTGAGCATGTTGCTAACAAAGACTGCCGCTCATGTTTGCTGTGGGCTACTTCCTGTCATTAATTTTCACAGGGCTGTCTTGTGACATTTAGGTGTCTGCTTGTGCGTATTCAATCATAAAATGATTTTTGCAATTACAAGAACACTGCACCAAGTAACAAACATGTCCTGCTGTTCATCAAATACTAAGCTACTGATTCTCCCGACATTTACCAAACTTGATGGTTGTTGATCTAAATAAGTAACAAGAAAGTTATAACTGTCACACCCAAGGTAAACTGTTAAAAAGGCATTCAGCAACTTAGTGATATAATGTATATTTGGTAACACTAGAATTACTAGATCAATTCACTGTAATAAATCATAGAAAAATGCTCAATTTATAATGAACGTAGTTTATATAAGAATAATTCAGGTTTAGTAAGTACAAGTAACACTTTAATCCATGCAAATGCCAATTCAGGGTAAGAAAAAACTTCATTAATACCTTGACTTAGCCTTAAGGTGTAGTTAAGTTAAGTGTAACTGTAATCTGGAATCAGTGGTGGGACTTAACAAAGTAAAAGTAGTTAAGTACTGTACTAAATTATACATTTCAGGTATCTGTATAAGTACATTTTAAAGTGGATACTTCTTATTTTTACTTCACTACATTTGAGAGCAGGTGTGTGTATGTGTTTCTACACGACAACATTTTTTAACAGGACTAAAAAGTAAAAGTCTTTTTATGATTGTTTGACACCTGCAAAAGTCGAGGGGTTTATTTTTAACATGTTGAGCAAATTACTACTACTACTACTAATACTACTACTACTACTAATACTACTACTACTACTACTGATAATAATAATAATAATAACAATAATAATAATAATAATAATAATAATAATAATAATAATAATAATAATAATAATAATAATAATAATAATAACAATTGTTTCTGTTGAACAAAATTCAGCACATTTAAAAAATCTAAATCATGACATTTGGAGCTTTATTAGATCTCAAATTCTGTGCAAAATATGTTTTACTCTTTAAGTACATTTTTAAATCCTTTTTATTTGTGTACTTCTACTTCTGTAACAAAATTGAGTACTTCTTCCACCACTAGCTGGAATATAATATTACAAGCAATAAAAAGTGTTTTAGCTGCTTTATAAGTAGGCTCTGCACCTCCTGCACTGAACAAGAGGAGGTGGTGCGTCTAAATTGCTTTGACAATGAGACAGACTGGCAAGGTCATCAGAGTAATGGTGTGGTCAGGCGCATGGAGTAAATGAATAAACTGGTATTTATGTGTGTCCTATAATGGTGAAGGTGACTCACCTGATGTCATGATAATTAGTGAAGATGCCTGAACATAATGAATGTGTTACTATATGTGGAAAACACTACTACTACTACGACTGTTGCTACCTATTACCATAGTCAGTTTTTATTAATTATTGTATAGTGAATCTATTCAAAAGTAGGGCAATGCAATTAATTACATTTTAACTGAGATTGAGATTTAGTCATTTTTAATTGTCAATGATAAGCTTGGGTCTTTTTAATAGAGAGGTACGTGATTTGGAGCAGAGTTCAGACTTTAAAGAGACTTTGTTATGATTATGATGATGATGATTATGATTATATATTGTGATGTGTGAGCTACTATATATCGAAATAATTTGTGGATCAATAAAGGTTGTCTAACTCTAAGCCAGTCTAAGTTTGAGTCTAAGAGAAAGAAATCTGTTCAGGAAATAGTATTCATAGTAATTTTAATGTGTTTTTAATAAGACAAAATAAAATAAAATAAAAAGACTAGATCATTCAAGGAAAAAAGCCCAACTCTATTTAAAAAGAAATCTGCAAATTTTTTGCTTTACATTTGTTTGTAACCATTTGTTTGTAGTGTACATACTTTATAATCTCTTTATTTTAGACCTTCTTCCCACAATCTGAAGTGGATCAAAATGTACTGTACCTAACCGTAATCTCCTGCGTCACACTATACACGCACATTCAAATCTTCTTAAATGGCACAAATAAAAAAGTTTGATACTTAAAGATGGCTGCTTGCGTGCAAACAAGTGCATCAGTCATTCTGTTATGGGAGTAGCCCTGCCCACTCAGCAGAAACACAGATGGTGGCCTGTCTGAAAAACGGGATAATCACCCTCCATGTAGAAAAAATGATGTAATAGGGCATTAACTGAAAAGGAAGAGCAAAATGTGATCGGTGGCTGCCTGGACACATGTCATGGACCTCCGCAACCCGGTGGCCATGTGTGATTGGGCTTGTGGTGGGGGGAGAAAATCCTCTTTTCCTCTCATCAGCTGGATATTGTGAAATAGGAGAGCCCAATAGTTCAAAGGGCCAACAAGAAAAGACCTAATTTATATAAGTCCAGCTAAATAAGCAGGATTCTCTGTTGTCAGAATGAGCAGTCATTATTATTATCATTATTGTTGGGAACAGTTTTTACTTTTAAGATTATAGCAACTGCTAATTGGTCATTTTCCTATTTGAGAACATGACGTGAGGAGCTGTTCCCTTTGGTATTTAACGGTAATATAATGTGGCCCAAGAAAGGAGGATGCAAACAGTACAGGTGGGACTATAAAGTGAAGGCTCAATCAATAGTATTAATAGTGTGTGTATCATCCCTGTCACAAGTATACATTTTACAAACCAAAGTAAACAAATATGCCAGAACCCTGTGAGAGATTAACAGTATCAGGTAGAATAAGATGATTACTATATTCTCCAATCACTGCACAATGCATCATATTTATAGTTTTCTCACCTTCTCTTGGTATTGTCTGCGTGAGGAGTCCAGTGATTGGATTAGGGCTGTGGCATGGCCTACAAACATGGCGTAGCACGTGGCGCCTACAATCATACTGAGCATGGTGATCCACAGGTCGGACATGCTGACAGGGGCGCGGGCACCGTACCCAATACACAACATGTGGCTCATGGCTTTGAAGAGGGCGTAGGAGTACTGCTTACCCCAGGAAACGTTCTGAAAAAAACAAACAAAAAACAAATAAACACACACACAAGAAAAAGGGGGAGGAGAGTGGAGAATAGAAGGGGTTACTGCCAAGCAAAGCAGAAGAAAAAGCTCTCCAGTGCGGCGGATGGAGACAGGCTTTCCTTTGATGGATCACTGAACCTCCAGCACTCGTCCTGCTAGTGCACTCACTGCCTAATGCCCTGTGCTTAGAGTCATGCCCTCTCCATGTGCTGTTCTCTTCCATTTTACCATTTGCCAGTGGGAGACTTTAGTCAGCGACCAAAAAGCTAAAACCTGCATTATTTACAGATGTCTGCGGCATAGTCATTCTCTTTAGAGGAACATAAACTGCACATGAGCTAACCCTTCTTTGTGCTTGATTTAAAAAGGAACTAAAATTATCTTTAGCTTGTAGTTAACGGAATTGTCATTTTAATAATTGCATTGCTTCAGGGGTTATGTAGAGTCATGTTCCTTGGACAATGAGTTTCCATATGGTTTGGTTTGGAGTTCTGGGAGTGAAAAGGTAGAACATGGATCTGGTCTCCAGTCATTTCAGTCTTTCAGATTTTAATTATTACAATTCCAAAAAAAGAAACCCAAAACATGAAAAGTGATTTGATAGAAATATCTGTTTTTAGTCATCATTTTAGTTTATTTATTTATTTATTTATTTATTACTTTTAAAATGTAGTTTTAGTAAGAAAAAATATGAAATTGACAAAAACTATGATGACAATGTCTTAGATGACAAAATAAAAATAGTTTAAAGGAAATAATTGTATTGAACTGAATATTTGAATGCTGTTTAACACTTTCCAAACATTTATACATTAAAGACAGTCTCCTCTGGAAGGCCCAAGACTGCAGTGCAACACATTTGGACCTATTGTTGTAATGCTGTTGGATACTAGTGTGACTATCTGGCTTCATTAACACACCACATGTCAACTGTGTCTGTCCAGGGACCACTGTGTCCCAAGTGAGCGCTGAGTAATCCCACTGAGGCCTGAGCTGGAGAGGGTTCATACTGTTGCCCTTTTAGTGGAGTCTCTAACCTGTCAAATCTTTTCACCTCTGCAGCAAATAAGTACAAAGGCTGCACAGAACTGTCACACTGTACTGTGTGCTTCTTTTGCTGCATGTTCTTGTCAAAGTTAAATTCATGAATTTTGAGCAATCAGTCATCACTTTCCTAAAAGTTTATTTAAATGCTGAATCTTTATACTTATACACCATAAATGCAGCATAAATGGTATTAAAATATATGTTTTTCTCACAATCTCAGGAGGTTAGGTGATTGAATTGGCTATTAAATTATTTTGGTATTGTCTGGAGCACAACCTGTCACACCACAACCTGCATTTATCTTGACTCTCCTTTGTTGTAGAACAAATTTCAAATGTCATAGCTGTAAACTCTAAATGATTGTTAGCCCACTAGCGAAGATGGCCACTTCTGGCTCACTGTGATTACATAAAAGAAATTACACCTACAACTAAAGCGACTTCACTTGAGTTGTAGATGTACTTCCCTTTAACACAGCCTTCATCAATACAAAATAAAAGTCAAATTCCAAAACTTCTTCATAAATGTGCAGAAGTATATGTGCAAAACTCAAATCATCATACACAAACTGCAACCACATTAATATTGTTAATTACTCAATCATGTAATGCTAAAACCCAACAAGCTGTTCCGTGGGGAAAAAAAATGTGATTCACAATATTTGTTTTGAGTTACATAATCATACTACAAGCTGTTCTTGGGACAGAAGGGACATCATGTATCATGGGTCCAATGGACCTATGGCCATATTGACCAAAACTAAGATAAGTTTAATTTGTCTGAGTATTTTTAGTGGAGCTTGTTGACCCTTTTCATCAAGTTAACAAGCTAAGGGGCAAGAATTGTGACAGAAATGTGTAATGAATGTGGATACTCAAACTAACATCTTACCCCAATGGTGTATTTACAACATATACTGCAGCCTACAGTGCAATACATCTCCTGATAACTGTGTGGGCATGTATAACAGTCATTGTTATCTCATATGGCCTTTTTAAGATTGCCTGTGCACACAAAAATAACACACTAATGCTGTGGCATCTTTCACTGAATGCTTGTTAAATGTTTTCATTGCGTCTAATAACAAAACATAATAATACATAATAAAATAGTTATTTTATTTTATACTAATATATTGATGATGACAAAATAATTTCTATTTAGTTAGCTTTTTCTGAAGATAACACCTACAATGTTAAGATGCAAATTGTGCAGTAAAATTTGGTCTATCTATGATATATGTTGTTCAGTGAATATGCAGCTCATATTGGGTAAAAGTGAGTGAGTGAAGAGAAAGATTCAAACAGTGGTTGTATAACAGTCATTTAATCAATGTATGAGACGTGTGCATGGGAAAGTGGTGGGAGGTGCCTGGGTAAAAGCAGACAGCACAGGTGAGTACTGAGGGGAGTTGAGCACGGTCAGCCTCCTGTGTATGTGTACCTGCTCAAGCACCTACTCCACATGCCTGTCTAAGACACCAACACACATGTAAAGTCACATGTCCCATTCACTGTAGAGAGCTAGTCTTATGTCTCATTCACTGCAGAGGGCTAGTGAGTGTCTCTATTGTCAGCCTGCAGCAGTGCGTCAGCCTCTCACCAACACTAACATCGTGACAGCCCTGCTATCTCAGAGCCTGATTAAGTAAATGCTGCTTCCAAAGAGTAAGAAGCCTCTCAGGCCATTAGTTGAGCAGATAACAGGCCTTCTCCATGTACTGTGCCACTCAGCAGTATATCTACAACCTTTGTTGGCCCCAAGCTCCCTTTTACCATGGCAACAACAGGAAAATATCTAACACCATTTGAATTCCGAAGTCATCACTGATGCATCTGCAAAGCAGAATGTGCCTCTCAGGAAACACAGGGCCACAAAATCACATTATGCATTTATTACCTGTGATAAACAAAAGCCGAGGTTCCTTATCAAGATTTGAGATGGTGAACACTAATGCATTGTGATAGGGTGAGAGAATCACACTGGGCTGGGCTTTTCACTTTAGATTTATCAAAAAGCATTTAACACACAGCCTCCTCTTTGTGTAAGAGAGCCCACAAAGGGCCTTCATAAGGTCTTGCCCTGCACATACTGTATATGGAGGTTTGGTCATAAACTAATTTTAGTGGTCACTAGTCATATTGTTTTTTTGCCTCGGCTGCAAGCTCAGTTGACATTAAATTGAGTCAAGGTTTTAAACAATAACTTTCTGGATCAAAACAAACATGTAACTTTGTTAGTACTGGTACACGCCCATGCAGATGCATTATTTTAGCTCTCAGTTCTGCCTGTAAGAGCTTAACAACTGTTACCGTTCTACTCTGAGCCAACTGTTTATCTGTGATTGACAAGATTATGTGCCCTCTGTAGGGCAGGCTAGACTCCATAGTCATTCACTATAGCTTAAAGAATAGACTGTGGGCCAACCAATCACTCACACATTGAGACTGTATAATATAGTTCCTAATTCAGCTCGTTCACTTTGAATGGGGAGCAGCTTTTAGTTGCTATTAGTAAGAATGCATTGTGACAGTAATGTGAGAAATCTTATCCCTTTAGCACAGTTCTCTGTAATGTCTGTTTACATGAATAGCACATGGTTGCTGGGATAGCCTGCAAGTAATAACAAGATTGGGACAGTGCTTTGTGATGATGAGAAAAGCTGACAAGAGCACCTCAAGCCTGATGCCCTGAAGCGTACGTGCTGTGCATGTGGGAATGTTTGTCAGAAACAAACTGAGAGAAGGCGATGTTCCAGAGTTGAAAAAATTACAATACACTCCATGAGGCCTATACACACTGCAGTGTGTAATGCCTGAGAGTCTGGTCCATTTGGCCCAGACTCGGACAATAAGAGAGAACTTAAAGGGACTACTGCCAAATGGGACTCTACAGTCATTAGTTGTCTATTATTTGTTTTGCCTGTGTGTTTTAAATTCTGCACTAATGGCTAATGAATAATCAATTTAAACACAGTAAATATACTTATACATGCTAAAATTCAAACCATGTGTAAACAATATCAACACATAAAAAAGTGAAATAAAAAGATGCAATACTTACAACCATACCATTTAGGGACACCCAGCAGTCAGGCGGAAACTCTTGTAGGAGAGGCACCAGGTACTGGAGACAGCCATCCCAGTGACATAGAAGCAGCATCATTCCTATCAAATTAAATATTCTTACCACAGCACTAGCCAGGTCATAGGTCATATGGAAAATCTGTGGAAAGTGGAGAGAGAGAAACAAAGAAAGCTGGGTTAGACCAGGTATCTCTTACTTTCATTCTAGTACAGTAGCTTCTATCATCAGCAGCCTATAACAGCACAGAAGAGACTCTGGCATTTTATAGTACAAAAAGACTTGGATTAAAAAAAAAAAATAAAAATCACAGAAAAGTCAGCTTTGAAGTGGACAGCATAGTGTGTCTGTTTGGCCCACTGGATGTCTGTGTGCACTTGCAGATGTCGAGTGGTTCATAATTTATCATGGCTGCAATCCAAAGCAAACGAACATCAAATAAATAAATAAATAAATACGCAAGACATACAGATCAAGATGTCATGTAGTCAGTGATCACTGATCAGATCTTGATATAGTTAAAAGGCAATCATCTGCAGCTATAGTGGCTACAGTGGAAAAGCATTTAATAAGTGGTTAATCAATCCATCCATTTTCTTCTGCTTATCCGGGGCCGGGTCGCAGGGGTAGCAGTCTAAGCAGGGACTCCCAGACACTTCCTCCAGCTCCTCCGTGGGGACCCCAAGGCCTTTCCAGGCCAGCCGAGAGACATAGTCCCTCCAGCGTGTCCTGGGTCTTCCCCGGGGCCTCCGCCCGGTGGGACATGCCTGGAACACCTCTCGAGGGAGGTGCCCAGGAGGCATCCGGAACACATGCCCAAGCCACCTCAGCTGGCTCCTCTTGACATGGAGGAGCAGCGGCTCTACTCCGAGCTCCTCCCGTGTGACTGAGGTCCTCAATCTATCTCTAAGGGAGCGCCCAGCCACCCTGCGAAGGAAACCCATTTCAAGCGCTTGTATCCGCGATCTCGTCCTTTCAGACATTACCTAGAGCTTCTGCACCTTCGGGTCAGGGACAGGTCTCTCACTGCGGTGTCGGCCTATGGGCCGAACAGCACTGTAGAGTACCCAGCGTCCTTGGAGTCCTTTGGGAGGGGTACTAGACAGTGCACTGCCCGGGGACGTTGTTCTACTGGGGGACTTCAACGCCCACATGGGCAACGACAGTGACACTTGGAGAGGGGTGATTGGGAGGAACGGCCTCCCTGATCTGAACCTGAGCAGTGTTCTGTTACTGGACTTCTGTGCTAGTCACGGTCTGTCCATAACAAACACCATGTTCGAGCACAAGGGTGTCCATAAGTGCACGTGGCACCAGGACACCCTAGGCCGGAGGTCAATGATCGACTTTGTAGTCGTGTCATCTGACCTCCAGCTGCGTGTCTTGAACACTCGGGTGAAGAGAGGGGCTGAGCTGTCAACTGATCACCACCTGGTTGTGAGTTGGGTTCGCTGGCAGAGGAGGAAGCCGGAAAGACCTGGCAGGCCCAAGCATGTAGTGAGGGTCTGTTGGGAAACCCTCTGTCAGAGGGACTTTCAACTCACACCTCCGGGAGGACTTCTCCTGGATTCCGGGGGAGGCTGGGGACATGGAATCCAAGTGGGCTTCATTCTCGGCCTCTATTGTCGATGCGGCCGCTCATAGCTGTGGGCATAAGGTCTGTGGTGCCTGTCGCAGTGGTAATCCCCGAACCCGTATTGGACACCAGAAGTAAGGGATGCTGTCAGGCTGAAGAAGGAGTCCTATCAGGCCTTGTTGGCTTGTGGGACTCCTGAGGCAGCTGATGGGTACGGGCGGGCCAAGTATGCTGCAACCCATGCGGTTGCGGAGGCAAAAACTCGGAGCTGGGAGGAGTTCGGGGAGGTCATGGAGGAGGACTATCGGACGGGCCTCAAAGCGATTTTGGCAAACCGTCCAGGGCCTCAGGATAGGGAAGCAGTTCTTCACCAACACTGTTTACAGTGCGGGGGAAGAGCTGTTGACCTCGGCTGGGGACATTGTCCAGCGGTGGAAGGAGTGCTTTGAGGATCTCCTCAATTCCGAGGAGGAAGCTGAGGCTAGGGACTTGGAAGCGGACTCGTCCATCACCCTGGCTGAAGTCACTGAGGTGGTTGGCAAGCTCCTTGGTGGCAAGGCTCCGGGGTGGATGAGGTCGATCCTGAGCACCTTAAGTCTCTGGATGTTGTGGAGCTGTCTTGGCTGACACGCCTCTTCAACATCGCGTGGCGGTCGGGGACAATACCTCTGGACTGGCAAACCGGGGTGGTGGTCCCTCTGTATAAGAAGGAGGATCGGAGGGTGTGTTCCAACTATAGGGGGATCACACTCCTCAGCCTTCCCGGTAAGGTCTATGCCAGGGTACTGGAGAGGAGAATCTGGCCGATAGTCGAACCTCGGATCCAGGAGGAGCAATGTGGTTTTCGTCCTGGCCGGGGAACACTGGACCAGCTCTACACTCTCCATCGGGTGCTAGAGGGTTCATGGGAGTTTGTCCAACCAGTCCACATGTGCTTTGTGGATCTGGAGAAGATATTCGACCGTGTCCCTTGTGGCGTCCTTTTCGGGATGCTCTGGGAGTATGGGGTTGGGGGCCCTTGGCTAAGGGCTGTCCGGTCTCTGAACGACTGGAGCAGGAGCTGTGTAGTAAGTGGTTAATGTCTCAGGAATAGAAAACCATAATGAAGTACCCACAGTGAGAAGCAGTTTTCATTGTGATAGGTTTTGGTCCATCAGAAGTGATATGGTCGACAGTCAATTTATCTTTTTCTCCATTATGTTTTCTAAGCTAACCATCCTTCATCTAAAGCTTTGAGAATTCAAATAGAACAATCTAATATGGACTGCTCAAAAGAATTATAGAGGCTGTTTTAAAACACAATGGTGAGGCATGTTGCAGAGGCCACTGGGGTGTTTTGGGGTAAAAAAAAAAGTACCAATTTTCTAATCCTCCAGGAACTGGAATTGCATTGTCTTAGGATCCAACAATGAGAATTTTCATGTAGCGTCTCATACAACAGGAGTGAAACTAATGTAAACCATTCCTGTTGAGGTTTGTCACATCTCATTGACATTCTCCACTCAGTAATGTCCCACTATGGATCTAAGAGGAGATACACAATATCATAGCATAAAAACACAATGTTGGAAAGGCTCTAAGAGTCATGAGCAAATCTAAAGTACATCTGAAGAGGTTATTTTATTATATTATTATAGTTATATGTCTCTTGTTAATACTCCGTGTTTCTGCTGATACTTCCTTTGTTCTGTTTCTCCTTTATTATGATGATTATGTAAACATGCAAATATCAAGGATGTTGTGCTATGCCTCTCAATATTTTAAAATAAAGATTCTGAAAAAAATAAATTAAAAACTGATAATTAATCAGACATTTTTGTCAGTTGAAGGACATAGTTTTATTGTAATTCTTGTTGTTTACAATATTAAATCATGCACACAAGCAGCACATGCTGAAACCAGCTGTGCCGCACTCATCTCTGTAACAACAAACCATAGTGAACCCAGGTGTGTTAGAAGTGCTTTGAATGAACACATCTCCACCCAGGCCCATTGTGACTAGCCTGTACCTCTCTACACAGACAGAAAAAGAGCAAAGCAGCAGCACATCTACAGCTCTGCCCAGAGACGCTCACATTAGAGCCAGCTTCAGTGCATGCAGTCCTCCTCTGCTGCACATTACCATTTAATGTAACGACGGTCTTACTCTGCCCCTGTGTGCAAGTGCACTTAATAAATAATATGAAAATTCACAAGTTAGAGTGCAATAGTTTCTAAAACTACATTAATTAGAAACAGTAAAATGTGTTTACAATGTCTGAAAGTCACACATGATTCCACCAGGTTATGATGTTGTTCCCTCATCAAAAACTAAAGTGAAACTGGTTGTGAAACATGTTAATATGCTGTTTTCGACTAATGTAGCTGTCATGTTTAGAGCAGCAGTAGCACCCAAAATGCAAGACTACATTTCTGAAGTTGTTTAATGAAACAAAGAATGACCAAACACAAAAATCCAAACAGACATGATGCTGATAATGACAAATGAACCAACAAAGGGCAAAGGAGAACACAGGGTATATATGCACACACATGAATGAGACACGGTCGAGACACATTAGTGTGGGGCAAACAATCCATTCAACAGGAAGTCAAAACACATACGGCTAGAGAAATACAAAATAAAACCGGGTCAAGAATAATATAATAAGTCAATGGAAATTAACACCATGACAATAGCCTTTCCTAATGTGTTAGTGTTAGTGGTATCATTCAAGAACTGTGGACAAAATATTTATTTTTGTTTGTTTGCAGTTCAATAAGAGTTCAAGAAAGTTATAATATTTTAGAGACACAAAAAATATCAACACCACACATGTGAAACATGGATTTAGTCAAGTAAGATGCCAATAAATTCTTTGTAGCTAAAAAGGTAATTAGAAAGTATATATAGTATAATATGTAGTAGATCTACAATCTCAGCAGTTGGTTGAAATACATGGGGGTCGCGTTTCACAAAGTACTTCACATTGCTGGAAATCCTGTGTAGCCTTTGGGTCAAGTTGAGTCAGAGGAACTACTTGTTGTTAGCAGGAATGTTGGGCTCAGTGTGGCAGCAGTTACCTACCACAGGCAGATAATGAGCTATTATTAAATACCCTCTCTTTTCCAAGCATGTTTAACAAGATTCAGGGTCGTCTGGTCTGGGATTACACAGGATAATCTTCATAACAAAGCAGAGCATAGGGACCTTATGTTTGCTTTATCACTTAAATAACATTTTAATTTTATGTCACCTAAAATAAATGACTGCACTTATTTGTGAATTAAGAAATCACCTACATACATGAGGCAGGAGTGCATGAAAAGTGTTTCTGAAGGGCTACTCGAAGGTCAGAGACTGATTCCCACTCGGACTAAGTGCATACTGTTGTTGTGTCCTTTGGCATGAGACTTCACCCACTTTGCCTAGTGTGAATGTGGTGTTTGTGTGCATGATGGTTTGACTATGGAACAGAGGAATTAAGAGAAGGAAAAACGCCTTCGAGTGCAAAAACTGCAGAAAAATTCTAACTGTAAGTATGCATAATTCTTGAATACAGAGGGGCAACAAGCCAAGAAGTGATGTGTAGTAGCACAGGTCACACACTCCAGAATACGGCCAGCTGAGCATGCAGGCACACTTGGCGATAACCCTATCTACTCAAATTGCAATAGATGACAAATTTGCTGCATTTTACTTGCCTGTCCAGCCAGTCCCGTCTACATTTAGTTTGAATCCAGATGGTTCTGGAAACAGACCATCAAGGATGTTAAACTGACATCCTTGGGATGGTCCTTTCGCAACTGCTAATTTGTAGCATGTTTCAAATGATGTAGAAGATATCTCCTTTCGTATCATTCGGAACAAAAACTTCTTTAACCTGAGATAAATAACATTTTCATTTTCATGTTTGGGTTGACACGAATGAACTATGCTTTCTCTGACTGGTTAACCTGCCAGTTAATCACACCTATCTGAAATTGGTATATAATATAAATAAAAATAATAAAAATAAATATAGTAAATATGGTTCCAGACATCTTTGGAAAGTTTCATCAAAGTGCATGGTTCTGTCTGGCCAGGTCAGCATTTTACTGCAGGATAGTGCTTGAATGGCTAGCACTCACATCTCACAGCAAGAAACTCATGCTGCATAGGTCATTCTTTGCAAAGTTTTGCAAAACATGCACAACAGGAAGGCAGCTCCTCCAGCTAAGGCAGTCCTGACCAAAACTAGACTCAAGACCTGGAGATGGGTCCATGAAAACTACACTGAAGAATGCTTCAATGCAGCTTCTGCTTAGTTAACATTTGAAACAAAACCAAAGATAATTACTCTACACCAAACATGAAATTACAACATGTTCTTTAGACATCTTCAAATTGAACACAGTGACGTCTGCATGAGGTTAGTCAGGATTAGGGAAGGACTAATTTGAAGGGATTAAATCCACCAATGACTAGTACATTGAAGGATGACAAACTCCTTCCAGGAAAATTTCCTCATCTTCCAAATCTCTTTTTGGACCTTTTGGAGGTTTTACTAAAAGACGGGTTATACTTATACAAATTATAATGCATGTTCTTTTAGTCGTACTTAACAAACCTTTTGTCCTTTTGGTAAGGGAATGAGTGCCACCCAAGCTTATATAATAATAACTTATAGGACCGTGCGCTGTGTACTCCCAGAAAAGGCTGAAATCATAATGCTACAGTGCCATCCTTACTTCCCCAAGAAAGGCAGCCAGCTGGAAATAATAAGAATTCATGCAACCGTACTGATGCTGATAGATGAATGTAATAGTTCAGCAATAAATAAACATAAATCGAGTTGGCATTGTTTCAAAGCTACAGGCAACATACAGTATGCTCCAAAACACTAATCAGAGCAGTGCAGATTAGAATAGGCCAGAGGAGGAGAAGAAAACTATAACAATCTATATTTATATCCATTATTCAAAGTGAAAGCATTCAGACTGATGGTTTACCTATGCCAAAATAATTGATCCAGATTGAGCATCTGAATGAGAGTACATTTAGGTAATGAGGCCCAACAGTAATTCGTAGCCAGAGGCTTAATTGAATACAAGAGGTGATCGATGGGATCTTTACACAGACAGAAAATAAATGATGATCCTAACGCAACAAAAGAACCTGTGAAGACAATATCATTATTGTTTCTAAGCATGCACTCCTGCCTTAGTGAGACGTCATATCCATACATCTGACAGCTTATCCATCAGTGAGAAAACAAAGGATGTGAACTGGCTCCTTCCACAGATCCACACCTTATCTGCTCTGGTTAACAGCACTATTGTTGCATCTCACATCCCTTCTTCATCGCAGCATTTTTTCATTTCTTCAGGAAATGTTGCATCAGGGAGACAATGTCAAATACAGCCTGATCTTACTAATGAGCCGCACAATCACAGAGTAGTAAGAGGAGGATTTGCATTTCCAGCACTCAATCACAACATCACTGTAGGGTTCTGCGTTAGTAATGGAGTGTGAGGAGACTGTTTTCAACATGTTTTCTTTGGTACCAAATCAAGAACATCATATAACACATACCCAGTAGACATTTTCATAAACACTGTAAACTATGAAAACAACCCAAACTGGATATTCAGAAAATGGCTTGAGCAAAAAGCAGTGTACACAGAGGCTAAGAAGCACTAATCAAAGGATAGCTTTGATTGGATAAGCTGTGTTAATGTGCCAATGACAAGAGCAGAGAAATGCATACGGGGTTTTCGCACAGTAGGCACAGAGTAGGGACCTGAGACTAGGGCTGCACCTGCGCTTTGGGGCTGGTCAGGCCACAAACATTTTAGCAACATGCACAAGCACATGTGCAACACTGCAAAGGTAAAGGCAAAGGTAAATTCTAAGCATCACAGTTTTATGTGCATGGTTTACAGTGCTCAATCAAAGTAGAATGAAGGGGAAAAACACTTTTGCTATCCTGTCCCCACAGATGTTCAAAGCACGTTTCTCTTTTAAGTTTGTTAGATCCACTCTTTGGCACTCCGGCTGAGTGGACATGAGCAAGGAGGACTGGGTGGTTCCTCTAACTAAATGGGAGTGTGAGATTTTAGGGACTTAGTTCTTGGTACTGTTATGTCTGAAAACACCCGTTTGGTGTGGTAGGGTGTGCGAGCTGCCTCTTCCTGTGGGAGCTGTGCTGCTCATCATTTCCATGTCCGTCAGCAGGATTCTCTTGTTCTCGCACTGAGCACATCACAGAGGAGTGCGAGCCTCACTCCCTGCCCGCTGTCTCACCCGCTCTGCATCTATTTTGGTCGTGTGAGCGTGATAACCTCAACACTTAATCTGTGCTCCACCATTCCTGCAGCACTGGCTTCTCCTGCAGGGCTAGGGGCCCACGCACACTGAGGTCATGTTTATGGTGCCCTCTATGCAGATTAATATTAAATTATATACATTGTTTTGCACTGAAACATGAAGGTTTCAAAGTAGTCAGGGCCAGCCTGAGACCTTATGTGGGCATTGTTCTGGCAATGCAAGAAATGAACAGTACCATTTTCTTAAGGAGTACAGAAACTGGGGAAAAGCAAGGCGTGGTGCACAGGAGGGCATCTAGGGATCAAATCCACATATTTATGGATGAGGAGGAGGTTAAATGTTCTATTGATTTGTACCTGTAACCTGAGCGGCAGCACCAAAATAACACCAGCTCCGCTCTAAGAAAGCATGTCCAGATGACTGACAGCTCTAAACGCTGGGCAGCAGCACCTCCATTACGCTCTCATCATCATTTCTGCCAGAACAAGTCACAACAGAAACACGTTTACATATTTTTTTATAAACAACTGTTTTACCACATGAAAGAGTTTTTGCTCAAAATACCTGGTTATTCAGGCCTGTCTCAGAGCAACAGTCAACAACACTGTTCCAGGAATCAAGTCAGCGTCTCTATACACTGAATATGGACACAGGAGAGCTCGAGCAAACAAATAAATATTTTGTTAGTTTAAAAAGTGCTACAGTGAGAACTTTACATTTTAGATGGTAGCTGCAGCTTGTTCCTGTTGCATGTAATACAGTATTGGGGTAGAGTTGAATTTTAACAAGTCATATAGCTGAAATATAACTACAAAAAATGTATCAAATCTATCAGGATCAAAAACAATACCACTAGGTAAATTTATGTAAACATACCTGTTTTTATAGTAAATAAGTTAATAAAGAAATATTTAGAGAAAACCTTTGTTCACAAATATCAGCCATTAACCACAACAGAAACAAACAAACAAAAAAAAAAGATCCACCCCTAAAATAAAGTGACCAAATTAAGTGGACCAATTATCACAGACACTAACTATTAAATGAACCGTCAGCATAGTTAATGTCTTCTTACAAATAGCAAAAATAAATAATGAATGAATGTCTATTGTCCAGATGCCCTCAGTAGCATAACATTGATGTACTTCTTGTACTAAGTCACCTTTCCTAACAGTTTATTTTGTCTGTGCATATCATTTACCTCTACATAATCTGCATGACTACAAGTTCTGCCAAGAGAAGACACCGCAAAAAAGGCAGAAAACAAGTGAGATCAAAATGAAGTGGGAATGATGACTGTGTAAGAGAGATGGGAAGGCCTTTTGCAGATGTCTGGGGAAGTGGCACAAGCAAACGGAGCAAAAGAGTGCAGTGAGCAGTGCTAAGAAGGCAGTCAGGAAGATTAGAGCCATGGGAAAGGAAAGGGGATTTGGCTGGATCACACATTGGGCCTGCTGTGCTCATGTCAACACAAGATGAACCCTGAACACTGCACAATTAGAAAGAAAATAAAACTCAGCTAAAAACATCTACAATTCTCCTTAAAAAGTCACCAATACAAACAGGAACACAAGTATCATATTTTACCTTTTAATCTAATACACATTTAGCACAAATTAGGCTACTCGAATGGTGCAAAAGAATAGAATAAAATACCTCAAAAAACATGTATCTGTAAAGCGAGCATTTTTAGCAAAGCAGTTACCTTGGCGGACCCCCCATGAGAAAACTTACATAGTGGACCTTTAAGTATTTAAGTCGAGTATTTAGATAACAATAGTTTATCTAGAGACATTTGCTGGTGGTGCATGCCAAAGATATAAAGCCCCCCCCCCAAGTGTGTTGCCTCAGACCTCATGCCTCTCTGCATATTTTACTCTCCTTCACAGGTAGGAAGCCTATAATGCTTCTAGGAAAGTACTAAAATCTTTTCTAATTCACTTGTTTCTTTAGTGCCATAGATTAGTGAGACCCCAAGTTGGCAACTGTGTCTGTTGTGTTGTAAATCAAATATAACTGAGCAATTTGACTTGTTATGCAGGATCCTGACTTGGCTGTAGGTTAATTCCAAAGTCTATATAATTGGAAATCATAACATTAGTGCACTCTAACATGAATCAAATGTGACTCTCATTTATTTTATTATATTTATAGTGTGATAGCACTACTTTATTGCATGTTTATTAAATTTTGCATTCAGGTGTCCTCCTAAGTGCAAAAGTCAAAAATGTGTAATTCATTAATGAGGAGTCTGTCGACTGGACAAAAGTTAGTTTGGTTGAAGAAATGTAAAAATGCAATAAATTTATTTTAGACCTTTGTATGTACTGCCTACATCACTACCTAGATACCTTTTAATCTACTCCCTGACTGTAGTAAGACTAATAGCCCAAATGATCTGCTGCTGTGTCTCCCTCTTCTTAACAATGCTCATGGATGAAGTCAGTGTAGTTTATAGCAGTAAAAATGGCACTAAAGGATCATATAAATCAATGTGTTTACGGACAGCAGTGCAGCCACATGGTATAGGGCCCAGCTGTGGGTGTGACAGATGTGTGTGTGCTGTGCATTTCAGCCAATCAATCACCTCCGTACAACTCTGGGGAAGTGAGGGAGCAGCCAGCTTTAATGCTTGGCTGCTTACAAATTAATTCATTAGCACCGGGCATCATTTCAGGAAGTCTGCCATAAGTAGTTTTACTCTCCCTATTAAGAGAATCTCAAAGTCCACTAGGGAAGGTTAATTTTAGACTTTTCTTTCTAGTAAATGGTCTGAACTGTTGAACCCTAGCCCCCTAGTACCAGAGCAGTTACCAAAAATAACTCAGATTAGCCTAATCTCTTCACTTATCATGTTAGCCCCCTCCCAACTGTATATCTTCTGTCTGAGTGTACACAAGATCTACATCCATGGTTGCCAGGGGAATTCCCGTCAGACTTTGATGTCAGACTGCATTTTAGAGTCAAATTCCACGTGGACTTCAAGACAAGTGTTTGTATTCTTAAGAAATGTTCACACAACTTCATCTGATTCTGTTACAAGAAAACCCTGCAGGTAAATGAGGTTAAATTATTATTCATTTAAAATATAATTTAGAGATATCCATTTGGAAACTTTCCTGTTAGATTATATTGACATAAATATAAGACTAAATTATCCAAGATATAAAGCCTTCCCACTCTTTAACCTTTAGCTCCTCTGGTTCATGCTGAAAGCTGCTATGCTCCATTCACAGTTAATTCACTTAGTTATAAGTTTATAAAACGAATCAAGTGTGAGTTCAACACCTAAACTGGGCTGTGATATGCCAGTCTAGAGGACGGATGTGAATCATCTGGTGTCCTGGTGCAGCAGAAAGAACTAGAAGTTCAATGCCCAGATGACATGGAGATTGCCCTGAGAGACACCCCCATCACCACCTGCCCCTCATCTCTCCAGCACTTGTACATCTCCAAGACTCAGGAATGAGCAAGTCAGATCACAGCTAACCCTTCTCACCATGGCCTCACTGTCATTTGTGCTCCTCCATTAAGTGTCATGGACTGCTGTTCCAATGTATCTACATGGTAGGTGTAGTCGACTAGCCTGATTCTTCAGCCGGTTTCACTTCGTAGAAACTGTTGGACCTCTCAGTGTTAGAATTTGTTCACTCAACGGTAGGCGGGTACTTTTTATCATTTAACCAATTGCTGCTATTTGATAGTTACGTATGTAATGCGCCACTAATGGGGTTAACTGGTATATTAAGCTTTTCCCGAATCCCATAAGAAGAAGGGCAATAACGTCTTTCCCTTGGATAAAAATACATTTTAAAGGTGATCTCTGTTGCAGTGTTGGAAACAATCCTCTGCTGTTTTGTCTCCTATTAACTCTCCTGTTAACTTATTCTCAGGTGGTATTGTCTGGCTTATTTATTATTAATTTAGAAGACTATTTTCTTATTTATCTACAAAATTGTCTGGTCACACATTATTTCCTACTTCATACCAAGGTTTAGTTTTTTCTTGTGACTTCGGAAAGATGCCTGTAAATGCCACTGTTTACATTGGAAAACCACTGGAATAGCATTTAAGAGTTTTGATTTACCGCATTAAAATGACAAAAACCTCCGTACTGCTTGTGTGTCATGATAATTACCATATCGACTTATCATTCAATATATGAAAGTTAGAACAATATTTTGGCGCTCAATATTTATCATGCGTACAATTTCTTGGCAAAACTGGGGAGATACTGGTTAGTTTTTTTTGTTTTTTTATACAAATAACATTCTTTGTCCAGTTGGTGCTTGATACTGCCATTTATTTGCTACAGCTAAAATGTTTTACTGAGATTATCTTGCATTTTTGTTTTTGTATTAATGGCATAAAGTAGTTGTTTATTGCAGTATAAATATATATATATATATTATCTATAGCAATATATCGTGCTTAAAAATTTGTTATCATGACCTACTTATGTGTATGGCTGCTGTGTGTCTGCTTGTATCCACCATCAGATCAGCTGAAGACATTCTGACAGTGACAGTGAGAGGCTGAGTGAGGGCCAGAGACTGACAAACTGAGGTATTCCCAATGGATGAGAATGAAATATACCAAATGTCACAGAGCCACAGTATCATACTGAGTGAGCGAAGACGCCAGCAGCCAATATTTATGAGCGTCTGTCTCTGCACAGGCCAGCACAAAACAATACGCTATCAAGTTTGTATATTTAGAAAGCTACACAGTTCATCACTAAAGGCACGAAAGATGAAGCATATGGCTTGTAACATATGTGACATTTGCGAGTGATTCTGAAGCTATTTCTAGAGCATTTTTTCTTCACTTGATTTCTGAACTCTGCCTCCTTTTCTTCGCCCGTTGTTTTTTAATTATCTATAACTGCTGATGTGTTAGAATGTACAAGACAATAGGGATGTATATGGTAATATTGCTTGATGTTTTATTTACAAAAAGCTGTCCAGTGGGATAAAGGATCAGTTATCAGTTAAATACTATATTTGCATTTATTTAATGTTTATAGTTTGGGGAAAGAATACTGTTTTCAGTTTCTGTGATGGTAAAGGTTACTTAATACCACTTGATACTGGAACTAAATATCTGGGACTGGATTTGTACAAATTTAGAAAGTAATAAATCAAGAATCAAAGGATGCAGACTGTGGCATAAATGACAAAATGTTAAAATAGAACTTGAGGCCTAGAGAGAGTCATTATTTGGTGTGGGGCTAGTTAAGGACTTTTCATATATTTTACCAATTATGAAGGATGTATGGCTTCAAAAATGTCTCTTATAATCATATTTCTGGCAATTTTCTCTGTACACTAAACCATATGGTCAACCAATTATCACTCACTACCAGAGTTAACAAGACCAAACTGCAACAGAAGGAGCGCTCAGTGACTTGGCCTCAGAATATGGGTTAAATCTACAGGGGACGTAGAAAAGAGAAAACAATTCTGTCAGTGGATTTTCCACCCCATGGGCCGACAGAGAGGTTGCCTCCACACGATGCACGGGAGCACAGAAGCACAGTGTGTTCTTCAACAAATATGTTTCAGAGAGCACACAGGAGTTAGGCACAGGTCTGGGATCTGTGCATGATTTTATTGGACATGACTAGAGAGGGGTACTTCATTAGGAGATGTATTACTAAGCAGCAATGTTTGAATAGAAGATGACATAATGAGAGGTTTGTAAGGAGAAATTGCAGAAAAAAGTCAATAATAAAATTCAAACAAATCTCAGTAACAATAATCAGAAAGGACATGTTTATAAGAGGACAACGCAAAAGTTTGGACTTAGTCTCCACCCCCCATGAACCACAGTTCCCCTCATAACAAACAATTTTTCAGTGAGCCACATTGAAAGTCCCTGGAGTACATGTGCTTCCTGATGAGCACAAAAGTTTTACCCACTCGCACTGTAATCAAAGCAGAGGCGAACCCAGGCATCTACTGGGTTATTTTTAGAACACAAAGAAACATAGAAGACATGCAGCTCTTAATAAAATATGCATGTGCTCCAAGACGACACATGGGATATAGAGTATAAAACTCCTTTAAATACATTTATATATCATATCATATATTAACCATGTCACTTTTTAAATGAAAATAACCATCACCAGCAATGCAAGTAGGACCAGCACACCATGTGAACCTGGTTTCTGGAGCTGCGCAGTTGAATGAGTATGAGTGGCAGTGAATGAGTAAAAATGAGGACACATACCCTAGCCTACTATACTACCACAAACTAAACAATAGCTTCTAATTCTTTCTTTCAGAGATGAAAGAAGTACTTATGATATGTGAATATGATTATTACTACAACAACAAGAGCCCCTACGGCAGCTTTTACCAGTACAATGTATTTTGTTAGCGTCCCTGTGAGATAATTCATATTGATGAGGTAATGTGCTTTAAGTCTCCACTTGAAGACTCCTGTATTTAATTGCAATGGCGGTTGTAATAAGACACAAGCATGTAAACTAACTCGGGGGATGTGATTGGACAGTGAGAGGTGACTGGTTAGACAAGACACAGTAAACAGAGATGACACAAGAGCTGCGGCTGAACTTGAACAAGAAGCTCAGATATAGTTAACGTCTGTCAGGTAACTCAAGCCAAGCCCACACTGGAATGTCTTATACAAAGTCACTGAAAGTTTAATCCTGTGCATATTACATAAGTGACTGGAACTTATAGGAACACAATGTATGCCCTCCTTCCTTTACTCTGAAAGTATAAGGTGGACCACATCAAGTTTTAGGTTTGAATTTTAATTGTAGATGATGTAGTGATCTTCTGGAAAAACAAAAAAAGTGTACAAAAGTGTGTAGTGATAGTCTTTGAAAGGGAACAGCCAAAAGAAAGAGAAAACCTTAAAATGGACACGACTGCTGCACAAAGTTTTTCTTGTATGGACATTAAATATAAACAACCAGCTGCACAGCCCCACGCTATGTGTGTGCTTCAGCAAATCCAAATCTAGGCTAATGCACACCTGCTCCCAAAGTGAAGTGCCTCCACCACTGCACTACTTTACAGCAGTCTGGACAGGCCCAATAAGTCCCCCCTGTGATCCAGGGCTGTGTTGTTAGAATTATAATTTGAATCACCATCTACAACTTTAACTTTTCCTTATTCATTTCTTGGACAAAAGGGTAAGTCAGAGGTTGACCTTGGAACCCTGAACAATATCTGTTTTTAATAACAAACAAACACACAAACAAACCAATACTTATAAAGAACACTGCTAAGCAAATCACAGTAACAAGTGTTCTCCAAAAGTACAAATAACTCATTGCACCTGCCATTAAATAAAAAAAAAAAAAAGACAAAGCTTTTAATTGACCACAGCTGAGGAGAGTCATACCAGAAATCACTCAAGCCAATTCTCTTTTAATTATGCATCCATAAAAGTAATTTTGTGGAGAATGCACTAATATGACATCTTTCATAGAGTATACACACTTTGTAGACATCTGGGCTGGCATGATTCTTTTTGGAAGTATATTTTCAACAATATCATATTAGGGCTGCAAAATAAATCTAATTCAAATTGAAATTTCAGTTGCAATCTGAAATCAAAAAGTTGCAGTGATTGAAGTAATAAAATGTCCTTTCTAAACAACAAAATCAGTCTTTCAATGGAGAAAAAATGGCTAACTGTGATTTTGACCAAATGGAATTTTGACTTGAAAACATGAATTGTAAATTTATTTGCAATCACAACACCTGTAGGAGAAATCACAATTTGATTTTATTTTAAAATCCCGTAGGCATATCACAAGTTGAAAAACCCACCCAGACTAAAACACTACTTCAGTGTTCAGTTAAAACCCATTTGTCCTCACTTCATTATGCAGCATTTTACAAGCTGCAATTACACGAGAGAAACAAGGTCGACACTACAGGAAATCAATCAGGGGTACATGCGAGAATCACTGCACTGCGATGTGTCTTTTATCTCTCCCTCTCTCTGTTCCCCTCTTCAATTCCCCCATAATTCAGTGCTTCATGAGTCAGCATTCCTTTGGTGTGTTTGTATTTGTGGGAGGGAGGCACACCTGTGTCCCTGCCTGGCCTCTGACGCTAGCCCCGAGGCACAGAGGACTTGGCTCGGCCTATTCTAAGACAGGTGACTCTCGTCTGCAGGACTCTGTGAAGCCAATCCAGCTAATCTTCTTTGGCACCACGCAGACACTCTGCTGAGGTGGCATTTTACACAGTTTCATCATTATTCCTCACTTGCTGCACAGCGTCAGGCTGCTCTGGAACAACAGTTGCTTAACTTGTCAATAAAAGAGCACAAGGCAAGACAATACTCATTTAGTCGAAATCCAGTTGGTTTTAAGTCATTTAGATTGTGTGTTTACTTAATGGTATTAGCAAAGAAAACATATTTAACAATCTTTTATAATCCAGTCCTAGTATCTTGACCCTATTCTGTTTCTTCACTTTGCATTAAAAGCCCTACTTAAAATCTGCTTTAAATCTACCAGAGAATTATTTTGATGTTTGTAATTTGTATCTGCATAGAACTGTATAGCACCCATAGATTTTACTGTATAGCAACCATAGAAAAAAAACAATATGTAACAAACTAGCACATTATGAACTAGGGCTACATGATATATCGCAATCATATCAAAATCCCTATTTGAGCTGGTACAATGTTCATAGTACATAGGCTGCAATTATTTACATTAAAGACAGACCTCTGCAAAGACCAAAATATCCTTAAATATTTTTATCAGTAAATCATGTAGTGCCTGTAGTTTAGACCTCTACAAACATGCTCTAAAATGTGTGGGATTCTTGCATTAGTTTAGTGCTTCATATTTCTGTCTTCTCTTTTAAAATTAATGTTCCTTGTTTACAATATGGACTCTAAACAAAATCCAGCTTACATCACAGATATAATCACACTCACAATAGTAGAAAAAACATTTTGACTTCGACTTCTTTCCAAACCTGCCCAGCCCTGCCATCAACGCTCCACTTGCAACGGCCTAGCTCTCAGTCCACCAGTAATGTATTCTGTGCTGCATGTGGGTCCATCAGATGTACAGACAGACAGTACACCTGATACACGCACAAGCTGTTTACACTGTGTTTCTAAACATGGATCAGAAGAGAAGAGCGAATGCTGCTGACACATAATAGTGGCATCCGTTCCACAGCAGACCACATGCAGCCGATGTCATGTCACTACGGTTTCCTCTGGTGCTTCCATGCGCTAAACTAGACACCCAGGTCAGGCGGCTTACTTTTTTCCCCTTTCAGATCAATTTACCGACTGTGAATCAACCACGTGCCTATACTTAGCAAAAAGGACACTAGTTAAACAGCTCACTTGCTTCTGTTATCAGATACATGCTGCTTTTTATGTTTAGATTGTAGACACAGAAGGCACATTGTTATGCCCATGGGTTAAAAATGCAATGTATTAAGGGTGTGCAAATATATCAAAATATCATGATACTGGGCTGCTATATATATTTAAAAAAAAAAAAAAAAAAAAACTTGTTTACACAACTGGCATATTCACTGTTTTAATTGCGTGGAAATCCAGAAGGATATCTCTCTGTATTTGTGATACAGATCCAAATCAGCCACTGGCACAGCATTGAGTCTGGATTTTTCCAGGCAACTGTTTTAATGATTCAAATGGGTGTATTTCATATCAGGTTTGTGCAGATCATTGTTTAACAAAAATCCTGTTAAAATGTGTTTGGTTTGTTTGGCAAAATATGTATCACCATATTGTGATAACATCGTATTATGAGCCATGTATCGTGTATAGTACTGAATAATGAGGGATCCTCTGAATCCCATCGCTGTTCTGTATGCCATCATCAGTGATATATGCAGTATTGAGAACATGACAGAAAAAGTATCTTGCACTGATTTTGTGTCGTCATTGAGAGTAATTATTGAGTTTGATTTGGCACATAAAAATTGTAGGAATCACTGAAATGAGATTATATTCCTCCAAATGTTTTTTTTTGTGTTTGTACATCATACATGCACAAAAAAACACATGTTGGATTTTTCATCCTTTTGGGGGACATTTAATTGACTTACATTTATTTCCTCAAGACTGAGCCTAGCCTTAATCAAAATTCTTCCCATATCTTAACCCAAACCCTACTCAAACAATAAGCTACTTTAATTGTACCTGAACTTGAAATCATGTTGTCGATCTAATAATGAAGGATTTACATCATGGATACCTGATTTTTGTCTGAGGGAGGGAGGCAGGTCTCCATGATTTGAGTGTGTATACAGATGAATACCCACACATAATTAATTTTAGTGTGAAATACTACAGACTATTTTCTCCTCAGAAACTCAGCATATCAATTTGTATTCATAATCCAGTATGTTCATGGGTGTCAGTGATAATGTGAGGACACTCTGAAACACTCTGAAACTTGTAAAAATGTCAAGTCAACACAGAAAGGCTGTAGGGACATCTTATTAATAAACAGAAACACATCCTAGTGAATGTGTGGTTGGTCTCGGTGATAGGGTACTGCCACAAGCCCGACCTGGCAGGGCCTTGGCTCTAGGCTGGGATTTGGCACAGACCTGATGGAGCAGCTGAACCAGATGTGGCACACTGTTCTTGTGGGATTACTCATGCCAGGCTGTTGTTACAAAATACAAGAAATCTCAGAGGATGTGCACAGAAAGGCCATTTTTGTAACATGGATAAAAATTCAGCATTTACAGAGCCACCAACAGAAGATGATAAAAAGCAGACACTGGGGTCACAGGGATAGTTAGTCCAAAATCCGAGAGGGCATAGAATAATAAGAAAAACATACATGCAAATAAGCCTTGAAATAAGGAGGAGCAGAGGGTAGAGCGCCCTTGAAAGATACCAACACTGATGTAAAATTATATAAAAAACAACCCACACTGCTGATCTCATTATTTCAAATCAGTGTAGAGATTTGTAGTGCTGAGGTGGTTACAGAAATATGGATGTACATCCTACAATGTACATCCTGGGTACACTCTCAAAACCTTAGAAATTCTCAAAAGGACTTAAAAACAGTGGCTATAAGCTTTGAAATTACATTATTTAATAGGCTAGATTTCTTACAGATTCCTGGTTCCTGAAAACCTAGTTTCACTTGCTGTTTCTATGTCTATGTTACATAGAAACATAAAATACTTTAAAAAAAATGTTTTGTCCACGTGTTATTTTGAGAAATAATTGTTACATATTATGAATTCCCTCTTAAACTCTCCAAGTGCCCACAGCCTCTTCCAGATGTCCAATTGTGCACCTTAGTTGGCCTGTGTTGGCTTTGCTCTGTGGTGGCGTACGCACCATGTTTACTGTGCTGTGTGACCTTCACACTGTGTGCTGCTATTTCCCTGAGCACCAAGGAACGCAATAATTATGTGTGAGCAAACAAATGAATGAATGGTTGAACAAACACATTGACAATTACAGGCAAACACGCAGACAGTAACATCACCAAAATAGATGAGTCTTTCTCAGACTTTTGTACAGTGTGTTCCTAATGTCAGCTTATGCAGCAAACATGTTCCAAATAGCATCAGTTGCATTGCATATTCTCAGTCTAGTAAATGTAAACAAACAGGAGACAAAGCACTGCTGCATTTAACTGCCTTAAAATAAGTTATTGTTTGTTATTTACTATATTTAAATGGACCCACATTAAATCATTAGCTTGTCTAACAACATATGTGTATGAATATTTCTGTGCTCTCACAGCTCTTAATGCTTTCTGGTACAGACTTCATAGAGATAATACTGCTTTGCTTTTTTACTACTTTTAAGTGTATCTGTGTCCATAAAGACAAATAGGCAATGCCACCTGGCCAATTCACAGGTAATATCTGTGGATTCCCTTTGTCACTAAGAATACATACTTTTCAAGGTATTTTGTGCTATAAAAAGCTGTAACTGAATTCATGTTTGGTAGATATTCATTGAAGGCTGGGTCAACTGCAGAGGACAATTTATTCAGGGTCAATAGATAAAACCATAACATTCCAGGCAGAGCAGTAAACATCTCAGTGATTTGGGTTTAATTGTGAGTGTCCATCCAGCTTTGTGGAGACAGCAGTATGTGGTAGCCTCACAGATGGAGAGCAGAGAGAGTGACAAAGATGGAGGGGGCAGGGAACACATGACAGATGAAGGAATGATGGACATTGGCGCTTGGAGATGACTTATTGTAGAGGCTGAAGTGACTGAATAACTTAGTCCCAAACCCAGAGCCAATATAAAAAGGCTTCACTGCTCCAAAGTCATTGTACTGGAGAGACACTGCACTTGTCCGTCCATTACAACACTAATGCCACACTTTACAACTAACTTGTTTCGACAGCGCAGAGTTTTTCAGCTGAATGCCCTTTTTCATTCTCGTGGATGTGTCGGATTTGGTTAGAATGTTCAATGCACTGCTTTGGGCTTAGAAAATCACTGTGTATGAGCCATGTCATGATATCAAATTTTAGAGTTAGTTACTTCCTAGAGAACAGATCAAATGAAATGACCTTTTTTATTTATTATATTGTGACCTAAATAATCCTGATTAATCACACTCATCTTGACATCCCAGTGTGCAAAAGGCAATGCTACATTCTCTACAGTAGATAAATGTGTCTCTTAGGGTGGGGTTGGTTAGAGAGAAATCTATGCTGAGAATTATCCTGTATAAGTGAACAAGTTAAATCAACCACAAAACAAGGTGAAGCTGTATAGAAAATATGTTATAAGTAAAAAGGACTTTAGATATGTTATAAGTACGAAGAACTTTAGGTATGAAGAAAGTTGAAAAAGGAACTCCAGCAGTGAATTGAACTCAGTACATTCTGTCTTATATAGAGCATGTTATCATGTACAAAGGTGACCTCTTTAAAGTAACTTGAAGCTATTTTAGTTATTTTACAAACCATATTTTTGAGAGGCCAAAAATGTTAAACATTTACATCAGAAAGAAATTCTGCCGCATATCTTGACATAAAAAGGACTGACAAAAAAAAAAAAAAATGCTCTTCACACTCTACACTATATAATTATTGCTACAGGGCAGGCTACCATCTAGTGAGATCACGCATCTCATGGCTCATAACGTGAGGGAAGATTCAAAACTTAACTATTAACCACTAACCGTTATTTATTTTTCTCTTGTCTTTTTGTAGGCAGTTTTGAAAGGTTTGAGACTTCTGGCATTACAAATGGATGTTGTACATTACAGAGGAAACTAGAACTGCCACAAACAGGAAACATTATTAAAATTCATAACTGACCATTACGTAAGAAAACAAACGGGCTCGGGTGAAAGGAACCCTGAATTTTGTGACATCCTCATGCTGTACCGGCTTGTTGTAAAATTTCATTAACCTTGGGAATCCATCTATTTCAAAAATAGTCTATACCATATGTTCCTACCTTATTCAAACACACCATGTCAAAATATGCAGATATTCTATTAGAGGTGTTGAAATATTCATTAAATAAGGACCGTATGGAAGAGGCTTTAGGAATATGGTTTGGGATGTGCTTGTGGATTGTATTCATTAGGGAGTAATAATATGTTAAAGCTAATATGCCACAGTGCTATAATGATTTCCTTCCTACTTGTATAAATGGTCACTGATCCATAACACAACAACAGATCATTTGCTGCCTGTGCCACTTTAAAGATTTGTTTATAATAAAAAAAATATAAGAAGCCACTAATCTATTTTGGCTTCACTAATGGATCAGATAAACAATAGAGAGGTGGAATATAATTTCCATCTGTGCTAAATAACAAGTACAGTAAAATGAAGAAGGCATAGACTAGATGATGGATTGATTTGGAATAGATTATATGGTATACTATTCATAACTCCATCCTCTCAATATTTCTAAGCCTAGGATTAGCACAAATGTGCATTAGTTTCCACATCCAACAATTTTTAAATTAAAGACATTAAAAGAATTTAAAAGAAGGTTAAAAGAATTTTGTGGAATTAATTAGGAGGGGTTTAAAAAACATATTTTCTTCCTTTTAGGAACTGAAATTGTTTAAATTAAATTGGATAAACAAAAATTATTATAGACATACCCAGAACTACAATATTTTTAAACCATCAGTTACTCCTGAAAATACAAAATGCTCTCCATCACAGAGACAAACTAATAAAGATTACACACTGTTTCCAACATAAATCACCTCCCTTTCATAGACCTGTTCAACTCCAATCAAAACAGCAGTCTGCCCGGGAACAATAACTATGGACTCAGACCACACTACACTCCTGTCATTAGACTGCTGAGTTAGTTGTCTCTCTCTATGTATTTCTTTGGAACAATGAAGCTTTAAACTTTAAACAAAATGCTTTTTATATTTTATCTTTTAAGGCATACTTAAATCATTTTAGAAATTTAAATTAATAAATTGCCATGATTCTGAATACATTTCACTCACCAGAGAGCTCCAACAGACATTAGCACTTGTTATCCAGAGATAAGCCTTTTGACCACTGATGATTGACAGCCCCTATTAGTGCTATCGAGAGATATCATTACAATTCTGCAAAATAACCTTTCAAGGTTGTTTCCATGTGACCAGAACAAAACCTAGAGAATCCTGTTGAACTGGAATAATACTAAGAATGAAACAAGATCATGTGAATAGACATACACACCTCCTCCCATTGATGAATGTATCTGATGAGACGGGACAGTCTTAGGAGCCGGAGGAGACTGAGAATCTTGGTGAAGCGGACAATTCGCAGGGCTCGGGCTGTTTTATATACCTCAGAATCAAAGCCTTTCTCCACTATTAAAAATATATAATCCACTGGGATGGATGATAGGAAGTCCACAACAAACCAGCTCTTCAGATAATTCATCTTGATTATTTTTGGGTCGAGGATGATCTCAGAGCTCTCCTCATTGACAATCCCAGTCCTGAAGTTCATGACCAGGTCCACCAGAAAGATGGTGTCTGAGGCCACATTGAAAACCAGCCAGGTGGTGGTAGTCTGCTCTGAGAAGAAGGTTATTCCGACAGGAATGATGATTAGATTTCCCATCATCATGATGAGCATTATCAAGTCCCAGTAGAACCTGGCAAGAGAGCACACAGACACTGGATTAGAATTTAATAAATAATATACAATTTTATACACAATGGCACATAATTTAAACAACTGAACATTGCATTAAGTACATTTTCTCTCTGTTGCTGCCATCAAAATCATAGTACATGTGAAAATGAACAGTTCCTGATGACTAAATTAAATACATTTGTTCTGAAGGATAGTTATTACCAAACCATCAGTTTCTACATTATAACAGTTTTCTATGTGTATGTGTATGGAGCCTAGGTTTAGAGTCAAGCACAAAGGAGTGGCCCTCTCCTTGAGCTTGGCAGTGTGAATGTCACTGCCCTCGGTTTTATGATGAACTGCTTGCTTCATCTGCACAAGTTCACACTTTTTATACAGTCTACAGATAGCACCATCTTCCAGTGACAATGAAACAGCAGTTAGCTAGCGAATGATAAACTGAATGTGACGCCCCTCCTGTTGTTGACCATGTGTCTGTCTGCTCTGTGCTGTTGCAGGGGGCTGAGGTGCAGAGACTGTTGGTGCTGGCAACATGCCCGACCTGTTGGCAGAACAGCCACCAAGTAATAGATATGTTTGAATAAATTAAGACTGAACCTTGACTTTAAAAATCCCCTTAGATCTTATATCCAATAACTGTGTTTGTCAAAAGAGTGAATTGTAATCAGCATTTTTACACAAACAGTAAATGAACTGGGGCCAGTGGAGAGGGCCCTTGACAATGAGAGACTTGATTCAGCACCTCAAGGGACTCCTCAAAGCAAACCACACAACGCAGCATGCATATTATTGGGCCAATCCACCAAACTTCTTTAGTAATATTAGTTGTGTAGCAGCTACAAACTGTTGTAGAAACTACAATTTAGGATGAAATGAATATTTAAACTGCATTTAAAATCCAATAGCAGGTCAGTTGGCGGTTCCTGGCGAGACAAGTCTAAATGATGCACAATCATTATAGGTATTCAAGGACATCCTGTAACATTCAGGGAAATAATGACTCATCTTTCAAATGAGTGCTAATGTGACGTGAATATACTTCATGATGGACTTCATAATATAAGCATAGAGGCAAATGTATTTATCAAATTACATACAGATTAGGTACATAAAAGATGGTATTTTATATATATATATATATATATATATATATATATATATATATATATACAATACACACACACACACACACACACACATATATATATATATATATATATATATATATATATATATATATATATATATATATATATATTGTGGTGTGGTTGTGTTAACATCATTCTCCAATATTGTGGTGGGTAGTTTAGAATTTAGTTTATAAATATATATATATTTCTTGATGTTCTAAAACTGTGATTCTAAATCATAGGACCAGGGCCTGCTCTAAAATATACCTGTCTAACAGCTATTTCTTTCTTTAACTAGTGTTAATGTATGACGTAACTTTAGTGATCAATAACTGCAAGGGTCCAACGTTTGAAGATGTATAAATGGACAACACTATTATCTATTGTAAAATAAAGTGAATATGTTTCTTAAAATGACTCCATCAGTTTCAGAGGCCAATGGCATAGTTAAATCAAATACACAAGAAACATTTCAAGTGTCACCTGCTCTTATCTCTTTCCCTCGGTGCAGTGGTCATCTTAAGCTTGAGTGTGCTCATTCTGGGCTGTAAAAGTATAATCCTTAAAATGTACGAAAATGTGGATAAATGTCATTTAAATGAAAGAAAATTCTACATTTACTGGACAGGAAAGGGGTATTCAATGGTAGTGCAAATTTACCATACAACTGAGGAAAGCCCTTTGAAACTGACTCAGCTGTGAGTGACCCAAAACAACCTGTGCTTATGCTACCAACACTGCTGCAAATCCTAGTAAGTCAATACTGCAATAGTCCTTGTATATATTAGAGTGATTATGGGGAATACAATTATCCTAATGGCCCACTTTGTTTACATGGAGCAGATGACCAATATGGCTACAGTAGTGTATACTTGAAAAAAGCTTATTGGAAAAAATGTTGTTGGAGAGTCTATTACAAGAACAAAAGGACTTTCTCAGCCCTGAGCCCCCATATGAGGCCTCTTCAAAATACTGTATATGAATAATGAATTTTACTAACATGTTATTAATTATTAAGCAGGTACTGTGTTCAAAGAATATACAGTATATTAAGTTTCAAACACTTCCACAACACATCACAGAGTACGAGTGAATGATCCTGTTATTACCTGGAAATATGTAAGCTTGTCACAAACACATGTCGAGGCCTTGAAATATGTTAACATTTACAGGGAAATAAATAATAGGTGAAAAAGAATTACACGCTACACTTTGATTGAGTGATGAGTGATGACACAATGTAGGAGCCATTTTATAAAAGATGTGTCTAAAAACATCTGAAAATTGGCCCATTAAAGTTTCACAAATGATAGAATATCTAGAACAATTTAAAGTCTTTTAACAGTTGCCTTTTTTGTGGTTTGTTCATATTAGCAAATGTTTTGTTTTTGAAGTTTGTATCTTCATGGACTGGTTTAGATGTAGATTTGTTCAGTTTAATCTGTATTTAGTATAATCTGTGCTATTACCCATGTATGAAGAATAAACAACCAACATTTCAGTTAATAGCCTTTTTTGTGCTAGTCCACTGTCCCTGAATATCGCTTGACCATGTGCTTGTGTGGGTGTGTAAAGGATATCCCAGTCAGCGTCATGTGTGAGGATAAGGCATGGGCCATTCTGTCTAACAGAAGTGTGCTCTAGGAGTGACGCTATGTGACATATTTTATTTGGGGGAAAAAAGAAGAAGAAGAAGTTTTCCAGATGATCTAATGTGAACAAGTCGTTGAAATAGAAAACTTTAGGTTTTAACTCAGGTGGCCAAATAGAACACTTTAAATACTTTGTTAGCTAGTTGGGACAGACAACACTAAAGTTGTTTACATAAGTCTAAAACTGCTGCAGAGTTAGACATTTCACTGCGTCGGAGGCCCGAGATCAGCACCATGGACAGCTCTATGGCAGACGCATGGTGAGAACATGGCCCTAGCATTATGTAGGATGACTATGAGCTGTGCCAGAGGACAACGGACCAAAGGGATGTATTCAAGTGTAATTAGCACTTTTTCTCTCCCTAAATAATACGAAACCGATAAACCGATAATAGCGAAGAGAAGTTTATCATTAGTTGCACGAATGACCAATTCGTAATTTGACTTGGGTGTGTAGTAAGAGTCACTAAGGCCACTGTGGCATCTGCAGCTTCTCTATAACCAACGCATTCCATCACATTTAGAGCGGCAGCTAATAATCACTACGCATTAGAGATGATTCAGCACCATTTAAACCGTGCTTCGCTCAATAACTCAGCACACGACCATTTGTGCCTTCTTTACGGCAGTCTGTCCCGCTATCTTTGCCGCTACCTTTACCGCATTCCGTGTGTTTTAACGCCAAGGCCCAGTGTCTCCTCACCACCTTCAGTGAATGTTTACACCGTGATGCTGCAATGGCATTGTCACGTTGAGTCTGAGCGAAAGTGTGTCCCTGCGCACGGAGCGCATTGTGTCGCATTGAGCCCAATGTTTGCGTGGCGTGACATTCAGCATGCTTTTGCCAAGGACATCTCACTGGAGCACCTAGTCGCGCGCGTGTGTCTGTTGATACAGGAAAATGCCGCAATGAGAAACCCTGGGTGCGCGTGAGAGTGCGTGCAGCCTCACTGACACTGATTGTCAAGGCACAGGTGAATGCGCGGTGGGATGAGCGTGCGTGTTGTGTGTGAAAGTGTGAAATACATCTTGCCCAGCCCGGGAAGAGCGAATGGGGGCTTACCTAAAATCGCTATATGGATGAATGATCCAATATCCGGCCGTTTGCACTCGCTCTTGTTCCTTCTCCACGGCTTTCTGGCTGCCAAACATCCGCAAGGAGAACTTATTGACTCCGGGCTGCATCATGGCCCCAAACTGCCTTTGCATAAACCCGTGTTGCCTGGACGCCCCTTCCAAGTCGTCAAAGCCCACCATGGCCTCTTCCCGTTCCCCCTTGAAGCCCACTGAGTTGCTGTGCTCCTTCATGTTCTGGCTGCCTGTGTTATTTTTCTGTATCGAGTCTTGCCTTTGAAAGACATTATTCCCATCCGCCTTTTCCTCCTTGTTGGAAAACGAGTTGGATTTGTCTTCCATGGCGCGATGACTTTTGGAGTCCCGCGGTCACGCAAAACTCAAGAGGAGCCGCCGTGAGCTCTCCTGTTCTCCGCGTTTCGGTACCCTTCACAAGTGTTCAGCTCCTTAGCCCTGGACGCGAGTGCTGCAAACTGAGACAGGGTGGCCAAGAAGCCGCTGGATCAGGTTTCCTTGGGTTACCGCCATCTACCGACGGCTCCTGTATCTCTCTCCCAGCGCTGCACGCTGCTCAAAGCTTGGTCTCACGCCGCACAGCACTGCGGTTTAACTGGCACATGCTCTTCCTGAACCTTATTTACATAATGTGGTTCATGGAAGATCCCCGCCCCTCCAGCGGTTATCAATACACACGAATGACGACAGGGAGGCCTACTGACAACACGGCAGGAATACAGAAAATATTACAGATTATCAAATGGAATTATAATCTAATTTGTCATGTTAACATGTAGCTATAAAATATACATAAAATATATGGCTAGGCTATAGATTCTTAATAAATGCAGCCTACTTTAACGTATTAGTGAAATTGTACGTTCATACGCCCATAGTTAAAATGTTGACCATGCCACTTAGGCCTAAATACACTTGGTATATTGGTTACCATGTACTTATTGTTATATTATTTATCTGTATTTGAAACAGTGACATTTTCCCATTTGTAGGACAAATAGTCTAGACCTAATCAGGGTCAAAAATGTTGATAAAATCAAAATTAAAATAGCTGTTTTAGATTAGCTTTAAAATGGGAATTGAATAAATACATATTTGATTAGCTGTTTAGTATAAGCCATTAGTGATGAATTAATAATCGAAGAGATACATGTTTTCCATTTATCATTCATCCCTCAATTACTGTCAGAGGTGGTAAGATCAGCCATAGCTGTCCTGCTTCTGTCTATGAAATAGGTAGAGTAGAGTTCAAGTAGAATTATGTGTCTTGTGTACAGAACAACTGTATACATTGGACTGGTATGCTGGGAATAATTCAGAAGAAAGTAAATCCAAATATGCAATTGGAAATTCTAAAGTCATGCATTTTTAAATGAATAATATGGATAAATCCAGAAAATGTTAAATTGTGCCCCTAATCTCCATGATGGTCTCAGTGGCCCTGCTGAAATTGCATTGTGTCTCTAAGATTACATTCAGTCATCTCTGCTTACAGTCAATAGCTCATCTGGACACAAAACATTACAACCCCCCTCTGCCAGCCAATGCTTCTGCCACAAATAGCATCAGCCAGCTGTAGGATGGCAGCATTGAGTTACTATGCCCTCTTTGGCCTCCTGCTTTTCTGCAAGTCATTTGATGCATAGTTATAGCAGCCATTTTATAACAATTGTTTAAGCAAATACTACAGTTTTCAACTCACAGTAGATTGTTCAACCTACTGTTGTAACTGTAATAATATTAAACTTGCTGTAGTGTAGTGAAACATTTGAGATACCATGCTCAATATCAACCCAAATTAAAATACAAATCCTGCACCTCCAGGGCCAGTCATGACTACTAATTCAATTGTGCTCTTTGGACTCTTGTCCCATGACTGACTGCTTTAATTAAAGCATGATTGGGTCGGGGTAGAGGGTGGTGTTGTAATAGGATTGGCAGCTTTGGTCTGTCTCCAGATGAGACTATCAGAGTATCATAGACCTCTGGAGTGATGCTACTGCACTGGAAGGGAGCCAGCACAAGCCAAGGTTGACTCAATCAATGCTCAGACAGGTACAAACATGAAGGCATTAGAAGGCTCAAATAACAACATTGTATTAACAGATGAGAAGAGCTCAAATGAATCTAGCATCTTTACTACAACTCTTAGTGTAGAAACTGGAAATGGCAGTTTGTTTAAAAGAGCAGCATGCTGTTTAAGGTTCATAAAGCAGTTCTCATTAACATATCATAATTAGATCTAAACAGCTCTTGTTTAGTCTAGATTATGCAGCTGTACTGGATCTGCAAAGAGTGCTCAAGATTCCATTAATCATTTAATGTTAATGGGGCTCTAATCCCAATATGGATGGCAGAAACAAAGACTGACATAAGTGAAAACACTAATTCAGTTGATAGTCTTACAATAGGGAGAGTTAACAGATGTTATATTTAGAGGATACTAAAGAATAAATATTCTGACAAAATATCTGCCCAGCACGTGCTCATGCTTATAGCAAGTCTTCCCTGACCTACACTTGACTCTACCCACTGCCTGTAGAAATCTTGCCAATGACAGAAAAGATTAGCCAATCATATGCCCTTCTGAGAAACAAAGTGTTCCCATTGGCTGTTCAGCAAATTCTCATGATGGCACATCTTAAAGGAGGGGCATAACAGGGCAGAGGAAGAGTAGATTTTTGTCTTTTTCCCTTTCTGACTGTGCTGCTTTGAGAGTTATGTTTATCTTCAGGTGCTATTGCTAATCATCCAGCTGCACATCTGCACTCTACAGAGTCTAAGTCTGAGTCAGCACCTCAGTTCAACACAAAACAAATTTAAAACAGGACACAGTGTTGTTGAAACTTATCACATCATGACAGGGTCTTTGAAACATAAAAATCAATCAATCCCATAATGATACCACCCCCTGCATGCATAATATTTTGTTTGCCATTGAATGGCAAAATAATAATTCCAGTTTTGAAGAATTACATTTTTTATTTTGGCTTAACTATCTTTAAATGACTTGCTCCATTTGTTAGGTCATATATCCAAAGTTGTGCACAGCATATGGTGTAGGCCTTTGAGTGACACAATTCAAAACACCTTTGCTCTCAGCCACATATGCCTAGACAGTGGATCAGGTGCACCACGACACAGAAGCCTTTCACTGCCTAATTCCAGATTTGTGGCATGCAGTGTCCACTTGGTAAGCATAGTAATCCCAAAGGATTGGCAAGTATTTTTAGTAATGGATTTACTGACGTCTGTTGATCCTTTGATGGGTGGGTCTCTACTTTCATAGTGCTAGACAGCTGTCTCAGCAGTCTTGTTTACAATGGTTACACCTGGCCCCATTCTTTGGCATGATTTTTGGAAGTAATATCACACTATCTAGGTTATATTTTTAAAATCAACATTCCAAACTGTGGCACCCAGGCATCATAAGAAATAGAATTGCAGGCTCTGGGGAAAGTAGCTTTCATCAAGATGTTTAATATTATTTTAGTATAGACTGCTCTAAAGTTAAAAGCCTCCTTGTGGTGCTGCTGATCCAGTTATCTTACGTTGTTGAATGAGTCTGTATTTATTTAGGACGGATGTACATGTTTAACCATGATGTACTAGAAAGAACATGTGCTGCTTTACTTGGGTTGACTTTTGTTTTTGAGTTCCATCCATGGCCACACAACCTGTGCTCGGCATGGGTTGAAATGATCTCATGAATGGTTGAATGCAAGTAAATCTAATATTAATTATGGTCCCAAATCGCTTAAATGTTTAAAACCAGAGGTATTAGTGGGTGGTGGAAAATCTTATAGTAATCCATGGTGATCTGAAATGCTCTGCCCTGTAGCCAGCCACAGGCCAGTGTGTCTGTCTGTGCTTGTACGCAGTGGAGGGGGATTTACTTTGGCTGAGTTTGAGGGTTAGAGGATCCAGCCAAGACCATGGAAACCAACTGCAGCAAGAATCAGATTCAGACAAATTCAGCTCATATGTAACAATTTAAATCACATTTCAGTTAATACATGGATTTAACTGTTATACTTAGGAGACAAAGAATGGATTTTATATAATAACATAACTCTTTCAATGTTCACTTTTTCTCTTTCATTTTTGCCACATTCATTTTCAAAACTTCAACAACAAACAGGTAGAAATCAAAATGATATCTCTATAATACAAGGTCTCCAGAAGTCAGATGATGATCAGATTTTTGGTGTGCATGTAAATGTGACCAGTGATTCTATATGAGTCTGTATATCCCAGTGCTTTATTCTGCTGTCTCAGCAGTGGAGCAAGGGTAAATCTTCCAAATACAGGAGGCTCCCAGCAGCTCTGCACTTTACCACATACAGGGGGCTCACCTTCAAAGCTGACACTGCTATTCATGTTATTATACTCTGCACTAAGGCTCCAAGATTAATCACCAAAAATGTAAATCACAATTTGAATGGACACTAACTGCAAATCACAAGCTAAATTTTTTCAAGTGCTATAATTTCCTTTGGTTTTATTCTGCATAAAAATTGCTAACACTGTAGTTTACATCTGTAAAATGAATGTGAAATCTGAAAGACAATTCTTGTATTAATTTCATATTTCTTTTTGTCAGTTCAGGAAAACATTTGAACAGAATCTTAACAGAATCTTGTCAATCAAAAGCACAATTTTTATCAAAAAAAAAAAAAAAATCTTTCTTAATCCTACTCATGTCCTTCAACATGGGCCTGTGCAAAAACGAAACTTTAGCACAGGCTGCACAAAGAAATACTACCCGACTCCTGAGTGATGTCAGTCTGTGGTCAACTGTTTCTTAATTAAATCGTAATTTTATTCACAGATGTTAGTTAGTGATTACATTAGATACTTAGGAAAAGAAATGAGAAATAAGTGAACTCAAGGGTCTGTTATAATGATTTAGGTAAGTTTATTGTTTATTCTATAACTTTCCCATGACTCATGAAGTTAATGATATGGATATATGCAATAAAAAGTGTCTGTGTGCTCAACGAATAAAGCTGAGTGTATATTAATGTTGATATATTTTGAGATGTGAATGGAAACAACAATGCTTCAACTATACTTTTCACTGAGGCTTGTCTGTTGGAATGTGTCACTCACTGTGGGTTTGCCTTGGAATTCTTGGATTCTTCTATCCCCTTTGTCTGTAAAGGACAAAAACATAATTTAAAATGTGTATTTAAGTGAAACTTAATAGTGCTTGATAGTTGTTCTAAGACATTTCCCTGGCTTCTGTTGTGACGTTTGGAGCTGATACAATATTTAAATGCTGTCTGTCCATCAGGATCAGAAAGTGAGACACTAGCCTCTGGGTCACAGCCATACTGTCAGGATCCTTCATGTTTAATTGACCGTCAAGAATTAAGTTTTTAAACTGTGGTGACTATTTAAACACCCTTCTATTTTTCCCCACTGATGCAGAGAGGGTAGTTAAGCGATGGCTCGGTTTTAGAATGCCACACACACAACACATATTAGGACATTTAAATTGTGACTATGGCCCATGATGGCAACTTTTCAAGAGTTACATTTTATATGATTCAATATAATACATTTAAATTGTATACAGTACTATAACATGTATACTTTCTCTCTATAGATTTGTGTATTTTATCTTTTTTATTTGAATTAGAGATAAATTGTATTAACATCAAAATTATATTCCATATCCATTAATTATTTCATATTCCATATTCTATATTATTTCCTTGAGCAAGTGGCTGAATACCTAAACCCTCCCCCGCACCATTCACACTCAAATACATTGGCCAATGGACATGATAAAAACTGACATCAGCAAATACAACAGTTGTCCAGCGACACTTCAGCCTGACATGGTTAGCTCTAACTAAACATGCTGCAGCAAATTGCAGCTTTTACCTGGCATTATTAACAGGTTTACTGCAAAATGTCCAGGTAAAATAATAAAATCTCTATGGAGACAAGCAGGTGGTGGATCCCCCATCATTAAAGTTACACAGTGCACGTTTTTTTAAGATTTTCTATTTTCCACAGCATTGCATTAAACCTGTCCATCTTACATTCAATGTGTGTGTTTTCAATATTTTTTAAAAAATTTGCCCTTGTCTTGCCAGATGGAGTATAGTCCTATCTGCTGCAGTCAGACTTGTTTGCCTTGGGCTTGAGTTGCTGTGCTGCCTCTCCTCGCTCTGTGTAATCAGCTTGTACAAGCCCAAGCTCAGACCTCTTGTCCACACTTGTAAAATAGCATTGTCTAGGTTTTCATTACCACACAAGAGATTATTATTTAGAATCCATTTTAATATTTCAGTGAGTTATTGTGTACTAGTTGAAAACAGTAGTAGACTGTACATAAAACTAACCAGAGATTTCTAATATGTAGTAGTAGGCCAGGGTAGTATCTGCTCTGTAGTTGAACATTCATCTTTACTAGAAGAAATATACTATTCTGTTTGTTTGGCTGCCTAGGCTATATGTAACAATAAAAAGCAACAATACAGCTCAGTACAGTAAAACAGTGGGACTGTAAGCCTTTGGGTGTGGTTTGGAACATCTGCAGGTCGCGCAGTAAATACAAATTTAGTCAAATCAATGCATGCTATTACTAGCCTTGGAGCACTGCAGTAGCAGGGGAGGAACGGGTGTGCAGAGCAGTCTGGATTCAGCTGAATACAACACTAAAAACAGATATTTTTAAAGTGTTAAGGATTGTGAGGTCAAGGGACAGGCAATTCCAGAAGGAGGGAGCCTGGTCTCCTTTAGTGGCTCGCTGGGTCCGAGGAACAGGATGAGTCAGCAGCATCAATCCTTATACTTGAATCTCATGTGGAATGTGGTAACTGCGGGCCAGGCCTGCACGTGCCTGTGGCGGAGGGACTATCAATTAAAACGGAGAGGCCACAGTTGAGTGGATCCAAATTGCCACTGTATTTCAGACTCTGTCAGTCAAGCAGCGTCCACCTCATGACTGATATTATACCATAACCAGGCTTTCAAGAAAATTAAGCTTAAGGCCATGACATCAGGTCACTGATGAATTGCTTTTAACCCTATATGGACTTATGGGCCATAGTTCACAGACAGCTGATTGCTAATAAAACATGGAGGGTGTACTCCTCCTGTGAACTACCATGAAAATAAAAAAAACTCAGCATCAGCAGTGATGCAGTCGCTGTATCGAACCACTGTGGTGAAGAAGGAGCTGTGCCGAAAGGCAAAGCTCTTGATTTACTGGTCAGTCTATGTTCCTGCCCTCACCTATGGTCATGAGCTTTGGGTAATGACTGAAAGGACAAAATCATGGATACAAGCAGTCGAAATGAGTTTCCTCTGTAGGGTGGCTGGGGGCTCCCTTAGAGATTGGGTGAAAAACTCAGTCACAAAGAAGATGCTCGGAGTAGAACCGTTGCTCCTCCACACTGAGAGGAGCCAGCTGAGGTGACCTGGGCATCTGTTCCAGATACATCCTGGGCACCTCCCTTAGGAGGTATTTGGGGCATGTCCCACCAGGAGGAGACTTTGGGGAAGACCTAGAACATTCTGGAGAGACTGTCTTTCAGTCAGCCTGGAAACGCCTGGAGGAGCTGGAGGAAGTGTCCCGGGTAAGGGAAGTCTGGGAGTCCCTGCATAGACTGCTGTCTCCATGACTCAGCCCCGGCTAAGTGGAATAAAATTAATGAATGAACGGATTTTTGATTTCCATTCCTCTCTAAAAATGTTCTGTAAACTGAAGAGATTGATCCTATTTAACCCATTGGCCATTGGACAAATATTTTATGAAGGAGACAAAAGAAACAGATAAAAGAAACTTTTGCATTAAACATGCAGCCCCAACATTTAATTTGATGTCACTGATTTCAGAGCTGCATGGACCTGTGGCTGCAGTAAGCGGCCTTTCTTGCAAGAAGGTGGGGAAAATAAAAATGGATTTTCCTCTAATCGATTTAAACTTCAAATATGATGAATCAATTTTTTGCACTGCATAGTTCAGTCTAAATAATATACTAGTACATCACACCATAAAAAAGAGAAGAACAATCTGAGGCACTCTGATATTAAAATAAAATTCCTTTATTATAATTATCACATATTACACCATATTCTTAAAATGCCTCCCAAATAATAAACCCAGTAACAGCTCTTAAGTGTGGACTGTGGCATTGCAGACACAATGAATGTTGGTTAATTCTACTTGTCTTTTATAAATCAATGAGGCAACCTGTGAGGTAACTGTTGTGATTTTGGGATCTACAAAATGTACTCATTCAAGATGAGCAATGTGGTGTCTACAAAACCCACAAAATTCATGGCTGGAGTTCCCTGGTGAAAACCCACTAACACACAGACCTGAAGTTGGCTTCTTCTGAGGAAAAACTATTATCCTATGACAGTGTGGCCCTGTAAACTAAACTAAAATGATTGCTGATGTGAAAGTTGTAGGAAAGGTGGGATCAGTCTGTGTGCTGAGTATGTTCCACATACGGAGTGAGCATTATGATGATTGATAAGAGCATACATTGGCCTAATTGAACACAGTGGCCTGGTCAGGCACATCAACTGCACACACTTCATACATACATGTACATTCATGTCTGAATGACAATTTCAGACATGCTGTACTAAATATAGTCACTCGATGTAGTGGTCCATTTAGTCAGTGTTTGTTTCCATACATTCAAAAAGTGAATTTGTTTGTATTCAGCCTGGCAAAACTTAAATGATGACAAACAATACAACAACAATTAGACTCACATTCATACACTGGTGTACCGGTGTGCGCAATATACAGCAGGAAAGTGCTCTTTGTACTACTCCCCCACTATGTCCCTACTGCTGGTATTCCCAGTGGTCTCCCATCTCAATACTAGCTTGCCCTAACCTTGCTTAGCTTCTGAGATCAGAAGAGATTGGGCATAGCTTTGGCACTTAGACTTTGGCCTTGTATGATGAGTAACGCATAGATGCAATGACTGATGGGCTGAACCTGGGCCTATCATGGGCTATGCAGTGTGACAGAGACTGCTCAGGAGAAGCATAAGGGAGACGTCCTCCACTCTGAATTTCCCCTATAACTATGTATGTCAGAGGTGCCCTCCCATCCTGCAAACATAGTATTATGGATCCCACTAGGTATATTTGCCCTGTTCAGCCCTTGTTCCAACAACATGTTTAGTTTGGAATGTACTCCTGGATCAATTCAGTGTTGGAATGTTGAAAGTAAATTTGAGTGCATTATTTACCTTAAGGGGGTTTGCTCTCTTAATCTGGAATTGGCTGAATTTTATTACATTGCCCACAGGTCAAACAGAGGACATACACTGAAATTATTCCATTCCATTTTCTTCCGCTTATCCGGAGCCGGGTCGCGGAGGCAGCAGTCTAAGCAGGGACTCCCAGACCTCCCTTTCCACACACACGTCCTCCAGCTCTTCTGGGGGGACCCCAAGGCGTTCCCAGGCCAGCCGAGAAACATAGTCCCTCCAGCGTGTCCTGGGTCTTCCCCGGGGCCTCCTCCCACTTTGCACTGGAATGCTCTTGTTTGTGCAGCCCTGAGTTTGTTACTTTAAATGTAAACATTTATCAGAATGATAATTTCAGTGTAAATCTTTACATTTAAAGTAACAAACTCAGGGCTGCACAAACAAGAGCATTCCAGTGCAAAGTGGGAATGGTGCAGTTGGCCACATGATTAATTTGTCTCTTAAGGAAGAAGCCAAAGATAAATCACAAACCAAGCTTAAAAATAATCCCATTGCTTTGATGTCAGCACAATACAGTGTACACAAGGAATATATGTAGGTCAGGTTAATAGAGAGATGCTATGGTGGGTTCTTCGAGTCTGCTTCTTCACAGCACTATACTGAGCCTGGCGTGGGGAGGGACTGAGGACAAGTTTGAACACACCTGTGATGCACATTAGAGGACACACCTATGTTCCTATTGTCCAGTTACTTACAATCTTTTCTAGGGGTACAATAATTTTTGTCCAGGCCAGTTTCATTATTATTATTATTATTATTATTATTATTATTATTATTATTATTATTATTATTATTAATAATGTATTTATTTTTATGTTGATCAACAATTCAAAGTTTCAAGTTATTTCAGTGATGATTTTGATTTGATGTTGTGGGGCTGTCTTGGCTGACACGCCTCTTTGCGTGGCGGTCGGGGGTCCCTCTGTATAAGAAGGGGGACCGGAGGGTGTGTTCACACACCTCAGCCTTCCCGGTAAGGTCTATGCCAGGGTACTGGAGAGGCGAATCCGGCCGATAGTCGAACCTCGGATCCAGGAAGAGCAGTGTGGTTTTCATCCTGGCCATGGAACACTGGACCAGCTCTACACTCTCCATCGGATGCTCGAGGGTTCATGGGAGTTTGTCCAACCAGTCCACATGTACTTTGTGGATCTGGAGAAGGAGGCGTTCAACCTTGTCCCTCGTGGTGTCCTGTGGGGGGTGTTCTGGGAGTATGGGGTTCGGGGCCCTTTGCTAAGTGCAAGAGCTGTGTTTGCATTGCCGGCAGTAAGTCAGACCTGTTCCCGGTGCATGTTGGACTCCACCAGGGCTGCCCTTTGTCACCGGTTCTGTTCATTGTATTTATGGACAGAATTTTTAGGTGCAGTCAGGGGCCAGAGGGGGTCCGGTTTAGGGACCACAGGATCTCATCTCTGCTGTTCGCAGATGATGTTGTCCTGTTGGCTTCATCAGGCCAGGACCTGCAATGTGCACTGGGCCGGTTTGAGTGTGAAGCGACTAGGATGAAGATCAGCTCTTTCAAGTCCGAGGCCATGGTTCTCGACCGGAAAAAGGTGGCTTGCCCTCTCCGGGTGGGTGGAGAGTCCCTGCCTCAAGTGGAGGAGTTCAAGTATTTCGGGGTCTTGTTCACGAGTGAGGGGAGGATGAAGCGTGAGATTGACAAGCGGATCAGTGCAGTGTCTAAAGTGATGCGGTCGCTGTATCGGACCGTTGTGGTGAAGAGGGAGCTGAGTCAATAGGCGAAGCTCTCGATTTACTGGTCAATCTTCGTTCCCACTCTCACCTATGGTCATGAGCTCTGGGTAGTGACCGAAAGGACGAGATGGCGGATACAAGCACTTGAAATGAGTTTCCTTCACAGAGTGGCTGTACGCTCCCTTAGAGATATGGTGAGGAGCTCAGTCACACGGGAGGAGCTGCTGCTCCTCCACGTCGAGAGGAGCCAGTTTAGGTGGCTCGGGCATCTGTTCCGGACGCCTCCTGGGCGCCTCCCTCTGGAGGTGTTCCGGGCATGTCCCACCAGGAGGAAGCCCCGGGGAAGACCCAGGACACACTGGAGGGACTATGTCTCTCGGCTGACCTGGGAACACCTCAGGGTCCCCCCGGAGTAGCTGGAGGACATGTCTGGGGTGAAGGAAGTCTGGGAGTCCCTGCTTAGACTGCTGCCCTCACGACCCGGCCCTGGATAAGCGGAAGAAAATGGATGGATGGGTGGATGATATTTGATTTTTCTTTCATTGCCAGAGGGGTACCAACAGTTTTGTCCACATCTGTAAATACTGTTCAAAATGAGCAGCAGTGTAGTAAAACATTGATAATTATTGTCCTGAATTATAAAGCCGTTTCTACACCCAACACATACAACATAAACAGCGTAACAGCCTTTCTAACAAAAATGTCTAATACACAATTGTTACATGCCACGGGAGCCTAGGGGGTGGCACGGTAACTGAAAAAGATGTTAAAAATGAACCGGGAGTGGAACAAAACGGGAAGTGTGGCGAGGTGAAAAAAGAAGGATATTTATTACAAAAACGAAAGTGCCAAAAAGGTGTACAAAACACAAAAATAAACAACTAAGGAACGCTGCAGCGGAGGACTCACTGGTCACTCTTCTTGGGTTGGCTCCGGCTTTTATACCCCCGCTGATCAGTCGGATCAGGTGAGGCTGATCAGAGGGGCGGATCTGGGGTGGGTGGATCTGAGGTGGGGTGAGGCAAGGTCAAATAAAATGAGGATGGCATCCGTCACACCTCCCCCCATAAAATTCAAACACTTTCCCGTAAAAAGGATATAGAAGACCATCACCACTTGTTCAAGCGGTGATAGTGGTCCTCAGTCTCGCGATAGGGCATCAGCCACAATGTTGTTTCTCCCTGTCTTATGATGGATGCTGATGTTGTAGCCCTGGACCAGCAGTGCCCACCGCATCAACCGCTGGTTGTGGTTATACATCTGCGCCAGGAAGACAAGAGGGTTGTGGTCGGTGAAGACGGAGACTGGGATCCTGGTGCATCCAAGGTATACATTGAAGTGTTGGAGAGCAAGGAGCATGGCCAATGTCTCCTCAGTGGTGGGGTAGTTGAGCTGGTGCTTTTTGAATTTAGCTGAGAAATATGAGACTGGATGGGGGACACCAGCCTCATCACCTTGGAGAAGCACAGCACCAGCACCGGTGGCACTAGCATCCACCTCCAGACTAAAAGGTTTAGAATAGTCAGGGGCCAAGAGTACTGGGGCACTACACAGAAGTGATTTGGCTGCTTGGAAAGCAAATTCACACTCCTTCGTCTAAATGAAAGGGACAGAAGGACTACATAGAGCAGTGAGTGGAGCAACTAGCACTGAGAAGTTTTTACAAAAACACCAATAATAGCCAGCCAGGCCTAAAAATCGGCGCAACTCTCTACGGGTGGTAGGTGTAGGGTAGGTAAGTACAGCCTCAACCTTTGCATTAACTGGCCGTACCTGTCCGTGACCAACCACCTTGCCAAGGTAAGTTACGGTGGCCTTACCAAAGTCACATTTGGCTAGATTGAGAGTCAAGTTGGCTTGGGACAATCTCTTAAAAACTTCGTGTAAGGTGCAAATGTGTTCAGACCAGGTATCCAAGTAGACAACTATATCATCTAAGTACACATTACAGTTAGAGATATCACTGAGCACTAGGTACATAAGGCGTTGGAATGTGTCAGGGGCATTTCTCATGCCGAAGGCCATTACTGTATACTGCATAAAAAGATCATGTGTTACAAAGGCAGATATATCAGAAGCTCTAGATGTTAAAGGAACCTGCCAGTAGCCTTTTAACAGGTCTAACTTGGTAATGTGCACGGCAGGACCAATGTTGTCTATACAGTCCTCCATACGTGGCAGAGGAAATGAATCTGGTACAGTAACTGCATTAACTTTTCTGAAATCGGTGCAAAAACGAGGAGTACCATCTGACTTTGGAGCAAGGAGGCAAGGAGAACTCCAAGGACTATGGCTGGGTTTGGCCAAGCCATTATCTAACAAATACTTAACCTCCTTTTTCATAGCCTCACGCTTGGTCAGAGGACAACGATATGCATACTGTTTAATAGGAGCAGCGGAACCTACATCAATATCATGCTCAAGTACGTTAGTACGAGATGGAGTGTCACCAAACAAGGAGGGGTAGGATTGCAATAAATCCAGGATGTCATTAAGTTGGTCTTCACTGAGATATGACAGTTTGGCACCTAAACTGGACATAAACTCAGAGTTTGACAACCGGCCACACTGTTGGGCAACACTAGGCTCTTCAAAATCCTCCTCAGTTGACATTTCAAACACAGGTGACACACAAGGCACAGCTAACAAAGACTGAGTTGGCTTCTCCTCCTCCCTCACATAAAAAGGCTTGAGCATATTGACATGGCAAAGTCAAGTTTTCCTCCTCCTCTCAGGTGTAAGTACAATGTAGATTGTGTCGGACACTTGTTTCTCAACAACATACAGACCAGAAAAACTGGCTGAAAGAGCAGAGCCAAGAGTAGGTAGCAACACTAATACTTTATCACCAGGCTTGAAGTGACTTTTTGTCAAAACGTTTCTTCATGCTGGCTTGTGAAGATGAGAGAGCTTCCTTGGCTAACTTGGTGGCTTGCTGCAACCTTTCTCTGCATTTACCAACAAAATCTGACACAGTACCTGTGGACGCTGACAAAAACTTCTCCTTAAGTACTTTCAGTGGGCCACGAATACCATGACCAAACAATAACTCAGCTGAACTGAATCCGAGGGACTCCTGTGTTGCATCTCTAATAGCAAATAGCATAAATGGCACACCTTCATCCCAATCCTTTCCAGTTTAAAAAAAAAATTTGCTCAGCATTGACTTAAGAGTCTGGTGCCATCTTTCTAATGCACCCTGGGACTCGGGATGGTAAGCATTGGACACAGAGTGAACTAGAAAAGCACTCAGAGAGCGCAGACCTCCGCCAAGGACTACCCCCATTTTTTATATAAATTGCGATAAAATCAGTCTTCTGGATCAGATCCGGATCAGCCTTTGGAATATGAAAGAGGATCCCATTGTCCATCCCTGAGTCAAATTTCATGGGGCTTGGTCAATAATTAACTGAGATATTGAGAAACTAAATTTTTGGCCCCATTTACCACAATGTAAACTAAAATTTCAAAGTGATCCAGAATCCAGGATTTCTTCCGGATCACCCCCAAAATGAAATCAGTTCTTCCTTTTCACATTTCCAACAAATCCTGAAAATTTCATCAAAATCCGTCCATAACTTTTTGAGTTATGTTGCTAACGGACAAACAAACAAACAAACAAACAAACAGACAAATGCCGGCAAAAACATAACCTCCTTGGCGGAGGTAATTACACCAAATGACTGCAAGGTTTCCTTAAAGGTCTTAGACAGGAAATTGGTGCCATGGTCTGTCTGCACAACCCTAGGAAGACCGAATGTAGTGAAAAACTTTGTAAGAACTTTGGTAACTGAAGGTGCCATTATTTTGCGCAGGGGGATGGCCTCTGGAAAACGAGTGGTAACGCACATGATAGTTAACAGAAACTGGTTACCTGACTTCGTTTTTGGCAGTATGCCAACACAGTCTACAATAACATGCTCAAATGGTTCACTGATAGCTGGCACAGGACGTAATGGGGCCGGCGGTACCATTTCATTTGGCTTACCTACAGACTGACAGGTCTTGCAGAAGCTAACCACATCAGCTTTTAGACCTGGCCAAAAGAAGTGCTGCAGGACGCGATTATAGGTTTTAGTAATGCCAAGATGGCCGGACCACAAATGTTCATGTGCCAGAGATAACACATGGTGTCTGTAAGTTTTCGGAACCACTATCTGGAAAACTGAGCACCAGTCACTAGAGTCAGGGTTGTGACCTGCCCTTGGAACCCACTTGCGCATCAACACTCCCCTGTCAATGAAGAAGTGACTGTGGTCATCTGGATTTTCTAAAGCAAAAAAACATTTTGTTAAAGTAGTGTCAGAGATTTGGGCTTTAATGAGAGCTTCACAGGTTAATGGTGGGGACACAGGAGAAACTGGTTCTAACACCTCACTTTTAGCCTTGAACTTAACGTCACTCTCAATTTGGCCAAAAGAGGGCACACTGTCCTCTTTGAAAATAGGAGTAAGTATTGAGTCACACAAATCAACATTCTCCTGAGACAACTTTTTAGCCTGAGCTTGGGTCAAAACACTCACGGAGAATACTTCAGGATGTTGTTTAGCTAACTCATCCTCCTCAGAACGTGGGATAGGCTGACTAACAACTTCCGGAGAGGGGTACTCTTTTCCACCTGCGACATTTATTCACATAGCTGAACAGCTTGAAATGGGACGAAACCTTATTACATCAATATGGGGGTAAAATGTGGGGCTTTAGCATACAGTACAATAACACTACAATAACAATACTGAACACGAGGTACACCATTCTAATTTCTTGTTTCTTTCCTTTAACCACAGTTGCATGCCCTCAGATATACAGTATGAGTGTGACTCTGTAGTGGCTTATAGTGTGTAGAATATTAATGACACACACTGCTGTTCCGAGCCCTCATAGATTCTGCTTTGCTTTGGGGAACATTGTATGTCCACAAGCCACATCAGTGGAGCTCAACAGTGAAAACCCACTGCAGTTCCGGAAGAGAATTTTCCATTAATTTTTTCCCGTAGACTCTTAGAGAAATTAAAATATTAAGTGTTAAAGAAAACGTGGAGGCTAATCAGCTATACGGAAACTTATATCAATAAAGTAGTTGTTTTAAATCCTAAAAGCACATTTAAAGTGCAAGATTCTGATATCACAAACAGATTTTAAATAAAATTACTGGTCTTATTGGCAACAGATTACCCCTGAGCATGCTTGCAAAACTTTTATTATTATTTATTTTTGAGGGGGGGAAATGAATGAAAAATGTACTTCTGAGACCATAAGTGCTGCACTAACTGTTAATCCATTTAATCTTTATTCACTTATGGTTACAGCAATAATGACCTTTGTTATTGACTACTGCATTCGAACCTGGGTATGCAGGTCTGAACATCTGTGATCACTTTCCAGTTCATACAGTATAACAGAGCATATCCATTTAGGACTAATAATCTTGATCAGTACCCTGTGAGAATAACATGGGCAGATGGCACGTACCAGATGTTCAATGCTACTGAGAATAAAAAAAATATATTCCCAATTCCATCACCATTAGCAAATAAAATAACAGATAAACAGGATTGACTACAGTTTTTCTCAGTAATCCAGTAAACACAAATGTGACCCTGATTTTGAAGCAACCACTGCTGCTTAACAAAAAACTGGTGTGGCTGGTACTCTTGTCCAGATGTTGTTGTGTAATGGGTCATTGGAATAGGACAGTCTGTAGTATTATATTAGCTTGTAACCTCAGAGAGCAGCTTGTCATTTAGATCTATTGCAATTCCCACCGACAGTGAGGGACAGGAAGCCAATGATACTCTCAGCAGAGATGTTATATTATCACATTAATTAAGGTAAAGACGATGCGATCAGAAGCTTTTATGTATCTGCCTAGTCACAGAAACTGCATTCATTCAGGAGAAAGGGTGAAAGACAAATATAAAAAATGCTTGCTTTGGGGATAAGCAGAATTTGAATATCAAGTATATTGTCGATAATTAAAACAATCACTAATTACCTCAGAAGAGACAGAAATGTCCAGTGTACTCTCTAAAACAGAGAATAAATGGATATTAATGCCATTTTGTGGTTCATTTTATGGTGTATATATATATATATATATATATATATATATATATATATGTGTGTGTGTGTGTGTGTGTGTGTGTGTGTGTGTGTGTGTGTGTGTATTAGGGCCCCACCGATATGGATTTTGTTGTGGCCGATATATATATATATATATATATATATATATATATATATATATATATATATATATATATATATATATATATATATATATATATATATATATATATATATATATACATATATATATATATATATATATGTACAGCTACAGCAGCTAATCGCTAACCAATAACAAATAACCAAAACTAGCTTCAAAGTCGACATATTTCCAACACTCACCGCTCACACAGGCTCCTCCTCACATCACAAGTCTGCACTAATAAATGTCCTTTTAATCCAGACTCAAACTCATTGTCCGTAAAAAGAATATAATCTAAGTGTTGCACGTGGATCTATGTCTGCGGGTGTAAACAAAAGTACATGAGTGACCTGACGTGAGTGACGTGTGTTCAGCGACAGTACGGACACACTCACAGACAAATGACTCCGCAGATAAATACTGATGCGGAGCTACATATTAGGACATTTAGCTGTCTGTAAATTGGATTAAATGCACATAACGTAGAGAGTCTAAGCTTTGCCCACATGAAATATCTGCCCCCTATCAGCAAACCAATATGTGTCCATATCGGCCGATATATCGGTCGGGCTCTAATGTATATATATGTGTATATATCTATATATGTGTGTGTGTGTGTGTATATATATATGTATATATATATATATATATATATATATATATATATATATATAATTATTTTTTTTTTTTTTTTTTTTTAAGTAGTAAAGATATATATAATTTTATGTAGATTTTCTGTAACTGGCTCTCTGACCACACACAAGAACAATTTACTCAAAGACGAAACTGGTTCCCCTTATTACAGACACTAAATGTCAAGAACCCAATCCTTGATCATACAAAATATTACAGCATAAACACATAAATACTAAATGAGGCTCATACCACACCCATCCACCCATTTCATGCAAACTTAAAGAAGACAATGATGGAGGCCCTGCAGTTAAACAATCCAATGGAAGTCCAATGGAATTTGTCCTGGCTGGCATAAGAAATGCTATTGAAAAATGCCACAAGGAGGAGGCAAGACAAATCATGATCTCATAAGATGGATAGATCATGTTGGTCCTTCGGGGATTATGCATTATTAATCAGTCTCATGGGTCCCACAAAGTGCCACTTAAAGTTGTGCCATGGCACCTAGTCTTTTCACTTCACACCTAACAGACCAGGGACCATGGGAGCATGTAGCAATAAAATAGAAATGAAGAAAACACAACAATTCTTTGTGAATCACACTTATCTTTGTAATAAACACAGATGTCATAATTAGCCTAACTAATAAACCAAACACAGTGGTTCCCCATCCTCTTTCCTGTGCTCCCTCTGGCATTAGATGTGAGCTGGCAAGCCACCATCATCTGACTAACTGAAACTATACCAGTATCTTCTTGGGTGTCTGAGAGCCTCCTGTTCTGTGGCGTAACTGGAGAAGACAGGGTGCCAGCTGGGACACTTGCACACAAATAATGAGTGCTCCCCATTGACCTCTGCCCTTGTTCTACTACAGCAACAGACATTAACACAAAAACTTTAACATTTTTGTTTCATTTTAGATTAATTTCAACTCTCTCATATATATATATATATATATATATATATATATATATATATATATATATATATATATATATATATATATATATATATATATATATATATAATATTATATATATTATATATATATATATATATATATATATATATATATATATATATATATATATATATATATATATATATATATATATATATGTTGAAATTAATCTAAAATGAAACAAAAATGTTAAAGTTTTTGTGTTAATGTCTGTTGCTGTAGTAGAACAAGGAATGGTGTTTTGAAATTACGACCACCTATCAGATAAATTCAACTTCAAAGGGGTTACCTGTGTTGGTCAAATTTAACCCAAGGACCATGTGCACTTGTTCGAGTTATTCTACAAACCTAAATGCAATACTGAATGGAACCACAATGGAATTGAACCACATACCGACTTCTGAAATGCGCACTGAATTGAGGGAGAGCGCAGTGGCGGAGATGACTGGAAAATTGAGGCGACTACATGCATCATCAGCTTTGTAGGCATGCGGTCTCTGCTTAGTCAGGTCTTTAGTTTCGTCTCCATGACAGCCAAACGACTGCACTGCCCTCCAGTGTTCATTATAGGTATCAGAGAGTCATACAAGAGAGACGGGGACCATGGTCTGTTTGTTCAGCATAGCAGAAACAACAAACTATATGGGCTTAACTACATCTTCAGTAGAGTCAATCATAAATGTCTTTAGGCATGCATATGTCTACTACCTGTATGCCTCTAAAATCATTACAAAATTCAGGCCTGCTGAAATTAATTTGGGTAACTAGGGGGCACATAAAACGCTAAACTGCATTCACTATGAAAAACATTGTAGAAACAACCTCACCAAATATTTATTACAACAATAAGGTGCACAAGTTTTACACAGTGAGGATTTTATATAAATCTTCACAGATTTGTGAGAAATACTCCCACAAGTAGTTACAGTTAGTATGTAATTAATTTAATTTAAACTAATAGGCACATTTAGAGCTTTCTTTAGCTTAACTAAATAAAACATTATTCAGTTTCCATGTAGTTTTAATTAAAGACATGGATGGCAATAATTCAACTGTATTAAAACAAAAGTCAAAACAGCAGCACATGGATTCAAACATATTAACAGTTTACAACTGCACCATTGCTATAATATTGTCAAGTCATCTAATGCATGGCATCAGAGAAAATACATTCATTTCTCCATTGTGTTGGTGAACTGCATCAGTCCTCATTGTCAGAGCTGTCCGCTGGGTCTGTGTTGTGAGTCAACATGTAGTTATCCATGTCAATGGAAGGACAGTTATGAATAGAGTAACGTAACCGTTCTGCCAGGACGGCTTGGCTTGTATATGGGGGCAGGCGTAGCAGGAAGAAGCACGTCTGAGCTGTGGGGAGGCCATTAACAGGCTGAAAAAGAAACAAGAAAAACCCCAGATGAGTATGGTTTGTAATGTACTTTTTGCCTTCCTTCACTTTTGCCATAGCATAGAAACAAAATATGACAAAAATCTTTATAGTTAAGACCAAAAGTTTTGTGTTGTTGTATACATATCACTAATAGCATTGCAACACAAATGTTTTAAATCCTTACCCTGTCAACCTTGATGATTTGAAATTTCTGGCTTATATCTGCTGGATTGGATGGTAGCCTGGACCTTCCAGACACAAATCGCAGAAAAAGAACCCGCTCTTCATTGGTAAACTCCTCCAAGCTCTGCCAAAACCAGCCAATCAACTGCTGGCTCTCAGTGATGTCACGGTAACGCACCAACTTCTTCAGCATCTCAACAGAGACCTCTGGAAGGCCACATACCAGCTGCTCCAGCTGCTGAGCTGTCAGCAGAGAGAGGAGGGGCACAGGGATGATGGTAGACATGCCCTCTCTGACCGCAGACACCTGGAAACAGGAAAGTCATGTCAGCTTTATATAATAACAAAACAGCCACAAAGGGTTGTTTTCAAGGAGGCATTCTAGTATTTGGCCAGTTGTTCTTTCTCTTACGCCAGATTTATACCACTGTCAGTAGTCTGGAGTGGTTTTCAAGTACTGTATTTAAGGGCTATTAGGCGCTCTGGATTATAAAATGCACTAATTAAATGGTCTATTTTCGAACTTTTTTCACAAATAAACCGCACAGGATTTTAAACGAAACACAACAGTTCGATGGGTCAGTCGGTCTTTGTTCGCTGCGTTCACGGTGACTCTAGGCTTTGTTCAGTTGTGGCGCATAGGAAGGGTGCTGTGTGGGACCGCTGGATTGTTGGTGTGTTCACAGTGACTCAGTTGTTCAGTTGTGGCTCAGAGTGGCACATCGGACTCGCTTTGTCAGTTCGCTCCTTCGTGGTGCGGCTTTGTAGTTTACTGAAGTCGTGCTGGGACACCCGAGTGGATTCGTGTATGGGGCGCTCTGGATTGTGGGGCGCGCGGTCGTTTTTTGATGGGGTAAGAGGCTTAAGAGTGTGTCTAATAGCCCGAAAAATACAGTAATTAGATCAATTACTCCCCAAGTAACCTGCTCAAAATATGTAGGCGTAAATAAGCCCTTACCTGAGAATCCATTTCATGCAGTCTGTAGTGCAAGGCCTGCTCCACATACTCAGTCCTGTTGGCAAAGCTCAATGAAATGTTCTGGCCACCAGGAACTATAGGCACAAGTCTTCCATCTGCACTATGAGCCATAAATGAGTCCAGTGGAATCATCTTAAATGAGAAACAGATGCATTTTGAAATAAAATAAGGGAAGATTGTGAAATTTCCTACTTACATTGGTTTATAGCAGCTTACCACATGGAAGTTTTCCTCTGTGATCCCACTGTTCTCAAGATGAAGAATGCCCTGCAGACTGCGAAAGGTCAGCACATCCACCTCCTCAAGATCGGTTTCTGTCAAAGGTATTGAGCAGAGCTGTTTCCACACCCAGGGAGCTAAATGAAGGTCCAGTGGCTTCTTGGTACGTATAGCTACAGCCATTAAGATGCCCAAAAATCTGAACTGTATCATGTGATCCTCAGACAGAGCTCCAGGGTTCAACAGAAACCTTGTATACAGGACAAAAAAAGGAATAACATCTTACATCAATGTTAGCAGTAATATGACAGAAAACAACTACTGTGTAAGGCTCATAAACCTTGAATTAAAACTGAACAATAAATTGTGCCAACAGCTACCATTTGTTCAAGTAAACCATGAAATTATGCCACACTTAAATCATGTCACATCAAGACTGCATGTTTAATCATACATTGTTTCATGAAAAATAAGAATGTTGGTCTTTAATTCAACCTCTACTCAACTTACAGTGCAAGCATTTTAAATATGTTTGTGAATTATGATTCATGTACATTTTATACTGACTTATTTATGTAAGTATTTTAGTAGAGCAGTGTAGTTAAGCTACACCCTACGTACCTGTCAGTGTTGCTACCAACATCTGCAAAGCTATTTGGAGTATGAATAAGAAGATCCACTACATTGGACTGCAGCTCCTAGTGCAAATAAAAAGAAAGCAATAAAAAAAAGTGACAGTTAGCATCATCGGCTGGCGTTCTAAAACTCACCTGGCACATTTCTGTGATGGTGTCATCAAACACTCCTCCTGCATCATCCGCTCCTTCTCCAATCAGTTTGACCTTCCAGGCCCGTGATGGCAGCCGCAGCTCCATAGGGTTCAGATTCACCACCTGCTTGGCAATCTGTACAAAGATGGGTTTGCTCGATCTTCCTCTATAGAAAAGAATATAGAAAAATAATACAGGACATGTATTTGAAAAGACCTTAGTGAAATGTACTTAGATGCTACAGAGTATATGGAATTGCTGATTTCAATATTCTGGTTTCATTTACCTGGTTGAAATCCTTTTCACTGTGATTTGTGGACCATATGTTTTACCCTGGGTCATTGTTCGGCCAATAGAGCGAACCAGAGGCAAAGTGTTAACCTTGGGTGACAAGAGTCCTCGAAGCTCACCTCGGATGATAGCATTCGTCCCTAAACTGTATCGCGAGGCAGACACCTGGATAGGGTTTAACATGAAACAAATAACTATGTGTAGTCAAATAATTAATACAATTTACATACAGATTGGTCTGGTTACCAGATTCTTAGTGTCCAGGTTGAGTAGTCTCCATGACTTATACATGAGGTCAGAGAAATGGTAGAGGACCATAAGACGCATGCTTAGTATGTTTGGTGCACAGTCTTTCAGGGTGTTGTATTGAGGTGGAATTGACTGGGGAAGGCCCAGTTGAAAATATCCAGAACCACCTTGCAAAGACCATCCAAAAATTAGTGACTCATGCATTTGTAAAAAATCAACATACACTACATTTGTAAGAAGTGACGTGCACCTGAGTTTTTCACTGAGGTAGTTGGTGTTGTCCATGCTGCACTGTGGCAGCGGCCAGCAGAGATCTGACGTATGTTTTTGTCATGGAGCACTGTTATGAGGGTGGGTTCTTTCACTGAGTTGCAGTGACCAAGGCCAAGCTAGAAAATTATTTTGAGTAAGTGTTTTTCTGGATATAGGCTGATGTAATTTCAACAAAATAATACCAGAGAACTTTACCTGTCCCTCACTGTTGCAGCCCCAGGCATAAACATCTCCATTGGAAGAAAGAACAAGAGCATGCTCACAGCCAACGGCAATGTCTTCAATGAAGAGCCCTTCAAAAGTTGGAATAACCTGAGGATTTGACTTATTCTTAAGCATGGAGTCTGGCAGACCAATCATACGCTCTTTGAAGAAAAAGAGAAAATAACTATTCGCTCAACTCCAAGATTTTTTAAGTATTATCATAGTACCTTGTCCAAATGTGTACACGTGCCCATCACATGCTAGAGCTACAGAAAACTGGGTCCCACAGCCGACCTTCTTGATTCCAATATTGCATAGCTGTTCCACTTTCTAAAAGGTAACCAATATAGTGAATTAGTACAGGCTCCATTTTTATTTGTTAAGATTTTCAAAATGTACATTTTTATATAATTGCATCTTACTTGTGGGTAGTATTTTGCAGAAGAAGAACCTGTACCTAGTTTTCCATAATCACCATCTCCAAATGCCCACACGACCATGCCATCAAGTGAAACTACCAAAGTGTGATTGAGGCCACAAGAAACCTGACAAAAAGATTCAATTTTAAAATTACAGGTATTAACTTAATTTAATTAAAGATGTAGGTCGCCACTGGTCCTACCTGACCCACATGATACCCTTCAAGGGCAGCTACTCTTTCTGGAAGCATTTTATTAGATGTTGACCTGAGACCTAGACGGCCAGATTCACCACTACCAAAGGTAAACAGTTTCCCATCTGCTGTTACTACAGCAGAATGCCTAAAGCCACAGGAGAGCTTAAAAAAAAAGAAAATTATACATTCTGTTATAAAAGTGCAAAATATCTTATTCTGACAAACCATGGAGCACATCTTTACCTGGATGACCTCCTCCCCCTGTAAAGCCTCAATTTGTTTAGGTCTTCTCTGTCTTTCGTTGTTGCCATGGCCCAGTTTTCCAAAATCTCCATCTCCCCAACTAAAGACTTCTCCAGTCTCAGTTAGGGCCATGGAGTGTCCATCAGAACCACAAGATGTCACCAACTGAGTCACAACGTAACCTGTTTTATATCAGGGACAGTTATTTTTGTGTTGTGTTAGTTTTTACAATATATATCAGAGATATCTTAGGACTGTATGCAATATACTGGGACAGTTCATCAAACAATACTCAGATCAGCGAGTGAAGATGACACTGGAATGGATTTGAGGAGCTTTAAATCCCTTTCTTGCACCATTCTGTCTGGTTATCCATCCTTTCATCTGTTTGTTTATCATAGACTTGGATAGGTTAAAGATAATGAACTGAAGCTATAGCACTCAGGCTAGTAGCAACAGCATTACCATGGTACGCTCAAGAACCCCTGAGCTGCCTAGGAATGCCTGAACTAAATGAACTGTAACTGAACTAGTAGTTATACTGGGGAATTTAAAACAATATGCACTGTATATGTATTGTTAAATATTATATAGATTTAAACATCATTAGTTCTACAATCAAAGAAGATAGGTTGTGAAATGCATACCTTGAAATGTAGAGATAATAGTGGGCACATAGAGGTCATCAGAATTTCCCTGCCCCAATCGGCCGTATTGTCCTTCTCCCACAGCCAGAACAGTCCCATTGGACTGTACCAAGAAGGTACAGTTCTGGCCACATACAACCTAGAGAAATCAGCAGAGGTAAATTAAACTTTATCCAAGAGAAAGCCAGAATGTGGATATAATGGTTACCTGCTGCGTCTGAGACAGGGTGTGTGCCAGTGTAGGCACCATCATGTTTGACCCCGTTCCTGCCAGTTGACCATATCGCCCATTTCCCCAGAGGTAAACTTCACTCTTGCCACCATGTTGCCAATCCTAATAAAGAAGTGAATTTATATTCACATTGCATTCTTTACACTACATGATTTCAGATACCTCTGGTCTAGTTGTGGCCCAAGACATCAATTGCTCATCCATCTTGAAGCTCCATTTGCTATTATCCTAACAAATATATTAAATCATTTAAAAAAAAAAAATCTCAGATCTTTGGTTAGGACTGGTCTTAGTAAATCTCTCACTCACCAGAGCTACTGCAGTTTCTTTGTCAACAATGTCCTCAAACTCAAACAGAAATGATTCTGGGAAGGCTGTGCCACTAGAAATTGATTCAGCGGTGCGGACAGTGGTAGCATACATGCTGAGCCAGTTCCACTCAGATGGGCATGAGTGGAAATCAGGTGATCTGTGGTGTGGTGGTAAAAGGTAATGGCAAATGTGCTTTTCTAATGACAAACCAACAGCCACTGAAGCCAAAGTTTGCAGAAAGGCACTGTGGACAAGCTGGTCACCAGATGTCACATGGATCTGTATGATGAAGATAGAAAAAATGCATTCCTGGTTTATGGTATGAACAGGTAAGTCCAAGTTTTATCAGTGCCCTGTACCTTCTCATAATTGTATTGTTCCTGGAGCAACAAAGGGAGTCTCTCCAGAAGCACGGCCAGGCAAGGTGCCCTGTTTAAGCCTAAAATATTCTGGCTTCTAAGGGCCATGCGGCATGATGCCAGCACATGGTTCTGTTGAATCCACTCAGGTGTACAGCATATCAGTAGACATCCTAATGAAAAATGGCAGAGTAAACAATGCACAGGTTCTTTATGATTATCACATGTTGCTTTATCTTGGGTTTATTATAGTACTTCATATACCTTTGATCTTCCAAAACAGGCAGTTACCCCAACATCTGGGATCCAGATAGTATTGACAACTGATCCCAAACCTGTTACTGTCTGTAAGACTGAACCATCCTGACAGGAAAAAGGGATGTAAATTACTTTAAATTTTTACACAAATGAATGAACTGGTATTGCATTTGTCTCCTAACCTGTAAAGACCAAATGTTTAGCAGGCCCCCAATTCCTCCTGAAACCAGTGCCAATCCACTGGGACAAAAGGAAAGCGATTTGACAGCTGTAACATGACCATGAAGCACAAACATACAAATTGCACGGTCCTGACGAAAAAAAAAAAGATAAAATGTAAATTAATATACACAATAGATATAGCAAAATAGACATAGGGGAGTCAAATTATCATGTTAATTGTGATTAATTAATTACAGTCATACTTAGCGCATTATGTTTTTTAAATCGCATTAATCTCATTTTTAATCTCTAACTTTACTGTTTCTGTATGCGAGTTGCCTTATTATAAAAATCAGTTTTTATGTGTTGTTGGGACAACAACACACACACAAAAAAACACATTCATTTATTTTTTTTATTTCGGTAATTCCACTCATTGCCAGAAACCCACACAGAACGTGCATAGTAAGAGCGATGTAAACGTCATGTTAACGTTGGCGGCGTCAGTCACACAACGGACGAGGTCGAAGAGCCAGTAGAACAGAGCCAGCAGCGCACAGGTAAAAACGCATTCGTGTCTTGGAAATTCTTCTCCCGATGTGAGATATAAAAGAAAATAACAAATATAAAATCGCCTACAAGTTAAATGTCAAACCGGAGCTACTGGCACTGGTGAAAACAAACTGCATAGGCTCATGATGTCTGCACTACTGTCCTATAGTGACTTGCCACATGAGAGGACACGCACACAAACACAAACACACACCTTCATCATCATCATCATCATCAACCTGAGAACGCGCGGACCACGTCTCCTTCCGTAGCTACTGCGCGGACACCGCGCTTCCTCTTGAGCACCTCTAAACCAGAGTAAAACTAGGACTAACCCAGTCCAGGACTAAACCAGGACTAAACTAGGACTAAAGCAGGTCTAAAACAGAACTAAAACCAGAACTAAAACCAGAACTAAACCATGACCAAAACCAGGACTAAAACCAGGACTAAAACCAGGACTAAAACCAGGACTAAAGCCAGAACTAAAACCAGTGATCTCATATAGAAAGCATTTCTCTATCAATAATATTTTTAATACGGTTAAGGAAAGACTGGGCTTTTTATTGTCTTTAAGCAGACAAAACATCTTATGTTAACAGATTCTAGTCTTTGCTTCTCTACAGCAAACAGTTGCTTATTCATGGAGACTTTGGCTCAACGGCCAATTTGAAGAGAACAAACAAGAATTTGCAGGATGCAGTTGCTACATTCATGTAGTTTTAAAAAGCATGACGATATCAAGTAATCCAAAGTATTCAGATTACGTTATTCACTTTAAGTAATTTAATGGATTACATTACAAACTACATTTTGGGATATGTAATCTGTAATCTGTAAGGGAATACATTTTAAAAGTCACCTTCCCAACACTGCAGATTAGTAATAGTAATAATAATGATGATACTGTGGAATGTAAGTGACTGTATCTGTTAAAGTTTGTTAAACAAGAAATGACTTTATAAAGTCACTTTTTTTGTTCTATATCAGTCTTTTGATCTGCCACAATAAAGTAATAATGCATTTAAATGAAAATACCTCAACTTGAGGGCTTTTCTCAGCAATTTTTAGGTGAGATTAAAAAGGGATTAATTAGATTAATTAAATACAGATCATAATTAATTAATCTCTCAATTTTTTTTATTGCTTGACAGCACTAGATAGACACAGCTAATCAATGGTTAAGGCTTCGGTCTTAAATAAAGGAGATCATTCTGAATGCTTGCATGGGTTTCAGTAGGTGAGTAAATGATACAAAAGGATCATTTATTAGAAGAGGACTGAATTTGAAGACATCTGAAAAATCTAAGTGTACAAATGACATGACAAGCTAGTCCCTGCCCAACTCTCATCAAAGAAAGCTCAATTCATTAATGACGTCTTCCTGCTTATTTTGTGATTTTGTGTAGATATTGTGCTATGATTAATACATAAAAAGTCTGTATAACTGACCTTCACAGTACAGTTATCATTGCTGGAAAAGTTGTTTGATAGATTTGGCTGAGATAATGTCCAGACAAACACAGAGCCATTCTGGCAACCCCTACAAAACAAAGATTTACATTAAGGTCTCTTAAGGTGCCATTTGTGTTAAAAAAAAATATATAGTCATGATTATAGTAAGAATGATGAAACTAGCTGACTCACACTGCCATCATGAGCCTGGGATCAGATCCTCTGCCTGGGAGCGGGCACCACTCAGTGATATTAACAACACCTGTGTGCATCAAAGAGTGTAGAGTGACCCATGTTCCCCCCGACCGCCCTACTATCCTAACCAGCTCTGAGCGGCTGGCACACAGGAGCAACTGTCCAGTGGGGTCCCATTTAAGAGACATTAAGCCCTCCTGAACAATAATAGATGGTCACTTAGAGAGAAGAATGAATTATATCACATTTTATTTAAAAATAAAAGTAAAATTACCACACTAACCGAGTAAACAGTCAATACTTCAGGCTGCTCCTCTTCATCAGTCTCAATGGAGCTCAAAAGGATCTTTCCATCAGCATATCCCACTGCAAATGGTTTATCCCCACTATGCCAGGCTAGACATTGGGGAGCTGACAAGGGCAAGGACAAGAATGTAATAGCTTCCACAGATATTGTTTTTCTTTTTTCGTGTGTTATTACAATATTGACCAGTCCTCGTACCTTCCTTCCGGTAGCAGTATGTAAGTTCAGTGCTTCTCACATACAAATCTAATTCCTGCATTGTGACCTGCATCCAACAGAGTGAACCATCAAGCCGTCCAACCAGAAGATAAGCAGCAGGCCTGCTGTCACAGCCTGGTTGGTCAAGACCCCACAAGTTGAGTGACTGTGCCCAACAAAGGGCCGTGACCCGAGACAACTGGGCTTCCACATGACAGTGAGAGCCTGCAGAGGATACCAACAAGAAAGTCTAAGTAAGTCATCATCATTAGGCTAATCAATCAATTTTTTGATAGCTTACCCCTAATGTACATGATACTTATTAGTTTGTTCTCTGGAGTAGCCAAAAAATCTCCCCCAGTGCTCCAATATACAGGAGCCATGTGCTGACATCTGCCAGGTCTTTCTGTGTTTGACCAGTCAGTCCTGCTGTAAAAACAGAATACAAATCAAACAAAACAAAAAAATAAATAAATAAACACAGATACAAGTATGATAAACATCTTATTTTCAAGGTATGAGACAGCGTAGAGCTTGAAATGTGCAAAGATGAAGATGTTATTTTACAATGATGACAAAAAATACCTTTTTACGGCCACAAGCCTTCAGCTCCTCATGTAGCCATATACTGTATATTTAAGCCTCTGCTGCTGATCCCTGTTTGTAAATGTAAGCATCTATTTGACAGACCTCTCCTGCGACTGGTGCATTCCCTTCAAACTGGCACCTGAGTCCCTTCCTGGTAATTGATGCATTGGCCTAGAGCCTGGCCAATCCTGGGCCTTTACCTGCGGCTGCCACACCTTAAAAGGATTCGCCTTCTGCCACTACTGGCTGCTGTTCTGTCTGTGAACTGCACGTCATTTTTGTTGTGTCTGTTGAGTAGCTTTTGGTAGTTATGTGATTGAGACACTAGTAGTCTTTTAAGACTTTGAAGAGACTGGCTTGTTCTGTTGTTTTGTGTAAATATAATTCCTTTTAAATAAATTATAACTTAAGTTTTACCATTTTGAATCTTGGCTCTTTTGTTACTTTCCCTATCCTTAGCAAAGCTGGGTCATAACATACCTTGCAACACAGGAGAAGGTGTTTTGTAACTCCACAACGTTTGCTCTGATATTCCATAATTGCACAACTTTGTCCTGAGAGCAGGTAGCCAAGAAACTTTGGTCACTGTTCCAAGAACAACTCACCACCTAAAAATGAAAGTGTAAGCTTACAAAGTATAAATTAATTGTAAAGTTGGATTTAAAGCAAAACGTGATTGGCAAAAGTTATAATTAAATCGCAAAGCAGGAATAGAAATAATATACAGAGGTCGACAATATAAAACCTTATTGTAATGCCCTTCAAGACGTCTCAGAGGGCATTTCCTCAAATCTCCAGTCAGATCACTGTATGTCTGGGGCCGGGGGAGGCTCTCTCTGCCAGTTGCAGCCAGCGCCTGTACCAGCTGCCGAGCTGCCCACTGTCTGTTTATGTTGGTGAGACGAGCAGACAAGACACATGCTGCCAGTGCATTTGACAACTCCAGTGGACCTACTCTGATCAGATGAGGTAGAGGGGATGAAGGCAGGGATGAGGAAGAACCCTCCTGTCTTACATCTGCTGTAAAGTACAAATACACAAAACACATATATAATTTATAAAATGCTATTACATATATTTTTGTAAGGTGCTCTTACCATTAGCCTCACTTTCAAGTCGCTCCTGGTTATAGCACTGAATGCCCTTTTCTGTGAGCAGAGACACCAGACTTTGTGTGACAAGGAAAGCGGAAGATCTTTGGTCATTATAGTCCTTCTGTTGACTACACTGGCCCATTGCAGTTGTATTTATACAAAGTCTTTGTTGGGGGTCACTAATTGCTCCAATATTCACTCCAGTAGCTGCAGCCATTAATTCCTATAGACAGAAAACGTCTTTCTTTAAGATGGCAAATGTGGTTAGTTTGCTTACAAGTGTAACAAAATAGTCTTACATGAGTGCATATCTCTACTAGCTGTCTGTAGGCCATTGGGCTGTGAGACACAACACTGCCAATGGCAGTGTTGAGGAAGTTGAGGCAGGAGGGGTTGCTGCGCTCAGTCAGCATCATTTTCACACTGGCCTGTTTATCGACACAGGTCTGAGCCCTTCCTCCAGCTGTAAGTACCATCAACCGCACCAGCACACGAATGTCTGCCAGTCCCAAAGACTCTAGTCCATTTGATTGGCTTCCCACAGTGACACTGAACATGAGGAAAAATCATTTGAAATGTGAATATACATATTATATATAACATATAATTATATATAAACACATTACATATAAATCTAGAAAATTATGTGCCAAATAGTAATAAAGAATGCACCTTGAGGCAGCCTGAGATAGAGCTCTCATCACCATGCTGTATGCGAGCAGGATCTGGGCAGTGGAGGTGACTCGTCTCAGTGCCTTCAGTCTGTCCTGAGAATCCCTCAGGGACATAGCCTGCTGTCCAAGACTCAGACAGTTCTTCTGCTCTTGAGCAGAACCTGTTGGTAAATGTACATATGCTAGCAGTTTTGCTCAGTTTACTAAAAATAATGGTTCTATTTTATAGAGAACTGGTGGGATGTGCTTGGCTGTAGTCAGTTTAATGTCCAATAAACATACTTTTCGCTCCCACAGCTTTTGCAGAACCAGCAGAGTTGTAGATGAGGGCTCCAAGTGGGTCTGGCTCAGAGAAGTCAATGGGGTCTGGCACCAGCTTCTTTTCATTTAACCCCAGGGGTCTCAGCAGGAGCCCAAAGTCCTCCAGTCCAGTCAGTTTATCTGACACACAGTCTGAGTGACTGAGATCCCAATCATCTTCATTTGACAACAAAAAAAACATTACTGTTTTTAGCCAACTGAATACATTGTTTTAACTTAAACTATTACATACCATCTGATGTGCCGTCAAATTGACCAGTGAGATCAGAGGTGACACCTTTATTCCTGAAACAAAAACAAAAGCTATAGGCAACTACATTCATGTACTGTACAATTTCAAGTATAGAAATATTACCTTTCCTGTTTGTAGTTTGCTTCATTAACATTTGCAGCTAAATATTTTTCTCTACATGAGCTGCAAAGCAAGTAGAAGGGAAAATTGGAGCCACACTCGCCTTTGAACCAGACATCTACATAGGCCCCTGTACTGTCATAGCCTTTACGTGCAGCGCTCTGTCCACATCCTGGGTGTCGCCGCTTTATGTGGTTGTTAAACTGAAGGGTCAATGTATTACACAGCTCACACTTGACCATTTGACTGTGTTCTTCACCAACCTGAAAATAATGAATAATAAAAAATATATATGAATAGAAATAATTTATTAAAACACCTGGAGAAGGCCTGGCTATTTGAAAGGACCTCAACTATTTGCAGTGCATCTCTTTCTAAATTGAAAAACGAAGAGGTAAGCAAATCCTCATAAGAGTCTTCATCATAAGGATCTTCCATAAAGTCCAACTCGGACTCCTCTTCAGTGGCATAGGGATGGAACTCCATCTGCTCTGCCCATTCAGTAGATCCTGTCTGAGGTTGGTACAGTTGTGGCAGGGGACTGGTTAATGGCATATCTGAAAATAAATGTATTCAAAGTGTATTTAAATGAATTAATTCGCCGTATGAATATTAACATATTATAATAACACTGAAACAAACCTGCTCTTCGAAATGAAGTTCTTTGAGTTGGTCCTGAGCGGCGCCTCCGTGCTGGAGGGGGGCGGTTTCTGGTTAAATGGACATCTAAAACATTCTCCCTTTCTATCCAATCAAGCCCAGGCAAAAGACTGAAAAGAAAAAAAAAAAAAAAAATAAATATATATATAATATATATATATATATATATATATATATATATATATATATATATATATATATATATATATATATATATAATATAATTTCACAGCAGAGAAAATTAATGTGCAATGTAAAAAATAAATCAAGAATGTGAGTTTATCATTAGGCCCGAGCGCCAGAAGCTGGCGAAGAGCCTCTTAGTATCACAAAGGGATGCTCCTAGTAGGCGGGAAGTGAAATGATGCAACGTGACTCACCCATAGTGACCAGGAACCCTTGCCATGACATAGCAATGTGCCAGAGCTTTCCAACAATGTACAGTTTGTTAGCCAAAAAAAGCAGAACATTGTTCTCATATCAAAATATTATTCATTCTTTCTTCTTATTTTTCTTAGGCTCGTGCCCCTATACTAGGCCCAATAGGCTTTCCTATTGCCTATTGCATGTACGATGAGAGCCCATGCCCAGCGACTTATTATTTTTCTCCTAAACCAACTCACAGATTTTTCACCTAGTGAACAATGACGAAAACTCATGAAATTTTGCCAACTATTAAAACTTGCACTTCTCTCTTTGGCAATTTCCATTTTCCAAAAATAAATAAAATGGCCATCAGCGCCAATAAACTACTCAAAAATGCATTAGGGAAAAGGAATGAAACAAAAAAAAACTTGCACGTAGAATCATGAAATTTGACACAGAAATTGATCATGACAAGACAAGGAAAAAATATTATTATACCAACACTGTGCACTCCACCAGGGGGAAGCAATATTGGTTTAAAGTTGGCATAAGTCAGCATTTTTTCTACACTTCATACTTTTACCCCAGCAGGCTCAAATTTGGTATACCTTATCTCAAAGGGTGGAACATCAAAAGTTATCCAAATTTGTGACACTCGTCTTACGGTCTCTGAGCAGTGAAGCAACAAAAAATGCACACAACTCAGATTTCAGTAAAATTTGAAACTGTTGTTGAAAAAACTGAATTTGGTGTGTTAATGCCACCTACCGACTGAAATAACATTTAATATGGGGAAAAAAATATATTTTTTCTGAATTTTCTGAAATTTTGCACAAAATTCAGTTTTGTCATCCTGATCTATAAAATCAATAACACCCATGCCATATTTTTTATGGCGTCGCCATAGCTATGACATAAACTCTCCATGCTATTCCAATGGTAAAATCACCACATTGCACAAACTTTGGCTGATTTCACACAAATATTAAATTGTGGATGGAAACCCCTACCTTGAACAGATTGATGTAAGAAAATGCAAAAAAGTGCGATGGTGCTCTCTATTCAATTTGTATGGAATAATATTGTATTATTTGTAGTAGATATACAAAATTTGGCATGCTAATTTGTGAAATGGTCTCCATTAAAAAATTGTGTTGCCATGGCGACAAGCCGAAAATCTATCCTTGCCATTGCCACATATTTACACAAAGTTTGGTGTAGCCAAACCAAATTTGGTAGCCAGATGCATCATGGCAATAGGAAAATAAAATTATCCTGTGATCATGCCCCTTTACAAACCGGAAGTCCACCATCTTTGATTTATTTATTTATTTAATTTATTTTTATTTTTTATTAACACACACACCAAAACTGAGAAAAATTGCAGGGTTAGGTTATGAGTAAGGATTAGGGTTGGGGCTATGGTTAGGGTTACGACTAGGGTTAAGTTTAGGGTTAGGCCTAGCATTGGGGGTGGAGCTAGAGGTTAGAGTTGTAGTTGGGGTTTTTGGTTATTAGAGTTAGTGTGGTGCACAGCATTTGCAGTGTGCGGCATTTGCGGTGTTTGCGTGGCGTTTGTGGGGTACAGCATAGGCACACGCACGTGCCGATCATTGCCGCTTGAGGCTATATTTATTACCATTATTGTGATTTCAACTGTAATAGAACTGCCAAACAATAATACCTTTCATGTGTCTGACTGGTGGGTCGTTCAGGACACTGCACAGTCTCTGGTCCATCTGGAGATGGTGTATCTGGCACCCTCTCTGGATGAGGTGGATGGACAGCTTGTTGTTCCTCGGTCAAGGGGTGCTCAAGCATCCAGCTGGCCAACACCTCAATGGTCTGAGAGTCAAAGTCACCTGATAAATCTGATAAAATATATCTTTATTAATTATTATTATTTTATGAATTTATGTATGCACTTTTGTATATATACAGGCTCAGTCCAGATCAACATCAGATACTGTGTGCTGTGGGTCCCATTTATAAGCCAGGCCCAGCTTCAGGGGTGTCCCATTTACAAAACGTATTCGCTAAATTATACTTACTATGTTTACTGTATGTTTTGTCATTTTGCACACATAAAATAAATACTTTTATTTAATTAATTAATTAACAATAGACTGTAGATTGCATAGGGGAAAATGCAATTTGAAATAATCATTGTAACTAGGCCTATAACAATAACAGATTTTGCTGGACGATTAATTGACCAAGAATTTATTGAGATAAACGATAATATTTACATTTTGAGAGCAATTTCAACTAATATAATGACCATGGAATAAAAATGCAAACACATGCTTTCAAAGATCAATAAACCTTACTTTCTAAATACATTTAACACAGGAACTGTAAGACAACCAAAAACAATAAGCCTAAATAAAACACTTGTTAACTTGTTAACATAGGAGCAGCCTAATGTAGTCTGGTTTACAGCAGGGACTTGTTAACAAAAATGCACTTGAATAAACCATTGCTAAACCAAATACAACCAAAGCAATAAATAAAATTGATTACTAAGTCTCTGTAACAAAATTGCCCTTAAAAGTTATTTTAGTGACTGACTTTCATTGGAATATTGTGTCTCGTCTCTCTGTGGCTGCTGCTGTGAGACTCGTCATTTTGGTCTTAAATGTTCGTATTAACCCGCGACACAGGATGTTATTTCGCTATAAGGGAGCCACTGTCCTGTCTGTATCGTGTTGGTTTCTTGTAGGATTTCTGGTTCTCCCGGGGGCGAGGCTAGTTCTGTCGCTCGGGTTTGGGTTTATATCGGTTGCTGGGGTTTGAGACATTTCTTCTCCTCATTTGCGCGCTCGCGGCTGTTGAGACGTGTCCCGCTCACCAGTTTTGATTCGGCATCGTGTCTTGTCACGTTGGTTCAAGCGTCATTACGATTGTTAAACGAGAGGAGTCAGAGAGCGATAGAAGCTTCAAGATTCAGTCTCTTTGAGAGCGAGAAAGACCAAGGAGGAAAACAAACAAGCATGCAAATAGAATTTATCGCGGCCGGAAAAGTTATCGAGCTCGTTAAAAGTTATCTTACGATTAAACTGATATATTGAGTATCGTTACAGGCCTAATTGTGACTTTCCCCTCCTGTGGAAGGGAGAGGGCTGATGGCCACAGGTAGATAGAAGTTAGAATGACACTCCATTCTGATACAGGCCAGACCAAGTCTCCTGCTGAAGGTTTGGTAGGAGAACAGGCTGTTATGCCAGGGGTGGGTGACAAAAACAACACGGACATTAATAAATGTAAATAAAAAATAACTAAATAAATGATGTGTTTAACCACTCCCACTGTAAAATCATACAACAACATTTGGATCAGGATTTCTAAAAATGACTGTAGGAAAGGATTAAACTCAAATTATGTTTAAATGAAGTCTATGAAACACAGTACTGACCACATCACTATACAGAGCAGTACCTGCTGCCTCCATAGCCCAGTAGATATGCCTCAAAGAAAATCCCATTTCTAGTAAACGGCTGGTGACAAAGGTTTGTGTCCGTTCTGGTGATTGAAAAAGAAAATTATACAGGGGACAAATTCTACATTTAAAAAATGGAACACAAAAAGTGTGTTAGTGTAGGTGTGCATGCATTTTTAATCCATAACCAGTCCTTGCTTATGGTGAAAACCATACATTATGTTATTACTAAAAGCATTCGTTCGTTCATTCATTCATTCATTCATTCATAATTCACCATTATCATTTTGTACACATTTTTGAATCAGGTTCATAATGCCAAGCAAAATTTACTAAACCCGTTCTTATCAATTACATATAATGTCAAAAGCTGTCCAAACTTTGTAAAAACCTTCTTACCCAGACTGCTTCTGGCCTGAGTACTAGATGGGCCAGGCTCCATGAAGCTAGTTTGTTGCTCTGTGAAAGCATCACATGAAGCAGAGCTTGCCAGGCTGAAGCAGGGGTGCAGCATGGGGGAGGAGCTAACCAGGCCAGTGAGAGTGGGGAACCGTGTAAGCACCATGTGCCTGAAGTAAGTGAAAATGCATTAGAATGACAAGACAGCCACACACTGCTACATAATCATGTGTTCAAAATTGTTGGTACCCCTCTGGTAATGAAAGAAAAATCAACTTGAAATAACTTGAAACTAAGAAAAGCAATAGTAAATAAAAAAAAAAAATACTGAAAAATAACCCATGAAAATCAGATACTGTTTTTGAATTGTTGCTCAGTAGAATAATTTAAAAAAACAAACTATTGAAACTGGAATGGACAAAAATGATGGTACCCCTAGAAAAGACTGTAAATCACTGGACAACAGGGACATGTTCATCTTAAATGTGTCCTCTAATCTGCATCACAGGTGTCTTCAAAGTTGTCCTCAGTCACTCTGCCTGTTTAAAGGGGGATGTGTCATTGTGCCGTTTGGTGACATGATGGATACAACACTGAACATGAACCAGAGAAAGAGAAGAAGAGAACTGTGACAGGAGATCAAAAAGGAAATGATAGACAAGCAGGTTGAAGATAAAGGCCATAAGACATAAGCTTGATGTTCCTGTGATTACAGTTACACATGTTATTCAGTAGTTTAAGGTCCACAGGACTGTAGCCAACCTCCCTGGACGCGGCCGCAAGAGGAAAATTGATGACATATTAAAGAGATGGATCATACGAATGGTAACCAAAGAGCCCAGAACAACCTCCAAATAAATGAAATGTGAACTTGAAGGGTAAGGTACATCAGTGTCAGATCGCAACATCCGTCACTGTTTGAGCCAAAGTGGACTTCATGTGAGGACACCACTGTTGAGAGCAAATCATAAAAAAGTGAGACTGGAATTTGCCACAATGCATGCTGACAAGCAACAAAGCTTCTGGGAGAAGGTCCTTTGGGCAGATGAGACAAAACGGGAGCTCTTTGGCAAAACACATCAGCTCTATGTTCACAGACGCAAAAATAAAGCACACCAAGAAAAGAACACTGTCCCTGCTGTGAAGCATGGAGGAGGCTTGGTTATGTTCTGCCGCTGTTTTGCTGCATATGGCACAGGGTGTCTTGAATCTGTGCAAGGTACAAAAGGTACAAAATCTCAAAACTATCAAGGTATTTTTTTTGGAACGAAACGTGTTGAATAGTGTCAGAAAGCTTGGTCTCAGTTGTAGGTCATGGGTCTTCCAACAGGACAATGACCCAAAAAATACAACTAAAAACACCCAAGCATGGCAAAGAACAAAACATTGGACTGTTCTGGAGTATCTTCTGTGAGCCCAGATCTCAATTCTATTGAACATCTGTGAAATGAGCTGAAACATGCTGTCTGGAGAAGGCACCCTTCAAACCTGAGACAACTAGAGCAGTTTGCTCATGAGAAGTGGGTCAAAATACCTGTTGACCAGTGCAAAAGTTTCACTGACAGTTACAGAAATCATTTGTTAGTAGAGTTTGCCTAAAAAGGTTGTGCAAATATTAAGTAAAGGGTACCATCATTTTTGTCCAGGCCAGTTTCATTATTTGTTTTTTCTACTGATTCTGTGGAACCACAGGTGAAAAGCAATGTCTGATTTATGTAGGACCATTTTCAGTAAATTTTTATTTATTATTGCTTTTGTTTCAAGTTATTTCAGTGACCATTGTTCATTTTTCTTTCATTACCAGAGGGGTACCAACAATGTTGAACACATCTGTACCTGCCAAAGAATATTATTTGTCATATACGTTTCTGATTCTGCCTGAGGTTTATTATTAAACACAGTTTGAGTTGGCTATGGGATGCAACATTCAGAATTACTAAGCGCAATACTTTTTTCATGTGTCTGGTTAGAAGAACAACTTTAGAAAAGCCTCAGTCAATCAAGAGCAATGCAAGCTTCAATCTTAGATTTTTATCATCCTCACCTACTTCCTGAATATTTGAATTAACGCTGTTGTAAAAAGACACAGTGCAGCATTTTTTTCTTTGCTTCTCATATTCTAGATTAGATTTTGTCAAATAGTGTTTTGTTTACTGGTAAAGCACTACTTACTGAAGAAGGCTGATAGGAAGGAAAGGGTTGAAATTGTCCAGACCATCTGATTGCAAGCTCATGGGAAGAGATGTAGCCAAATCAGTATTAGATGATGAAACCGATGCTCTGTTCGACTGACCAAATATAGCAGTTCCCTCTGACCCTGCACTGTACAAGGATACTGAACTGGATGACTTGGAAATGGGGAGAGAGGACATAGTGTGGCCAGAATCTGCAAGTGCAAGCCAAATTGTTACTTATATCTCTGTATATATAACAGAACCTTTATTAATGATTTAATACCTTTGACATCACCACACAGGCTATTGAGTGCTCCTTTGTAGATCATAATTTGAGCCCTCTCTAGATCTGAGAGGGACACCCTCTGTTTAATAGGGCATGGTCGAACTGCCCATTTCACCATACTCTGAATCACATATTGCATCACTGAGCGCAGTTCAACAGTTTCATCCCATTGTTTGTTGGGAGTCTTGGGCTGGTCAAGATTAGGACCTGATGCTTCTTTTTTAGCCACAAGCAGCAAGTCAGACAGCTTTTCGCAGCTGAACATGACATTGAGGCTCTTCAGTGCTGCAGTGAGGAGGTATGACACTTTGACTGCTCTCATCTCTTGAGGAAAGGCATCACCTCTTGGGGATTGGGAATGGGAAAACAAATCCTGATATTCCTCTGTCTTATTGATGACATCATTGGTTGGTGAAAGAAAAGGGTCGCACTGAAATTGTTGCTCCACTTTTTCCTCATTTGTCTGCCAAATATCGTCTTCCTCCATTTCTTCATCTAAACGACACTGCGTTTCACTTTCTGAAAACTTCTTTGGAGAGACTGGTACAGTTCCTAACCATCCATGCTCTTCCAGCACACCCATGAGATATACAAGATCTAATAACACCATTGGCTTGAGGCCTCCAAGTCGAGTGACATCACAGCAGGTTGTGTGGCACGGCTCCAGTGAGACCACGGTGTGTCGCTAGGTGACCAAGAATTCATGTAGCTTAGTTATTGAAAGGGATGACAAGCCACAGATACATTTTGGAGACATCAGGAAAGATGTGAAAGTGTTCAATGGATTTAAGGTTGAAGAAGAGGAAGAAAGACAAAAATAGAAAATAGTAAATCATAAAAAAACAGCAAGACAGATAAGATAAGACAAAAGAGAAAGGAAGAATCAAAACATGACAAATGTAAGAATCTTTCTATGAACGTTAATATGAACGATAATTAATATGTAGGATGTGGTGTTAGTTAAATTACCTAACAGAAAGATCTCCTTCTTCCCACTGTAGTTTGCAGAGTGTGCTTCCCTCTTTGAGGATGCCCAGTACAATCGCTCTGCGCCCACTGGGCCTGTGTCTACACACACCTCCTGCTCGAAGCCCACTGTCTACTCCTCCAATCATCGCCAGCACAGGCCACACTTCAGTGCAAAGAGCTGTGAGCTTGGCTTCAGACAGAAAACCACCTTGCCGTTCACTTGTGTCATCACATAACACATTTTTTTCATCTTCTTTTCTGTTTTCAAGTCTCTGAACTGCAAAACATTAATACAGTTTATTTAAACTTGTTTCTAATATACCACTATATTGATGTTTTTCACTTTAGGTATACAAGTCAAAATGAAAGTGACAACAATACCACCCATGTTTACTTAGACTTTGTTCTCTGACCTTCTCCAAAATCTTTATCTTTTAGCAATTCACTGATGAGCTCCAGTTGGGTATGGATATGCTGATTAATGTTTGAGGACCAGTGATCATATTGATGGAGCTTATGGAGAAGCTGTAAGGTGGATTCAAGAAGAACAGTAGTCTGGGGACTGCAAAGTGGTTCTCCTGGAAGTAAATTACTCGGTACACCTCGCATCTGAAGGTCATGCAGAGACACCTGTAAAAATATCATTCAGTAATAGTCTTTATACTAACTGTTTGGCAATCAAGGACAAAAGTGAATCTTTACCTTCTCTCCAGGATTACTGCTGTAGAATAAAACACAGGGATACAGTTCAGAGGCTGACACACCTTCAAATGCCAGCTTTGGGTCCTATCAAAAATACACAGTGTTGATACAAGAGGAGCCTATCTCACAATTATAGGGGCTTGTCTGGACAAACCTTGTCGTTTTTAGCAAATGATATAGTGTGTGCTTCCATATCTAAGATACAGGTTATGGTGTCCCCCTGGGTGAAGGAGGGAAGACTACGGACCAATTCACCTCCATGGTATAAGTTCCCACTATAAGCCCTATACAGCCACATGTCAGTAGTAGTATGATGATTATAATCTCTGACTGGCCAGCGTGAAACACCGATGCATGTGCCCTCGTTGCCTCTGTTTTCTTTGGTAATGTGAAACTAAGGAAGGAATTGGAAACATATTACTATTAACAAATTGCACCTGTTAATTTTCCCTTTACAAAGTGTTCTTACCTTCCATATAAAACAACCTGATGTGATAGCGGTCGTTGCCAAACCGTAGCCTTTCCCACCTGAGCCATGGGAGAGAATGTTTCCACTCTCTAAAGTGCAACATATAAGTTTGTGTGGATCAAATGAAAACTCTCCAATTGCAATACATTCCTCAAGACCACCAGGATTCTGTGAAAAGGTGATTATAGAAGAGAAGTGTTAGGTGGAAAGACAAAATAACATTAAGGCATGAATGATATTGTTTTCAGCTTTGTTGAACTTAAGCTTTCTTTACCCTGGCATTTATATCAACTGTCTCCCCATGCTTCCTTTCAGTCAATGGCTCTTCCCACATGTAAACAGATAAGAGCTGAAAGAGTTGCTTAACAATCTGAAAGAAAAAAACAGATAAAAAATTATAAACTGTGACAATAGTAGTAATAGGCTTTTATGCAAAACAACAAAACTATGCAAACATACCTTTTGAAGGTGATCTGAATCAGAACAAGCAGGTAATAATTTTTCTAAAATGTGGAAAGCCAAAAGCTGTGTCCGTAGACTATGAAAGCATGAAGAACCTGAAAAAGTATTATGCACCAGAAAATGTAAGTCAAGATGCATGATAAATTCGTTGTTTACTATGATTTTGAAATATTACCTAAAGAAGTCTTGTGTGATATAATGGCTATAAGTGGCTCAACCCATTTTTCAAACGTAGAAAGTCTTTTCATAACTCTGGATGAAAGGACGCGCCTCAAAAATACCAGAAAATCAGCAAGTTGGGATTCAACCACTTTACTGCTTTCCATTCCTAAAAAAGACACATGTGCTTCATCATCATAAGTCTAAAGTCAATCAGTAATAAATTAAAAAGTTTGGTCACCAGTTTTCTCTGCACCAAAGATACTGGAGTTGAGATCTTGTCTGTCAATGGTCCCTTTTTCTATTCCTTGTAGTTGTTGCAAAGTTAATAGGATATTTTGGAGCTGTTCACACATTACTTCCATGAGCTCAACTGAAATCTCTATTGGTAGAGAGTCTTCACAGGAACTGCAGAAAAAACATATTAAGTACAAAATTACATAATTTTCAACATTTTTGTTTTACAAAATATTTTAAACCGAACATGAAAAATAATTACACACCCTCACCTTGCAGCTACTGTTAAAATTTGTAACAAGCGTGCACAAGCCATTTTAACTGCCCCATTGAGCAGAGCATGTGCTGATGCTGATGCAGCAAACCAGCCCTGGTTCACCAGATAACAGCTGTTGTTGGTAAGCAACGACAGAACTTCAAGGATGCCACACTTGATGACAAGCACCAGATCAACAGGCTGGTAACAGAAATTCAGTGCGAACATTGAAGCCAACAGTAGGTGCTGGCAAGAACCTGCATAAAAAAGAGCAGAGAATAAAAATGTGTGTGTGTTTTTTTATGTGTTAATCTTAGTATTTAAACAATATCTTTACCTGGATTTTCTTTTTCCAGTAAAACTCTTTGTCTGAGACTACAAACCACCTGCTGGTAAAAAGTGTGGGCTGCAGATTGTAGCTCTCTTTGTGTATGTATGGAAGCTGAATATGTACCACCCTAGATTAGAAAACAACAGGTTAATAGTTATATTTATAATTATATAAAATTTAAAACATTGTTAACATATGTTAATATTCATTTTAGAGCTATAAGTACCATGTAATGTTGTGTTTCATAATCTGCCCCAGCATGAAAGCTGATAAGCTGTGTTCCCAAACCAAAGCAGCCACAGAGGAACTGTAACTGAACAGACTGCAGTAATGCAGTGGAGGATGCAAAACTGCCTTTTTCTTCCATTTTAGACAAGAAAGATGACATCTGACAAAGTGCTTCAAGTCGCATCTGACAACAAAAAAGCATAACAGTTAGATTTGTGGTTATTAAAATGTGGCAGTTAAAAATATTATCTACCTCAGCCCTTTGTTGTTGCTGCAGTATAGCACATGTTATGGCCCTAGGATCTGCCTGAGCACAAGGCTGTTCACTATACCATGTGGAGGATGATTCAGGCATGTGGACCAGACTTCCACAAACAAATTCAAAAACCTGATTAACAATATAAGATGTATTGCTACCATCGTGAGACAGTGATGTGGCTGGACCAATACACTGCCTCAAGCGATCCCATGCTTCTTTCATCACCCCAAGAGAACACAGAGGAAGACCTGGAAGCCATGAAAGTAATTTAAGAAAAAAAAAAAGCTCAGTAAGTTGTGCACATTTACAATTGACAAATGGGAAATATAAACTGCTTCTCACCAATTGCATTTTTGAAACACAAAGGTGTGTTTTTTATTTGGCCAGTCTGAAAACAATGAAAATGTATTAGAAGCAAAGAGAAAATAACAATGTAAAATGCTAAGCAAAATGTCTCACATATTTTTGACTGTCAGTGAACAGCAAGGAGTCAGCCATGGTGTATCTGAAATGAAAAAAATTAAAAAAAACATTGGTATGAGACAAAACTACAGTGCTGCCATTAGAACCTTAAGCACTTCCAAACTGACCTTGTTGCAGTGGCTGCAGTAGGACTAGTTTCCCGTTCTGTGGGTTCCACCCATGCCGCCCTTACACCCAGCAAAAGAAAGAGGCAGCGGGACACCACCAGATGGCACGCAGCAGGATAAGACAAGCTCTGCTCTGATGCTTGTTGTTTGTCCGACTGCTGCTTGAGATCAGAATCAAGCACTGGGCTGCCAGGGCTCTCCGCACTGCCGGGGAGGTTAGATGTGCCAAAGGACTCATACACTGTCACATTCTGTTGTACATGCATTGCTTCACGAGTGGCCATGAAGGATTCCAACACTTCTACAAAAGCCAAGCAACATAATATATTTTTGCTATATATACCAAGTATGCTGTTGAATAGGGAAGCTTCCTACCTGACAGATACATGCGGTTACCACACGGGTCTTCTCCTACCACCTCCTCCTCATTGTGGTTTGCTGGAACCTGCACCTCAACGCAGTGAGCAGACTGCTGCTCCAAATTCTTTGCTGCATCTTCTGAAGATATGCCTGTTATTTCGGCATCAGCCTCAATACTTTGAGAAGACTGGGGGTGTGTGGTTTAATTGGTTTAATAAAGCAGATTAAAAGTTAACACCACATAATTTTAATGATCAAAATCCTTATTTTGACAATTAATTTGATCATATGAGAAATATGAAATGAATTACCAGTTTGACTGAAGAAACCACTTGTGAGGTCATTGGGACATTTTTATAAGCCAACAAAGCACTTCTGACTTTATACACGGTTTCATAGACATCCAACAGCTGTTCACAAAGGTCACATCTGTTTGTGCAAAAAATGTTTTGTATCACTTTGACCCACTGACATGGCTTGTTTGTTTTAAAGAAAGATTTATTGCTAACGGTCAGACACACAAACTTTAACCATCACATTAGATCAATATCCTCAGCATCTTTGGCAGGTTCCAAGGTATAGTAACCAGATTTAGAGAGACGCTTGCATTTGTCTCTAACAGCTTAGACTACTGATATAGCTTCTCTAAACAGCTGCGCACCCAGAATGACTATGTGAGGGATTTTATCAGCACACTTACATTTTATGCATGTACAAATGGTTCCAGCCAAAGGTTTAATTACGTCCCATTAGATATGAAACTGTAAAAATGTATCACTGACCCGTTTTTCCAATATGCCTTTTCCTGTGTCCCTGTGTGCTTGAGAAGTACCGCCAAACTGCATCTACAAACAGTTTGAAGTAGGGAGTCTCCAGCAAATCCTCCAGTTTCCCACTCTAAATAAAAATCAAACATAATTTTAACAAATTCTTTACAAAAATGAAATCAAACCTGGGCACTTCAAAATGGATTTAATTTATGTTGTAAATCGTTACTGATGACATGGAAAAAACACAAAGGGGCACGTCCAGACAGGCAAAAGGGTCAGCAGCCTCTACTCGTGAAACAGTTTCTGTTTTGTGGTTTGTTTCATTGTTTCCCCTCTAATGGACCTTGTTGTTTATTGATTTATTACCATTATTTCTTGTGAGGAATCTTAATAAATGTCCAAGAAATTTCTATGAACTGAAAGAGAACCATTTACCTCTGCTGTGAGCATACTCTTCTAAATTCTGCCAGAGGCTCAGAGCTGCCCCTTTGTTAGATCCCAGAGCCAGCTCCAGTAAAATCCTAGTTTCTTCACTCAAAGTGAACTCAGTTAGCCTGGTTTCACTGGACCCAAGTAGGACCTCTTCAGTAAGCCATACCATGCTGGAGTCTATACATAGAAAATAATGTAAATATAAAATCTAGATAAAATTTGCCCACTGTCCACATATATAAAAGAAGTAACTTCCTACCTAGATGTTCAAAGTCTGCCTCAAGTCCATTGCGCAGTAAGATGTTTGAGAGCCAAGCCTCTGATTCTTTCTCCTGCTGTGAGGGAGTTGGACCTAGCAGCATCCCACCAAGGCACCGGCCAACGGCCAATGCAACTGATCTTTCCAAGTCTAACAGCCAAACCCACATACATTCCTCTTCATTTTGTAATGTGCTTTTTCCTGTACAAATCCAAGTGTAAGAACCATTACTTGATTTATCACACACGCACACACACACGCACACATATCACATATATATATATCGCATATATATTATATATTATATATAATATATGTATATGCGTGTGTGTGTGTGTGTGTGTGTGTGTGTGTGTGTGTGTGTGTGTGTGTGTGTGTGTGTGTATGTATATATATATATATATATATATATATATATATATATTTTTTTTTTTTTTTTTTTTTTTTTACCTTGGCTTGAGTTTTGACAATCCACTTTGAGCTCTTCTTCCTCTTGTTGGGTTGTTTCTGGCAGCACTTTGGTAAAATTGTTAAGACTCTCTAGCAATGCCAACAGCTGGCTCAGGAGAGGTTGTACTGTACTTAAAGGAAGCAGCAGCAGAGAATACATAACCTGGCACAGCAGACTACCAGACACAGAGTTGAAGAGCACCACTGGAATAAATAACACAAATATTAGATTTTACTGTAGCTTATAAATATATACAATAAGTTCACTCACTATGGAGCTTTTCCATAATTTGCTTGTCCATCAAGCTCTGTTTTATAAGTTTAGTTGACCTCCTTAGTGTCTCAGCAGCACAAGGCAGCAGAAGATATAGATGCTCACACAGTAAAGTCACACTGTTATCATCCTGAATATGACAACAGTGTTAGTTCTAGTTATCAATAACAGTAAAACAGATATTCATCCCTTAGAAAAGATAAATGGAAGAACCTCAGGAGATGAGACAACGCAGCAATGAGCAAGCAGGTGTTTATGAAGTCCTGATAGCAGTTGGTGAAAGTATGACGGAGGATCTGTCTGGTCATGACTTTCAGACAATAACTGTTTGTCACTGTTTTTCTCCAATTCACCAAATGCACGTTCCTACAAGACATCGTGATAATCACAAAACAGCTACATCCATTAAAGTGCCAACAGAATGTACAGGACGGTCACTTGCAAAGGTATCTACCGTATAAAATCCAATACTGAGAAGCAAAGTCCTGAGTAAGACTTCTGCCATGTGTAAGGGGTCAAAGGGTTCACCATTGCTAGACACCGAAAAAGGCTGAGCTGACGAGACGGGTGCCAAAGGAAGTCCCAGGCCATTCGCCTCCCCAAAACTGCTGTACCCAAGTAAAGAAGCTATGTGGTTTTGGTCCTGAAGGCTGCTGAGAACCATGTCTAATTGAAGACGCTACAAACAAAAATATGTGACGCATTCAATGTGGATAACAAAAAAACCTGCACAAAGCATCACCAACCTGTCCTTTAGAGAGATTGCTCAAACTATGTGGGCCTTGTGGAAGAAGAGATAGCAGAAGCTCTGTCCTTTCTCTCAGTGGTGGTAGCAGCAAAGATGCTCCGATGGAAAGTGTATTCAGGACAGCCTATTGACAAACAGAAAAAGAAAACTGAATAACATTTGGGGAATACATAATCTACGTTTTATTTTGGTCAAGTCTCAGTTTTCACCTGCTGTATCTCATCTGGCATATTGGTATCTATGAGTCTGAACAGAAGGTTACGCAGAGGCCTGCTCTGTGCTCCCAAAACAATTGCACCCGTGCCCCCCGCGTGTGCCAAGGACAAATGGATAGACAACAGCTTCATGCACAATAAAAGGAATTGATGATGATCTCTGAGTGTATAAAGAGACCAAGAGAAGTGGGTTAATAATTAGAACGAAGGAAGGGGTTAGTAAATATGTTATGATTGATGCAGAACGTTTTAACAGTTTACTATATGAGTCCTGAAAAAGAAACATACGTTTTAGATAAGAAAGGGGCAGGTGGTGTATCATTCTCAATGCCATCACAGTAATTTTCCAAGAAGTTGCGCAGATAAACAAATGTACTCTCTTCTAGATCCACACAAAAGGGTCTATGCCAAGCCACCAACTGCCTGGGAAAAGAATACAGTATGATGGAAGATGTTTAGACAAATAGGGTAAGGTGCTTATATGAAGATGAAATACCTGTCTGTAGGTACTGCTGTCCATGCCAAGCTATGTGAGGTCCCAGCTGTTATCTGCTGTATTGACACCCCCTCCAAACCAAGCACCTTCTTGGGTTTGGTAATAGGTGTGGAAGAATGCCCTTGTCCACACTGGCCCATTGTGTTGTTTCCCCATGCATATACTTCATTTTCTGTAGACATAAAGTTACGTTAGAATCACTCAATTCAGCATAATATAAATATGGCGTGTTTTTACCATGGGAAAGTGCAAGACAGTGACTATCTCCACAAGAGATATCAATAATTTTAGTGATACTCAAGTCCTCTATGAACCTTGGACGCAGAGAGGTTGTTTCAGAAGAACCACAACCTAGGCATGAGCCACATCCCCAGGCAAACACCTTAATAGATAGAAAAGAGATCAAATACAGAAATCAAGCTATGAATTACTACTTCTGGTATAAGATAAGAAGAACAGAAGTCAATTCAACTTTCTTATACATACGTCTAGACATTTACTGGTATATATTTGCATGTGTCATGTACCCCCATACTGGTACATAACCCACATGACAAACCTCACCTGTCCAGCAGAGGTAAGGGCTAGAGATGACTGGCTTCCTGCGCACACTTTTCTGATGATAAAACCTTGCAGGGCTTCTATGACCTTGGGTCGATACACCCGGTTGGTGTCGCCGTGACCTAGTTTACCTGCAACAGTGAGTCGTTTTATGAGGCACAAACATAACTGCTTGTAGTTATACGTCACTAGAATATACCATTGTCCCCTCCTCCAAATGACCACACAGTGCGTCCATCTTGTGCCACTGCAATGGTGTGAGAGCTGCCGCAGGCTACTTGGCCCACACTGCTGATATCCTTTACCAAAGTGGGAACATTTCGGCTTTGACTGTCACCATGACCTGGACAGAGAAATGCTGTTAACATCATATTCCATTTTCTATGTATGTAATCAATGAGAAGCTTAATCTCTCACCTAGTCTACCAAAATCCCCTTCTCCCCAAGTATAAAGCTCTCCATCACTAGTCACAGCAGCACTGTGCCTGTAACCAGCAGACACGCAGACCACCACCTGGTATACATGAAAATAAATTGCAGTCATCTTTAATCTTTGTACATTTAAAAATTATATAAATAAAAGATGTCTACCTTGCCAACCAGCGGCCCTTGAATAATTTTTGGATATTTCTGTGTTGCACTGTTTCCATGACCTAGTTTTCCGTACTCTCCATCACCCCAGCTGAAGACCTGAAAGAGGAAAAAAGTAAATATTCATGTTATATATTTAAACTTACTTCAGTACCTAATACTACATACCTCTCCTTCTACAGTAATGGCTAAGGTGTGGCCATCAGAGCCCTTAGAAGAGGATACTTTCTTCATGTTTCTGTGGGGTTCCAACACAAGTTTCTTGGGAATAGACTGGTTGTTGGAGTCTCCCAGTCCCAATCGTCCATAGCTTCCTTTACCACATGCTTTCACTGATCCATCTTCTGACACTGAAAAGGTGCAGTACTGTCCAGCTTCAATCTGCACATGATTTAATATTTGGTTACAATGATAAATACTAAAGTGTTGATGTTATCACTCCTACTAAAAGCCCTACCATTTGCGCATCACTGAAGCCCTGTGTAAGTTTAGGTAGAAGGATTTTCTCAAGAGTCCCTTCTGCAAGCTGATGGCTGCTGTTACTGCCCCACACATAGACCATAACAGTGTCACTGTCTGTGCTCTGCATTGCATCGCTATTACAAGAGCACAGGCAGTAGGATGCCAGATTACAAACCTGTTTAAGAAAAGAAATGAGCCTTCACTCGTTTTTGGACCCATACAATCAGTTAATTGTGTGATTCTCACCTCCTCAAAGAGACAGAGAGCTGCCTGGGAAAGCTGACAATATCCTTCTAGATCCTTCTTTAGCACTTGAAGATTGACACAGTCACCCCGTACACCCTTTGGAGATGCAAGTTGTATTTAGAATACAATTGTTCATAGTTCATTACAAAAGCCTTTTTTAAAAATACAAATAGCAATGCTTCATTTAGTAGGAATGTCCTTAGGGATTATTTAATTTAGTGAATTTATACCTGTGATAATTCAGGTCACAAAATAATAGTACGATCTCAAAAACAATAACTGTGATAATTTTAGAATTAAATTTAAGTCTTTTCAATTCAATCTATATTCCAATAAAGAAAAGTTAAATTTAAAATTGTTTTTATTTCAAGTTTATGTTATTAACTTTATTTTTCATAAAGTTTAATTTAATAAAGCTGGCCACTAGAGGATAGCGATCTATAAACGCAATGTGAATAAAAGTGAATTTGTGACATCCCTACGTATCAGTAAATGCTAATGTATTTGAAAGTGATTAATATTACGATTAGAATTAGACATACAGAAAAGTGCCTCATCTGAAGAAGAGTTTGATGGATGACATCAAATCCCACACTGACAGACTGCTGGGAGTCACAAGCAAAGCAGGACTGTGAAGCAGCCAGTGCCACCTCCACCCACTCCAGCAGGTATCTGAGAGAGCCTCTCTGCATGGCCAGGCCCAGCAGCAACTCCAGGGAGAGCCTCCGGCCCGTTACGTCCGCACCACCTGCTCCACTACTAACAGACGTCTTCTTCAGGAAGTCACCAACCTGTGCAAGGCAGTCCAATCCCACAGTGGGGATCTTGTTCTCATTGGCCAGAGACAAGGGGGGCAGTGAGGCCAGCACAGAGGAGGCTGTAGAGAGCACATCATTGCACAGTACTGACTCTGGGTGCACAGAGGCAGCAAACCTCCAGTTCTGCTGCAACAATGAGAACAGTAGACTCAAACCTGTCCGCACACCCATCTCTATCAAAACATCTGTGCCAGATTTCACTTTACACATCCCGCTGGGGAGGAATGGCTCAGAGGCCAGTTCCACCTGTCCATTTTGAGGCCCATTATCTGTAGCCTGGGCATGCAGCTGTGTCCGAAATTTGTCGTGATATTTACTGTGCAGTGCGTAGAAGATCCGTTGTAGAACTACAAGCCTGTGCTGAAGACCAAAGTTGTAGGAGGTTTGTGTCAGCATACGGTGTGCCAGCCATCGCTGGCTATGAAGTAGAGATGACAAATACTCTTCTTTCTCCACTGAGGCACAAGACTCACATTCAAAGTCTGGCAGTCGTGGTCCAATAAGCTCCTGGACAGGTGGGGCAAGTGTTACCACTTCCTTATTGTGAAGTAGTTTATTGTAAAGTGCAGATGCTCCATTTCGAGTGGCTGTCTGTGTACTGTCCTCAGTGGCCCAGGAACTGTTGAAATGCTCCTGCCACTTCAGCAACAAAGGGTTCTGGCCCGGCATCATGACTGGACATTATAAAAATGTGCAATTTGAACCTAGAAAGTGAGAAAATATATCACAACTTTTGGAAACAAACAACATTTACTGCTACCCACTTTATTAATATATTATTAGTACTTGATAAATATAACTGCCTGAGAAATGTCCCTAGTTGCTTTGCTCAGTGCCAGCTAAGTTCCTCCTGCATATTTCACCAGTAAATGAGTGCTACCTAACATCTGTGAAGCACATAAATATATTAAGCTTATATGTATGATATGTTTCTGAACATAAAACAACTAATTGCACTAGGATTCACTCTGTATACAGTAGTTTAAGAGTCATATCTTCACAGAATGCAGTTGTTATGGTCAAGTCTGGGCAAGGGTCAAACCTGACGCCTTGACATATGATACAGTTGCATGCAGAGGCCAATGGGGGCCACAGTGTGTTTGACTGCTCCACTTATTTACACTATAAATGTTCCAATTCCTTTCTTCATAATAATCCACCAAATGATATTAAACTTTAAAGACTGTGGACAATGTAGTTTAATGCCATACAGTGGAAAGTTCTAAGCAAAGCAACCATGGAGCCATGGAGGGACAACCAGGTACTGGCCAGTGTCTGTCAGATGCCATGACTATGCCTGAAATGTTCCACAGTATGACTTTAAATAGTTTTACATTACATTTTTTTTCTATTACAAGGGGTTTTATAGCTCAACAAAGAAGAAGGGAAAAAAAAAAACCAAAAAAAAACGTTATTGTGACTGGGCAGGGTTGCCTCTCCACAGATGTGGCCTGTAACTTGGTCTGGATGGTCTCCATGAAGATAGAAAGGTACCATACTGTGAAACATTCCAGACAAACCAATAACATGCCCATGGAGAAAAGCATTTGACAGAACCTCCACCAGAAGAGTTACACAATGCACCTTTACCTATAAGTACTATTAAAGAATGTTTCAATTTAACAATTCACAATAAAAAAGGACCTTAAATCTAAATTTACGGGATACATGTGGGAGACAGAGTTGCACACCTTCTTGTTGGCCTGGGGGCTGTGGAGGCTATATGGTTTCCAGTCTGTCCAAAAATAACACTACACATTGATATAGTAAAGAGCTTAGTCTGACATGACATGTTTAAGGTGCTGCAAGCAGCGCTCTTCAAAACAGACAAAATTATTATAAATAAAATAATGTCAAGGAAATTGGAATAAAAAATTGCCGGCCCACAGGATGACTTCCCTATCTTTTCCACAATCAGGATAGGATGTTTTATGTTCCAGCTGTTGTCATGGTGTTCTCAGCACTCATCACAGTATTGCACCACTGCACCAGAACTGGGCTATGAAAGACAGCTCCATCCCGGGCATATGACGTTTGCAAGATTGATAATTTAATATAGGCCTTGGTAAAGGAGTGCTTGGGAAATGGCACTTAGACAAGATTTAATCTACAGGCTGTAACACATTTCACGTTTGCTCTATCATTCACAAGAATATCAAAAACCGTTTAGTAGCATTAACTATGAATGAAAGCTGCAATGACACATCCTCCCCCGCTTTCTCCAGCCTTTCTCAGTGCATCTCTCTTGTTGTAAGCGCTTTTATGACTAGGCTATGTTGTATCATTCAGTCCTCAGCCTTCTATTTTTGTTATTTCGTGCTACATTAACGCCAGCGCCTAAATAAATCAATTGTACGGGCTGTCTTTAGAGTGACATTCGCAAACACCGGTAAGCTATCATTATTGTGCATATGCGATGACAGCTGAGCTAACACTGGCTGCAATGCAGAGCTAGTAGTACGCTTATGGCTGTCAAAGACGACCAGATCCCTCGCGTTCAGTTTATGAAACACGAAACAGACCGTTGCTAGATCCATTCAAAGGTGTAACATCTTGTGTATCAATAGAGCTGTGAGGGACGTGTGAGTTACCTTGCCAGTAAAGTCCAGCGGGATGTTTTGCGCTACCTGCGCTGTCCCAGTGAGGTCTCCCTTGGACCATTCCAACCTTCTCCAGTGTCAGCTGCGCTTATTCAGCGGACAGCGGGGTGGGCTCAGGGCATCGCTGATATGGTGATATTACATTACTGCCACCATGTGTCCAGGAAGGCGAAGTGTCATTTGCAGCATCATGACCACAATGCTCTAGAGACCCGCTGCTTAATTGAAAATTGGGCCCTACTTTTCACAGTGTAAGGACCCAAGTGAATCACACCCAGGGTAATCCATGGTGCTTCTCACAGCATACATGTTTTGTGATGCCAGAGCAGTAAATTCTATTGCGTTGTTTCCTGTTTGTTTGCATCCGTTCCTAGGAAGTTGTGGTCCACACTATAAACCTGGATTCTCAGCCTAGTCACGGAGTTTGGGGGTTCCGTTACTTAAAAACAAACCAAAGAAAACTTGTGACATCAGGTCACACAACTTCAATTCCTGGATGGAGTTAATCCCACTTCCAAGCCGGATTTCTAAAAAAGGGACTGACTGGCAGAAACACGACAACACCGGATTGAGGAAATTGACAAGGGCAAGCCATGCTCAAAACAAAGTTGTTAGATGCTGATAACCATAGGCTAACCTGATGCGCTACAGATCACTTCACTCAAGTCTTCCAGAGGCATTCAGCACCATCCCAAAGACAGCAGCCCTCTCAGTCTCCAGTCGCTCATCTAGCATGTCTTTTCTGCTTATCACGGTCTTATCTTCACTTGTGGTAGGGGATGCTGAAGCGTGGGGCGTCAGTGTAAAGTACGCGGTAAACTGTCCGGACAGATGCAACCCAGCCGCGTGCGGGACGCAACGCTGCGCACGGACCGTCCTGGATGACTGCGGATGTTGCCAAGTCTGTGCTGCCGGCAGAGGCGAGCACTGCTACCGCACAGTGTCTGGGATGCACGGGGTGAAGTGTGGACCTGGCTTATTCTGCGAGTTCTACAAGGATGAAGATGATTATGGAGATGAATATGGAGTCTGCAAAGGTGCGTGCATAAGCAGTGCTGATTTACGTAGCTGCTCTGGTGGGCTGCATTTAGTCTCTTCTTGCTATTTTTTATTCTGCCTTGAAATATTGTAGGCTAAACAGTTTTTTTCAGTGGTCGAGAAATCACCTGTCAAGTGAAAAAAACAAAGGCTGATTCCATAAATGGTGCACCGATTTTCTGATATCTTAGTCTACCTGCAATGGCAGAAGGACATGATACCTGTCCTAATGTTGTTTCTTCTTTTACAGACTGTCTCTTTGGAACTTATGGGGTTGAATGCCGCAAAACATGTAACTGCAAAGGGGGGATCTGTGACCGAGAGACAGGAGCATGTCTAACTCTCCGCTTTTTTGGCAAACTTACTAGCAAACTCAAACCTGAAATACAAGCAGGTAAATTTTGAAATCTGCAAATTAAAAGTATCCTATTTTTTCTGTCAATCTTAGATAGTCTACCTAAATAAAAAAATACTTTGTTATTTAAAAATGTATAATTTACTTCACATTTATTTAAATAGACATTAGGAATTATTATGCATAATAAACAATCTAATCTTGTTTGAAGCAGAGGCTGGATCTGGTGAATTGAGCACTCAACAGAACACAGTGCAACACTCAGTCAAAGCTCCCAAGTGGCTCAACCCTCGCTGACCAGCAATGAGCCGACTGGAGTCACCTGTGTAAATGTAGCATTAACTTATGAATCATATGATCTGAATATGTATTTTATTCACTTTAAACAATATTGGCCTCCACTATAACTGCATTTTGTAATAGGCCTATGTAAACATAAAAGGAAACAAGAAGCAATGTACAGCACAAACTCATCTAAATATAAATTCTGTGAATGTTATTAAAACGCACCCTTTAATAAAACATTGTCGTCGTTAATGGTTTGTGTATTGATTTTGCACAGGTTAATTTAAATGCTGAACATGGAACTGCCTTAAGTGTCCTATAGTGCCCTATATTCACTTAATAGCAACTAAATATTGTGTTCCTCTGTTCATTGAGAGGATTTAAATTCTTATGCAAATGCACTATAATCATTATTCAACAGTCAGGACATAATGCAATTCCATTGCTTTTTAATGTGTTCTTAAATAAAGATAAAATAAAAAGCCTGTATAGACAGGATTTGAAATTGTGGTCTGCATACCTATCATTTTAATGAGCACTAATACAACACTTAATCTATTTGTCAATTTGTTCTTCACTTCATTTTGTTCACAGGTTGCATTCATAGAATTTAATATAATCGCATGTTTATACGGTATATATATATATATATATAGAGAGAGAGAGAGAGAGAGAGAGAGAGAGAGAGAGAGAGAGAGAGAGAGAGAGAGAGAGAGAGAGAGAGAGAGAGAGAGAGAGAGAGAGAGAGAGAGAGAGAGAGAGAGAGAGAGATGCCTTTTGCTGACAGCTGACGACAATTGCCCCTGTGAGTGAATAATTCCACAAATTTAATGTTATTTGCAATTTGTCTATTAGAAATTAAAGAAAGAAAATTATACAAAGAAATCTTTGGCTGGGCCCCAAATGAACCCATATTCACTAATATTGTGGCTCATAGTTGATAGTTGTTCAGTATTCAATATGGCTGTTCTGATCTATGGTGGATCTGAAATACCCTGTACAGAGTAGCAGGCATACTTTAATCACTAAATCACTGTGTAGTTTCCAGAGGTCTCACCTTTGACTCTTGACTTGTACAAAAGTGTTTTCCAGTATTCAGCTTGTTTATTTCCCATGCTTCCTGACACCTGTGAAAATGACCCTTTTTCCTGTTGTTGTTGTGTCTGCCCTGGACAAGAATGTCAAAAGCAAGAATTCCTTTTTTTCGCTTGATGCAAAAATACATCACAAGACAAACATACAATTGCATTGGAAGCAAAATGCAAAGTAGGACATCATTTGCTATTAAAAGATATCTTTGGGTAGATGATAAGTTTCCATTCAGACATCAACAAGGTCAACATTGGGTCCCCATGCAGTGCCTCAGGTATGAGGCTAATGTGGTGTGTTTGGACGTACTCAACCTCAAGTGTTCCTCTGATTCTCTGAGAACAGCATGTTGAGCCTTGTGACCAAACAAAAGGCCGGCGAAAACAACAGGAAGGAGTTGGTGAGAATGCCCTTTATCTGAGTCCCTGAACACGTCACGGCCTCTGAAGAAACAAAGCTATAGTAAAAAGAATACTAATTTATTAACAATACACTTTAACAACCTGCTTATTGTAATTACTAGAGGGCCTGATTGGAGATCTATGTTTATACTGACAATAAGGACATTGCTGATGTGATTTTTGATGCAATTGATTTAAGTAGTGCTATTTAGATGATGCTTGTTTTAGAGACATGTAATGTAGAAAAAAAATAAAAATAAAATAAACATCGATAACTGTGCACGTTCTTTAAAATAAATAAATCAATAAAATGCTAAAAACAGCAAATAACAAATAAATGGCTAAGAAATTGCTAAACTGAACTGACTTAATCGCATAGAAAATCTTAAATAGTGTTCTCATTTTGAACACAAGAGGGAGCCAGTGTCTCAAGAAATTATAGTGACTATTTTCTATATACTAATACTAATTTGCAGCGATGTAAAAAACAAAGTTTCTGTGAATTAATTTTCATTTGTAATTGGTGTGCAGTGGTAGTAGAAATTTATTTTTAATGTCATTAAGTAAGTATTTACTTGTTATTTGGTTACTAATGAATACTTAATCAAAGTAAACATGCCAGTGTATGCAGAGTTTTGTACATTTTGAACTTTTTCCACACAACTTTTTTGCTTCTTAGCAGGATCACAGGGCCATGGGAAAAGCATAGTCGCTGAGAGCATCCTAATCCCAGGGGTGTCTTCTGTTGAGACGTCCATTCTAATCTTACACTTATCCCCTCTCAAATCAAATCCTAGGGACCATGCACACTGATTTGTTTACTCATGATGACCACTTCTCATGTTGCAAGGTCACACGCTTTATGTTCTGCGTTCCATCTCACATAAATAGAATAAAACATGCTGAAGGATGTCTGTGGGCAGATGCCCTGGATGCGGGGCTCACAGTTTATTCAATGACACATGAGATATGAAGGTTTGTTTTAATTAGATTGTGGCATAGTCTGCTTATCTTTAAAGCAATACGACCAATTAAAACAACAGAGAGACTAATAGCAATAGTTAGCATTATAGGGAAACGTAATAATGATCATACCTTCAGACGATCAACCATGTGGAATAAAGAGAAGAAAAAGAATGTGCAATGTGACATTTTCATTATCACACTTTAATGCAATACTTTGTGTGTGTGTGTGTGTGTTTGTGCGTGTGTGTGTGCGTGTGTGTGTGTGTGTGTGTGCGCGTGTGTGTGTGTGTGCGTGTGCGTGCGCGCAGAAAACTGTTAACTATGCCAGCTTAGTCATTTCTGTCACTGTGATATTGCACAGTATAGTCTCGTGCTGTTGTTTCCACATGGTTCTCATACTCACTTGGCGCTTCATTTTCAAAAGTCTTAAATAAAAAGCAGCATGACAGGGCATCAAATGTCTGTGAAATATTAGACGGAAAGCCTTGGTTGAGATTTTCAGGCAGTCTCTATATCCCTATTGCAACCAAGTGCAGCCAACCCCAGCAAACTACTTGCCCTGCTGCCTGTGTGTACAGCTGGATTAACACCTTGGTGAAGACAGTCCTGTTGTTTGAGGAGTCGCAACCATGGAGTCATCCTTTAGCTCTATATCTTCCCTTAATGACATCATAGTAGGCTACACTCGCTGTGTGTCATCCTTGAGAGGCGTTATCCGTGACTCGCAGTTGACAAAAGTATACTGTCGATTAAAGTGCAGGGAAGTTTGTGCGCTGGAACACGATGTCCCTGCTGGCAATGACCATTTAACTGAGTGATCTTGTTCTTCATTCAGCAAGGGTGAGAGTCGTGCTTGTCAAAGACTTTCTCAAAACAAATAGGTCCCACTTTCCTCTTTCCCTTTTCCCGGAGAGTGTGGAGCACTGAGAAAGGCTGGCGCCGGGCGAGCTGAGAGCTACATGTGGGTGTGCATGCGTCTGGGCGGGCTTCGGCAGTTCACCCACTATGCGCTACTTTCGTTGACTGTGCTGATTGCACAGCTAGTCCCCCGTCTACTGCCGTGACTGCCTCCGTGCAGGCTACAGATGGTGTGAGGAATCGGGAATAGTCTGGTCGAATCAATTTGATTCCGTCCTCCGTGTCTACACTCCGTAACCAGGAGAAGGGTACTGTTCAGACGCAACGCGCACTCACGGATCGCGCCTGTGGCTGGTTGGATTGCTGGACGAATTAAATAAATCTGAGGCAAGTAAGTGTTTTGATGTATGCATTTTAATTAACACTTTATTGAGTGTCCCCTACAGGCTATTATAATGCCTAGCAATGACTAGATTGATGCTGTGGAGGGATTTTGGGGCACCTGTATAGTTTGTAGATCGTGTTGTTGACACTCTGCAGGTGTTAGGGATACAGTCAGAGGATTTTAGACTACTACTTGGGTCGATGGAGATTGTTGTAAGCTACAGCAAATGCTGTCAGAATCAGAAATGTATTCTGAACCTCAAAAGTTGTTTTGTACTTCAGTGACACAGTGGCAAAAATGCTTGTATGTTCATGTTAAAAAAAAAAAAATTAATAGCATTCAAATTATAAAAGCAAACTGTTTTAGTTTAAAGACCTAACTAATGATCCATGGATGTGAATGGTTTCAAGGCAATTTGAAAAAGTATGCTCATTAACAGCCAGTCTGGCTGTGAACAGAGAAGAGATTTCTGTGGTCCAGTTTTCACATTGTGGTTTCCAGCAGCAAATGAATGAGATGGCAGCCTCACATCCAGTCAGTGTCTTGTTGTGAGTTAATGAAAAAGCTGCAATGAAAGATGAGAAAGCTAATGTGGCACACATGGAGGTAGGAGAGTGGATAGACTGTGACCACTCTGTACCAGAAATGTCCCCAGTGCACAGGGTGCCCTGCTGGAAAGCCCAGGGATCAGGTTCCTCCTGTCAGCTGCTGCACCCAGCGGCCCAGGTTTAACTCACTCTGTGTATGTAAGTGGGATGACAAGTCTGGGCTTGGAACATAAGGCAACCTTTGAAAAGTCTATAATATGAAAACTTTAGATTTGACAGAAATGGTCGACTTTCTGTCTTCCCCTCACCTGTCTTTGGCACATAAAAGATAACTATGTGACCTTACTGTAATCTTGTGGAGGATATTTTATTACAAAGTTTCACTGCTCACATGAGGTTTCACATATGGTGATTCTACTTTTCTATCAGCAAAATGGTGACCAAAGTCCTTCCTCTTTCACATCCTCTCTTGCAATTAACCCAGTATGGGTTATGTTCTTTTCTTACCCTTCTCTTCTTTAGAGAAAACCAGTTCACTCTGTGTCCAGGCTTTCTCTATAATGATGGTTATATTTGTCTTTAACACATGTGGGTTACGGTAGCCGCACTGTAGGCATGGAGCCTAAGGTATACATAACAACACAAAAATGTGAAGTTACATGTGAAGTTAAAGTTCCCCCTATTCATGAGTTTTGACTTCCTGTTATATGTTGGCTCCATCTCTATATAGTTTGGAGATATAGTTTGGAGGTGTATCATAGTATGTAGAAAGCAGATGAACAACGCTAACTGTCATTTCTCTTTGATCTCTACACACATGAAGGGCTACTAACATCACTTGGCCAGGTGGATTCAATCAATCATTTTGTGAGAAAACCCCTTTCCACATGTCCACAAAGCAGCCAACAGCCACTCAGCAGGAAAAGCTTTTACATGTGTTTTAGTTTTTTATGTCTAGTGAGACTTCAGTTCTTCTCAAGTCCTCATAGAAACATTGCATCTAGAAGTGCTTAATGTTAGTGAAAAATCAGTATCTGAATTATTATTACATAGAATGCTGTTCTTTAGATGTGGAACAATGAAGAATCTGTCTTTATGTCAAGTTTGTCACTTCAACACTAAACCTACCTAACTCGTGTGATTATAAATACTAACATTAAATTGAACTGGGTGTGACTCATCTGTAATATCGACCTGGGATTGTACCCTCTGAAATTGTTTGTGAAGAGGGGGACTTTCAGGAGAGTTTTAGTTTTTGGCTAAATAAATGTTTTTATCTTTGCTGTCTGAAATGTTTTCTGTTTGTTTTTTGTTTGTTTGTTTTTTTATGGAAAAGATGCTTTCTGCTTTGCACTAAAAGTTGTGTGGATGCAAATGGAACAGCCCAGAGCTGCACAAGATGGATCTAATGAGTCTGAAAACTCAAACGCAACAAGTTAGCTATGTATAAGATTTTTTTAAATATTAATTGCAAGATAGGGATTCCAGAACCAAAAGTTGTTTGAAATAGTAATATAAATAATATATGTTTTTATTTCAGTTACTGAATGACCACTGTGTCTTTACTTTTAACTTTAATAAAAGTTAAGATATTTTTTTTTCCTTTGGCATTAGTTCCAAGCATAGTTTAGCAGAGGAAGTAATTTCCCAGAGTAGAGCTTCATTTCTCTGTGGAAGAGCCTCAGTGGCCCCAATCTCATTCCCTGCAAAAAGGGACATGTCAAACACTTCCTCAGGCTCTTTGTAAACTCACCACTCTCATATGGAAGGCAAATACTGTGGCAGCTCTGAAGCTCTACTGATGTTCAGACCAAACTTCATCCATTTAAACTATGATTACATGCTAAGTTTGAGCCTTGACCGTTACATTTCAGGCTTGCACATGTAGCTGTTTTAAATGATGGGAACAGCACTAGTGTTTTTTTTTTTTTTTTTTTTTTAATGCTGGCTTTGTTGTTAAATCTCTTTTGGCATTTTGGAGTCTGTGAAGTCAAGATAATGATGAACAAAATGGTCAGTTATTTTAGATTAGTTGCTCATATTCCAATTAGTTACCCTACCAGTAACAGTAAGTTAATAGTGCAGAAGTACTTGTTTTTGGTAGATTTGAACAAATATTAAGTTAAGTACACACTAAGTAACTATGGCTAGCTTTTGTAAAATGTGTACTTTGCACTAATGTCTTATATTGTTGTGTATGATTTGAATGTATTGATCATCTTCCAGCCTTGAGCTGTAATGAAATGACAAAAAATATTTTTCATAGTTAGAGATTTTGGTATGAATGCTGTGACTTTTGTTATATTTTTGGCTGTCATCAATGGTTTTGTGACAAAGCAGAAGTTTAACAGTGTCGTAGTATTAAAGGGGGCAAATGGTATTACATATTGGAATTAAGAGTTCTAAGTTAAAGCAGAACTCATGTGGCGGGGTGTCTGGCTTTGATTAGAAGTAGAGTTTTAGGGCACCACTCAATAAATGTTGAGAAATGTTACTAATTCAGTATAATCAGTTATCTAAGCTAATTAAATAACTAACCAATTGTTCTGAAGTTTGGAAATTGTTGTCCATATCAGTGACCCTGACCCATATCTGGCAATAACATCACTATTCACCAAAGCAAACTGGTTTATGAATATTTATTGACCAAGTTAAACAGACAGCATTTAGATATGAAATATTCAAATGAGTGGAGGTGACTCTAGATTGGGGCCTAAAGATTGGAGATCAGATAAAACTTTAAGAGTCATCTAAAGTTATGTGTTGAGTCTAAACTGAGATCAATTAAGCCAGTCTGTGAAGTGTGCGCATACAACCAGGAGAGGGGAGATGTCAGTCACAGCAAGGTCCAGAGTCCCAATGGTTTGGAGGTCTGAAGTCCTCAGGGCGTCAGGTCTGGAGAATCAAACAAGCTGAGATGGACAGAGGCCACATGATCTAAACAATAACTCAAGGCTCAGGCAGCGTCAGTCTGAAGGAACACTGTGTCTTCTGTTTACAAAGGAGCAGAAGACACCTGCCCAGTGTCCATGAGATTTGAACAGCACTGATCACAAATTATCACCAATTAAACCAAAAGGTTATTTACTACAAAAATGCAAATATTTAAATATGCTTCACTTTCGGTCAGATCAGCTAATTTGGATAAAAACATGGCAAAAGATGGGCATAGCTTTGGAAGGGGGAACTGGAAGTTTTAACTTCACAGGCATTGTCCCTCTGGACTGTTCTTTGTCCAGTAGGACAAAGGAGCTGCTCTGTATCTCCCTATTTCTCTGTCTTCTCTGAACTGATTCCTTGAAATGAGTGGGGTCTCCTCAATGATAACAGTCTATTTCCCATTGTAACCACTCGGGGGAAGGCTAAACCAGTGGGGTGAAGCCTTGGCTAAAGTTGAGTGGGGGATGAGGAGAGGTATGTGATTGGCTTACAAGCTAGTGACAGTTTTACACACATAAAAGATATTCACATGACATTTACAAATCAATATTCAAACAACATTGATAATATTCACAGCATGAACAGTTCACATCATTCCTCTTCTTTCTGTGGAGAAATTAATTTTACTGAGAGTGTTTGATCTTGTGTCTTTTATTTGTGTCTTGGTTATCGCTAGTTTATTGAAATTTACATCAGTCAGTTGGTTTCTTTTTAGGAGAAACTTTGTAGATCTCGTAGCTCTTCTGGAGAGTCTTTGTGTAAGAGAAGTTTTGATTGCATTGCTTGAACACAAGTCTCTATTCGTTTTATCTTATCAATCAGCTACAGGGTCCAGAGAAGCTGAAGGGAAGCGGGGGATGGGTGTGCATCCACAGTCATAGAGGGCATACCTAACCCAAACTACTTTGGTTTGGTGAAGATGTCCCTCCGATATCATGGCAACAATGAAGGGGGTGCTTCACACCAATACAACAGAGTTGGCATTAAACCACAAGCTGCTATCCAGTAGCAGATGTTAGTGCGCCAAATTAATTGACACATCAGTCTGCCACCTTTCATTTTTCATCAATGCTGTGCCATTTCCTGATCTGATGTGATTCAAGTTATAAAGAGGTGTATTACAGATACAGACAGTATTAGTTGGTTTTATATGTTTTCATTAATAGAAAATACATGAAGAATGGAGAATACAATTCGAAACGATGATACCAGACAAGGCAGTATCTAGTACTATATGTAAGTCTTCTGCTCTGTGCTTATTTTAGACGCGGAAGCTTGAAGAAATGAGATTTGGCTTACACACCTGCACATACAGGTGCTTTAGAGGCTGGTTGCTAATCTGCTGAAGATGCAGCATGATTCTAGCTAAAGTTGTTAAGACTTTGTTGTAGTGGCATCAAGAGGATACATTATTATTATTATTAATTATAATTATTATTGCCTTATTTGCATAATGAAACGTATATGAGATACTTGAATACTCCTAGTATTCAAAACATACTCCCATTAGTTCAACACTGTAGCTGTAACAATAAAGGTTTGAATTACCAGCTTTCAAGTTGGTAGATAAGGAGAATATACAATATCATCTGATCCAATATTTTCAAACCAGTGTACTAATCAGACAATATTCCTGTGTCAGACCAAATATCCCACACCAATATCTGTGTATCTCTATTGTTATTATTATCTCTGCACTGACAGTTGTCAAGGTGCTCCAACACTAATAAAATAGGCAATAAAAACACTAAAACCTGTGAAAGATTATGAAACATTACCGTTATTATTGTGTTTGTGTGATGAGGAATGCTGTAGGCTGCATCTGGCCCTCATCTGGACCTGTGAGCTGCGTGGACTCTGGAATCAGTACTCCGTACTCAGCAATAGCGATCTCATAACAGAGTAAAGTGAACTTTACTTAAATCTCTTGTGAAAGAAAGTTGTTGAATGTTGTTTGGTTCAACTGATGTGTGATGGAAAGTATATGATTGGCCTTTGGAAACTGATTTACAATAAATACATGTGGTTGAGAACCTGTTGCTGATATGGCTTACGGCATGGCCACTGAAAGAGTCAGGGAATCTTGCAGGGAAACTGTTAGGAGTCAGACATAATCTCTGTAACACTGTGCCCAATGAGCTGTTTCTACAGAGAAGAGGTCATCTTTTGCACCTATATAAGTGGACTGACAATAATGTTCTCCCTTTCTCACATCTTGGTTTAGTTCAGTCTCAGTTAAGTTTTCATTGTGATGCAGTTTGACTTAAATATAAAAGTATTTCTTCTCTTACAGATTAAAGTCCAGGCGTGATAATGGATGAACAGTGTGCGCCCCTCGGAGGCCCCCATCCCATTGCTGGACAGTCCAGCACAGACAGATTGACCCGGGCTAGTGTGGTCAGGTGTGGCTGGCTCAGGAAACAGGGGGGCTTTGTGAAAACCTGGCACAGCCGCTGGTTTGTATTGAGAGGGGACCAACTCTATTACTACAAAGATGAAGAGGAGACCAAAGCACTGGTAAGTTACTACTACTTGGGTGGACGTAGATATAAATGCATACATCCATCTCATGAAACTGATCTGAATGTTGTACATAAAACAAAAAAACAATAATCAGTGACAAAAATACATGTTTTATTTAAGCCTAGTGTAACTGAAAAAAAAAAGGTGACTAAAACACTGTGTAGGTACTCAGTTTTATACCCCTCATAATAAGATTTTTTATGGACTTGGCACAGACACAGTTTGATGTAGCATTGTTTTGTTGCAGGGCTAAAACTTAAAACTTTCCATTAAGTTATTACTTACTTATATTACTCTTATGTACATGTAACCAGACACTATGCTCAGAGAATGTCACCAGTCAGCCAACAGAAGAGATGTACTGGCTATCCCAAACAAAGAAACTGTCTCACAACACAAGGATAGATAATTATTTGTACAAGGATTTCTCAAGAGCTTCGTGCCTGTGTTCAGGGCTGCCCAGTTACATTGACAAATAACATCTGTATAAATTATGGTATATGGACATTACTAGAATACAGACAAAATAAACCCTGCCTCAGTCATGACTTTGTTTCTAAATATTACTAAATCTATTAGTGATGTTAAAGATCAGAGCAGAGTCACTGAACACAAAGGGTTAGTCTATCACAGGTCAAATGAACTAGAAAAGAAAGTTCCTATAGTATGTGGAGCAATGAAATGCACCTCAGCATGCAGCCATATTTAGTGGAGCTATTAATTACTGCTCTAACATGCTCTAACACACCATTTGTTACCTGTCACATATGCCTAGACTGCCTTCTCCATGGAAACAAGAACATCTGTTGCCCTGGTAACATAGAGAGCCAACAAAAATGGTACTTTGATTTTATGTCATTGAATTAGTTCAAACTATAAATGCTTTTTGGGACCACAATATTGTTGTATAATATGAAACTATATTGTTGTTTAAAACATCATATTGTTATGTTGTTACTGCCCCAGAGAGTGTATGGAGTAGTGTATGGAATCTTAGGAATGGCTGTCTGATAGAGGTGAAAGGTCATCCAAAAGTATGCACGTGTACAGCACGTGTGGGCTCGCATCAACATGCCATCTGTGTGTCTTAACTTGTCTATAGAGATGTTTGCTGGCACATACACATACACATACATCAACTCTGGCTACGCTAATAACAAAGCCAACATTCAGCAAGTTGGTAATTGTAGGGAAATTATTGTAATGTAAACCATTCTTTGAACTGTATCTTTATGAGAGAATATTTTCATTGACATCATATATCAAAAGATGTCTTTATGATGTATTATTTATCATGTTCTGTTTAATTTGTATTATGGTAAGTAGAGAGTTAGAGAGAGTTATGTGTTGAATATTAATAGCACAAAGGACTTATGATGAAACATTCACAAGATAAATGACATGAATAAGTGAAATTCATGGAATAAATAGAGTTTTATGTCCAGACTTTGACCTTGGAATTCATTCAGTGGAGTAAAAACAGTACACTGTCAGTAATTATTTAGGCATTATGACTTCAAGACTGCATACTATTCACTCCTCTGATGTACAGCATTTGTTTCTGAGGCGGATTAATGCAGTAGAGAAATAGTTTGTCATATTAAGATCACTTAAAACATACACATTTTAAACACTGTTTTTATATGGATGTGAGCACTTGCACTATTGGTAATCCAGCTTGGCAGTTTTGTAGTAATTATATACTCAGTCTGTATAAGTTAACATAGTAAAGTTAGTTATAGCTCTGCAGTCAGATCATTGAAACAAAAGCAGTTTTGACAGGAACTGCTTGTGTAATAAAAATCATTGATGGATGGAAATGTTCTTATCAAAACTAATGAGCAGCTGCAGCAAGGTCTTGTATGTCGCTCAAGCATTCTGTTGTTCTGTTCTGTTGCAAGACAAATGTCTTTGAATGGTATGTGGAGATGCATCTCCGAAAAGTGAGAATAGTCTACCTTTGGGGCACAAACTTTATAATGGCAGAAAAAGGGGACAGTATGTTCATTTGTGCAGTTACTATAGCTGTGGAAATACTATTGATTTCAACATTGTTAAGTGACATAAGTAATTTGTTAGATGAATCATAGTTAACATATTTTTTTAAAACATCAACAACAAAAATCAACTAATATTGTAATTGAGACTGGACTATCCACAGACTTTAAAACTTACCAGACTCTAAAAATGTCACTGATTAAGAATAACAACTTTTAGAAGAATTTATTTAGTGGTGACTTTTTTTTTCCTTCTCTGTAAATGTGCGTTTATAAGAGCTTACAATGTAGGTACAGTGTACAAATTCCTAAAAAATCTCATCTTTGCATGCCTTTTACTGGTGTTTAATCATTTAATCCACAAATGTATCAATACTATCAATACAATCCTGGCACACTAAATTCTTTCTATGGTTTGAATCATGAGCTCAGAGAGTGATTTCTTTTCTTTATGTTCAAGAATAAGTTGTGTCATTGTGCCATATACCAAAGATGATCTCATACTCCTTTAAAATAAAACTCAGAAAACACCCCAAAATACTCTCTCTCCTCCAGAGTCTGGTGTGCTGATGTGTGGCTAAATATAAATGTGGTTTGGTTTGTCTGCAGAAAACAGTGAGCCGCCGGGAATAGTGTCACTGTGGAAAGAACATTCACACTACTGTGGTTTTACAACATAGAGGAGTTACTTATTTCCAAGCCTTGTTTATGTCCTATACATGGCCAACTGCTGTGTCTTTGATCCCTTTTTTAAAGGGGTCATGGTGGACATGTGTCTTCTGACCTCCTGTCTGGCCGGCCTGTGTCTTATTAAGCAGAGGCTCACTTGGAGGGATAGGGCAACTCCCTCTGATTCTGCTAATGTGCTGCTCCCTAATACTTCCTCAATCACCACTGCGCACACTGTTTTCATTAACAACACAAGTCCTCATTGGAGTCTGGCCCTGCACTTGTAGTCTAGGGCAGTGGTTCCCTACCTTTCTTCCTCGAAGCCCCACTTGCATGAATCGGAGACTTGCTGGGCTGGGACCCATTATAAATATAATGTTTATCCTCCCATACGCATTTTCCAATATGTTGGGGGATTGTTGCACAGATAATGGCTTTGATGACATGAGTGAACAGAGTACTGTTAGCTTTTTTAACTTACATACTACTAATAAAATAAAACTAAAATTTCAAGCCCAATTTTGATAGTAAGCTGTTTGCTACTTGGTACTAGTTAAGATACCACATTGAAATCAAAAGTGTTTATTTATTTATTTATTTTTAGACAATATTATGTAATGTTTAACACAAAACTATACTTGTTTATCATGTTATTTCTTCTGTTTCTCTTTTTTTTCCAGGGAACTATTTTCTTGCCTGGAAACAAGGTAACAGAGCATCCTAACAGCGGAGACGACGGAGGAAAATTTCTGTTTGAGGTCATTCCAGGTAAGTTAAGCACTTACAAATATGTGTAATGGAATCTGTATTTGCAAATGTTCTGTTTAGCAGTACATTAATAAGCTTTGGTTAAAACAAGTGAATTTCAAGTACAGTATAGAAAAGGACTTACTATTACTACTACAATTGTATGTAAGGTAACAAGAATTTATATGTAATGAGCATGTTCATCATGTACATTACAATACAGTGAAATATTTGTGAAATGTGCTATAGTCAGTAATGATTCATAATAGTAATCTACAGCAGTGTCACAAGTGTTTTGAGCATCACTTTTCAGTTTTTAATTTGTACAAGCTCATTGTGACACATGACTTGCTCTACAAATGTGTGCAAACACACATGGGATAAAATTAAATTAAAAAATAAAATTCTACCACAGCATAAAAAAAATCACCTTATCAGATTGTCTGGAAGGTATGACACTGGACTGAACTCTGTTAATCTGATCTTTTTGGAAAAAAACCCCAACATGTTTTAGTGTAATGTCCAGCGCCCACATGACTTGGCCCAAATACACTATACTTTATTCAGAAGTTGTGTGGGTGTTACTTACATTTGGTTATGTTCAACTGCCGTAACTGCTCACAAACCTGTTGGTTTTAATGTCAATATGAAAATGACTACCTTTAAAAAAAATATAAAAATCCTTATACCCATACACTCATGCTTTTAGACTGGTGAAAAACAAGAAAATACTACAAATAAAGAAGCCTTAGAGAAGCAGAGAGAGTGGACGAAAAAGGGGAAAAGCCAGCACATATGTTCCATTGCTCTAAATGAGGCCCAAACACTGTGACAGTCACTGGCACAAACACAGACAGGAAGCTGCACTGAAAAATCCTTCCACTGTCTTGTACATGTTCTCAGAGCTGATGAGTATATGTGGGTGAGTAACTCTTTAGAGGGAAGAGCTCAGGGTTCAAACTAGGGCATCTAAAGATGGCTACATTCATAAAGTCTGCTGAAATCAAAGAATAATATGAAAATTATAAAAATCCCAAGCTCTTAAAATCTATAGAAAGCCTTACAAATCAAAGTGAACTTGTGGTTAAATTCACAAATGAACTTTAAATAAACAATTTATGTAGGTGTAATTCAGATAGAAATGGTTGTAGTTATGACAATTAGGTAAAAATACAGCCATTTGCCTAGCTTCATTGTTCTTCTATTTCCATTAAAGTTATTGACTTAATATACCTGTATATTTACCAATATATGAAAATATCCACCAGATTTAACAGACATGTTTGTCATACAGTAGTTGAGTCGTAGTTGCTGCAGTAAATTCAGCTCAAGGGGTCCTTTTAGTAGGTCCAGGCATAGATAAATAAACAGTGCATATATAGGGAGGCAGATATCTTGTTGCAGCCCTCCAAAAAATCCAAACTAAATTTAAAATTTTTTACTTTTTTGCATATTCTTTTGTGAATACTGTCTGCACATGACTGGAAAGGAGTAGTGGTTTAGACTAGAATGATGCTTTTTTTTTCCCCCAAGTGAAACAAAAAACTAAGGTTGGACCATTGTTATGATTACTAGACCTTTTAGTTAAACCTTTTTCAAACTTGTCCCTGATGTTAAACTCCCTTTATTAATGGGCATATAAAAATGCAACGCTAAACACTGGCCTACTTTATTGAAGATTCCACCGAAAATGTATTCTAAACTGTTTATTGCGAGCAGAACTTCCTTTCTTTCATGTTGTAGCTGATGTTTTTGAATCCTCTGGAATGACAGCTGATGGGACTGGAGAAGAGCACTTTGGGGAAGACGTTGTCATATGGAATGAATAGCACGGTATTCTTTGTGCAGCGTGTTCTTATCTATAAATATTATTGTGAATGTTGCATCCGTGGTCTAATTAGTTCTTCCTTATAATACAAAAACAAGCACAGGAACTAATCAGAGAAGGAGGCTGAGATTCTATTTTTTGTTTTTTCCCAATTTTCTGTAAACATTAGAATTACTCCCAGGTTCACAGTTTTATCAGAATATTCCCCCCTAATTTCCTGGGTCACTATCATTTTGGGTTGTTTTGGGTTAGGTTTTGGGTTGGGTTTTGGGTTGTTTTCTTGCTGGTAGTAAATCTAGAAATATTACTGCGTTCACACATTATGTGGGTAACTGGTAGGTTTTGCAACAGACCAGTCTTCTTATGGTTAATGCTAAAAAGTAATCCAGTCGTGGTATATGGTGATCCCTTACTGACCCCTTGTGGCGTGAGTTGATATTGGAAACTATTTTTCTATAGCATAATTTCTGTTGTGAAACACATCTTACTAATACATGCATTAAAAATAGCAGACTGTATGTACAATCAAATCATTAGGCCTTGTCTTGTATAAATAGCTTACCAACCAACCATCAATCCCAATATATGTGAATATTCTTATTATTTTAAAGATTACACATTTTATCGATGCATACATTTAAGATACTGTGAAGAATCTCAGAAATTACGTGGTAAGCACTACCCCCTTATGGAGTATTGAAGCAATTACAATTAACAACATCTGAGTGTATTAACCTATGTATTTTTATTGTCAGCTGACTAATAAAGTTCACAAGTTGGCGTGACATGTTTATTTGACCTCTGTTGTGATCCCTAAAATGGATTTAGCATCTCGTCCTATATAAATGTTACAAGAGCAATGCTAATCAAATCAGAATCAGACTGACAAGGGAATCACTCTCTTACGCTGAAAATTCTAGCTTCTCTAACCATGTTATAACAGCATTCTCTCACTAACTTTATCAAAGCTACAATATTTTTGATTAATTCATGCATCCTGTATTGTCCTGCTTTTGAGTCTTCAATCCTCAGAAAATGTCTATTTTCACCTACTCCCTATCTCCACTCACATATCTGTACTTACAGACATGTGTATAATCTTACAATTATACATGAATGACCTGCACTAAGCCGCTATGTAAAGACAGGACCTTTCAGTTATGCAAGTTTGAACAGGAGGTCACTGGGCCCATTTCTAATATTAAGCCATTTTAGATCCATATTGTAATTTAACAGTAACAGTAAATACTTGGATTAAAAGCATATTTTTTAATGTGAGGGCTATTGATTGTAGAATATATATTGCATTAGACATAGGTAAATTTTTGAAGCCGAGGACTGACATTTTAAAGTCAAACGTGCTTAGATATGTACTGAGAAGTCAGATGCAGGTATAAGATGGAATGTCAACCCTGTGGATCCTTATGTGATGACTGAATGATGGATGGGTCAGTTAAATGAAACTAGTGTTTGAGAGGGGTATTTGGGGCCGGCTAATTAGTGCACTTGTACTTGAGTGCCATATGCTCAGTTCCAATATGGTCCCAGGACATGAGTATTTATCATCAAGAGAGCCCCCCTGAAGTAATTGAGGGAGTATATTAATCTGGCTCGCTGACATGACTGTGTCACGATGTATGGAGGGGGTTTTCAGAGGGTCCACGTGTGCCATCACTCATACTGCTGTGTGCACTGTGAGCATATCAGCACTTGATTAAACCTGTAGCATCAGTGACAAGTGAAATTTGGATATAGGGTGGTACAGTAAACAAACTGTAAACTGTGCAGGTTGTACAGTATCAAGCTCATGCTGTATTAGCTTCAAGGTTTAAAGAAGCTATATTCTAATGTTTAAGGTTCATAATATTCAGGTCCTCAAATGAAATCAGAACATTTAGATTGTATTTATTACTTGAAGAATAGTTACACAATAAATTGTATGGACTATTCTTTGACAGATTATTTGGATTTAAATCTCTTGCTGCTGTTGTTGCTATTTGTCTTCCTTACACTCAGTACATTAATTTATTTTCATATTATCTCATAAAATGTATTTGGCTTCTCTGGACCCCTTTAAGTTAATGTGTTTAGTCAGTTCTAAGACAATAAATTTATGTTTTACAGATTCCCTGTTTTGATTTATTGATTTAATTAGCTGTGAGAAGTATATAAGTATACCATAGAGCTACCATAAATGTGCAATGTGTAACTGCATGTTTCAAGTCATAGGTTTATGAGATTGGTTTGCCCCTAAAAGGCTGTGTTAAAACAGCAAATTAATTGTAAACCTGTATTGTTCCCTTTATGGAAAAAATATATATATATATCATCAGTGTGCAAATTGTGCCATCAAGTTAGAGAAGTAGCTTTTTGTATTGTAAATATAAATATATAATGTGTAAACTAAATACATGGTCACATTCAGTAAGTTCCATTGTTTTCTCTCATGAAATGTCCGGTGAGGAGGATGTTTGTGTTTGAGGTTTGCTGTTCTTTGCTCTCTCCAGTGAATATTTGACTTTGAAACCAAAACAGGAATGTTTTTCTTTGTGCTTCACTCTGCAGTTTGAGCAGACTTCTTCTCACTCATTTATGACATAATGAAAGATGAACTTAAAGCAAAATTATTAGAGAATTATTTTCAGAGATAGTTCTGTACTTGTGTGGTTCTGAAGCAAATGTTTAGATGACATTCAAATTCAATTATTCAATTTACTTTCTAATAAATTTTCTGAACTGCAATAATTCAGTTGTAACTTTCTTGTATGCTAAGAAAGCAAGAGCCTTTAGATACTATTCAGTCAGACAAAGTTTACATTCCAGTTATCACTATTTGAGAGGGCCATTGAGTTTGTATGAGATGGGAATGCTTCTGCTTGTGTGGGAGTTCTTTAAACTGGAAAATCAGTTTTGCTTTGTCTGACTACTGGCAGGTATCTTCTAGTGTCTGAGATGATGCTCAAAAACTGAAATAAATCTGAATATAAAATATGTGCTATGTGTTTAATTCAGTAAAATAAGTTATTGGCTGAATCACAATTTGTTGACCAGACAGTTGCTATAGCAGCAAACAGGGAGGTTGAGCTGGAGTGTACTTTTAGCAGTTGCAGATTTGAAGTCACAAGGCAGACGTTTTTTATTTAATGGTGTGTGTTTGATTATCTAAAGCTGTCACAGAAGGACAATTTGATGAACTAGCATTTTTGCAAGGAAGAATAAGCAGCAACTGAAACACCCTGTACCATGATATAAGGTCTCTAAGTGCATTGTACAATGTTATAAGGGTCTCTAAATGCACTACAGCAGACTGGAGGGGCTGAACAGGAAGTTTCCATGCTTACATAACAACCTTATTGAAGGAATTGGTATTTGACATGTCACATACCAGTCTCCCCCATCTGCTCCCCCCTATTCCCCCACCTTCCCTGTCATGTTTCAGGTTGGACAGATCTCTATGGAAGTACCCCATAACTAATGAAATTTATAATTCATTTATTCAGAACTATGTGCTTAATCAAGACAATTCTGGGAGTAAACCGTATGTAAACGAAGCCCAAATAACATCTTTATCAGGGCTTAGCCTGTACTGAAATTGCACCTTGACAGTAGCAGTAAAGCTAAGCTTCAGCTGATCTAAACTAGTAAAAAGTTTTATAAACCAAACATGCAGAAAGCTGCGAGCGAATATACCGTTCAAACCCTATCCACAACAGGACTAAAATGACAGAAAAACTATTGGGACTTTTTATATAATAATTTTTAGGGACAATATCTCAGCAGTTACATTTGTGGAAAACTGTTGAGTGTACACTGGAGAAGGTAGTGAGCCCAAATGCAACAGCCTGCTGTCTGTCGGACGGTAGCAGCCCTCGCCGACCCTGCAGCGCTGTATTTATAGAGCAGTGTAGATGAGTCATTTGGCCCCATGCCCACTCTGCCTTTGCCAGATTTACAGGTCTCCACTTTGGGGAGTGCTGCCTGATTTACGACAGCCCTCCCCACCTCCTCTCACTTCCTTCGGGGACCAGCTCACACACCATCTTGCTTTCCGAGCTGTATACTTTGTAAGAAATATGCTCCAGTCTTGACAGCAGCTAGACTATAGACGTAGTGACCTAAAATGAAGTTACCAGGCTGGAGAGCTACTGCATAGAGGAAAAGAAGGAGGTTTAGATTCAGCGATCAGGGCAAGTACAGAGGAGCGGGGGAAGCGGCTGTGGCGTTTGGACATATAGAGGTGCAGAACAGATGAAGAGGAGTTTAAGGGGGGCCGGCGGTCAGCAGCGACAGCGTGGCTTCTTTTTCTTTTCCCACTGTGAGCTGCTCAGAGGGGGGCAGGTCCTCCACTGTGTCCCATGGATCTCAATTCCAACTCAGGTCTGTAGCTTTACTAATATACTGACTTGTTTTATTTTAACTCAAAGCAACCTGAACATGAGCAAAGACGATTCATTCACTTGCTTTGTTTTTCCATCTGTCATATCAGCTCAGTGAGAACCTCAAGTTCGCAGTTGTAGTTTTCTGTCTTATTCACTATAATTGTATCAATGCTGTAGATCAACAATTAAAGCTAAAACGAAGAATGTATTGATGTGTAATCAATAAGGAGTGGGTCAGCACTTATGCACACATACATCTACACTACCCCATAATACCCCATAGGTGTATTTAGCCTGAGAAAACAAACAAACAAAAAAAAGGTGTAGTTTAGCACAGAGGTGTTGGATATCAGGCTCAGATTTCACAGTGCTTTGCTTGAGGGTGATAACAGAATATCTAAATTTCATTGCTCCAGGTTGACCATAAACTATCCACAGGAGGTGCTTTCTGTTTCCCTCCAGGGGTTGCCATGTTGTGATTTGTTTTACACCAGGTAACATAATCCTGTTTATGCTGGTATGAAGCTGAGACAAACTGACTTAGCTTATGACATAGCTGTAACCTTTCATATGTTTTTATTTATAATATTTATCATTATATCGTTTAGTAATTTTGGTTATATAGTTTAGTAATTTGTTATTTATCCTCACACCATTATTGGGCTTCTACATGACTGTGCACTTGTCAATGTTTGCAACAGAAACTGTATTCCCTGCACTGCAGTGCTGTCAGGTGAACAGTGCTTTGGCCCACAGAGCCTTTCCTGTTTTTTTTTTGTTTTTTTTCCAGAATAAACACTAGTCAGAGGCTAAGATGGCAGACAGGACTGCTGCAATGGCGGAATCAAAGCATACATCTGCCAAAACCAATTCTCTCCTCAGCCACTGGATTAATTAAAACAGTTGATTATCATTGCTGCTCTCTCTGCCTTTCTCTCAAAAGAATAGTAGTGTTAGTGTATATCATAGTTTTTCATTTTTGGTTTTCATTTTATTCACAATTTATTTAACAATAGTTTTGTTGCAGAAATAAATGATTTATTATTGTCACTTACAGTTATAAAATTGACAGCCAATTGCCATGGAAAAATGCTGTAGTACCTCATTAGCCACTAAAACTATAGCATTTGTTCTTGTAATTCAGTTCAGAGTGCAGACAGTGAGTCAGACAGCAGCCCCCCTCTGCTCAGCCTGTGGATGTGCAGGTGTGTGACTGCCTCGGGAGCTCAGTGCTGAAAGCTGATATTACAGGGCATTAAGGCCAAACCAGGTAGTTTGCCATGTGCGCTCTGTGACTCCTCTTCTTCTGTGGTCTGGATCAAGGCCTCTGTGTGAACACCAGCATGTTTGTCTGTCTGCATCTATTCCTGGCAATATAATTACACCAGTATGTTCTCTTACTTACACTTCAGACTGTCAAAAGCCAAATGCCTCAACTCAGACCTCTTCCTTTTTTGGTTGTAAACTTGCTGTAGCATCTGTATCTACTGTACATCTTCCTGTGTATATGTGTGCATGTAGCTTAGTCTATCCTACATCTGATCCAAAGTCTTGAGTGTATCCAAGGGTTTCAGAATGATAGAATATTGCCACAGCAATTGACAATTTAAAACAACACTTAATAATAACAACATTTCTAACACCCTTAATTAAGCATGTACAAAGACCTATTTTATAATGAACAGTTAACGTAGAATTTATTCAGGTTTACTACCTACTTAGTCTAAATAATACCCTAAACCTTACTTTTGTTCTGCTAAGGCTAATTAAGGAATAATATTAAAGTGTTACTTAAATATTATATCTGTATCTCTATCTGAATTGTGAAAAGTCTCCAAAATGTTGCCTATAACAGGAAGCTGAAACCTATGAATAAATCAGAAACTGATTTTGCCATACACTGTGCAGGCCTGTGGAATGCATACCTCAAACATTTACTGTGTCTTTGCCATGGCTGCTTAACACAGTGAGGCATTGGTAATCTGTCATACTAAAATTGTTTATGTAACTGCAAAACATAACCTTAAAGTTATTTTGTTTAGTAATTTATCTTTTGAAGCTACAACAGTGACCAGGCTTCACCAGCACAGTTTGAGACTTCATGGAAATTTTTTAACATAGCCGGGTAAGTTATAAATATATACTATGGTCCAGTTTTAGTATATCATTAAGAAAATTGAATGTGACTGTGTCCAGTACACGTTTAAAACATAAGCACAAGTAGATTCAACTGCTACAGCTGCCTTGGACATGGCTCTTTATTTAGCTAGCGTAAAATCAGGACCTTTGGCGCCTATATACAGACACAACTGACTTCCTGAATGAACTTACTGATCCTGTACACACATGGGTTTTCATCGCAACTCATTCAAACTTTAACCTACAAACCCAGATAATCAGTCTGCTATTAGTGCCTTTTCACAGTACAAAAGAATATAGTCGTTCATGTCCATTCTTGTGAATCCTTTTGGTGCCACGATTCCCCACTTCCCCACAGAAGAACAGTGCAACCAAACAAGCCGTGCCCCCTTTGACCTTCCCTGTCCCATTGACTGTGTTGCTCACTCAGCATAGATGGTAATGGATATCTGGAGTTGCACTATGGGGGCAGTGTTTCTGAGTTTGTCGGAGCATATGGGATAGCGTTTTGGAGACTGATTTCAGATTATGACTATTGACAGCTAAAGACCACCATGACACCTGCAGGAGTAGTTATCAATACCTCACTGAGGGTTGAGAGAAACAAGAAACAAGCTAGTGCACCTGTGTATGTTTGGCCACCAAGAGACAAGTGAACATGTTTTGCAACACTTTTGTGGGCAGAATAACATTTTAAATACATTTGTTGAGTTTTTTTTTTTTTTCTCATTTGGAATAAGTTATATTTTTTGATATATTATTTTATAATTTCAAATGTGTTTTTTAGATAGAAGAACCGATAAACAAGCAATTAGATTTATATTACAACTTCTATCAGTATAATTAAAATTAAGCATGAGCACATTTGAATATTTTGATTGATTTTAAAGAAAGAAATGAACCTGTAGAGTTATGAAAGCCTAAAGCCTAAATTGTTTAGCTAATAGCTTAGTTTAATAGTACAGTAGATTGAAGATATTGTGCTTTTATGTACAAGGTTAAAATGTCTTGAATCATCTTTTCTGCTGAATATCATTTAATAATATCCCTCCAATACTTATGCCTGTAGAGACGTGTGAAAGTCTGTATGACTCCTAACATTACATCATGATATTCTTTTTGTTGGAGAAGTTAACATTGCACTATAGTGTCAATGGGAGATTCTGTGTTTGCTTTTAAGGTCATGCCCTGGTGTCTTTGCCTGTGGCCTTTTTAAAATCAATCCTCTTTTCTTCATAGATCAGCCTATTGTTCCTAGTACAGTGCTGTGGAGAGGTATGCTCGCTCCCTACCCCCTCTCCAAACCTCCTCCTTTCTCTTTCACACCCTCTCCTCTCCCTCTCAGCTGCTCTGCCTCAGTCTTTAGTGAGCCAGGCCAGACCCCGGGAGGGACAGAAGCACACCCGCCCGGACGTCCTCACATTAACCTAGAACCCTCTTCTAGTGCTGCTCTTTTAGGGGATTATCACTGGCCTAGTGTGGACCGGAGGAGGAATGGAAGTGGTCTATCAGACTTTGTCACAGTATGGATTCACAGATTTACTACCTTCACGTGCAGGTAATAGACACTGGTCTATTCACTGTAAATGTTATGGGCTTGTTGATAGCTTTATGTGGATCTGTCTGTCCATAAACGCCTGCTGTATGACTACTAGCACTTTTGTTGTAACAGCTGTGACTTGCTGAGGGATTAGCTGATCCCTCATTCACACCATTAGCACTATACCGAAAACACGCCTCTTTCAAATTTACTGCTTTGATGAAATAGTAAAAGTATGCATTGCTGTTATTTCCGCTGCATATTATATTTCATTTTTTATGAATGAACACATATCTGGCAGTGGTATGTCTTGTCACTTACTGCAGCTTCCTGTTCTGTTGGAGGTATTTATGATGTGAGGACTTCTGAGAAGACTATCATTAGACACAATATTGAATCTCAACTTGCCCCTGCTTGCATGCACAGAGAACTGTCGACAAGAAAGTGCTGCCATTTACTACACTGTAAACATTCTGCAAGAAAGATGACATGAAGCTAAACGATGTGGTTTTGCATTGTTTTTGGAACCAGCATCTGTTGCTTCCTTCACTTTTCCATCTGCTGAAATTTCAAAACATTGGGCTATTGTTGCAGACCCACTGCACAATATGCTGTAACTAATAGTGTTTTGTGGAAAGAATTTGTCAAACACAAAATTTATGGTAATAATTGTTTATCAGTAGTTAACTCATTTACATGGTCTGACTGTGTTCGCTATAGGGTATTAGTGTGGAAGGCTACAGATATTTGTGGCCAGTTCCTCTACACTGGACTCCTTTGTTGTCTCCACCTGTTGGAGAGTATTAGTTAATAACTAGTCTGCAGCTGCCAGACACTTATTAAAGCCCAATGAAGAGCTGTGACACACAGGACCGCAGCTACATGCTCATTAAGGTGTATGCAGGCACCACACCACAGTCACGGTGGTGCAGTGGTTAAGACACTTGCATCAGAGCCAAATGGTTCTAGGTTCAAATCTGTAACAGAAAGGGGCTTGTTTGTGGAGTTTATGTCTGTGCTTTCCCTACCAAGAGCTTGCAGGTCACTGTCAGCATAGTGGTGGCAGCACAGGACTAATGGTCTATTTTGTTGTACAACTTGTTTGTATAATGACATGGGTTTTTTTAGGCTAAGTATTTCTGTTAGGTACTTTATTCATCTGGAGTTATTTTTAATCTAAATGATGTATGGAAAACAGTCCAAGTTCAAGAGAGAGATGTTGCTGACCCATATAAGTTGTGCCCTTACTGTGCTGCACTGAGAATTGCTCACTGCTCTAAAGGTCTATGGACTATAAGGAGCATGGCAAATCAGGCCAATTGTGCCAGCAGTCATGCCTGCCTCTTCAGTCTGAGATGAGGACACTGTGTCCAGGGCTCTCTGCTGTTCTCCTGCTAGTATTTTATTTACACTGATGGGCAGCTTTTGCATTTCTGCATTTTGAGAAATGTGCAAAAATTTGATGTTAATTATTCAAATTTTAAGCACATTTAACTGACTGCAGGTGCAGTTTAAACACTCTCTTTGACATAAATAATATTTGCCCAACTTTCTTTTTTTTTTCTCTGGGTTTATTTGTGTTTCTAACCCTTCAAACATTGGTTAATGATTGTGCTCTTAACAATGACAGTTTTAGGTGTCTATGGACAAATGTATGAGACCTTTGTATTTATGTCCCATTTACATAAATACAGGCCACACTGTTGTGTCACACTTGTCTTCTTCATGTGTGCATGAGTATATAAGTACAGCCACAGGCACAATTCTTATTTATAAGTCAATAATAAGGCTTTTCATGTGACCCATGCACTGATTTAATCTTGTTTATTTATCTTCCAACACCCACTGACCGACATCCTGAGTGTCAGGGCCTCAAATAAAAATCTTTGGCATCAACAGGAAGTGACGGGGCTTTGAGAATTTTGTAACAGCTATGGTATGCTATCCTGTCCCACACTGATTCACAAGTGTCCAAAAAGGAAACAATGCCATTCCTTGCAGCAATGGAAGCGCCGCAGACACAAAACGGAAAAGCTTGATTGGTTTTAAATGGACAATGGTGGTCAGTAGGAAACTTAGTAATTACAATAAGTTTGCATAACAATGATGGCAAACAATGCTGTGACTGAGAGAGATGACTTTACCTGGATGTATTCAGTGAGCCCTATGTACTCACAGATCCAACTTAAAACTCAACAGTGTTGTCTTGGACATAGTAAAACATTTACCATGTAAAATTAGACAATAACAGACACTCAGTGTGTTAAAGAGATGAGCTGAAGATTATTCATGTGCGCTTTTACAACTATATAAGCAAATAACTGAACTGAACTGTCTGGATAGTACATGTGGCATTTTCATGAATTCTGTACTGATTCTCTTTTGTTTCCATTTTACACAGGAGGGGAAAGAGAGCGGATGACAGCCAACCATGAGACTTACCTGCTCATGGCCAGCTCACAGAATGACATGGAAGACTGGGTCAAGACGATACGCAGGGTCATCTGGGCACCTTTTGGTGGAGGTCAGTACGCATAGCTGTATTACCTTATTTTGTAACTAACTAGTTTCTGTATGTTTTGTTGAGTGTTAGATCTTCTGACTAACCATGATACATTTATATAAATGTAATTTCTATTCATTTGAATTTTGGAGCTTTGTTTCTTAAATTTCCCATGCATTAAGTCATAATTTAAGTCCTCAGTACTATTATTCAGTAGGGGTAATTCCTATGAGAGCTGAAAAAAAAAATTATATTAGTTTTTACAAATATAGTTTCACTAGGATGATATGCCTTCTTCAAAGCTCCCGTGGCTCATACCAGACTATAGTGGTTCATAGCCCACATTGACCAAAAACCAAGAGACATGTTTCAACACAGCACTTCTATCTAGACAGACAGTGAATAGATGGGGCTTGGTTGGCCCCTTTGTTTTCAGAGTACTGAGTTTGACGTCTATTGCAGTTGACTGCTCTTCAAAAGGACAAGTCAAATGTCAAAAATGCCACAAGAGAGGTGGCTCAACATTGGACCAGAGCTGGGCACTGCCTGTCCCATAGGCATGGAAAAGCACACTCCAGCTCATTCACACTGTAGAAATAAAAGGGCACTGAATAACCATAGGAGTGAAACAGTGAGAGCAGCCCAGCTCTAGTTGTCAGTGATACTAAGAGGAGGAATTTGTCAGTTTAATAATTGCTATAGTTTTTAAGCTTTTAAAGTGGGACTTCAAGTTCTTGTGAGAAATGTGCAGCTGCGGCTTCTCCGTTTGGATTATTAATGGTAATTATAAATGGCTTGCTCCCTTTTTTAGAACACCTCATATTAAATATATTTGCATATTTTACATCTGTTTGTGAACAAATCATCAGAATTCTTGTATACTGCAAGGACAGCTGGGCCAAGCTGCTATAGTCATTTTTTTTTTTTTTCTCAGTTTACAGGCTGGTGCACACAGTGATACATGTGACTCAGAAAAACATTCCCAGACTCATGACCAGTGTGTCTGGAGGGATGTCATGCTTTTCATCTCTTTACTGCACTATTTTATACTCAGCAGGACTTTTGTTGGAGTTTTGTGTGTTGCTTTTACTGTATATGGATTTATCTCCTAGCAAAAAATTTTTGTGAATTCACTGCAGTTTTGTGTAGCCTAAAGAGATCTTTGCTGCTGTCGTTCTTGGGTAGTTTTTGGTTCTTTTTAATATGTCAAAATACAAGAAGATTTTGTGGATTCCTTTTTGTATTATCTCACACAAATTTATTAATCAACATATTTTCCAGAAGCTTGTGATTTGTGTCCATTTTAGAGGTAAGTAACTGTTGCTCATATGTCCTGGATGTGGCCTTTCCAGGGATTTCACATGTGTTAGTTGCCTTGTTTAAGTATTTAGAATCATTTGAATACTTTTGTCCTGAATGTGTGTAAATTACCTGTCTAGATACGGAAATGTACTATCCTATACTGTGTCGACCAAGGCAGCACCTGAGTTACTAAGTTTTCTTATAAATAATAGACATTTATTCCAAAGCACTTTGTGTGTTCCAGGTATCTTCGGTCAGAAGTTAGAGGAGACTGTGCGATACGAGCGACGTTTTGGGAACAAACTGGCTCCAATGCTGGTGGAACAATGCGTGGATTTCATCCGACAGCGGGGGCTTCAGGAAGAGGGACTCTTCAGGCTCCCAGGACAAGCTAACCTGGTCAAAGATCTGCAGGAGGCCTTCGACTGTGGAGAAAAGCCCTCTTTTGACAGGTAAGAAGCAGGGATATGGTGTAATGGGATTCTCAGTCATTTTAATGTGCACTTGATTTGTTAGAATTTTGGACTACAGAGAACTGGAAGCACAGGGAATTGAATGGTAAATGGGAAGCAGATTTGTTTCCCTTAAATTTAAACATATCCAAACACTGGCATTATGTGTCTCTAGCAATTATTCATAAATACATTACTATGAATTTATTATTTTTATCCTATACTGCTGACTAGCGCTATTTTTAGTACTTATTTTCACCAGTGCTGCTCTTCTTTTGATCATTTAGTGTTATTAATTTAGCTAAATTGTGTATATTTTGTCTTTTGTGTTTTGTTTTCACAGTAACACTGATGTGCACACAGTGGCTTCACTTTTAAAGCTGTATCTCAGAGAGCTGCCTGAGCCTGTGATTCCTTTCCACAACTATAATGAATTTCTGGCTTGTGCAAAAGTGCTCAGCAAAGATGAAGAAGAAGTGAGGACATCAATAAAAATGTAAATTCAGAATTTTTAAAACAAAGAAATCTACTCTAACATTGGTTGTATACAGGGAATAAAGGAGTTAAGAAAACTTATTGACAGTCTACCTCCAGTAAATTACAATCTCCTCAAATACATCTGCAGGTAAGTTTTTTCCCACAATGTGTCATTAAGGAATAGTTTATCTCTATGAAGTATATTAATAGGTATTCTTCCAGGTTTTTAGATGAAGTGCAGTCATACTCAGGAGTGAATAAGATGAGTGTGCAGAATCTTGCAACAGTGTTTGGACCCAATATATTGCGACCCAAAGTGGAAGATCCAGTAGCTATCATGGAAGGTCAGTGAAATGGACATTTAAATGCTTCATATTTAAAAGACAAGTAATACAAAATCCTGTGCTTTAGGTACTGTCTTGGTTCAGCAGCTAATGGCTGTTCTGATTGGTCGCTATGACGTTCTCTTCCCTCATGGCGATGACAGCCCCACAGCTCTAGAGCTTGTAAACAACAACAATATTGAACTTTCTCAGCCACAGGTGCCCACAACTACCTCCTCCAACACCCTGGTGTCTCAGAATGCTGAGAACAACAATGTGCAGGTGTCTCGACAGTGTGTATGGGAAGCCTCAGACTCTCCTTCTCACAAACACTCAGACAACAGCAGCTCTCCCAGATCTGCCAGTCCTCATAATGGAGTGACAGCACACTTTGACATCACCCGCAGCCCACCTCTGACTGTGAAAAAGAACTCTGCATTTGGTAAAGGCAGTGGGATTGTTACAAATGGGTCCTTTAGCTCTTCCCCCTCCTCAGACCCCACTCTGGACAAGTTGCTGATTGGGGGCGGGACTTTAACAGGACGCCGGACTGGCACAATCAAAGGCTCAGGTACAAAGATGGGCACTGGTGGAGTGGCAAGTGCAAACAACACTGGAGGAAATGTGCGTATGGGTGTTTTGAGCACAGACACTGGCAACTTCCGAAATGCACATTGGATTTCAAATGGCTGCGTGACTTTACGTGACAACAATAAAGTCACTATTGATCAAATGTCTAATCAGAATCGTCTCTCTACGTATGACAATGTCCAAGTAAACCATCAAAATGTGCTGCAGCAAAACCAACTCAACAACACCTGCCTGAGCAGCAGCTGTGAAGACAAGCAGAGTGTAGACAGCGCTACCTGGTCCACTTCGTCATGTGAGATCTCTCTGCCAGACAACTCCACCTCCTGCCGCTCTTCCACCACCACCTGTCCTGAGCAGGACTTCTACACAAGCCACTTTGAGGACCTGGATGCACCAGGACAGAAAACAGAGACTGTCCCATCAGCAGCGGCAGAGGGGGACCGGAGTAGCCTTAGAGAGGGGGAAGGTGTGGGCAGCAACAGTCGAGGCTCCACTAGTAGTGATCATGCTGACTCATTCACTGGACCCAATGGAGTTGGGAGTCACAGTGCTCTGCACAGCCTTGTGGCCAGCCTCAAACAAGAAATGCACAAGCAGAAGAGTGAGTATGAGGCCAGGATTAAGAGGTGGGTTTTTACAGTGACATTTTTTAACTTATTGTGTCTGTGGAACACATATTAACCTACTCACTTTTTCACGTTTTAGCTTGGAGCAGCGTAACCAAGAGCTGGAGACAGAGATGGTGAACCTTCATGAGGAGTTGGACCAGGAGAGGAAGAAGTACACCATGGTAGAGATCAAACTGCGTAATGCAGAAAGGGCGAAGGATGATGCTGAGCGCAGAAATCAGATGTTACAGAAAGAGATGGAGCAGTTCTTTTCCACATTCAGTGACCTGACAGCAAACAGTAGCCCAGCCACTGAGCACAGGAGAGCAGATCGCAACAACACCATTTGGATCCAGTAGGTCAAAGACACTGAGGGACATGGTACTTTACCTAAATATTGTTTATTGTTGATCTGAGTATCTCCAAACGGGATTTGGTGGTTGCTCTTTTTACAATGTATAGTGTTTAAACTATTAAATTAGGGGAAAGACCTTAAATATGTTAAAATCACCTGGGGTGATTATAGTACACTGTTATTTACAATGTCATTGTCAAGTTAAAAGGATACTGCAGCAAGTCGGAAGATTCAGCATTTTACTTCAAAGGGATAGATTGGTCCAATAAAATGACCAGCTTTAGGTGCTAAATGTATCCCTCTTTGTTGCCTGTTCATGTACATATTGGGAAACAGTGAAAATATGTGTCAAACTGAATATAATACATAGATGTCTATGTGAGTTAAGATATGTTCCTTGCACTTATATGTGTCTTTGAAACTGAGTGGAGTGGTACTGTGTACAGTATAGGCACCTGTGCTATGTGCTGCTGCAATAACTTTATGACCAAAAGAGCCCATACTGTAAATATTGTATAGAATACTGGAATGGCACGTTTTATCATATGTGGATAAGATTGTTTCATGTTTTATAGTTTGCAAAAATCTTGCACGATGAGCCATTGATGACAAAATACAGTACGTGTATCATGTTTCTTCATTCTCTATGGCAAAAATGTCATATATGATGTATACAATACTATAATACAGTGTATAAAATAGATGATTTTAAGGAGCGGCATGCCATATTTGAGTTCCACATTTAAAAAATTGAATCTATTAGATAAGTTCTTCTGGGAAAGAAAATTCAATGCACAATTGGCTCTCAAACACTTTTGGATGTAATTGCATTTTGAAATGTAGCTTGAAACCAAACTGAATGCTTCAAAATATTTTGAGTCTAAGTAGCCTATAGTGACATTTTCTTTTTTTGTCCTGCAGTCAGTAAGTTGCAAGTGTCTCTGCCGATTCCATTGAAGTGTAAACTAGAAGGAAGCAATACTTGAGACTGAGTTTAAAGATATCTTGTTATAAATAAAGTCTAAATTAAATGCTGGTCTGGACTATTTTAATCTTAAGCAATACTACTTGACCTCCAGTGCACCCAGATTTAAAACAGGTATCATATAAAGTCATATTACATTTGAAGTAGCTTATACAATTAAAAAATACACAATCATTAATGTGAAAATTGTATTTTATTATGGCTACTTTTTATAATAATGCAAAATAAATCATAAATGAAACAGACATAGCCCAAGTTCAAAGATTTTGTTTATTTTCAGTCACATACATATACTGTTTTTACATACACAGTTCCTTTAAATTGTTGTGTAACATCTTTCTGTATTTTTATTTTATTTATAATTTTCTTTAGCATTTGTTTAAACTTTATTTAAAATGCTAGAGCCCAAAGCTTCAAGATCAGCATGAGAACAAATACAGGTACCATTTTCTCAATGTCAAAAGTATAGTCTGTTAAAACTGCACAGAGTAAAAGAAAAGCCAATTGAAGATAGAGAGAAGTTGTAAAAGTACATCACCTGATTCAGATGCTATACAAGCTTGAATTGTTCTTAAAATTACATGTGATATTTGTTAACATCGGTTGACCTCCTACAGCAGCTCCCTGTGGGTGCAATAAAGTGTTTATTGCATTGTTGGATCTTATATACAAGATGGAGTAAGATCACAAATTCTAAAATGGGACAAAAAGGTTGGCACAAGTGGTTGGATATTACTATTGTGGCAATATAGTGAACTGGCAATTATGTATTATGGCCCAATTACTACTAATAAATAATGAGAACTATTGTTGTGTCAGCAATTTAGCACTCCTAAGGTGAGAGAATTTAGACACAGATCCAAACAGTTTGTACTGAAGGGGGGCAATGACATTCTCACAATGAATCAAAAAATATTCATTGTTTAAAAACAAAACTAAACTGAATTGTCAAATCACATCTTCACACAGAGATGACACTGTAATGGCATCTGTAATGATGTGCATTACAAAAATCAAACAAAAATCTCTGGTACATTCAATGCTAGATTTCCAGCCACCAGCCTTTGCAATGTTATGGTGCTATGATTCCAAAAAAGCACCTACAGAATTGTCATAAAATTCACATTTAAAAATAAACACAAATTTGTTCTGTAAATGTCCTGTAGAAAAAAAATGTAATAATATTTGTGAGATGGTGAAAGCTGATAATGGTAACAGTGAGATTAAAATGCATTTGCACCCTGTTATGTTATATAATAATAAAGAGCCCTGGCCAGACACTGAACGAAAGTCTAAGTGGTTGCCTATCTAGAGACATCACCCTCTACAATGAAATTACAGGGACCAAGACCGAATGAAAATCCTCCAATTAAACAAAAATAAATTTGAAGTTATTAGTAATAAGTAATGAGTGCAGAGCTGAACAATCCATATGCAAGCTTTTTTAAATATCACACTAAAATGAGAATTTACTCCAGCCAAAGTTGTGTAGCATTACAATGCCTGGATGCTTAGTTGCTTAAGGGCTGTGACGAGAGGTTAAGGCAGAACAAAATGAGCAAAGGAATAGAGAAGTGAGAAAAATACATTTCAACTGCATCCTTCAAAAGGCACTTGCCATTGTCAATGTCCATCTATGAAAATAAATATATTAATGTTGAGACTGAGGAATACAAAATTTAAATAAATTGGATGTGACAGGTGCCATGGAGAGAGCTACATAACAATGGGAGATATGGATGTCAAACTCACTTAACTCTTTGAGAAATCACAGTTATATACACTTCAGTGAATACACCCCCATTTGTTCATGTTAGTTTACATAGATCATTTTTATACAGACGTGTATTTAGCATACAGTGAGATTAGCATTGTTTTCAGCCTAACCATGCAATATAACAGCAAAAAGTGATGGTATAGTGGGGGGGCAACACAAGTGTAAAGCAGTATTGTGGCAAGGTGCAGAATAGTAAAACAGAAAAACTCAATATTGTACTGGCCTTCTGTCCCACTCTGTGTACTCTGTCTTACAACTGTACAGAATTACATTATTTACATGAAGCATATAGGGGGTGTGGCCCCCATGTGCAAGAAATCCCTACAAATCTACAAATCCCTGCAGAATTACACATAGATGCACAAATCAGGCAACCGTTCATTGAGGGCATAAGAGTGAATGGGTGTTGAAAGTTAAATACAGCAGTGTTGTCACATAAAAGATAGAATGTTTACATTGTACATTGGCGGTAAGCAAAATGGCGGCCCACCTTGCCACAGTGGATTGAGCTTAAATGCCTGTGCAAAGAGTTGGGACACCAGCAGCCAGCCAATATGCAAGTTCACAAGAAATGCAGATTTAAGCAGTAATTTTTCCATTTAAAACATAAGGGGCAGTTTATACGCAAAGCAACAAGGTTAATTAACATTATACTCTTATTTAACTTTAAATACCACTGCTGATTTTTAAACAACAATGCACAGGCTTAAGATTTTATTTCAGTTAGGTTATTTATTTTTTTCTTTTTACATTTTTTTGTCTTTTCACTTTTTATTTAAGGTTGTTCATTCACCTCCTGAAGAACATGGGGTTGCGCAGGCAGGCGGCTAGTCACCTGCAACAACCGAGGGGTCCAGCAGAGGTCTCCAGGCTGCTGTCAGTGTCTGAGGCCAGGGTCTGGTCGGTGGACATGGATGAGATGTCGTTGATGGAAGAGGATGGAGGGAGGCTGTCACTGCTGTTCACGGCTGCACCTGTGCTACGGAAAGAAGCGCACACCGGGGTCACAACATAACAGAGACCAGCACTGCAAGATAAGGCACTACTCAGAACAACTGACACATATTTACAGCATAGCAATAGTTTTATAGATAAAAACATCCACAAAGTCACAATCACTTCTGTTTAATGGGACAGACACACAGCTAAGGTTTAGCTCCAGCAGGACACTGAGCATCAGACTGCAGAGCATTTTGCACTATGCAATATAAAAACAATATTACTAAGAGTGCAATTCATAGTGTGCTGTAAGCCAACTTTTTATGTTAGAATTTGTTGACAAAACATATCTATTTATGCACAGCAGTAAAAGTAAAGTATCTAGAATGGCAGCAAGTGCAATTTCAGTAGTAAATTGCATGCTACGGTTTTATAGTTAGGCTGTATATTCATAGTGCTGCAAACAACTGCTGCTTTCTTTAGCCTAATGTGTTGCTCTCTATGGAAAAGTGAATCACAATGATTTAGAAATTTCATAAAGACTACTGTTAAGGATGGCCCATAGGGTTCCAAAAACACTTTACCTGTGAATATGCTGCCCCTTTGTGGACAAAAAGTTAAATTGCTCTTGACAGTTGACGCACCCCAGTGGACTAAATCTTGAGCATGATATGTTTGTGCACACACAAAATTGTAACAGTAGGTAGAATCAGTAGAAAGATTCAGTAGAATCTTATTCATATAAATAATAGTAAATCTTAGCAATAGTCAGCCCAGTCTAAATATGGTCTTATCATAGAGGGTGTCAAAGGACAGTAGGCAGGAAAGACAGAGACACATGGAGTACAGCACAATGGGTATGTTTATCTACAGGGAACTCCAGTAAGGTTGTAATAAATTCACTTACAGAGCCATTAGTTATGCACTGAGAGTACCTGAAGGTGAAGGCTGTCCCTTCACTACGCCATTCTTCGTTCTCTCCTCAAAGTTCATCACCTCTTTGTAAATTAACTCTGCCGAGAAGACATGTGAATCAGGATTTGTACCAGTTAGGCCTATGCTGTGTTACTATGGTGCAGGACTTACCTTTCCATTCATCAATAGAATGTTCTCTCTCATCCAGTTGTTTATCATAGATCTGAGGTGGAGGCTGAAGGACACAGTGAGGACATATGATTAGTGACATGATTAGTGATTTTGATTGGTACAAAATATCAGAATGTATTTGTTGAATACTAAAACAAATGCATTATTTATACTATTGATGAACATTGGACTTGTAGTCAATTTCTGGTCATAAACAAAGTCCTATGACTTTTTTTCTATAAAGGACACTATTTGTAAGACTTTTGAACATTTGAAAGATTTTATATTTAGTTTGGAATGACATGGTTTGCTATGACAACAGTCCACATTTTAAATCTATATGGAGTACAATAAAGCTCATATAATACTGTGAAGATTACTCAGATCAAACTTGCCCAATCAAAGACAGAAAGAAGTGGATCAATGGTCCGTTGATAAGGCGAACTCACCGCCTCCACCTCGGCCGGATCATACCACACGTTAATGTACGGGTGTTGTAAGGCCTCGTCCACTGATATCCGCTTAGCTGGGTCTATGATCAGCATTTTGGACAGCAGGTCTCTGGCCTGACTCGCTGAAATAAGGCAGATGAAATAATGTCAAATCCTTTATGGACTTATTGGCTAGAGAGGTTATATGCAGATATTTATGATGTGACATGGTTTATTGGTTAAGATAGAAATGTTGTTTGTACTCTAAATCATCATATTCCAAATAATCACATTCACCTCCATGTTAGAGAATGTATGTGTTAATAGGCTAGACTCAAGACATTGTGAATTTCTGTGTTAAATTAAGAATCATCATTGAACTATGGCTTGGGTCTGGCTCCAGCTCAGCAGCAGTCTGGCTTGCTCTAGCTCGTACACTGCAGTGGTCTTCTTTGCCTCACCTCCCACTCTCTAACTCTCTCTAACTCTGCCTCTGTAGCAGTGAGCGGCCGGAATACACAAGTGATTCTCCACATCTTTAGTCAAGTTGGCATGATGCCACAGCAGAGCAGCACAAGCAAAATACAGGCAAAATGCAGTCCTATAGTCATAAAGCCCTATGTAATATTAATGTAAATGTTCCACAATATGGAATTAAAACAATCACATGCATTGATTTGAGTCACAAATTATGTTAGGATGAAAAACAAGCCATCAGGAGCAATAGTGCTTCTTTCTGACAATTATTTTTTCAGTTTTTTTCAGTACAGACTATCTTCATTTCATGTAATTTGAAAATCACAATCTGCCAGACGTATAGAGTTCATAAATCAAACATTATTGGCAAACACCTGCTTTGCAAAACATGTATAGATAACCCAAAATAATATTAGAAAAAGATAAAAGAGACATGCTGCTAGTAAATAGCTCCATGTATTTCAAGACGTTTGGGTAAAGTACTGTATTTTCCGCACTATTAGGCGCTCTGGATTATAAGGCGCACTGTCACTGAACGATCTATTTTCAAACTTTTTTCACAAATAAACCGCACTGGACTTTAAACGAAACACAACAGTTAGATGGGTCAGTCGGACTTTGTTTGGTGTGTTTACAGTGACTCTGGGCTTTGTTCAATTGTGGCAGGTAGGGAGGGTGCTGTCTGGACCGCTGGATTGTTGGCGTGTTCGCAGTGACTCAGTTGTTCAGTTGTAGCTAGAAATGGCACATTGCACTTGCTTTTTCAGTTCGTTCCTCCGTTCCGTTCCTCATCCATTTTGCATGCGCTGCGAGTGGTGCGGCTTTGTAGTTTACTGAAGTCATGCTGGGACACCCGAGTGTAGTAGTAGTAGTAGTTTATTTTCTTTGGTCAATTAACATAATCATGCATCATATAACAATGATTTAACAAAAAAAACAAAAAAAAACAAATTATGCAGTTAATGCATATAAATAAGGTTATTCTGTAGACCGAAGGGGTTTAGGCTGAAGTTTAACACTTGTTTTGCCAAACCCTATTAACATATAGAATAGGATACAAGATGGCAGAACTATTTACAGAAAACAACCAGAAAAAGTCCTCTTTTATGAGAGCAGGAAAGAAAATGTCCTAAATGTTATAGTATACACTTACACAATACAGAACACAATCCAATATACGTTAATGTTCATACACACACACATGCTCCCTGTACATGTTTATTTATTATTTATTATTATAATTTTTATTTATTTATTATTATTTATACCTATTGGTTTATAATATACACTTAAATATATAAATATAATTGGGGGTTACAGTTAATCTGTAGGTTTGATAGGGTAAAATATGATTTATTGTATTTCTCTATATTTCTCTATAATTTTAGTCTTATATATTTTTTAAATGTGTAAATTGTTTTAGAGCCTTTTAAAGTTTCATCGAGACTATCCCACAGATTATGATGGAGACACAGTGATTTTTCAGGCTGGTCCTCACAAGAGCTTTCTGAAAGAGGCATGATCCTCTCAGATTGTACTATTGAGGATTCGTGTATAGGGTGCTCTAGATCGCGGGGCGCACAACCATTTTTTATGGGGTTGGAGGCTTATGAGCACGCCCTATAGTGTGGAAAATACAAACTTAAACTTAAATTTAAACTTAAAAAATCCTGTTACATCAAAATCCCAATATCTATACTGTGTCCTATTTTGAGTACCTTTACCTTCACCTATAAACATAAGTTGTGGTAATTTTGATAATCATTTCATATAAGTAGAAAAGGACATAGACTATATTTTAATATTGCATTGCTGTTACTGGTCAGCACTCACCTTTGAGTTTGTTGTGCTCAGAGTCAGCAGGAAACAGGCAGTCGGGAAACAGCTTGGGGAAGGTGAGGCCCGCATATTTGGGCCTGTTCTCCACATAGTTCCTGACTGTGGGCTGGAGTTTCTTCATGAACTCTGGAGAGGGGGTCCCAAGCTGCTCAATCACTTTGTTCCATTGGTCAATGTCTGGTATGAGGGTCAAGGTTATGGAAAAATTAACAACAACAGTCCTGCAAAAGCTAAACCTGTCCCCAAATAATATGGAACATGAATGATGCAAATATTGATATACTTTATATCACAGGTGTCAAACATAAGGCCCGGGGGCCAGATCCGGCCCTCCAAGACCTTTAATCTGGCCCTCAGCTGATTTTCTACTAAAATATTTTAATTATATTTTCTATTAAAATATTGGTAATTTTCTGTGGTGTTTATCACAGCAGTGTCTCCAGTGTCTCTGTACGTGCCCCTCCCACCAGAGCAGCACAAATGAAGACTTGTCTCTTTCCAAATGCTCTTAAAGGACGATCGTTTTGACTGTTGACCGTGACACCCTCATCAACAAAATGTCCAAAATGAGAAAAGTGGAGCCGAGTGCAGGATTTCCCAAGAAAAATTGACTTATTCCTATTTGCAAACAAGTTATTGTTAAAATATTGTGTTGAAATTGCATTTTTCTTAAAGTTTCAGGTTGTTCATAATATTATAATATTTTGTAAAAGAAAGAGTTCATCAATTAAAAAAGATTTCTGTAATAGATTTGTGTTTCTCTGCACAAATATTTGAACTTATTGCTATTTTTGGGGTATATATGCTATGAGTTTTCTGATCCGGCCCCTTTGGGATCAAAGTAGGTTGGATACGGCCCCCGGACCAAAATGAGTTTGACACCCCTGCTTTATATGATGTAGACACCTGAAACAATAAACAAAACTTTCATTCCACCAGATGCCTAAAACCAGTCTAGGGAATTTTATATTTTGCTAAATTTTTGCTCTCAGCTAAAAAAAGGGCATAATTAGCATCACACCTTTGTAACTCAGTGCTGTCCTAATACATGTGACATGACGTCTTCTGTTATCCTTCTTTCAAATGCACAAATTACAGTGGAGCTGTCAGAAGGATACGATCAGTCCCAGGGAACAGCACTGTCCCTCTTATCACCTCTCCATAGATACAGCCCAGTGACCACATGTCAACTACGGCAACACACAGGTATTCTCAGCATTACAGCATTATAAGCCACTTCATAATGGGGATGTAATGTACCAGCTGTCTGAATACTACAGAATGCTACAATTTACAAAACTCTTGACTTTTATTTCATGTTGTTGAGCAATGTTGTGATAAGATGAACTATTTTAGTCAAGAAGCAAAGTTTAACAGTTTGCTGCAGTGTATTAATCAAATAGATTGGATAGTCACAAACAATTCCAAATTTACACAGTCATACAGTGATCTAAACAAAACACAGGAAGTGCATCAGGCTATTGCAGTGATTATATTGCACAGTTGTTAGGTTGTGAGCTCTGTTTTTACAGAAGGATACAATCTCTCCCTGGGAAAAGAATTTTATGGCGCACCATTTCTCCCATAATGCATCCTACTGACCAAATATCCACTGCACACAGCAAGGAGAGAGCAAGGCCAGGATCAGCAGGAAAACAAGAGAAGAGGCAGTCGTTAGTGTTAGACAACCTAAAAAGCCAAAGGTGAATAGAAAGCAGTGGTTATTGAGCCAACATTTTAGATCAGGCATGCTACATGCGTAAATAAAACAAGTGACACCACCAGACGACTAACTAGTGGCACAGATACTGGAGGTGGCAGAAGCTCAATGATGGCATCACACTTGTTATGGCAGAATCAGTTAATGAATCAGTTTGTGACTTATGCTGGCAGTGAATCTCTCACTTCTTATTCTGGGGGCTTTTCATCAATGACTCATTTCTCATACAACTAAACTTGACATTAGCACATTTTCTCACCTTCATATGATGTGCTTTATATACAAACTTTAAATAAATAGTTGGTATTGCGCACCATTTTCTTTGTATCCCATTCCAAGGATGACCTCTGGAGCTCTGTAGTATCTCGTCACTACATAGGGGGTCATCATGAAGCTGGTGCCCGCAGTCCTGGCCAGACCAAAATCAAGGATCTTCAGAGTGCAGTCAGACTTCACTACTATATTGCTTGGTTTTAGATCCTATGGGTGGCAGAAAAAAATATGTGTGGTTGTTGGTAATATAGAATTACAAGTGAAACAAATTAACTAAATCATCACCCAAGTTTAAGATTAAAGTATTCAGAATGAAAGTGACTTAAGTTTCCACAAAAAATATTATCATTGCCACAAGCAACGACTAATCATGACTACAACAACTCACTCAGCACATGCTATTGCTGCTACTAGTACTTTTCGCACAGATAATTTTGTTGTATAGAGTTTTTACTTATTTAGCATTACTAGATAAAAATAGTTTACCCTGTGGATGATGCCAGCAGAGTGCAGATGTTTGATACCACACAGCATCTGGTAAAGCAGGTAGGACATTCGTTCATGATCCAGCTCCATCTGAATAACCTGGCACAAGTTGGCATCCATCAACTCCATCACTAAATACCTGAAGACAATAAAACACTTGTTCATTCATTGATATTTGATGGTTTATTGGAAAATAATGGTGACTTTCTGATACTTACACATCCTGGAATTCTTCTAAAGATTTCTGTGGTGTGAAGACATTTAATAAACTGATAATCTGAAAGAGAAACGAGGAGAGAAATAGTGTAATTGTTTAATGTGCATCAAAAATAGTTGAACAGATAATGTGTTTGTGATCATGGATATTACATAAGAAAGCTCTGAATCACAAGTTGCAGTCAACTAATCACTTGCCCAATGAAATAGGTTCATTTTCTACATTTTTCTGTTAACGACTTGGACAGATGCCATCTTAATTTTAAAATAAAAGTGTACATTTTATGGTGATTTGGCACATATCTTTGATGTATCAGAATACAATTTTAAACTATATTTCAGATAATTCTATGTACATCACCAAGACATTTCTGATACAGAGGAGCAACTCAGAGTGTTAACAAAATTATTGGTTCACTATCTAGAGCTAGACAAATTGCAGATACTCAAGAGGAATAAAATTTAGAATAGTTCATTAAACCTAATCTCTGATTGCTTTCCTTGTATTATGAGATCATTTCTGCTGACATAAAAATTGTCTACAAAACTTAAAATTTCACAGAATTTTTCCACAGCCTGCATGTATGTCTCCTTTGCTTACATTTTTATGATTGACACATTTCATGAGCACCAGCTCCCTGTATGCTCTCTTTGCATGAGTCTGGTTCTGGAAGGGTCGGCTCAGCTTCTTGATGGCCACATTTCGGTCCAAAACAGCATCATAGCCCGCACTGCAGAAGGAAAAGAATAAGACTGAATGAATCACTCATCCCTATCTGTGCAAATACATCCACTCGCAGTGCCACTGGTCACAGCAAGTATGACAAGTTCTGCTGACAAAGACACATGAGAAGATGGATGACTTTATTGTTAAGGCCTAATAGAAGGCAACACAACACATCTGAAATGAAGTGGGAGGGTGGTGTGTGGGACCCTATTGTAAAGTGGACATTAGTACATTAATGATATGAATTGGTGTACTAATTCAATAATAATAAATTCTCATTTATTTGAAAGAAAATGTAATGCATACACTTTAAGCATTATTTTCAAATATGATGAATGTCTCTCCTTCTTCTCCCTGAATTTCTATCACTACTGTCCAGTCTAAGCAAAACAAAAAGGCAGATGCACTTTTGTGGAATCTCATTACTTTTGATCCAGTTTGATCCACTATATTAATAAAAAAGAACAAAGATTTACCTCTATTTTGCATATATTTTGTATTGATTCAGGAGCAATCACAGTTGAATTCTTTTGTTTTGCTGACTCTGTATAATTCCTACCTGAGAACCATTTGTGTTTGCCTGTTGTAAGAATTTATGTCTGTTTTCATTACACCATTCCACGGTGGCCATAAAAGACTTATAAAGGGAGGCTGCTACACAAGTTGCTCTTCTGTTAAATCTCTCCACTTGCTATTTGTGCAAGCTAAACTTCCTGTTTGAATGCTGAGTGGGTTTGATGATGACAGGGTGAGATGTAATATGATGTTTCTCTCAAGAGAAAAGCAATTATAATAATAAGTGTGTAATATCAGTTTTGTTTGAAAAAGATTACGTCATCAACAGCTAAACTAAGTCCTCAATCCTCATATATTTTGCCTTGTTTAATGAGCCAATCTGCCTTATACTGATTAAGGTTAAGGTTAAGGTTAAGGTTAAGGTTAAGGTTAAGGTTAAGGTAGAGAGAGATGAGCAATTAATCAAATTAATTAGATTAATTTGTGTTTTTAATAATTGAGGTTTAGAAAAATAGCTAAATTGTGAAATCAAAGATTACAGGCTTAATTCTAATATTCATACTCACAAAGCAGAATTATTGTGCTATTAAACAATTAACATTAAAACAAACTATTAAAACTAAACTATTACATATAAATGTAAATAAAGTAATAGGATATGATAAGAATTAAAATGTATATAGTGCTTCCCCTGTCTGAAAGTTTAGTAGTCCCCGCTTCAATTAAAATAGACCATAATCTTATATTGTGTGCAGAAAAATTTTGATTTTAGTCACAGGTGGACAGATGTTAAAGTAAAAGTGATTATGTCATCCAAAAAAGGATTAATGCACATCACAGCTGATATAAAAAATGCTGTTTGTGAAGAGTTATTTACTTACTTACTTGAGTTATTTTATGTATATGTGTAGTGCTAATAGTCATATTGTGGGAAAATCATAATAGTATTCGAAATAGCTGAGAACATATAGCAGCATTGGACTCATGAATGAAATAGATATTTCCATCTCTTTTTGACCCTCACAATTACATAATCCTCTAGATGGGCACAGACCCAATATTCTGGCTTTACTTGATTGTACATGGTGGTGGTGACTTGTGCTCCTCCTGTTCTACACTGATGTTGTAAATGAAAACAAATGTCTTATAATAAATAAATAATAAATAACATAATTTTCCGTGGCATCGCACTACTTAAACTGGACTGTTTATATGGAATGAGTCTGTGAGAGAGGCAGTGACAATATCAACATCACTTGTGTGCACTCTCTGGTCTGTACCCCACTGTGACTCATAGTTGCTGACCTGGGTAAGACTTATCCATGCATGGCCACTAGCAGGAATATGTGCAGGAGAATAAGTAAGTGTAAAGCATAAAACAGCTTTGAAGCCTGAAGAGAATAGAGCACCCAAGGCATGGGAAACAAAGGAGGCCAAAAAGATCAGATGAAGTGAATGAGTTGGCAATCACCAAATCAACTATATGGATAGTGTTAATCATGAGAACATATGAAGGGTTAACAAGGGTCTGCTATAGCATGATGACCCAGCAGGAGCACACATGACTCTACCGCCCAGTCGTACGATGGAGACTGATTCCTTTAAGTGCAACGCTGGCAGTGGTTTTGTGCATTCTGTCAAAGAGGGCATGGAGTGAATTACAATGAACTATGAGCCTGAGCTGGGATCTGGATTAAGTATTCTCTTAAGTGCTCATGCTGCTAGTCCTTATGCTCCACACAATCGTATCCTTCAGCAAGGAGCAGTTCAAACATCATTTTTTTTTTTTTTATTTTGCATTAATATCAAGAAATACATTCAAAGTTTTAAAATGTAACATATTGTGATGATCCTAGGGCAGTCCTCCTAAACAGGGGCACCTGGGCCCTGTGTCCCTGCCAGGTTAAAAGTCGGCCATCACTAATATAATTTGTCCTCTCTCCTCTTCTCACAATGCCAGGCCACTTTGGCTGTGGTAAACCACATTGCACATTTTTACTAAATCAATATTCTATGATGTACTTTGTATCAAGTATAAATTTAATCTATTTATACTATTTTTAACAAAAAAGGAATAGGCTGAAGCTATGCTTATATATTGCCAATGCTATTCAATCAAATTATTGTACAGGATACTGAAACTGAGCTTTACAGTAACACATTCACATGCCAGCAAAACACAAATAGAGCACTCACCAAACTATTCCCTGAGCTCCGGAGCCAATGGGCTTTAGATTCTGATAGCGTTTTAGGACTGTGAAGGTAGAATCTCCCACTTCCACGCTGTAGAACTGGTTGTCCACTTTACTTTTGCTCATGTTGTAATGCTTGGCAATATATGACACATCCACTTGTTTTCCAAATCCCTAAAAACATAAAGAAAGCACATTCTAGACAATCCAATAGAATGCAAAATGTCCCAAACATTTATTTTGAAAATACCACTTTTTACACCTCAAATAAGTAATCTGAAATAAAGACAAAAGGAAGTAACTGAATTGAGTTCTACACATTATCAGTCTGGAATGGCTCTCACTGAAAGCAATTGGAAAACACGAAATGTCATGACGATTACTTGAATCTGATTGGTTGAAGTGTCACAACAAACTGAAAAATTCTAACTTTTGTCCAGCCAGTTGAAAGAAAAGACATCTTCCCTGTCCACAAAAGTACAAACTAAACAGTCTGTATTGACCAAAAAATAGGCTAAAGTACATTTGTCAGTGTTGCCATGTTTGTTTTGATTCATTTGAGTGCTGCTCTGTGATTGGTCTGCCCTCCCAAGTAACCGTACAGCCACGCAAGTGAGTTTGTGAAGTTACAAATATCCAGCTCAATAATTGTATTTGTATTATAGGAAGCAGGAGTATTTAATTTAAAAGACTATTTTTCTTTCCCTAACGCGCACATACTAATTAAGGAATCAGTCTCTACAAATGGTAGCTCAACAAAAATATCAGTTAATTACAGAGTTGTTAATTACAATACCACTCTCAACCAGAGAGCAGCACTTCTCTGAGACACTGTTGAAATTAGTACCTTCACTGCTACACATTTGAACATCAAATATAGACTTATTGTTACTACAAAAAATATAGATGCAGAAGCAGTGATTAGTCGCCTTCACATGTGAAATACAGACATGCCATGCAAAGCCTTTTAATAATTTAATAAAGGCGAGTGTCTTGCAGAGCAGCTCTTGAGCAACCTCACGGTCATCTCACTCATGGTACAGGCCACCGTTTATGAGATTACAGTGCACTAGGACTTTACATTACACACTACTGTGGATGCAATTTAAAGAGAGTGAGGGAGATCTAATTCTTATTGCTCTGAAGCATCACCTATGTATTCATTATCAGTTAGTTTGCCTCTTATTTCTATAGCCAATATCAGTATTCCTAATGTATGCTTTAGTCTCTACTTCAAATTAAATCACATTATGTTGCAACAATATTTTGTACAGTATAAGGCATGTAATATACTGTCAAACTACAGTATAAAGCATACAACATACTATCACATACCAGATGGTCAGCTGGCAGTAATAGCACACCATTGGTTAATTCACCAAACCTGGCAAAAGCTCAACCTATATGCGAGACAGTGCGCTCATATCTCTGCTCTGCATACAGTGGGAAACATGCAAACCATTTCTCTTTCATTTGAGGGTAGTTGGATGTAATGCCTGCATAGGACCCATTAAGTTAGACTGATTATTACAACAAAACAAAAAGTGTGAACCAAATTAACAGATAGCCCAGCTGTGAGTTGAGCACTCAGCTATAACTGCAATTTAAAGTTGTTCATTCCCAAATATTAGTAACAGCCAGATATAATACTAAAAGTGTACATTGTGACTGTAAGGAGAAACTTGCTTGCTTAAAGAACAATAAGGGGAATCAATACAGTACCTTTTTACCTGTATGGAACACACACCTGACAAAAGGCTATCTTCACATCCAGGATTGGTTGACTGCAGTTGTATAAGAAATGCCTGCTCATAAAGACCTGAAAGACACAAGGTAAAACAGTGTTGAGAATTACTACAGCAGATTATTCATTACTTTTCCACAGGGTCCTGATCATCTTGCACCCAGTGAAATATATCTTTGGTCAGTAATAATTTTATTCTACGGGTTTTTTCCCCAGTAACTTTATCTATGCTCAGGTAAAAGACAACTTCAAATATTTCACCCTAACTAACCAAACATACACAGCAGGCCCTTTCTCCACTTTGGTAACCTGGATATGGGGCTCAGAGTGCTGTCTCATATTGTTTATCAGCAGCACTGGGTGATGAGATGGATGGACATTAAATAAATGGAAAATACAATAAATAATTATGATTTACTGTTAATATGCAACCCAAGGGACCTAATTTTACTGATAAGACTAACCATTATTTGTCTACCATGATAGGCCTTGTAGATTAATACATATAGGCTAGTAGCGGTTTTCACAATGCATACAGCTTCAATAGAACAGAAATTCAGAATTGAGGATTTCAAGATACAGGATTTTAGAAGAGTCTTATTGCCAACTGATTTTAGCTGGAGGATGTGGTAAACCAAAGAATAGGCTCCTTTATCAGATTCAAGTCAGTAATGTGCAAGGTTGAGAGACTGAGAACTAAAGACACTAAACATCAACCTATAACATAAACTACTTTTACGCCATGTTAATGTTTTTTGTTTTTTATTTTTATTTTTGTTTTTAATCATTAGAATAATTATTCCGTAAATGCATGTGTGCCTCAGTTTTAGGCAGCTTTTTCATTTATAATTACAGATTATACTATAAAAATGTTTGAGAACCCCTGAGAATGTACTGCCCTCTTGAGAGCTGTCATTTCTGAGGACCTGGACACCAACAAACCAATGAATCTAGATGCATCTGACAGCAATACTATGGGGAAATTTGTGGAACAATGAATTTATAATAAAGCATGCCAATTCAGTTTATATGTTTCCATTTCTCACTGGAGCTCAGATTAAATGTAGAATGAGTTAACTGAATGTGCTGAGAGGGTCACAGTTAAAACACTGCTGTAGTCTGGGCTAATACTGCTCAGCACCTTTTGCCCAAATGCCCATTTATCATTGTGACTGCAGGGGTAGCCTCATCAGGGCACTGCCAATTCAGAGGAGAGCGGGTAAGCAAATAGAATGATACACTAGTTTCATCATAATATGTAAAGGTATAAACATGTGACTGCTGCAATCATTTGTGATTAAAATGTTCTTGTAATAAACAATGAAAGAACTGCAGGTAATCTAGTAACATACCAAATGTATCATATTGATAATGTAGGCTATGGTTTGGAAATTGTAAACCATTACTATTAAGATGATATTATGGAATTATGATACAATGAACAAATGCAGAGAAAAGGGTCTATATAGTAACTGACATGTTATAACTTACAATTTTGTGGCTGCTGAATGCGGTATGCTGAATTTTTACCACTCCAAATTATTTCATGTGCAGTTGTTGTCATCAATAATAACAGCAACTTTTAATCAGAGTACAATATTTGGGAGAATTTTTAGGTTAAATGGCACTTAAAAATGGCATATTCAAAGTATTACTGAATTGTTTTAATAAGAAAAATGGAAATGAATACAAATAAATCTTCAATTATCAAGACAAGAAATAAAATTACCCAGCCCTGTTTGTGAAGAACAAACAGCAGGTTGGTGTTGAATGAATCCTATCTTAATAAAATGTTTTATAAATATATCTTGCAGTGAAAGGGTTTTATGTGGTAGATGGACTGAAAAAAATGAATGGGGTTGTGAAAAGAAAAGCACATGGCACCTCAAACTACAATAACAAAAAATAAAAACAAAATCTATTATGACATTAACAATAAACTGTACACTCTAGGTTGAAATTCATTTCAAACATAGCATTTTAGCTACCCAGGACAGGTTATCTCAACACGAAGATCGACCATTTGGCCCACTACTATTTACATTGAAAACAACATCCCAGTCAATTATTTTTGCTAAAGGCTCCTACCTACATGAATAGCCACCTTGTCTATTCCTTATATGCTTTTTCTTTTGCTGTGGTGCATTACAGCATATCTTTATCCCTGCATTCTTCAGCAGCATCCATCATGAGTATTCCAGTAGCCCTCTCTGTCCCTGGATGTCATTTTTCCACCATTCCCATCCCTGAGTCTCCTGGCTTTAGTGATCGCCGCCCCTCCCCCCAGCTTCATTGTGAGTGCCCCAGCTTCCCTCTCCTCTCTCCTGCAGTATATATGCAGCCATAGCCCCGCTGAGGTGCCCTAACTAAACACAGAAGAGTCTCATGTGTGGGCACTGAGGGGAGGGAAAACGCAAAAATGCCATGGAAACAGTCCAAAAGCATCAAACAGGAGTTGTGATGTAAATGTAACTGTTTGATGCAAAAAAAAAAACTGTTCCATAGATGTCTCTGTGTCACCACCCTCCAACACTAAATAAACAACATAATCTAGCTGAAAACATGCTAACACTTCAGTTTTAATCTAATAAATGACAATTTAAAAATAAAAAAAATTTAAATTGAAATTATAAAAATAAAATTACAATATATTTAATATATTATATATATATACAATATATTTTTTCAGTTGTTTCTGGCTTGCTGCGAAGTAATTAGGAGATTAATGCCTGATGCTGTTCCTGTTCCAACCAAGTCCTTTGCTCCATGCAGGCTTCCTCTTTCTACTTTTAATTTTAGCTGCACTTACAATTCTCAGGACAGTATTGTGTTTTAAAGGACTTTTGTGCCAAAACCTGTTGTTTGCACTTTTTCAGCAAATTGAAACATATTGCATTTTATTGTGGATTTTATAATTTATTCATTTCCTTGCATGCTTTAATCCAGTTTTATAGTCCCACTATTTTGCCAATACAAATTTCATTGTGAAAATATGATTTGAAGATGTGGCTCTAACCATTATTTGCTGACTGTTACTTTATTCTTATTAGCATTCACTACCAAATAAATCAAAATAAAAACTAAATGTGCAAGGAAATTCAATTAACTGTAGTGTGTGAAATAGAAATTACAACCTGAACATCAAATTAAATTTAAAGTATTGTCTTGCAATATTTTGGTCTTTATAGGGTATTTGTAAACGTTTACATATGGCAGTAAATAATTGTGCTTGTTTTAAACACAGCTATTAATTTAAAATGCACCAAACATCTCACATTCAGCTCTCACATTCAACCAGTGTCTCTTATTATTATCTTTATTTTGATACTCGACAAGGTCAGTGAGCAGTGGATGTCATGGAAACACACTGGAACAGCATCAGTGGTGTTCACTGCCGATCAAAGCCAATACAAAAGCATGCTGTAGTTCACAGTCACTGGAAACATAAACCAAATATACACAACAGATTAAGGAGACTTCAATTTTAGGCTGCCTTTGTAATTTACCAAGATGGGGTTATATACAACAGTCAGCATAGTCAACATTAAGAATCCTATATTGAGTAAACAAGCTGTCTACTTCCAAATCAATAATACTGATTATAATTGTGACCAAACCTGCAGTCACTATGGCCATAAATAGACTGCATCAAATGTGGGTATTATACAGTTTATGTTATAAAACACCAAGAAAAAAATACGATGTATTTAAATAATTCAGCTATCAAGGTCACAGCATTAAAACATGTTTTCAACATTTTGATGAGAAACTTTTACGAATGGCACCAAAGCAGCACAGTTTCTTAAGTTCTACAAAGCTGCTAGTAATCAGTCATTTGAGTCAACGCTTAAAAAAAAAAAAAAAGAAAAGAAAAACAAAGAATATGATTTCTAGTCATTTGTAGTCACAAGACCTGGGATGAGCAATATAGGCCCAACATGATGACCTTTAGACTACAAAATATTCCAAGAGTAGTCAGGCTATGTGTTATAAAAAACAAAACACACCAGCACTTCTAATAAGTTACATTAAATCAATAAAACTAAGCAATTTAACCTAGTTTTGTTTTGTTTGTTTGTGTGGGATTTGTTATGGGCCCCACATACTAGAAGTCCTGATGGTCTGCATAATGCACAAGGTGCGCAGCTGAGTCCTAGTGAGAGGTGGTTAGACTCTGCATGTTGAAGACCAACAGTAGGCCTAATAAAAGGCTTGTGTTTTGAACAGTATACGGCTGTGGTCATCCATTAACCAACTGCACCACTCCTGTATTTCTCCTATAACATCAAACAAGCATTACACAACTGCACCATAAGGCCACACGACTGCACTGATGTTTTGACTTTAGTCATCGAAACAGCACATAAAGTAGCCACTGCATGATCAGCTGATTACTATAACATAGTGTGTGTGCGTATAAAACACATCATAATAAGGCTTAATAATGCTGAGGAGATGTAAAGGGGATGGAGAGGGAGTAGGTTATTTTGTCAGGGCAAGACAACGCCATAATGGAATCCCCGCACAGTGCAGCATGTTACAAAACCAATCCTCACTGCCTGAATATTTTTGTTTTGAATAATATTCCTATTTAGGCATCGTTACTGTACCTACCTCGTTACAATAACCTACTCTTAGCAACCATAGCATATTCATCACCACTGCACTTTCAAGGCTGACGTCCACCTCGCATCCCCGCACCAAACAACCCGAGGGCCGGCCTTACCATTCCGTGCCAGCTGATGACGAGCCCAGTCCTGTGACAGTCCTGTTCAAAACATCCTCACGGAAAACATCATGCCGACCAAGTCCATTGCACCGAATCATAAAGATGGAGGAAAGGGGAAAATGTTAAAAGAAAATGGCGATGGAGAAATAAAACAAGCAGTGGTGGACGGATAAGGACTCTCGGATGCTGAATCACTTCTTCTATCCCCCCGTTCACCACCTTGCAACCATTGTGCTGCAAGATGCTGCCTGTACCATTGTGGAGCGAGACCAGCGCGCGGAGAGGGAGGAGGAGGAGGAGGAGAGGAGGAGGAGGAGAGCAGGGGGTGTAGGGAAATGTGTTGCTATGCCGACAGAGCATGAGCACATCTGACGTCAAAGGACTAGAGAGGAGGAGAGAGAGCAGCGATGCCACAGACCTTAATCCGGCCACCGTAAAAGATCACTTTGCTTGTGGTGGTATCCAACAAATAATAATTAAGGTCATAATCAAAATAGGTCTACGACTATTCTTTTTAAACAAAACGTTGAGTTTTTGTGCTGCGGCATAGTTTACAAACTATAAAGCCTATTCGTCAAAGATCGACACAATATTGCAGAAAAAAAGATAACCTGTGCAGAACATTGGTCAGAAAATATATTTTATTTTTAAATGAACTGTGTAAATAGGCTATTGAAAATGATATGCACACCATCTTTCAGGCGAACGCTTAATCCTGTTCTTCACTCTTTCAACGTATCTAAAGAAGATGGAAACGAGAAAATAAGAACATTTGTGTGCAATGTGAAGAAATGACCACTAGATGGTAGTAGAAATGGCAAAATAAATAAATAAATAAATAAAAGACTTAGCCATGGCTTTGAAGTCCAGCAAAGGAAGGAAGTACTCAGACCAGAATTGCTTCCTGATTGGCGTGACCAGTGCCTAAACAAGTAGTTCACAGACTAAACATTGAGCTCTAGAAAAGGATGCTCTCCGTGACTTAATTTAAATATTTTAATTTAATAATTGAACTTCACCAATAGAGGTGAAGGAGAGAGTTTAAGGTGTTAATCTTACACAGAAGGCTATATTTTTGTTATCCTAAACATTATAGGCATCATTATAGGCATAACTGAGCCTTCATCATCATCTATGCCTCAGCTCTTAAGTTGTGCTCCTGGTTGTGTGTTACTATAGAGACGGTAAAGACAGTCCCCTCGCTGGCAGCCAATGGAGAGGCGTAGTAAGGTGTCTGGTTACTCCCAGACAGCCCACGCTCTCTGGGCAAAGGGAGGGGTTATTCACTCCTCAACAGTTTTGGCAACTTGGCTGCGCCTGAGGAGAAGTGTAGCGTAGTCGCCATCTAACACGTCTTTAACCACTTTTTGGAGAACTATATCCATTTTGCTGCTCTCTTCGTGGAAAGTACCTGTCGTTAATGTGGATTTGTGTGACTACGAGCTCCACGGAACGGTAGACCTGTTGCCTGTCTTTGCCGTGCGTTCAGTCGGCGAGTATCCCAAGATGTTGCTTTGTGGATGGGATGGCGTATGGTCCCGTGTGCACTCCTAGCCTTGTTGGAGCACCACCACTTTTGTTTGAAGTTTTTGCGTAGCTCTGCTCGCCCGGTAAGTTTTGATACTTGCTGTGTATGGTGTACGTTATGGTCATTTTGTGGCTATAAGTGAGTTCTTGTCAGGACATTTTGCCGGGGAAAATAATGGCCCATGTATCCTCAATTTCAAGACTAGAATAGATGGATAGGATAACCTATTAGTGTTGGTGCTTAGTGGAACTAGCCTGTGAAGTTACGACCACAATAGCCTATTTCTGGAGGGAGACCTCATTATTTAAAGCAAATCAATAACACCATTCAAGTTCACCCCCACTTGAATACACAGTAGCCAGCTTAAGCTGCCATAGTGCGTCTGTAGCCTTAACAAAGGCATTTCTATATAGGCTATAACATGTCATCACACACTGAAGGTTTTATTGGGGTGTGAGGAAGTGGCGGCCATGTCCCCCTCCCCCTTCATTAACATGGAAAAGTAGTAAAGTTATCCCTGTGTCAGAGGTCACCACGAGTTTGAATATGTGTCATTCAAGCCCATAGAAAGAGGTGGAGAGATTGGGCAAGACTGGCATTCCTGGCTGGAATTCCTGGCCCTCTGATAAACTTAGTGAGCATCAGCATAGGGAAAACAGCTCGTGGGTTGGGTTTCTGAGGGGAGGAGTGGTTGAAATGAGGTTTTGCAAAACCATGCTCCGCTTGTCACGGTACTCATAGCAACCCTGTGATTAACAGAAATGGAGCGGATGAGGTTGAACCCAAAATGGGCACTGAGGGTCATACGTCCAGAGCAGCAGTGATGTCCATGGAAAAGTGCAACTCTGCTTTTAGTTTAGCTTCTCTCCTCAATCAGCAGACAGCCCAAACTATATGAGATCAGTGCTCTAGTCCTCAGTTTCAACATGTCAGATCAAGACAATCTGGAAAAGCCAGTTAGCTGATTACTTTAACTTTAAGTGCAAAAGTGTTATGACCTACTTAATTGTATTTGGGAGGAGAGATTCAATGCATGTTATGTCTGTTGTAAAGATTGTACCCCTGTTGTTATATCTGGTATATATCTAACAAAGTAGTCTACTTGAAAATGGGGGATTATTTTCTTCTTTTGCTGTTTTCACTGTGTTTTTTTAAATCCATTCCTCTTCCAAATGCATTTGCCAGCTGTAACCACAGCCTCGATGTTGGGAGGATATGAACAAATTCCTTCCCAAATCATAACGCATGTTGGAAATACTGTTTCATAACAGAAATCCATCCTAAAGTTTTATTCATTTTCATAAAATAAATAAATAAATACATGACTGTACTTAGATCAACTGTTGTTTCAGTTGTATTTTTCAGGGGGTTCTGCCCACTTTTCAGTCTGTTGGGAGGAAAGAAAAGCTACACATAAGTACTACAGAGTAAAGAGAACTATCACGTTTCCTGGATTATTTTCTTTAAAATCCTTGTGACTGTGGCCAAGACTTTCAAACAGCAGAAATCTAATCTTGTTTTAAATTCTTCTTTGTACAACTACAGTGTGGGAATGCATAGAGGAACAAATATGCCCACTGTTTGACAAAGGGAGAAAGAATGAGGCGCTCAAGTGCTGAGGGCTGTCTGCTCTGACTGTTTTGGGCTGCGGCCTCCTAAGCCCCCCTCCATAATGAGCAGGAGCATAGTCCAATGAGAGAGAGGAGCACAGATAAAAACATTCCACTGTAGGTCTTTACTGAAAAAACAAGAGCCACCAAACAATCAGTCTTCACAGTTCAAATGGCCTCTATTCTCATGGGCAATGAGCAAGATTGGTACTAGCCCAATTCACCTCACATTTCTTGTTGCCTCCCACTGACAGAAATTGTTAACTCAAATTCCTGCATTAACATATAGCTCTCTGCCATGTCTGCTTACTCATTAACTGTTTTTTCCAAGTCCTGTATTAGTAGCAGGAAAATCCTTTGCATGAATACAATAATTTATTAAACTAACCTGATACCTAACACTTACAGTGGGACAGTTCATGTTAATCTGCACTGTGCAGATACCACTGATCTCCCCTGCTACAGATACTATAGTACTTTTGTGTGTTTGTGTTTTGTAACCGTCCTTTGATTACTGCTTGTCTTGACATCACAAAGAATGTATAGCTTTTTCCCTGCTGATACCATGCTAACATTTGCTCTGCTTTGGATTATACAAATTCCTAGAACTGTAATTTAGACTTGATATTAACAAAAGGATAAGGTACGAAATTCCTGGCAGATGTATGCATATAATAAAAAATACTGAAGATTCACCGCAGAGTTTAAAAATGAGATGTGAGCAATATACTTGTAAAGTATATTGTAAGAACAGAAGTCCTGTGAAATTTGGACAGTGCAAAAATGAGTAATTTGAGATTATTATATAAAATGTGACTGAAATATGAAATTCTCCAAACATTTACATATATTATATACATTTGCATACAAAAGGATTATTGTCAATATTTTAACAAAATGAGACCCATTATCTATATTGACTACAGTGACGTGTATAGTAGTATTCCTTACACAACCCAGTACTGCGTGACACAGATGTTATTTTCATTTTCTTACTGTGTAATGGGCATAGAGCTACAGTATGTTGTTTGGTAATTCCTGTTTTACGTTGCCTGCAAAACATTTTCAGATGGGTCACATGAGTACTTCACTGTTGCTAGAACTTAGTTCTAGGCTAGCTCTTCATTTGTGATGAGCCTATCCTTAGGTTCACAAGGCTTGGAGACAGTGATTTAATGTTTGGTAACTTTTCACATATGGTCAGATTGTCCCCCTCACTCAGGTGAACTTCAGTGGATCAAATCCTTAATGCTTTACTTTTGAGGCTTTATAGTGAAACAAATGAAAAAAAGATCAGCAAATCAAAAGAGTTAGCCAGTCTTTGGTTGACATGGCTGGCGTCTTTGTTAGCCTTGGGCCCAACGTGCTGCAGCATGTGTTAACTCCAAATCTGGGAAAGGTGCTGCAATGATGCTTGGCTACATGTTTACAATATTCTGCTGTAAAAATCAATTTTAGTATGTAAAGTAGTCCATACTTGAATCCAAACCAGTCCAAACTGTTAATAATTGTAAAACCATCTCGTCTCTTCTCATATTAATTGTAATACCAAAAACTGATATATCAACTTTCCTAGTGAAGACAAATGATTTATTGGCTGCAATTAAGATAAACCCCACTTTTTATGTTTGCCCTATATTTTAGACACTTTAAAATCCTCAACATGTGTTTACCTGTTTGCATATAAGACAGATATTGTATTGTTTTGGGCTGCTCAGGGCATGAGGGATCATCCTACAACCGGAATATTAGAGGTTGGAACTCTTGCCTTGCTGTGATGTTATTGAGCAAGACACCTTGACCAGTCATCACAATAATGTGATTAGTGGTGACAACCATGTGTTTATCAATTTGTTTGTACTAGATGGTCTTTATAGCAACATACAAAATACCTTTTGAAAAACTTTTTTTCATATAAAATTGTAACCCCTAAAATTTGTGTTTACAGGGAAAATGCACGTGTCCCTGGCTGAGGCTCTGGAGGTACGAGGAGGTCCACTGCAGGAGGAGGAGGTGTGGGCAGTACTAAGCCAGAGTGCAGAGAGCCTCCAAGAGCTCTTCCACAAAGGTATCAACATGTGGGATGAACATGTGTTATGCACAAGATTCTTAGAAATGAAGGCACCCTCTCCCAGGTCTAAACAAAGTGCATCAGGGAATTACTAGGACAAATTTTCCAACAAATCCTTGATCCAAAATGTTTAATGACATTACAAGTGAAAATGAATTGTTCCAATTTGTTTCCCATTTTGCAAACTTAAAATTGTAGTTATCAATTTTGTCTGACATAACTGTGGGTAGTTTTCACTATTTATCCTAACATATGAATGTCATTGGATGGTGATGGAGACCTACAGTTTACAAGTATTCCACCCTACTAGAGTTCATTTGCACTTTAATTAATGCACCCCTCTGGTATTGCACTGTGTTGTGTGTCATGTGTATTTGAAAAGCTTTTTTTTTTGTTGTTGTTGTCATCAGTATCAGAAGTAGAAAGAGGCTGAAGACATTGCTTTTAGAATAGCAGCATACAAAGAAAAGGATTTACTATGAGATACAACAACATCCTGAGGTATTATACTTTAACCATGACATTAAGAATAGAAAGTTTGTGAGCACTGCTTTGAGTTGAACCTGTTTCCTTATTCATTCACTCAACATTCTATAACTGCTGAAAGAATTTCTTCAGTGTCGGCCTTTGGCTAAGGTTACATTTGATTGCACTCACTAATAATGTGTTAAAGCTGCACTATGTAACATTTCTGCTTTCACCTGCTTGTCCCATGATGTTATTGCTTTGCCTGGAATGATCCACAGAATGGTATTATATTATAAGTGGTGATATTGCACTACCATGGGGTATTGTTAACACATTTAAATCACCATGTTACTTTTTATTGTTTTTAATATATATATATATAATATTTAATTCCTTTCAGTTTTGTTTTTGATGCTCTGAGTCCTCTCTTCTCTTATTCCCTGCTCACTGTTTGGGAGCTATCACTCACACAATTGCACAATTGGTGTGCATTTCAATTTTGCGTAACAACCCCTCTTTAAATCTTGCATTTATTCAATTATAATTACAATTACTCATGAATAATTCAAAAACATACATTCTCTCCACCTCCAAAGATCTGACCTATAACTTTTTGACCTGCTGGGTCCTATGGACATAGATGCCATACCATGAAACATTTCAGGCAAAGCAATAATCTCCATGGAAACAAACAAGTGGTGGACTCTCCATCAGGGAAGTTGCACAGTTGCATGTGCACCTTAAAAATAACAAATTTTTTAGATAATCACACAGTAAGACATTTTTGATGCTCATTGTTAATAAAGGGCAACAAAAAATGAATGGACAGTTGTATCTATCTGGATGCAGACGTTATAATGTACAAACCACCAGCACAGTGTTCGTCTGAGTAAACAGCAGTGGTTTGTTACTGTGTTTGCAAACAAATGAAGAGGAAAAGTCTATATATAAATGCTCTTGACATTTCTTTCTGTGTTTCACGCTGGAAATCTATATCAGTATAAAATGGGTCCAAGTCTAGAACAGAGCACCAGAGATGGGGGTAGTTTTATTAATTGCTTCATCCTCCAGGAACATGAGACTGGACCAAGGATTTCACTGGTCAGCATTAGACAAGTGTCTAGTCTTCGATGTCCTTCTGTATGGCTTTTAGCACAAGGCAAACTAGAGATTGTTTTACCCTCTGGGTACCCACAAGAAGTTACAGTAGATTGTTTACTCATATTTGCTAACAATGAATTTGGGTCGAAGGGTTCAGATAATGGTGTCATCTTGTGAGTGGCTTACAATACATTAGTTTGGTCAAGTTTAGAATCACCTTATAATTCAGCTAACTACACGCCAAATGGTCATTGAAGTTTTAAACAGGAAACTTGTATTTACTTAGCAAATTCCAGCTTTTCAAAGCAGACATTTGGTGCCTCAAGTACAGTTGCCCCTTTTCTCTGTCTGTTCATCCTGGAGTTAATAAGTCAAGGAAAAGAATTTTCCAAAGCTCTCCAAACATTCTTTTGTATGTTTTTATAACACTTTTTAACCATACAGCTGACTGTGGTTACAAAGGAGAAGGGAGTTACACTGTCCAGCAGCTATTCCTTCCCTTCTTTTTAGCTTCTTCAACCCCTTTGTTCCTGCAGATTCACATTGGTGATTTCATTTCTTTTGATGTTTGTTTTGTTCATCAACGTTTGTGTCTATAGACCCTGCGGCCATGGGCTTCATCATCTCCCCTTGGTCTCTCCTACTCATGCCATCTGGAAACATCTCCTTCACAGATGAGTATGTGACGCAACAGGACCTAAGAGCCTTCACTGCCCCAGAGGTTCTCGAAGGGGTCACTCTCACTTCAGTCTCAGACATTGAAAAGGTAAGGTCCACATTGATAGAGAAATTGCATTTCTGTACAACACCAAGGGCATTTACTGCCAGCTCAGTGATTGTTATCTTGGCTTACATCATCAGAGGTATAGTACTCCGTACAACCAAAACCTAGTCTGACTAAACTTGACTTAAATTAGATTTATTATGCAAAATACATTTTTTAGAGCTTTTACCCATGTTATAGTTGTTTCCCCTTCTAATTTCCTCTCTCTAAATTGTATTTGAAGGATTTGTGCATGTTTGGGCAATTGTTTGGGTAATTGCTTATTTTCAAGACACTGTAAACGCCCCCTGCTTTCTACTTACTTTGTTGTGTTGCATGATGACGTTTACAGTGATGTCTGCTCCGATTTGCCACTGCAGGTTTCAGAAGAAGAAGTCAGTAGATTTTTTTCTTTTATAAGTCATTTTAGATGAATATTGATTAATATAATGATCCACAGGTGTCATAGATTATAACTGTATAACAGACACAAGCACAATATGGCTTCTTTTGAATAGAGACTACTATCACAATGTCAATGTCTCTGGGTCTCTGTCTTTTCAATGTTAGTACTTCCTTGTCTCTCAGGCTATTTATTTTACAACACACATCACTTTAATTCTACTATGAGGAAGTCCTCTTTATCTTTAGTTTGAGAGTAAAATAATATCTCTGCCTTGGTGAACATCTATGAGGAGAGAAGAGCTCGCATGACTGGATTCTCGTCTCTGGCACACTCCCATAGACCTCAGCACTTTTGTGCTGAGTCAGTTTTCCAGCCCTAGTCCCGTCTTGCTACTTGAGTTATTTTTGTGCAGAAAATATAATCTGCTCCTGCCATTATGATAAACTGTGACTAAACATCCGCCAACATAACTGCCATCTGGTTCTATGCTCTTTAACAAATTGCTGCTGCTTTTGTTGCAACTTTTCCACATTCTCTGAATGAATGAAAGGCTGTCTTTCAGTTTGAACGTGAACTCTCTAGCTAAAAGTCCTTGAAGGCTGTTGCATTCTTTGGCAAGGTCTGAATTATTCTTTCCTGTTCCAAGCCTAATAGAAATCCAGTGATTTCTCTACCAAACAGTGAGAGCGCTTTAATAAAAAGAAAATTTATAAATCTTATGGACAAATCTCACGATTAGGATTTGCCCTGGGTTCTCAGTATCTTTAAGTATTAATCTGTCTCCCATTAGATTTGTCAAATGTGTGTACAGCCCACTGATACAAGAGGAATCAAAATGCTGTGGTCTGTACTAAGTAAATCTCTTCTCTTCTTTTGCAGATGCACATGTACTCATTGGGAATGACACTGTTCTGGGGAGCAGATTATGAGATACCACAGAGTCAGGTAAGAAACAGGCCTTAACCTGTTTTTTAAGCATTTGCTGTGTTGATTTCATATTAATTTAGTATATTAACCTTGGTGATACTGTCATATCAAGAAACCTTATTTGTATGTCATAAAAGAGGATTTGGTTAATGTTGTGTATGTGTACATCTCAGCCCATGAAGTTGGGGGAACACCTTAACAGCCTGCTGCTCAACATGTGTGATGACATCACAATGAGCCGAATGTCGCTGCGCACGGTGCTGGACATCTGCAGCAAACACATCAGGAACTCCAGCTGTGACCCTCCGTTTTCCTACATCCGCAAACTGGTGCGCCTGGTCATGGGCAGCCTATCACAGGTACACATGCAACTGTGTATGTGTGTTTAATATTATAAGGGCTGCAAATTTATGAAGGAAAATTGCTGATGTCTCATTTTACTGTATAGATGGATTATTTGTTTATCAAAACAGCAGATGCGTGCACAGTGAAGAAAGAGCTGCTGTCTGCACAGTTAAAATGAAGATGCAACACTAGCTAGCACTGTTGTCAGCGCACTAAAACAGTTTATCACCGTATGATAAAATAAGTTATGATACTAAATACTTAATATTAGTGAGGTGGATATGACTTAATGACCCATATGCGTTAAATGCAGGTGACTGCGTAAATGACAAGAAGAAATGGCTTAAACTTTAGTAGTCGGACATTAATCGATAAAACTAGCCTAGACCCCGGGAGAGCCTGAAATATGCTGAAATCCTACAAGACAGACATGGTACAAACAGGACAGCAGCTCTTTCTGTAGGTGACATGTGCAGTAGAGCGTGAAGTAACATAGACAGATAGTCACTCTATTTTGCACTTACAGTATAAGTATATTCAGTTTCCCACTTTACTAGTGGTAGGACTGTGACAAAATCTTGATTTATACTGTGATTGTTTATAATCAGGAATATAAAGAATCTTATAGGTTCTAACACACGTTATTGTTTTCTTTCCCTAGCTGGATGGGTTGCTGACTGACCGAGAGTCACTCCCTGAGAGGAGCAAAGAAATTAGGGAGAGACTCAGGGGAAAAGGCTTGCCCTCAGGTAAGATAAGCATTTAAAATTCTATCTGTAGTGTTATTATTGATAAGAACTTAACTCCTTCCATCCTGCTCCTACATAATTATCTGGTATTCTGGGAAATCTCTGACAAAGAATAACGTGAAAGTTGTTGACATGTTCCAATTTTCAGGTGGCCCCTGGTTCTGAAACGATTACTTAACAGCAACAAGCTACTTTCATAGCTGAAAACGAGAGGAAGACCGAGTGCGCAGCATTACTTTGTCATCCATGAATGAGATTTGATTCAGGAAAATATGAGCAAATGCTCCCAGTGGTTTCTCTCTGAACTGTATGAGAATTTTCCAGGCCTTGGAAAAAAAAGAGAATAGCACACAATCATGGCATCCTTCCTGATTATGTAAGCTCTGTACAAAGTGCAGACGGGTATTTAAATCACCAGTGGAGCTGCTGGTCTGCTGTCTGTATCAGGCCTTTGTCTCCATGGTTCAAGTGCTCTAAAGGGGAGGTCTCTGCTGTGGATGTGCCCCTTTCAAGTCTTTGAAGAGTTTCCAAATTACACAGTTACTGATTTTTCAATTTATTTATTGGTGTATCAAGTAAAGTTAAACAGTATAGTTTTGTGTTTTTGTTGCTGGCAGTACTTTGCTTAATAAAATGGTCTGAGTCAGTCCTGTTCTTACCTGTGGTTGATATACTTCCCTATTAAGCAGCTCAACAGCTACTTTAACAGAGCCTAGTACCTTCCCTTTATTGTGTCATCTTCTTTTACTGTGTCTCACTTTGTTGTCTGAAATATTTGAATCAATCATCACATAGAACTGCCAGACATATGATGATTTTTATTTATTTATTGTTTTTACAGGAAGAAGTGCCGCTCCAAGAGTTTTGGAACGCTACCGAGCCAGGACTCAAGAGCAGGCCTCTCTAAATCGTGGCCTTAGTCGCTCTATGGGCTCTTTACCTCAGGACGTGTTAAAAGCCGAAGAGGCAGCCATGGCACAATATTCTCAGTCAGACTATCGGCCAAGCTCAGGCTCACCAACAGAACTGTACCCTAAAGCCCCCTCACCTCAGCATCAGCTCTCTTACCCATACCTGCACCCCTTACACCCCCACCAGAAAGGCCGACCTGTGGAAATGGACCGGCGTTCTTTACACTTCCCCAACATAGACCCGGGACCCAGCCAGCCCCGGAAACCTTGGGCATCCTCTGTAGACTTGGCCTATATTGACCCAGAGGCACTACGTTTTGGGGCTTTGGAGGATGCACGGCGAGGCAGCACTGCTTTAAGTACTTACTCTGGGGGCAGACACAAGTCGCCCCTTATGGCCTCCAGGGAGTTTGGGATGAAGAGCAGGAAGCCACACCATCACTCGGCTCTATCTGTAGGCTCAGGAATTCCTAGCACCTACGACCGGATCAAGGAGCAGCAACGGAAACTTCAGTTGTTCAGAAAAGGAGGTGAAGGTTAGTTGCTTTTTATAGCATGCTGTTTTTCTTTTTAGCATTTTTTATTGAGACATATTGTTGAACATGATAATTAATTAGGTGTTTTTGTGTCCATTGGCTCTAGTCCATTTTAAATGTTCTAATCTTAAAATAACATGAACAGCAATGGCAAATGTAGGGCTAAAATGCAGAAATGTAATGACTCTACTTATGCATTTTAGGCCATTTTCACACTGCCAGTATTTGTGCAAATGGAGCTCTCAGAGCGGCTCCACACGCACTCTGTGGTGTGAATGCGGCCGATCTGGGGCCCACATTCACAGTCCTTGGTGCAAGTAACAGTGCTTGGAATTGGGCTTGGATCACATATTTATATGAATGGGCACTGCAGAGAGTGTTTGACACATTTGTCTGGCAATTTTCATCAACTTGAATAACTTCAGAAATAAGTTTCGCCATCAGCTGATGGCCTCTCATCTGATTCATGGTTCATGTTTTAGGTGAATAATGTGAAGTATACATGTGAACAAGACTGACGCAAAAGTGATGTAAACAAAACTAAATTTAGTACGCACTGTGGTCGGTCCATAGACTCTGTGTCAAAACCACCTTCAACATGTAACATGCTGTTTGGCTGTATATATTCATTACACCACTTCACGCCACTTGGTGTCATTTCATCACAAGTCTTTTGAGGCCAGAAGATGGGCTACTTATCAAATTAGGTGAAGGAAAAATGTGTGATAAGCAGGCAGTATATATCAGGAGTAGACAGAGTGACTGGTAGACAGATGTCTGAACTCCTACTCCTGATATACATCTGAATTAGACTCTCCTATAGAATTTTAAGTACAATGGGTGTCCTCACTTAGCAATTGCATGAAACAGGCACACATTAAACTATTGCTTAACCTTTGTCAGGCCCAAGCGCTTTAGGTTTCCCTCTGGGGGCTTACTGAATTCTTGGTAAAGTCTTTCTCTAGGAAGTCTACTTTTATTCATGAGTCACATGTGGCTCTGTGTCTGTTGACCAGCTGAAAGCAGGGAAGCTGAAAGCATCAGATTTAGACATCACAAAAGGTACAACATGTTTACTATATAAATTAATTTTCATCTACTCTAATTCATGCTAGAGCAGATGACATGCCGTTATTATGACTATAGGACTGGGCGATATGGTGCTAAAAAAAACAACAAACTGCAGCCTTATTTCTGTGCTTCAATTTTTTAACTCCGCACTATGCTCAAATACAGACTTACTCACCCAGTCATTCTGTTTATCCATCTCTGTCATGTGTGAATGAGTGACAGGTGGATTTAAGCAATCACAGTGAACAGTGAAATAGTTACCTCTTGAAGACAATGTAAAGATACTACGTGTACATGTATAGATGATATAAATGTTTTGAATATAAAGATACTATGTGTACATGGACACCCCTAACATGCCTATGTTGGAGCAAGGGGAAATGGGAGGCAGGGGTTAAGGCAGTATACTTTCTCCTTCCTCCTGAAGCATTTTGCCTGGGTCTGAATGGGGCTTAATTGAGCACAGACCATTTGCAGAGGGCCCCATTGGTGTATTACTTGGCAGACTGTTCTTTCTGTTATTTTTTTCTGCAGGAAAGTGATGGTGCAGCAGTGGTCAGTGTTTCAGGTTTCACCATTTTCACAGTGATTACAGTCAGTCTTTGTGCGTCTTGTGAAAAGATGTGGAATATTTCTATATCTTGTGATCTTAACATTATTCGTATGCATGCCGGTGTGTGCATGAGCATGTTTGTACCTGGTTCACTCACGTCACAGCCGATTCTCTGCCACACCCCCTTATCCTGTTGTCAAGGTGCTTCAAGGCTTCTGAGGGGCTGTAATTGGAGTCATGCATAGTGGATGAGGGAATTCCAAATGTTATTGGACTTTTCCGGCAAAAGGCAACAGGTCATGTGGTCTGAGTCAGGGTGGTACCAGGTTTGGGTGTAAAACTTACTGATTACAGTCAAAGTCTCCTGTTTTTGATTTGATATTTTGACTAACAGGAGACCTGTTCAGTCCATTAACCTTTAAGTAAGTTTGCCTTTTCAAACCTTAACTACTTTCCTATAATTTAAGCTTGTAAAACCTTGTGTATCTATACAAAGCTTTTTAAATTGTCAGAAAAATGTTTTAATAAAACTGTATTAAAACATTGAACTTACATATGATAATGTGCTATTATCTATAGTATTTTAGTATTAAGCAACAATAGTAAGATTTTGTTTTCTTTATGGACAGTCCTTAGATGTAATAGTTAGTAATGTTTATTTGTAAAAACCAATGCTAAAACTCTCTCACGCCAGCTTAGAACCAACCTTGCATTATCAGCAAGATCAAAACATAATCTCTTTAAGTAGCTTTCACCCTCATATTTTCCTAAGGCCTTTAAATTGTTCTGGTGTACCTTGAATTTTTTTGTTCTGCTGTCACTGTTACCGTTTTTAACACTGGCTGAATTATATATCATACATTTTTTATATACTAATGACTCAACAACAAGAGACTTTATTTCCCTATGGAGTGTTCATTGTGCATCCCAGAGTAGGATACTATTTTCATTCTGATTCGGATGCTTGTATTTATTAAACAGGCAAATGGTAACACTTCTGTCTCTTTCAGTAACTTACCTATGGCAGCTTATAGAGGGCTGAGGTTTCTGATGTTTACAGAAGGCTGACTTATGTTTTCATTGTCTGACTAAAATGTTTGCGCAAAGACTCAAGAATGCCATTTATTCAAAGTATGTAGTGAAGAGTGATACTGGGGAGCAGGACTTTCAAGTTCTGTTGAAGCACATGACACATTGGTTGAAGTGGTGGTAACAAAACACAAGATTGTTGCAAGCAGGTGACTCTACATGCTGTAGATTTGTAGTCTTGTTAAGCCACCACTATATAAATATTGAACGAAAAGGTATGTAGTGGCAAGCAATGTAGTCAGTCATTATTTTCCACCAGCATGACTAATCACGCCATTGTTTGTTGCACCATTATACAACAACCCCAATTTACCCTGTGCCTGTTTTAGCCTTTTTTTTAGCCACATTTGTTTAATGTGCTGTCGAAAATATTGTTTTGTTATTATTTAGTTTTATTAAATAATACAGAATGCTCTAGTGGTCCCCATTGTCTGATTTTCAAACCACAACAAAATAATACTAAAATTACACACATTTTAAAATGGCCATACAGTTACATTAGTATATATAAAATACCTGCTAGCTAGACAATAACTGATTGCTCATTATGAGTTCAGTGAAATACAGATGCCACCATAGTCCCAACATGAAACCTTGGGAAACCCATCTAACCATTTTGTACTCTGGTCACAGCACATGCATGAGTGTCATAAATGAATTGAATTATGTGAGATGTCAGTAAATTGTCTCTCTTTTCATAGACCCAATCCAAACGCACCATCGGTATTACAGTGATTACAGTTCTTCTAGTGAAAGCCCTTCTGTTACCTCCTCTGATCCAGATTACAGACAAGGTAAGTATTGGTTTGGTATTTTTGTTTTAGAGTTGTTGTAAAAACCTGCTGCCAGTAGTAGCATAGTTTCCAGGAGCGTGAACAAGGAAATTGTCAACATATACAAAATTTGTCTTAACACTTTTATTGTAATCGACTGACTGTTTATATGAATCATCCAGGAAATCTACAGTTATACACTTACACTTACATACATTTTAATTTTACATATATATATATATATATATATATATATTTTTTTTTTTTTTTTTTTTGTTCAGCTAAGAAATCTACTGATGGGAGACGATTTGGTTCTCAGTTAGCCCTTACTTCAGAACAAGATGCCCTGTCACTAACAAGTCACCCGCAAAGGTAACATGCACGCACTTAAAAATATATTGTTTAACCCTAATTGTATTATGAAGCCATACATTAATATCAATATAGTTATTTCAATCCATGCTTCATCATTCTATCCTTATCCTTACTGCTGTCATTTTCTGATCCTCAAGGCCTAACACAAAGCAGGGTCAACCCATACTTTGCTAGTGATGTTATTTTATGTTACATCCTCATTCAGCATTCTCTGAACTCTCTAATCTATGACATAGCAGACCTGAGCCTCCTGCTGGTGCTCTGTCCGTTTACACCAACACTCTATCAAAGAACCATTTTTAGAAGCCTAATGTGTTCTGCTAGATGTCGGAGACTGCAAGCTTGAAGAAGCAGCACTGTTATGCTGATTTCTATGCTCTTGTGTCTCCTATAGGCAGTATGAGGGGGGCACAGATGAAGGCCTTGTGGGGGCAGAGCTCCTACTTCAGAAGCAGGAGGAGGAGGTGCAGCGGCTTCAGGTCCAGTTGGCCAAGAGGCTGTCCAGAGCTGACCTGTACTCTGCTGATGAACCCCTGCTGCTGTCTCATAACTCTGCACTTGATCTGCGTGATCCTTTGTACACAGCCACAACACCACTGCACAAACGCAAGGTGATTAAACTTTTCTAATCCTAAATCAAATACCCTGGCAGAATGATCTTAAAATTCTGATTCTATGTTTTTAAGAATTTCTTTGGACCTGAGTTTGTGAAAATGGCAAGTGACCCAGTCGTGACTCTATCGGTGCCCTCTTCAATAATGGTGATGATTTAGAATTTACTATTGCGTAATAAATTGCCTTATCATAGATCTTAGACTTATTTGTTAATTTTCCAACTCTAGAAGCGTGGAAAGGGAGAGGAGATCCAGAGGAAGGCTGGCGTGGTGCTTCTGAATGGCCAGAAGCTAGAGTTGAGCTGTGACATTAAGGCAGTCTGTAAAGATGTCCTTGATATGGTGGTTGCCCACATTGGGCTTGTTGAACACCATCTCTTTGGCCTGGCATATCTTAGAGGTATTCTACATATTATAATACTGTTTCAAACTATATGTGCAGCGTGTGTGTTTAAGTTAAGATAAACGCTGCTTTCCTGTGATGTTTTGAACCAAAACTTGGTTTTACTAAATGTATGCGATGCATGGAGGCTGTTAACTTGTAGGTCTGTGTAGGTATTCCAGCCCAGGACCATTCCACCTGCATTCCACCAATCTTTTTTAATTCTGTTTTTATGTCACGGTTTATGTCATTCTATCAATGTTTGTATCATATCTCAAATGGCATTCATTGTATTATTTGTCAAGTATGCATGTGATTTAAATTTAACCATTCTATCTGCTTCTGCTAGACATTATTTTAAATAACATAGGTGGTATATTATAGCCTGTTTATATTTCACAAGATATGAAATTGTAAATGGTCTCACTCCCTCTCCTTTCACTGTGTAAATCCCTCACACAGATAATGAATTTTTCTTCGTTGAACCTGATGCCAAACTAATTGATATTGCCCCAGAGGGGTGGAAGAAGGATCCGAAAAAGAAGAAGACAGAAGTTCCATTTATATTGTTTTTACGTATCAAATTCTTTATTGATGATGTTAACTTCATTCAGTAAGTATAAAATGGACATAGGAGTTTAAAAAGATCTCGATTCTTGAATGGCTAACACATTGTAATTGTGATTACAGACATGCAATGACCAAACATCAGTATTACCTACAGCTGAGGAAAGATGTGCTGGAAGAGCGGATGTGCTGTGACATGGAAAATGCAATGCTTTTGGCCTCACTGGCTCTTCAAGCTGAATTTGGAGACTACCAACCTGAGGTGAGATTTTCTTAACTTTTTCTGAACTAAAAATACCCAATGATAATTATACATTTGTGAACATCTGTTTTTACTTATTATATCTATGTACTCTTATTGTTATGATAATAACAAAATATAATAATTATTATTTATTTACCATGCAATACTTCTCTGTTGTTTCTCTCCTGTATTGGTTGGTTAGCTCCACGGGAAAACCTATTTTAGATTGGAGCACTACATTCCTGTGTCCGTTTTGGATAAACTGGACCAGACAACGCTCAGAGAAGAGCTCCCCAAGCTTCACAGCAACTATTATGGAGCGTCAGAGTCTGAAGCAGAGTTTGAATTCCTCAAGGTTATTATCTCTGTCTTAACACACTAACCAAAGATAACTAGGAATGTTTATGTGGGTGAATATCATATGATCATTCTGTGGATTCATTTAAGGTAAGCCAAAGGTTGACAGAATATGGTGTCCATTTCCATCGGGTGCTTCCTGAGAAAAGGTCCCAGACGGGCATCATGCTGGGTGTCTACTCCAAGGGGGTGCTCATCTTTGAAGTACTTAATGGAAACCGCACACCAGTGCTACGCTTTCCCTGGAGAGAGACCAAGAAGATTTCCTTTAATGTATGTATGTTACTCATTTGATTGTTGATCAGTAATACAAAGCTTATGCTCTTTTCCTTATAACTTGCATTTCTAGAAAAAGAAAATATGCCTCCAAAACACATCTGATGGGATCAAGCACCTTTTTCAGACTGACAGCAATAAGACCTGTCAGTATCTTCTCCAGCTTTGTTCTGACCAGCATAAGTTCCATCTGCAGATGAAGGCTCGACAAAACAACCAGGAGCTGCAAGACCTGGGTAAACACAAATACTCCTCCTACAGACCAGCTCAATAATATCTGTTCATATCTAATTATTATGTATTTATTTTGAAACAGAGAACTCACCCCTGAGCAGCCTGCAGTACCCCTTCAATCATGCAGAAAGTGCAGTGGGGCGAAAAGTCAGCTCAGGCAATTTATCAACACGTTCAAACCCAGACCAGCTGAAGAGGATTTCCTACTCTGAGGTGGCTCTCAACAGGGCACTCTCTGGTCCTCTGTCAGTCCATGAGCTGCACTTTCCAGGTTTCAATGCTGGCCCCTCTTCTATTCGCACCAATCCAAAGCTACTGAGTCGTTCTCTTCACAACCTGGGGCAGATCCAAGACTTTTCTGAGCACAGAGATGGAGAGACCAGCAGTGACCAGGGGTTTCAACAGCACCAGAGAGCCAGCTCCGATACAGACTCATTCATACAACAACAGCATAAGTGAGTCTGCAGTAATTATCGTGTATTACAATAATAATTACATAGTTAAATGTAACCTAATCTGATTTGTTTTTTATATATGTTTTTGATTACATTAATAATAGCTCTGCAACAAACACAATTTCCCTTGTCTTACAAACTATATTTTAATATTTTCTTTACCAGAGCTTTCAGCACTGTGTCACACAGCAGTCCAGCCTGGAACCACAGGTTTAAAAAGCATTCAGATGCGTCAATTGAAGATATGGGCCCAGCATATGTTGTTGGTATGTTAGAGAAGTGTTTTTTTTACTTACAATACTACAATGTGATTAATCAATAACAGACTTTTTTATATGTGTTTAATTTGTAGGTGTCAGTATGCACAATTCCTCTGATCATCCTTCTACCCCTGTCTCTGTTAATGGTAGTGTGCTTTTACTAAAATTTTTGTTAATTTATTATGCAAACGGTTAAAATAAATTAGACTTTATATATTATATATTGTAGTTGCAATTGTGATAGGAAACACAAATCTATTTAATTAAAATATGGCACTGCCACACACAGAAATGCAGTTAATCAGCTTTATAGAAGACACAATGAACTCTAAAAGCTTTTCTTTGACCTGGTGGTTTCTGTTCATGAAATTAACTTTTATGCATCACTCTAGAATGGCAATTGATCACAAAAAACTGGCATGCATACTTTAAACATACAATTTATTTTTCTTTTCACAGATTCATTAAAGAAAAAAATAAGTGCCATACCATCTCCAGAGAGGGAAATCACAGCTATACAATTAAAGAAAGATGTCAAATATGGCCTTGGTAAGTGTTTGGTAATATAGCAATGTCCACTGTTGTCAGTATGCAGACTCAGTGTATTTTCTGCTTTGTCTAGGGTTTCAGATAGTTGGAGGGGAGACTTCTGGTCGTAAGGATCTTGGAACTATTGTCAGTGCAATCACTCCTGGTGGACCTGCTGATGTTAATGGATGCCTAAAACCTGGTATGCCAATCATTTATTTGGACTGAATTTTATTACGTTGTGACATGGTGCTTCTTAAACATTGTAGGTGACCGGCTGATATCAGTGAATGATGTGTATGTAGAAGGTCTCTCTCATGCTGCTACAGTGGAAATTCTTCAAAATGCTCCAGATGATGTTAAACTCGTAGTGTCACAGCCAAGAGAGAGGCTTTATAAAGGTAATTTTAGAATATTTTTCATATTTTGGGGGTAGATTTTTTTTGTAAATTTTTGTGTATAATTTTTCAGACTCGTCACCCAGTCATACCCCGTACCAACCTAAGGACCCATCAAAAACACTGGAAACCCTCCATAAACTTAATCCAGATTTGGAATCATCATCTGAAGAACAGGCACCAACAGGAAGCCCTAGTCCTGTTCTTCACACTGGCTCCATGTCTTCTGCCTCCTCCCCATCACAAGGCTCTAAAATCACCTCAAAAGTGACTCAACCCTCTTCTAGTGGAGTCCAGCAATTTTTGGACAGAGCCAAAATGGCGCCGACAGTTTCATCTATAGGATCTCATAAACCAGATCCTAACATCAGCCTGGATCCACGTCCACCACCATTGCCTATTAAAACAAGAAAAGCAAAAGTGGTAGAGCTACCGAAAGAACCCTCCGACTGTGGGGACTCAGACATGGATGAGGAGACATATTCCAGCCAAAATAAATCTATGACCAAAAAGGTGTGACATTTACCTAATAGTTTAAAATATATTTTATTATTATTATCATTAGTAATAGGTAATAGTAAAAAGTAAAAGGTTTTAACAAGTTTGAGGGTCAGAGCATTGCCAAACCTCCTGCTCCTGTGTCATGTTCTCTACAGTGGCCTGGAAAATAGTTCATGGATGAAATGGTAGTGAACTATTAACCGGTGATGCATGTGATGGTCCAACAACTAATTGTAACTCTAATTGTCAGTTAATACTGTTGGTACCATGTGGTATAGCATTCTTGACCTCTGTATATCGCATAGATATTTAAGAAAAAGCGTAAACAATAATCTCGCTACTAACTGCTTGCTACAGATGCCCCATGCTTGTTGTATTTACAAATGCAATATGTTGGTGTGCCATGCATGTCCTCTCCTGACTCCAGCTTCTGCTTAATTCCTCCTCCCAAGTGATTCGAAACCTTCTTCTCTCTGCATGTTGCACCTTGTAGTAATTCACCTTAATGGCCTTTTCTTTGTTCACAGGAATGCATCATGGAAAATGTAAATGGTAATGCCCCAGGGGTCAATAGTCTCCGTCCAGGAGATCTATTTGACGCTGAGCTGTCCAAAAAAGACAGCAGTCTGGGCATAAGTGTCACGGTACTGTTTGGCAAGGTTTACGTCTTCTCTTGGTTTTTCCCCCCTCCCCCTTGGCTTATCACTGCTGCTAATCTAGATCTTTTTTATTTGGTGTCATTTGTGATTCAGAATCACATTGATTGCATGCTTTGTAAAAATCAAACAAACATTTGATTTTTTTAATGCTTTTTTAACAGCCTGTGCTTGCAATACAGTTTTTTCTTCATTTTTTTCAACTCTATGTTCCAATACATATTTTGTCACTAATACATGGGTTCCATATTCCATCATTCTTATGAAAAAGTATTATTTTTGCACATATAAAACATGTATATCTTGTATTATAATCAATGAACATTAATATTTTGTCTATAAAATCATGTTAAAGCACCATCATTCATTATAACAAAACTATCACTGTTTTTACTAAATATAAAATGTAGTAGAGCCATATTGTTGTTTGTGTTAACAACATTGTGGATGATTTTTTTTCACCCATCACTAAAACATAAGCATGATCCCTGCCTTATTTTTTCTTTCATTTTCAGTGATAACCCTCATTATAATTTGACTAAATAAAAATAAGGCAATTGTCATGGGAATCACATCACTGTAAAAAAAATCTCCACAACTCACTCAAGTCCCCATTCATACAATAGCATAGGATTTATATCTGTTCACCACATTTAACTCTTGATCTGAAATTCACAGGGTGGAGTAAACACTAGTGTCCGACACGGAGGGATATATGTTAAAGCTGTCATACCTAAAGGAGCTGCTGAACTTGATGGACGGATACAGAAAGGTACATTTTCTTCACAATTTAAAGTAAATTTAAAAAAAAAAGAATCAATATTAAGACACTTTTGTCATCAGGTGATCGTGTTATGGCAGTTAATGGAAAGAGTCTGGATGGAGCTACTCATCAACAAGCAGTGGAAGCACTTAGAGATACTGGGCAGGTGAGGTGACAAATGGTCAGGCTGTGTTAAAGAGGACACGTTAAGCTTTATCTGGTACTTTATAACATATGTAGATCACCATTCTACATTTAGTTTAGTGTAAACTACAATATTGATCTTAAACTGCGTAATAATAATAATAATTGGGACCTCTGAGTTCCTTTTCTGTAGCTAGTTGCAGATTTTCATTTATATTTCATTAGGATTTTTGAAGAATGGCTATTCATTTTTCGAATACTCACAATTTGGTACAGAGCTCTGGGTAGATATACGGTCTATGGTAGGGATACTGGGTAGGTGCAAACAATAATTTTGAGAGCAAGATTTCTCAACCATGCTTGAATAAACCCAAATACATCTTTGTAAACTAATGACAAGGAAACACCATTATAACATGGGTAAAACTCATTAAAGTCAATTTTGCATAGTATGTGCCTATTTAAGTATAATTTTCTGCTATATATATATATTTTTTTTTACAGAAAGTGCATTTGTTACTTGAAAAGGGTCATCCTCCTGTAGACAGCCTGCATGCCCCTGTGACTCCTCAATTTACACCACCTGTTGGGCCTACCAATGAGCAGAGCACAGGACAAGCAAACAGACAAGACTACAGCTTTGTTACAGAAGGTGAGTAAATAAAGAGCATATAAGAAGGGGGGCATCAGGCAGTATATTTGTAGTCACTATTTTCCATGTTTATGCCCTAACAGAAAACATGTTTGATGTGACACTTTTGAAAAACACATCAGGGTTAGGCTTCAGCTTCAGTAGAGAGGAGAATGTTCCAGGAGAGCCTCCTGGTTCTAGCATGGTTCGTGTGAAAAAACTCTTTCCTGGACAACCTGCTGCAGAAAGTGGCCGTATTAGGGTTGGGGATGTCATTTTAAAAGTCAACCAGACCCCACTCAAAGGACTTTCTCAACACGTAGGAAAAACATTTTAATCACTTGTATTTTCTTTAAGAATCATGCCATGATTGTTGGGTGTTGATTGTGTACAAATATAGGAGGTGATTTCAGCGTTAAGAGGAACAGGACAAGAGGTGACTTTGCTTATCTGTAGACCTGAACAAGGCATACTTCGTGAAGTGGACACAGCTTTGGTCAGAATATTGCACCATCTCAAACAATATGTTGCACTTATTTATCTTAAACTGAGAATTTTTTTATTTCAGACTCCTATGTCATCACCCAGAAAAGTACCAGGATCCAAAGCTGATCCCACCTTGCTTTTGAGCAAAATCACCACATCTCCAAGAACACAAGCAAAAAACACTTTGGTAGAGGATGCACTAGAGAGACTGCAAAAAACCCCTGTCCGTCAAAACAGCTACAGTGATAGCACCGATGGAGATGAAGAGATTGAGGAAGCGTTTAGTCCAAGCATACACAAATGGGACCGCAGTGTTTATCAGAATCCCAGTAGCAGCCTTGCCCTGGGGGGTTTCAACAGCTCTGGTCAGATGGATGACAGCACCCATTCTGCCTTTTACTCTCCAAATCTATCAGTCACAAGACTGGATCTAAGTAAAAGGTACTGGGTCTTTTCACTTGTTAAATTTTATTCAGTAGTTTATTTATTGAAATTAACTGTGAATAAGAAGTGCAGAGGGTTAGTCTATTCTAACCTATTTAGTCTAATCTATTTAGATATACTGTGGTCATTATTATTAGTAGTTCCTTTATTTTTTAGCACTATTATATATAGGAGAATGTCTCCATTTGTGCAAAATGGTGCCAGAGTGAGATCTCAGGATCAGTGTATTTTTAATGGTTGTACACAATTTCTAGTATTTTTTCTATTACTCCATTACTATTTCTCTTTGTATAGAAGCCCTTCATCTCCACTACCAGCTGATATAGATTGTCCTGAGCCGATGGTTTCCTCTCCAACTGGCCCAAGTCCAGATCCACTGCCCCCTCCTCTACCACATCCTCTAAATCTGACTCTCTCGGCCAATGGTCAGGATGCGGATGAATATGTGCCGGTAAATTGCATTAATTACTATGAAGGTGCATTTTCCACCCCAGTATCTTTTATGCAGATACACAAGATATCTCAGATAATATTTGAAACTTAAGATTTTTAAACTGACCTGAACACAACATAACTGCCCTCTGCCAACACCTTATAATAACAGGCAGCAATATAAATTATTTATTTACACATGGTTTCCCTTTTTTTAGGAGGTGGAGCTTAATGTATCTTTGTTGAAATCAGAGAAAGGCAGTCTAGGCTTTACTCTCACCAAAGGAAATGATCATGGATGTTATATTCACGACATAGTGCAAGACCCAGCCAAAGGAGATGGCAGGCTCAGACCAGGAGACAGGATGATAACGGTATGACATTTGACCTATTCAGTGTCTGTATTTACAATTATACAGTCTAAAAAATGTTTTCTTTTTTAGGTGAACAACACAGATGTCACAAATATGGGCCACACTGAAGTTGTCAATCTTGTGCGGGCAGCCCCTCGAGTTGTTGATTTAGTGGTAGGGAGAGTCCTAGAGGCTCCAAAGCCACCTTTTGAAGCCCATCTGCTGCCTGATATCTGTTTTAAGGGCACCCAACAACCACTGGGTAAAGTATTATAATATTTTACCATGCAACATTTTCAAATAGTCAGAAAGTCTAGTTTCTTAGTTTCTTCATTCAGATTGTAACACTATGAATAAATGCCTACTGTATTCTTACAGGATTAGCATTAGATGGTGGCAGTGACAGCCCGTATGGAGTTTTGTTTGTTAAGGACATAATCCCTGGATCTTTAGCATCTGAAGAAGGTAGTTTGCGACCCTTGGACCTCGTCCATTACATCAATGGGGCTCCAACTCAGGAGTTAACTCTCAGTGAGAGCAATAGGCTGCTGGAACTCTCCTTCAGTGAACTCATTATCAAAGCTACACGGTAATCACCTCTGACCAAGACCATTAAACACAGTCAAAATATAAGGAGTCACTAACATTTATTCTAAATTAATATGGGAATTAAAGGAATATTCACATGACTTGTTTATTTTTTTTAAAGGGACGGAAAGCCTGTTTCTCCTGCACAAAAAAGTATCCCTTTTCTCAACAACAATATCAGCCCCAAAGTTTCATCAGGTGTTAATGGTATATTTTAGGTCTTTTTTCCCTATTAAAAGAAAAAAAAAAATGTATTTTTTGTGTTTGTCATGTTTATGTTTGTCATTGTAGGTTTCCTCAAAGTAGATGCTCCAAGAGAAACTGATTTTTTTTCATCCCTTTGTCCCGCAGAGGTGAATATATAGAGATGTATTAATTAAAATATTAGCTTGACCACTGTGAACATGACAGCTTTGTTCTGATGTAGGAGGAAACTATACACATTGACCTGGATAAGCCTTTGTCTGGGGGCTTGGGGTTCTCAGTGATTGGAGGAGAAAGGGGGATCTTTGTTAAGTCCATCACTCCTGGAGGAGTAGCTGAGGCATCGGGAAAGCTGCAAATTGGAGACAGATTGTTGAAAGTAAATTATTAGTTTTATGTTTTATAATAGCAAATTATTTGGAATTGCTTTTAATTGATATAATTTGTCTTGTGTTGTTTTAAGGTAAACAATGAAATGATGACAGGGGTGTCTCACACCAAAGCTGTCACCACTATCCGCAAAACCAAAGGCCTTGTACATCTCATGGTGTCCAGGCCTCCAGAGCAGAACCCATCTTATTCACCAGTCAATTCAGACAAATGCAATGGAGCTACAGGTATATGCTGTTGGAGAGTGAAAAAATTCAAATCAGTCCTGGTTACTTCATTATTCTTCTGTTGTCTAGATTTGAGTGCAGAATATGGCATGAAGAGCAAGCCTTCTCCTCCCCCCCTGGATGGATCCAAATCAAGTGGCTATCCTGAGTTACCGCCTATAGGTATTATAGGTATATTTTATCTTGCAGAATAGGCATAAGTTTAGTTTCCCTAAAAATAAACTTTTTCAGATTATGATGATGGCTCGCTTGACCAGAATAAGGAGATGGACCAAAGCACAGAACTTTCAGAAGATACTGACTGTGACGGTTCCTCTCTACCAGAGGACTCACCTAAGGTTTCCATAAATGATGTTCAATGTTGTTGATCTGTTCATCTCTATTCTCGATCACTGATCAAACTGATGAACTTTTAGAATCATCGCAGCATGGAATGGCAGGAGGAGAGTGTAGATGATCCACTCGATGAACCGTAAGTACTGTAGACTCCAACAGATGTTCAATTTCTTTTACAAAAATTACACATTTTTAGTTGTTTCAGTTTTTTGAGTGCTGGGCATGCTGATGAAGATGATATCACATGGGGTAGTGATGAGCTGCCTATTGAAAACATGACATCTAGTGATGGTAAGAAGAATTGCATATGTTGTAGCTGCTGTTAGTTTACAATTCTAATTTCTGTTCAATTTTTTATCTAACTTCAGATGGACCAATCATTACAGAGGACGAGCTGACCTCTTTACCCCTTGTTAAAGTGGTCCCTGATGGCCAGTACACTGGCCTTAAACTCAGCTCTGTGGTTCGCACAATGAGGGGACTTTTAGAGCAAAAAGTTCCACTGCAGGAGTTTGAAGTAAGTATAATATAGTTTAAAACAAAACTCCGTTTTATGTTTTGTTAAATTCATGTGTTTTATTTACAGAATCTACAGAATCTTCAGCCCTTGGATGATTGTTTAATTGGTCAGACAAAAGAAAACAAGAGAAAGAATCGCTATAAGAATATTGTTCCTTGTAAGAAATCATTGCATAGAAATTGTATCAATTTTAAAATATGTTTTACTGTTTGTTGTTTTAACAATCCTTTTGTGTTTTTAGTCGATACAACTCGTGTCCTTCTGGGGAAAGATGGCGGTTACATTAATGCCAACTTCATCAATATGCCTGTCAAAAATGAGGACTTCATGTATATAGCCTGTCAGGGACCCCTGCCCACAACTCTGGGTGACTTTTGGCAAATGGTTTGGGAACAGAAGTCCAATGTGATAGCTATGATGACCCAAGAAGTAGAGGGAGGCAAAGTGAAATGTCAGCGTTATTGGCCAGACACACCGCGGACAGCTGAGATGGTAGATGATCGATTACAAATCACCCTCATTAAGGATCAACATCTTGATAATTTTGTCATCCGGCTCATTGAAGTTAAAGATATACAGGTAAAGTGATGAAAGTGTATATATTAATATTAGCCTAGTTGGTACATGATGATATTTAAATTGAATACAAATTATATTTTCTTCTCAGACTAATGAAATTCAACATGTGACCCATCTCAATTACACTGGCTGGCCTGACCATGGAACTCCCTCTCAACCTGAGCAGCTGCTAACATTCATTTCCTACATGAGACACGTTCATCGATCGGGGCCCATCATCACACACTGCAGTGCTGGTATCGGCCGCTCTGGCACCCTCATCTGCATAGACGTTGTTCTGGGACTCATCAGTAAAGATGCTGACGTATGTACCAGTTAATACACTGTGATCTATGAGGATGTTGCACATGAAGTACTCAAAGCTTTCCTATTTTTCAGTTTGATATCTCTGATGTTGTAAGAAACATGAGACTTCAGAGACACGGGATGGTTCAGACTGAGGTGAGTGTAAGTTAATTTTTTCTATTGTCATTGTTGTATTTTTTAATTATGTACTTTTATGCTTTTATACAGGATCAATACATTTTCTGCTATCAAGTCATTCTTTATGTCCTTCGATGCCTTCAAGCAGAGGAAAAAATCTCAGGATAATAATATAACTTAACCTGTTTGTTGTTGCTCTTTCTACTAGACTGCAAAACCTATTGGATTAATGACACACAGTGGATATAGGCAAATGTTGCCAGTGTAAAAAATGCCTTGTTCTGTATGAAAGTTGACCATGATTTATTTTCTGTATGCCTTTTTCATCTGCTGCTCTTCCTTTTATTTGTATTTTTCCAAACTGCTGTTTAATTATCTACAAAAGAATAGCCTACAAATTTAAAAGAATTATGAACATGATCAGTGGCTGTATATTTTAAGAGGAATTTGTGTTTTAAATCCTATTTTAATGCTGGAACATGCCTTGACAAGATACTATCAGTATTTGCTTTGTAAATGTATTATAAGCCTATAATATTGCCTATTGCATGAGGTGATGAGATTAAAGTGTAAATACTGAGCTCCAGAAACTCAAACTGGATATAGTTTGGATAAAAAAAATGCCATGTACAGAATTTTTTTTTTTTTTTTTAAACATGTAAATCAATTGTAATCCTTCTCTTTTAAAAAAAAATAAAAATAAAAAACCATGCACATTTAGGTAGCAGGAAATGTCACTTTAGTAATTATCCTGTGTAAAAAGATACATGCTGTGATACATATTTAATAAAAATGTAATACATAACTTAATGTGTATTCATTATGCATGTTTTAGAAAGCAAATAAATTGCAAATATTCAACAGGAAAGTGCAGTTAATGGTTATATAAAATAAGCCTAAATAAATATCTTACAACTGCGCATTTCCATCATAAAACTACATATCCCACTAGCACAGCGGGCACAGAGAGGAAATGACAACATACCCGGATGTGATGACAGAGCTGGTCTTAAAAATACATGGCAGCATACAGGTTGACCACGCTTGTCTGTTTAGTGTAGTTTTTAAATTACGTTATATTCATAAAACGTGTGTGACATACTCTAATCATGTCTGGCCGACAAAACAATAAGTTACCAAACAATCTGCCTCAGTTACAGAATCTTATAAAGAGAGATCCACAGTCGTACATTGACGAGGTAAGTGTAAATTCCGAAACGACCAGGCTACCACTTACTGTTATTGGTGAGCTTTGTGTTCGTCTTTTGCAGTTTTTACAGCAATACAGGCATTATCAATCCAATATTCAGATCTTCAAACTACAGCCAGACAAACCAAATAAGGAGCTGGCGGAGCTAGTCATGTTTCTTGCGCAGGTATATTGACATTTATGATTTTAGCCAAGTAGCCATGTGTAAAACAACCGTTTTCCGTTCAGGTTGGCCACTGCTACTTCGAACACATGTCAACTTTTCCTCAAGAGCTGTCTGAGATGCTGCTGGCTTATCATACAGTCCTGGAACCAGATCTGAGAATGGTAAGCACAGGAACACACAATATTTAGTTTAAATATTATTCATTTTTGTTTTGTACATAATATGATTTGCATAATAGACATTTTGCAAAGGATTAATTCTCCTGAGAAACAAAAACCTGATCAGCCCATCCGGACTCCTTGAGCTCTTCTTTGAGCTATTAAGATGCCATGACAAACTACTCAGAAAGGTATTGATATTAAAACATACTTAATACTCACAATCACTGTTTTGTGGTCTAATGGTGTTGTTTTTTTCACTTTACAGACACTGTACACACACATTGTAACAGATATTAAAAACATTAATGCTAAACATAAAAACAATAAAGTTAACACCGTAAGTCCTTTTTAAACATATTCCTATTTTCCCTAGCAACACTTGCTAATTGCATTACTGTTCTGATTCAGACATTGCAGAACTTTATGTATACCATGCTAAGAGACAGTAACCCAATCGCAGCAAAGATCTCCCTAGATGTTATGGCAGAGCTGTACAAAAGAAACATATGGTTGGTTGTTTATTTTCACTTGTTTAAAGTTTCTAAATTAAAACTTGCAGTTGATTACTCCATCAATGCTACTTTTCTAGGAATGATGCAAAAACAGTGAATGTCATAACAACAGCATGCTTCTCAAAGGTGACAAAGGTATGACATTCTGTTAAAAATGTATAATAATATTAAAACTAAAATACTCAAAATAAACCCACTTTTCATTATGTTTCTTTAGATTCTTGTAGCAGGTCTTAAGTTTTTCCTTGGTAAAGATGAAGATGAGAAAAACGAAAGTGACTCTGATTCAGAGGCAAGTTTCAAAGTTTGTTTTAAGAGAATGTGAACGGACAACACAGGCACATGCACATGCACAGGCACTAATAATACCCCTGCATTTTTCTTCAGACCGAAGGACCATCAGCCAGAGACCTCATGATCAGATACTCAACTGGTAAAAAAAGTTCCAAAAACAAAAAGAAAATGGAAAAAGCAATGAAAGTTCTTAAGGTAAAATATTCTATATGTATTTATTGGTCAAAGTAAGATCATGTATATAATGTCTGCTCTCTACCTGTTTAGAAACACAAGAAAAAGTCAAAAGCTGAAGTCTTCAATTTTTCTGCAATTCACCTGATCCATGATCCTCAAGGTAATTTCACATCCGTTGTCCAGACTCCACAACCTGTTTACAATTCTTGGTTGTCCGTTTCCATTTTAATTGATCATTGGTAGCCTAACAACTATGATTTCATTACCACTCCATGATCATGGTTACTTGGCAGGAGTGTAGCACATTTTAGTGAACTTCTAAATATTATCAGTCTTGGGTGGCTCCAGTTGTTCTGTAAAATCTTCAGGCAAATAAAAGTTGATTTGGGGAAGCATCATAAGAGCAGAGTGCAAAGAGGAATCAAACTTTTGCTAAATCCAGTTCAGAGAAAAGCTTCCCTCTGCTCTGTTTCAAATATCACACATTCTATATTTCTGCTCAGGCCCCTTTATGTTTATCAGTGTTGCCATGTTTGTTTTAATTTGTTTAGGTACTTAACCACAACACTGCTCTGTGTGTGTTAAAGTTGTCTATATGTAGTTATCATCAAAAGCTTATTTCTGCAGATTTTTCTGAAAAACTCCTGAAACAATTGGAAAGCTCCAATGAGCACTTTGAAGTGAAGATTATGATGATGGAGCTTATATCCCGACTTGTTGGAATCCACGAGGTAATTAAATGATTTGTGACGTAAGGAAAATTTAGACTTATGAATGTAAAGGGGTTTTAAAATACAAATAATCAGTAATAAAACAACTTTCTTTGTGCAGCTTTTCCTCTTCAATTTCTATCCATTTATACAGAGGTTTCTCCAGCCACATCAAAGGGGTATGCATTTTTTATTCCTTACTTCAACAAGGAATAATCTTACTCACCTATCTGTTGTCTTTTTTCCAGAAGTGACAAAAATATTACTTTGTGGAGCTCAAGCATCCCATTCACTTGTCCCACCAGAGGTTGTGTTTTATGAGCTTCTGTTGTCTTGTATAACTTAGTCACATAATGAAACATTTCCTTATTTTTATTATTCCACCTTAGATCATTGAACCAATGATCATGACTATTGCTAACAACTTTGTGACTGACAGAAACTCGGGCGAAGCCATGACTGTTGGGTAAACCATATTTGTCTTAACTGTTAAACACATGTATTGACCTCATTGCCAAAGATATAATATTGATCTTATTGTGCACCTCAGGATCAATGCCATCAAGGAAATTGTAGCCCGCTGTCCACTGGCCATTAATGAAGACATGTTACACGACTTGGCCCAGTACAAAACTCATAAGGATAAGAGTAAGTAATAAAAAAATAGGATTTATCTAGTTGAACAAGATTTGTGTATAATCTGCACATATTGCAGATGTGATGATGTCGGCCAGAGGTCTAATTCAGCTGTTTAGAAACCTCAATCCACAAATGCTGCACAAGAAAGACCGGGTAAGCAATACATGTAATGTTTTTACATATTTTGTAGTTTGGGGATAAATTATTTATTGAGACATTTGTAAATCTGGAAAAAAATAAAGGTACACTACTTTTTATGTTCATTGTCTATAATTGTTTTTTTCTTGACATAACATAAGTATTAATTTATACATTTTAATACTTACCACACTTACTTACCTTACCTTTTTCTCAGGGGAAACCCACAGAAGCATCTGCAGAAGCTAAAATAAAAGATTATGGGGAGCTGGAGGCCAAAGACTATATACCTGGAGCTGAAGTTCTTGAGCTGGAGGAGAAAAAGGAGGATAAGGGAGCAGAAGGCCAGTTTATATACTGACATCCTTCTAATTCACAAAATATCATGTTGTCATTAACATAAGGGGGTATTGACGTTACAGGTGATCAGTCAGATGGCTGGGAGAGTGCTAGCATTAGTGATGATGATGAAGAAGGTGAGTGGGTAGATGTTCACCACTCATCTGATGAAGACACAGAGATTACTGAGAAACTGAAGGCAATACCTGTGGAGGAAAGACAAGCCATGGCAGCAGCAGTCAGTGGCCGTAGACTTCTCACTCAGGATGAGTTTAAGAAAATCCGTTTGGTTCAAATGGCTAAAGAAGTCAGTGCTGCACCAGGCAAAGCCCAGAAGAGGAAAATGATTGATATAGACGAGGAGGAGGAGAGGTGAAGGAGCATGTTTAAATATTTAGATTTTAAGGCTCATCCCAATTGTTATAATTTAGTATCAGTGATCAATATCAATATCTGTTTTTCAGTGGGGAAATTTTAACACTAAGGAATATTGAAAAACTTCATAAGAAACCAAAAGCTGATAAAGAAACAAGACTTGCAACAGCAATGGTAAAAATAAAAAATAAAAAAAGTGTGTGCGTGTGTGTGTGCGTGCATGCGTGCGTGTGAATAAGAGAGAGCGAGATGGCTAGAGAGAGATGATATGAATAATGAATATACTTGACATGCGTAATGTACTTGTGTCATATGTATAGGCTGGAAGGACTGATAAAAAGGAATTTATCAGAAAGCGGACTAAGCTGAACCCACATGCCAGCACCAGCAACAAGGAGAAGAGAAGAACTAAAAACTTTATGATGATGAGACACAGTCAGAATGTTCGGACCAAAGGCAAACGTTCCTTCAGAGAAAAACAGGCAAGTTGTTTTTTTACACATACAAAATAGTTACAAATAATTATTTATTCTTTATGGTTTATGTAAATGCATATTTTTGTGGGTTTTTTTTTTGTTTTTTTCAGATTGCATTACGGGATGCACTTCTGAGGAAACGAAAGCATAAGTAAATTTTTGAAAACATGAATGATCAATGAATTGATTATATATTTTTTATTCAGCATCTGTCTAAATATAGCATTCAGATTTCAAATAAACTGTAATAAAATGCATACATGTTTGATGAATTGAGTCGCCCCCTTTCTGTCCAGTTTAAGTTAATGAATACCAGTTTACTGGATAACATTATAACTGTGTTCTAGCAGTCATATGACAGTTTTGTGATAAAATCCAATAATTCAGTGTTATTTCCCCTTACACTGCAAATTCCTCACAGGTTACTGCCCCATCAAATTAAAACTTGTTATGCTAAGAAAATATGGGCCTGTGAAGTTGTATTTACCATAGTAGTAAAAGATCAATTTTGTCTTCACTGGATGCTAGAAATTAGGTCAGGGTTTGATATCCCATGGGGAAATAAAGCCTTGTGCTAAACATCTTGGGACAAAGAAAAATTGCATCAAGCACTGCATACAGGGCATACAGGTGATAAAAGTACTACTGTTGAATCCTGTGTAATTTTCCCAACCAGATTTAACAGAGTGGTGCAATGCCAATCTGCTTATTGCGCTGTGTAACTAAGATGTCACAGACAGCAAAAAACATAGTGTTATTATTTACAAAGAGACCATAACACTTTGTGAACGTCCATTGCCTGCAATTCTCAGATTTCTCCTGTTCCACTTATGTAGAATATAAAACTGACTACATTACCCAGAATGCATTAAGGCATCACAACAAACGTGCTAACGCCGAACATCACAGAAAAGAAGCCGGGCAGAGTAATTCTTGCTGCGACATGAGGTATCTACGATTGTTTGCAATTATATTAGACAAGCACTTTCTATTATTTAAACGCCTTTACGCTTCATTTGGCTTGGGAGAAGTTATTTGTTAATGTATCCATCCTCGCGAGTTAGCGTGGGCCGTGGTGTTATCGGCCATTAGCCTGTGTGAGCTAAACTGCCATTTTTAACGCTATATCTGAAAATATTTTCATTTGCGTGTGTATGTGAACTGTGTGTGCGAAACATAACTTCTTTCATACAGTAAAAGATGACGGTATTAAGTTCCAGTTTCACAAATTGTATGCATGCACTATATCGTACATCTATCTCGAGCTGTGCACTGTCCATATCATACACTATTACGATTACACTGAATTAGTAAACAGCCTTATGGAGCCTAAAGTCAAGTGTCTTTTCAGTAAAGACAACTTCTGCTAAAGGAACGTATTGAATACATATACACATATTGTCACAGTGATCTTTTGGGAAAACAAGTTCTGTTGGACAGTGCGTATCTTACAGAATATTCCCCATGCACGTACCCAGTCGAAACGGCGATGTTGGGGCTTGAATTCTGAAGAAGTGGAAAATATAAAGTGTTCAACTAGTGATTTTGCTGAAATTTCAAACTGGTACTCAGTAGTTCCATGCACCTGACAAGTTAATTTTTTATTAGGGAATATGTTTTTCAGAATCGCCCAAAAGCTTTTAATTTCTTTCAAGAAATAAATGTGTTTTTTTTTCTTTCATCATAGGTGCTGTTTTGTCTAGGCAGCTATGGCACCGGGCGATATGGTGCCAGACCATGCCAAACAAGTAAAGTCCAAGGAGAAGCGTCCTGGAAATAGAACTTCTAAAGCAGAAAGTGAGACTGATGGGTCATTTGTCTTTGAGGCACATGAGGCCTGGAAGGACTTCCATAACTCCCTCAGGCATTTCTATGAAGTGGGGGAACTCTGTGATGTGACACTGAAGGTCAGTCTCTCATTTTTAAACTAGATATATTTACATTTACTTCTCAACTCTGAACTTATGATTTTGTAAACATAAAATATTTCTTATCTGTCCTAAATGTATGTAGGATTTTAAAAAATGATTGTCCAATCAGCAAAGGCTATTCCTTCAATTATGCAACAAACTATTTAAAAATTGACCAACATCACAGATCACAATACAGTTTGTAGGGGTTATCTTATCTTCTGTGCAAAAACAACAATATGCACAACAGCTTTTGTGTATGCATTATGTATAAAGGTATGTTAAGACTTGTTGTGATGCTAAAAATATTTCTCATTTCATTTTTATAGGTTGGCAGCAGGCTGATCCCATGCCACAAACTAGTGCTTGCATGTGTGATTCCATACTTCAGGTATGTGCTGTTATTGATTGTGGGTGAGAGTAGAGCTTGGTGATTCAGATTAAAATTAAAATGCAGATTTTCAAACAAATAGTTTTGTTTCGATTAATCGATTTAATTGCTTTTTTGCCCAGCCCTAGGTAATGTGTTTTAATGCAATCATGTTTGGATTTTTCTTTTAACTTCAGAGCCATGTTCTTGTCGGAGATGTCTGAGGCGAAGCAGGACCTGATAGAAATAAAAGATTTTGATGGTGACGCCATTCAGGACCTTGTACATTTTGCCTATTCCTCCAAGCTGACTTTAACAGTGGACAATGTGCAACCACTGCTGTATGCAGCATGTATACTTCATGTGAGTTACTTAAAGTCCTCATGGCTAAATGTTGCCTCCTTTATATTTCATTATTATTTGTATATTGAAAACATTCCATTACACTTTAGGTTTTGTAGTAGGTAGTATTGAAATTTGAAATACTTAGTAATCATAATTAGTTACTAACAGTCATTTTCCTGACAGGTGGAGTTAGTTGCACGAGCGTGTTGCGAGTACATGAAGGCTCATTTCCATCCTACAAACTGCCTTGCAGTGCGCACCTTTGCTGAAAGCCACAACCGTGTGGACTTGATGGATATGGCTGACCGCTATGCATGTGAGCATTTTAAAGAGGTGGTGGAGTGTGAGGACTTTATTTCTGTTTCGCCCCAGCACTTGCGCACTCTTCTCTCCTCCAATGATCTAAATATCCACTCAGAGACACAGGTATACAATGCAGCTGTCAAGTGGCTTAAAGCCAACCCACAACATCACGAGGCCTGGCTGGACCAGATTATGTCTCAGGTCAGTAAGACAAGAGGTTGTATGTGTTTTCTTGTCTTTATTAGCCCATAAATATAGTTTATCTAGGAACTTGTTACATATGTAACCAATTTTACAACCTCTGTGTTTTCATGTCTTTTAGGTGCGCCTGCCATTGCTCTCTGTGGAGTTTCTAACAGGAACTGTGGCCAAGGATGAAATGATCAAAGGTAACCTAAGCTGTCGGGATCTTTTGGATGAAGCAAGGAACTACCACCTCCACATGAGCAACAATGTGGTGCCAGACTTTGAATACTCTGTACGCACTGTGCCACGGAAGCACACTGCAGGTTGTTTTTACATATATCTGGACACAATTACACAATCAGTATTTTGTTAATCAATTAAAGTTATTTAACTTCCTATAAATTCCTAAAATGGCATTGTTTTGCACTCCTCAGGCGTTTTGTTCTGTGTTGGAGGTAGAGGAGGTTCTGGTGATCCATTTCGCAGCATTGAATGTTACTCTATTACGAAGAACAGTTGGTTTTTTGGTCCAGAGATGAACAGCAGGCGGCGTCATGTCGGGGTAATTTCTGTAGGAGGTAAGTTGATTAAGGTTATAAAAAAATCACATAAATAAAATTTTTGTCTGTCATTAATTTTTACTTTCTAGGCAAGGTTTATGCTGTTGGTGGCCATGATGGTAATGAACATTTAGGAAACATGGAGGTGTTTGACCCACTCACCAATAAGTGGATGATGAAAGCCTCTATGAATACCAAGAGGTACAGTATCAGAGTGTAGCCAAAGATGTTTGACTTTTCGCACATAGCACCCTGAGCACCTGTTGACTGTGTTGTGCAGGAGAGGTATTGCACTGGCAGCACTTGGCGGTCCCATCTATGCTATTGGGGGTTTGAACGACAATTCTTGTTTCAACGACGTGGAGCGATATGACATTGAGAGTGATTGCTGGAGTTCTGTGGCTCCCATGAATACCCCTCGTGGTGGAGTGGGCTCTGTGGCTTTAGGGGTAAGACTGAACTTTGTCACTGGGCTATTTAGTACAACTGCTTTATGTAACCCTGTGCCTTTTGCCACCTCCATAGAGCTATGTCTATGCAGTTGGGGGCAATGACGGTGTGGCGTCACTTTCCAGTGTGGAGCGATTTGATCCCCACCTCAATAAGTGGTCTGCAGTGAGTGAGATGGGCCAAAGGCGAGCCGGAAATGGAGTTAGCAAACTTAATGGATGTCTTTATGTAGTAGGTAAGTTGTATAAAACTGCTGATCAGGAGAAAAGTTCGGTTTGTAGATGTCAGGTTACTATTTTTTTTATTACAGAGCTGAAACTGTCCAGTCATTCAGTGTTAATCTTGTTGTATCTATTAAGTTGCAATGTTGTTTATGATGCTGCATTACAGCACTTGCTTTAAAACTTGAATACTTACCAGTATTATTGTAAATTCACTAAACTAAAGGAAAATATTTTAAGCTATTTTTATTTAAATGTTTTATTATAATTTTGATAATGTACATGATTCATAACTGGTGTTACATTGCAAGATGCTTTACCTAAAATGCCATATCTCCATAAATGTAAAGATATCCTTTCTTTTATTTGCTAAGGTGGATTTGATGATAATTCACCTCTAAGTTCTGTTGAACGCTTTGACCCTCGAATGCACCGCTGGGAGTTTGTGTCTGAGCTAACCACTCCTCGGGGAGGTGTTGGAGTTGCTACTGTGATGGGAAGGGTGTTCGCGGTGGGAGGGCACAACGGCAACATCTACCTGAACACAGTAGAGGCATTTGAACCCCGGATGAACAGGTTAGGAGATAAATGATGAATAATATGAAAGAATCTAAACTGTGACTGAAAGTGCCTTTTGTGTCTAGATGGGAACTGGTGGGCTCGGTGTCTCACTGTCGAGCTGGAGCGGGGGTGGCAGTATGTTCCTCTCATGTGAGTCAGATCAGGGATGTGGGCCAGGGCTCCAGCAATGTGGTCAACTGCATGTGAGAATCCCCCAGGTGAAGCACAGCTGTCACATCAAACCCTTGCACAAGCACAAGCCACACAGCACAGAGGGACTATTTACGCTAAAGGCCTGTTTGTGAACATGCTCTTACATATACATACAGAAAAAGGAATTGTATATCATGTAAATGCATCCCAAACTGCTGCTGGTGGTATTTTACAATCTGTTGTGAACTATTTTATGTACTGTATTTGTCCTGCGTGGCTGCTATACATCATTTTGACTTGAGGGAAAGGCAAATGTAATGTTAAAATGTTAATATACAAATTGCTCTGTCTCAGAATGCCCCATGCTGAAAATTCAACACGACAATTTTACAGTTTTAGGTGCATGTGTACATTTTATAACATGTTTAGCCATATATTGCCTCAATAATTTATTTTTTGTTTTTTTGTTTTTATTGGCCTTGAGGATTTTGTTACATTTAGGCCATCATTTTGATGGAATCATTATTCTGTCTGTTAAACAGAAAGTTTATTCAAACTGCTGTCATTTCATTTTACATTAAGAGGCATAATGATTGTGCAGTAAAGGACTGAATAAAGCAATATATGTGGCACTGTTCAAACCCAATCCAGAAGAGTTCTTCATACAGACTTGTGTGGGATGATAGTTGGGCTGTCTTCAATATTAATCAGACTGCTTTTTGATATCTCTGCCAGTGCTTCTGTTCTATTTTAATAACAGACTCTTTGTATATAATTGGTGTATGTCATAGTCTTTAATATTCATATTCATGCAGTGTGCACTATTTTTCTAGAAAATGTAGATGTGACCTCTGAGTATATTTTTGTCTTAAATAGAAAACTAAACTGATGATGTAATTTTGTCACATTGTGATGATTTGCATTTACTAACTGCTTAAACTAAATGGTATTTGGAGTTTATATAGTGAGATAAATATGTGAATTGCACACAAAATATTACGTATCTCATTTTACAACTAGACTAATCTTGATGCAAAACAGAGTTTTGTAGATTGTTGCTGTTTTATATTGTATCTATAACATATACTTATTCTTTCCCTTGACTGCTTCCACATTTTGTCATTTACATCGTATTGTATAATAAAGTAATTTATAAGATGTTCACTAGTTTACATTTCTGTTACCCCAAACCTTCTCAGATCACATGTAGTTATTTACAACCCAAAACTCTTCACTTTGAGTTAACCCAGATGCAGAAGCTTTTAAAGCAGCCATTTAGCTGTCATTATACAGTAATACATCAGTTTCAGACCTGCTTTTATGGTTTTGGTAGGCCCTAATATAACGCAGCAATGAGAAACTTTTATTGGCATTTGACATGTTTTACTAGAGCAAATTTGAACTTTGGTAATGTAGTCATTTCAACCCATAAAAAATGCATCTGTTATAACATAATACTAGTTATTTGTAAATTATGAAAACACATTACACTGTTCAAAGTTTGAATGTATGTAATACTTATTTTAAAGTTAAGGTTCTTTAGGGAAATCCTTTTTCTTCTTTTGCATTACAATAAAAGTAATTGTAATAGGCCTGCAAAGATAACAAACATGCCATATATTTAATCTGAAAATATGATAATATTGAGATTAATTTATACTACTTCTGCAATACCCTTAAAGCAGGATAATCCCAGTAAAACTTTTTCAAAGCAAATCACATGAAACATAATATGGACAGCATTGTACTATTTATATTATAAATAGTACAATGAAACACTCGTAATTAGATATAGTATCTAGAACTTGTTACATAAATAATTAAACCACCTACAACTCAAATGTTGTATTATAGGCCTAATACTAAATAAAATGAAGAAAAATGTCCCCACTAGTGTGAAGAAAAGGTACATGTGATGAATATTGAGCTTGAAAAATATTGTCCATCTATCTTATACTGAGTGATAATCACAGTAGCAATTATTGTGACTGGTCTACTATATAATTTCTGTATTAATTCACATGTAAAATTATCATTAACATTATAAAAAGTCCTTTTAACAATTTAAAGCACCTGTTTAGTAACAATCCTTTGTCCAATAATCCAGGTCAATTGAGTCATCAGTGTTTTACAGGTTCTGGACTCTGGACAGATGCTGAAAAGTGGCTGAACGCAGCAGCTGATGCTCAGAAGTTAGAGGACTTGGGACCAGACTCACCTTAGTTACTGTCTCAGTTTGTTCTCTTCCTATGATCTGCTACTGCTATTTCTCCGCACCATTACTTTTTTATTCAGCATCCTACTTTGTGCTAGGCTGGAGCAAAATAACAAATGTAAATGTAGAATGTGCTGAGGAGCCTCTTTCGCTGAAGAGTAAAAATGAACAGGAAAACTATTCTGCAACTGTTAAGCCTTGCTGCTCTTTTGGCCAGTGGTAGGTCTCACTATTAATTATGTTCTTTATTTAGTTGTGGCCATAATGCTGATAGTATTTTGTTTTATTGCATTACAATACCATGCATGCCCTAATGTAATTTAATAGATTGTTTATTTAAGTGGTTCTATGAAGATTTTTGCTGTAGGGGTTTCTAATAAAGTTCAATAAAGAGTTCTGAGCTTGTTAAAGTCACACATCACCAAGTGTTTTAAGACTATTTTAATGATAATTGTCCTAAATGTTCTCAAATTAATAATGAGAACAATGAGAATGACATATTTGTTTGTGGAATTCAACATATTTTGTCAGATAATTTCTTCATTTATTGTTTATTGTTTATAAAGACATTTTAGCATATTTTCTTAACTTGTATGGCCCATAATACATTTTATTTTTTTCAGCCAATAGTGTATGTCGCACAGGCTGGAGGGAGTATGAGAGTAAATGTTACTTCTTTTCCACTGATACAAAGTCATGGGCAGAGGCTAATAATATCTGTCAGCGGCAGCACTCCCACCTCGTGAGCATTCAGGACATCCATGAAAGGGTGAGACTATCATTAAATATCAGCAAAATGTCTTGCATATTATTATATTTGTACTACAGAGTGACAGTGCCATAGTCTGTCAACCTTATCCAAAGTCTGTCAACCTTATCCAAGTTACTGGACACGCTATTCAAGTATAAATTTGCCAGATCGCGGTGGGATTGGTTGTTTTTTTAAATCCCAAACAGAAAGGGTGAAGCTAAATAAATGTTGTTTAATGTTCTTTTGTTTTCTTAGCTTTGGCTAAGGACACAACTGGCCTCTGAGATCTACTGGATCGGCCTAACTGATCAGATCACAGAAGGTGTGTGGGAGTGGACTGATGGCACTACTTTTATTCAATACCTATCGTAAGTCTACAACCATAAGCTTAACTGGCATTAACTTTGAAGTTAGACTCAAAGTGATCTTGTTGTAGATACTGGATGCAGGGCCAGCCTGACAACTGGAATGACAATGAGAATTGTGGCCAAGTTGTGGGATATAGTAACGGGCAGTGGAATGATGAGAACTGTGATGTCAAGAGGAAATATATTTGTAAATATATTGAAGGTAGACAAAAAACTTAATTTTAAGTAATGATTTAATTTTTAAATGCATTTTTATACAACATTCATGTTCCCATTATAATTGTAGCCTTTTTGATTGTTTTTTTCATCACATGCATCCTTGCTTTTCAGAAAACCCTATCCCACGGTGTGACCTGGCCAGTGGGTGGTTCTCATATGGCTCTTACTGCTACAAGCTAAAAGCTGACACAAGAAAGAGCTGGGCAGAGGCCAGACATGACTGTTTGGAGGATGGGTCTGATCTGGTGTCCATTATGTCTTCAGAGGAAGAGCAGTATATAGTGGGAAAACTGGACTCCTCCTATACTGATCTCTGGATCGGACTGTCTACCCTGGTGAGAGGGGTACTGTAGTTTATTTATTTGTGTTTAATATGTTTATATCACATTTCTTTGTGTTGGTTTTCAGAAGTGCAACAAGATCTCATGTCAAGTTGAAGCAGGAAACACACAGTTTGCCTGGTCTGATGCTCAAGCACTGTCATTTCAAAATTGGGGTGAGAACGAACCTTCTCCGTAAGTAAACATATCTAATTTAAATATAATATAGAAGAAAATAGAAGCATTGAAAAAGGTGTCTTCTTTGTAGAGATCCTCAAGTAGGTTCATGTGCGGCCATCATCAAAGATCCATCAGAGCAATATGGGAAATGGAGGTCACATTTATGTCGGTATGAGCGTCCGTACATGTGCAAACGACCCCTGAATAGTAAGCACTTTAGCCATTTTCATTTTCAGAACATCGTTTTGTTGATATTGGATTCATATTTCTTTGTCGACAGCACTCTGTCCTTCCGGCTGGCTGAGTTTCAATGGAAGCTGTTACTGGTTGGTCAGTAACATCAACCTTCTGACAACCTGGCATGATGCATTCACAAAATGCTCTGACATGGGGTCCCACTTGCTTATTATAAACAGGTAACTTATAATATTGTAATAGTGTATTTACTTGAGCCCATCGAAAGGCTTGTCTAGTTTTCAAGGGAGTCCTTGTCCTTTTATCATATAATATAATATAGACTGGTAATATTATGTCCAATTTCTGTTTTAGCCAAGAGGAACAGTACTTTATCAATGGAAAACTCCCAGACTTCCACCATGTGGACATTCCAGACATTTGGATTGGTCTATCAGGTGTCCTAAAATAATAAAATCATCTAATGACGAGACTAAATAGTAACTAATGATATATTAATTTATTATCAAACAGACATGTATCAAGATGGAGAATTTAAATGGGTGGATAAAAATGCTTTTGACTTCTCAAACTTTGCTCCTGGTTTCCCTAAAAACACTGAACACTTTTGGGACTGTGGCCAAATATACACAGGTTTGAAATTACCAACCCTTAGTTATGTGCTAGTTGTTTTTTGGCATTATAAAGAAAAACTTTTTTAAAAATCCACAACTTTTCATTGTAGGGAACTACGACGGCAAATGGGAAACAACTAACTGCTTCAAAAGCCTGGGCTACATTTGTGAGATGACTGGTGGCCAGAACCCCAAACCACCATCACCTCCTGGTACTGTGTTATTGTTCATATTTGGAGTTAACGTAAATCTGTTTTAACTGGATGTTTTCTTGTTCTTTAGATTCACACTGTGATGCTGGGTATCTGTTGTATGGGAACTTCTGCTATCAGTTTGAGACAGAGGAAGTGAAGAACTGGCATGACGCTGAAGCTCATTGTGCCAAGGAGCAGGCCCATCTGGTCAGCATCCACTCAGAGGAGGAGCTAAGTTTTATAACAGGTATGAACAAAATACTCTTGAAGTGTGCAGAGCAGTTTTTATGGTGCTTGTTACTTATACACCTGACACTATGTTTTATACAGCTCATATGCCAGGAGAAGCCTGGACTGGCCTCAATGACATCAATATTGAAAACCACTTTGTTTACACTGATGGAACTCCATCTGTAAGTCACTTATTAAATTCATTGTGTCTCTTTTATTATTAAACAACATAAATGTGGCTTAAGTTTGTCTTATGACTCAGGATTTTCTCCCTTGGGGCCCAAATCAACCAGACAACTGGCAGAATAATGAGGACTGTGTGAACATTAGAGGAATGAATGACAATGAGCCTGGGATGCTCAACGATGACTTCTGTACAGCCACTAAAGAGTTTATCTGCAAAAAAGGTCCTCCTTTTGCCCTGGTTCATTTATTAATTGTCTGTTTTGGTTTATTGACATACATTTTATAAACATTAGCAAAAGGACAAGGACCACCTCCACAGCCTCCAACGACTGGACCAGGTTAGTTTGATCTCAAGTGTAATATGGTTTCATGGGAACATAAGAGTGAGTTGTTTTTTCTTTTTTAGGATGGAATGAGAAGTGTGGCTCTTGGATGCCCAGCCCTCTTAATGACTTCTGCTACTTGTTTAATTTCCTATCTATGAGGAAATGGACAGATGCTCGAGCTGACTGTTTAAACCAGGGAGCAGACCTCATCAGTATCACAGATCCTGTAGAACAGAGCTTTACACAGGGTGTGTTTCAAACATACACTATTATTACAAATACTCTGCATAAATGAATTAGTTTGTAAGTTTTTAGTCCTAAGCTTGGAGAAACATTGTTGTGTATATTTGTATATTTGCATTAGACACAGTTTGAGAGACAAAGTTTTGCTTGCTTCTTCATTAGATTTTATTTTCTTAGGTATTGTCCAGCAAAGTCCAACTGGGATTTCCCTGTGGATGGGCGGTCATGACTCTATCACTGAAGGGGGCTGGGAGTGGACTGACGGCTCACCATTCAATTACATTCGGTGGAATACAGGTTCATTAAAAAAAATTTATAATAATAATAAAAATGCAGTCTGTTTGTAATAAATATATCAACATTGTATTATGTTATTTGGTTTGAACCAGGCAACCCAGATGACTATTATGGAGAGGACTGCTTGTCTATTCTTATAAACAATGGCTACTGGAATGACGATAACTGTGACAACAAAAGAGGATACATATGCAAGAAGACAGGTGAAGTGTCTTTTAAACAATTATATAAACACAATCAAAAAATACAGATCCACTGATGTTGTTTTCCTTTAGGAAGAATATCTCCTCCACCCCATGATGGTACTGAATATTTACTATTTGTAGTATTTATATATGTCATTTCTTACATTTAAGATAAATACAATGGCTAATTCATAATGTATAGGGATAGAAAAATTATGAGATTTTTTTATCTGTCCTCAACCAGTTATCTTTATTTGTTAAGAAACCCAAATTGATCTTCAAGTATTCCTTGTAGTATATATTGCAATAAACGTGGATTAGATATTTTTTAAATATTATGTTTGGTTTTAGGTTTTATAACATCTGTCGTTTGCCAAGATTTCCCTGCTGTTCTACACTGTCCTTTTGAGAGTGTTATTAACATCCAGTCAGCCTTTTTTGGACGAAAGAGCAGTGATATTTGTCCTCATCTGGGTTCTTCTGATGGTGATCAACTTTTTTCTATTCCTTTTTTGTGTGTAACTTCAGTGTTTAACTATACAAAGCTTGTTTGCAGGCACTTGCACTGTGGAGGGCGTGCTACCTACCTATAGGAAGTATTGTGACAACCGCCAGTTCTGCTTTGCACAGGCCCATGTCACTGATGATCCCTGTCCCACAGTTTCCAAATATCTGGAAATCACATACAGCTGTGAACAGAAAGGTCAGTGTTAGGACTTCATTTCTGTAGTCACCAAGTAATTCAAACCAAGTATTAAAATCAATTTGAATGCTTATTTATAGTGTGCCTACATGGCCTTGGTGTTGAAGATGGCAATATTACAAATGCCCAGCTTTCAGCATCCACCTCTCTGGGTTTGAATACTCCTGATAAAGCTCGCTTGAATGGAAACTCTTGTTGGATGCCTTCAGGAGTTCGTATGTTGTGTCCCTAAATGTCATATTTACTGTATTTTTCATAGTAATATTTAGCTATTTCACGTGTTGCCTACAGCATCTTCAAGTTGGATTCAAGTTAATCTGGGGCAGACAAAAAAAGTGACTGGGATTGTAATTCAGGGTTGCCCCCAAAATGACTACTGGGTCACCAAGTTTAAAGTACAGCACAGTGTGGATGAAGTGATCTGGAAAGACTACACTGCAGATGGAGAGGTATGACTATATGAACAGACTGGCCTATTGAACATGTACTGTTTACTTTGAAATGTTGGTCCTGCTTTTAGTTCTTCCCAGGCTCTACAGACAGAAATACGCCTGACACTCAGCTTCTGGGGTCTCCAGTGTCAGCACAATACATTCGCATCTGGCCACTTGAATATAGCGGGAAAGCAGGCCTTCGCTTTGATGTCTTAGGATGCACACCTGATTGTAAGCAAATAGTATATTCCTAATCTAAGGACAATGTTTGAGGTATTTCAAACTTTCGTCTTTTCAACAGATGCAATTACCTGTGCCAGCAAGCCCAACTTTAATTCTGCCAGTGAAAAAATTACGTAAGAGGAATGTTTTTTTGTTGTTTTGTTTTGTATGAAAGCACTCACACTATCAAGCTGACTTTTCTTTTAGCGTGCATTGTCCTGCTGCCTGTGCAAAGGCTGACTACCAGGTTTATGGTACTTCAGTATATCGTGGCGTATGTACCCATGTCTATACATAATAAATCAGTTAACTGCATATGTTATATATGTTATAATTACTATTAACACTTCTGTATTGATCTTTCAGGACTCAAATATCTGTGCAGCAGCCATACACGCTGGAGTGATAGTTGATGACATTGGGGGAGACTGCACTTTACTGAAAGCTCCAGGACAAAGTTTTTACCCAGGTTCAACCAAAAATGGCATTACCTCTCGACAGTAAGTAATTTTTATTATTATTTAATTTATATATATATATATATATATATATATATATATATATATATATATATATATATATATATATATATATATATATATATATATATATATATATATATATTATAATTAAACACTGCCTGTCTTTGCAGATATAATGATATATCTGTCTTTGCAGATATAATTAAACACTGCCTGTCTTTGCAGATATAATGGCAACTATGCAGTCTCTTACATGTTTGCTGACGGAGGTAGGTTGGGTTTGGTGTGTATCCTGCTACATTGTAGATGTGCATAATTTTTATTGCATTTGTTCCAGATGTAAGGTGTCCAGGAATAGATTGGTATGAATTTGGAGATTTTTGCTACAAACCTTATGCAGACAAAAAGACCTGGCATGCAGCTCAGGACAGCTGCCGGAAAGTGGGGGCTGAACTTGTATCCATCCTCTCAATGACGGAGCAGAGTTGGTTGGAAAGCTACCTCTATCTGGGTAAGGCTCAATAGGTATTCATCGTCTTTAAATTATGAACATTATGAGGCAGGTGCTTTTTTAAAAATATACATTATATACATACAAAATACACATTTTCCTTACAGAGACCAGCAATGTGTGGACAGGGCTGAATGACCTCCATTATTCTGGTTACTTCACCTGGTCTGACAAACATTTAGTCACTTTTACCTACTGGGCTCCAGGGGAACCAAATAACCATGAAGGCTTTAGTGATGACTGTGTTGAAATTTTACAGACTGTGAGTCATCTGGCAACTTTCTTATTTATTTCTTCAGTTCATTTGTTATAGCATTTCTAACATATCTTAATTCCATACATAGACTGGTCGATGGAATGATGTTTCTTGCATGGAGCTTAATACTTACATTTGCAAAATGCCCAAAGCACATTACCCTGCGCCGTCGGCCCAACCCACAGTATACGGATGTCCTCAGGTACAGAGCTGCTTGCATACAGTATGTCTTTGACATACTGACTAACTGAGTATTAATCTCAAATGCCTATATAATTTCAGGGCTGGAATGCATATGGTTACTCCTGCTACTGGATGGAGGAAACAGCTAGAAGCTGGACAGATGCTAAAGCATTTTGTAAAGATCAGGACAGCTACTTGGTGCATGTTGGAGACATGTGAGTTTAGACATAACAGTGTACAACAAGTAAAATGAATTATAAATGGTGTATAATGAAAGTTTCAAATATAACTACAGTTCTATTTCATCCTTACACCTACTGACCACTACATAATGGTAGTGAAATCAGTGGAAGCCCGGAAAGCAATGGTTCAGTGGTTTCAACACTGCCCTCTGGTGGTCAGTAGGGAACTCCTTTACTAGAAGGAGGTTACTAGAAATCCTTCTATAGATTTCACTGAGAATGCAATCAGTTATTATGCAATAATAAATAAATTGTGTGGGGTTTTTTTGACAGTTACGAGCAGTCCCACTTCACTGTAATGCTCTCAGGTAAGAATGGCTTCTGGTGGATTGGTCTTCGAGCACGAGGTGGAGTTACAGGTGGAGTGGATTACATTTGGGACAATGGAGCACCCCTCACTTTTACCCACTGGGACAGAAACCAACCAGGTACATGTTTAATATTCCAGGTTAACAGGTTAAGACTGTCTGACAGGATGTTTTCAAATTCAAACAGTACAATATTGCGATCTTACATTCTGTAGATAATGGAGATGGTACTTGTGTGGCCATGACATCGGGTCAGATTGGTGGCTTTTGGGATGATAAACAGTGCTCAGAAACATTTGCTTTTATTTGTGAGAAAGCACGACCTGATATCTCTCCACCCACCAAGGCCCCAACACCTCCACCTTCTCAGGGCTGTGCAGACGGCTGGACTGCTCTGCCCCACTTTAGAAACTGTTACAAGGTACTTATACACCTGGCATCTTCAGGTATGTTACACAGCTAATAAACGTATGACAGTTTACTTTTTTAAATAAATGTAATCATGATTGTAATTTCTCACCTCGCTCAGTGGCATTGTTTTAAAAGTATTAGGATTCTTCTGAGTCTAATTACATTAAAATAAAATATGTTTCACAAGATATAATGCAGATCTAGTATACGTCCTTCAAATTACAGTACTCGAGTAAGAATACAGTTTCTTCCAAATCATATTACAGTACTCAAGAAGAACAACAAAGTAGTTCAAGTTATTTCTCTAGTAAGAGTTCAAAGGTATTTAGTGAAACTACTAAAAACTAAATTACATTTGATGAGCAGAACAAAAAACACAAAGCATTAAGTGTTTCATACTGTCAACAATAAAGCTTTTGTTACTTGTAAAGTAAGAGTAAGAGTACAGTTATATTGTAAAATGTATGAATCAGGTAGGAGTAAAAGTTCAGTGTGTGAAAACTACTCTGCTAAGTGCAAAATTTTTAAGGAAAGGGACCACCCACCTCCATTCAAAACTTTAACCCTCTTATCTTAGCATACACATTACATTTGGACATACTCATTTAGAAGAAACATTTCTACAAATTTACAAACATTTCTTATTCCCTGCAATGATATTTATTTCTCTTATTTTTAAGTTGTTCCATAATGTTGAATGGTCCCAAAAGAAGAGCTGGGAAGCAGCATATGAAGACTGTGTTTCAAGAGGAGCGAATTTAGTCAGCATCCACAATCAGGAAGAGGAGGAGTTTCTATCTACGTACAGCAAAGGCACCAGCAAGTGGATAGGTCTCAAGAGCAACCCCACAGAAGGAGGTACATTTGAAAGCTAAAAAACATTATCAAACTATTAATGGAGTTTAATGTTCATTATTTTAATACCTGCACACAAACTAGGCTACTCTTGGAGTGATGGCTCTCCTCTGTCCCACACTAACTGGGGTCATGGAGAGCCTAATAACCACGAGGGCCGGGAGGACTGTGTGGAGATGGTGAGCAGCACCAATGGGACCTATTCCTGGTGGAATGACCTGAACTGCGATGCCCACCAGGACTGGATCTGCATGATTGCTAAAGGAAAGACGCCCATTTTACCACCAGCACCTCCTTCTCCAGTACCAGGTACACTCATATCACATTCAATCTGTCAACTCTCTGCATGCATCTTTTTAACTCAATATAAAAATCTTTTATTTGTGTAAATATTATGATATGCACAGCCCCTGAGTGTGGCACAAACCCTGGATGGAGGAAGAACAACAACATTTGTTACTACTACAATGATACTGATGTAGTGGACTTCCACACTGCTATGCTACGCTGCTATGCTGAGAAGGCACTTTTGGTTTCAATACTTAGCAAGGATGAACAGGCTTATGTGAACACTATGGTAATGTGTGTGTGTGTGTGTGTGTGTGTGTGTGTGTGTGTGTGTGTGTGTGTGTGTGTGTGTGTGTGTGTGTGTGTGTGTGTGTGTGTGTGTGTGTGTGTGTGTGTGTGTGTGTGTGTGTGTGTGTGTGTGTGTGTGTGTGTGTGTGTGTGTGTGCCATTTGGTAAAGAGCATTTAATTCATGTTACAGGTTGGTACGGGAAATGTTGCTGCAGCTTGGATTGGAATGAGAATGTTTGGTATTACAAATGGACAGTATATGTAAGCCCTGTTTTTTTTGTTTTTTTTTGTTGTTTTTTTTCTTTCCACTTAGTGTTTTCTGCTGTATGTGTAATCAAATGTCTCTTCTTTCAACAGGTGGGTGGACTTTTCCCCAATGACATATACCCACTGGTCTCCTGGAGAACCAAACAATGCAAATGGGGAAGAACAATGTGTTCAAATGAACAGGCACCAGGGTATCTGTCTTCTACATAGTACTTCATATATTGTAAAAATAATAAATAAAGAATAAATAAAAAATAGTACTATTAATATGTTTGCTGCACAGGTGGGTGGAATGATGTCAATTGCGGTCGAATGGGAGGGTACGTCTGTAAGAAGTTCCCTGGAAGTCATCACACTCCTCCCCCACCGACACAGCCCTGGGAAGGCAATTGTCCAGCAGGTGATTTTTCTACAGTAAATACTGCACTGCTAAACTATGTTGTTTTAGAATTTCAGTGTATTATTTACAACAACAACAACAATAATAACAAAAACAACAATAACAATAATAATAATTTCCAGGTTGGCTACGCTTCAACAACAAGTGCTTTTTATTCAAAGGCAAAAAGAATGACATTCAAGCCAATTGGTCCTATGCACGAAGTTGGTGCAAAGAGCAAGGAGGAGAGCTGGCAGTGATCGACAGTCAATATGAGAATGGTCTGTATACTGAAGTGGCTTGGGTTTCATGACAATAAAGGTGCAGAGTATATTTGAAATTCTGTCCTCTAGACTTTGTATCTAGTTACCTGAGGGATTTGCAGCACCCCACATGGATTGGCCTGTCCGATCTTCTGGTAGAAAATCAGTATGCCTGGAGTGATGGGGTTAGCCCTGTTCTGTACACAAACTGGAATGAAAAAGAGCCCAATAATGCAGGAGGAGCGGTGAGAACTAATAAATCTTCAAAATGATTAGATGTTGTTTTATGTAAAATGTTCTCATATGAGATTTCTAAACTAATTTAAATGTGTAATAATATACTCAACAGGAGCACTGTGTAGCAATGACTCATAACCATCTAGTTACTGGAAGGTGGAATGATGATGCCTGTCACAAGGATCAGAGTTTTGTCTGTTCCAGAAAGAAATGTTAGTAACAATTCAACCATCTCCACCTAAAATGTCTTATTTATCACAATTGCTATTCATTTGTTGCTCCCTTTAGCAAGCAGCATCGACCCTCCTCCCCCAACACCGAGCCCATGTCCAGCTGGGTACATCTCTTGGTACCTAAATTGCTACAAACTGGTGGAAGAAGCAGCCACCTGGGATGCAGCTCAGACAGCATGTGCACAGGCAGGGGGGAACCTGGCCAGCATCGACATGAGCTATGACCAGGCCTTTGTGGCTGGGGTCGTGCTGCAGGGAAAAGCTGACGCCTGGATTGGACTCAAACGCAAGGTACAGTCAGAAGAATATTATTTTTTCAGGCAGTAGGAAAAACAAATAGACTTACATTTTAGTTTTGTTTAAATTTTTTTTTTCTACATTCAGTGACACCAAAATGTAAATGTATATAAACAAAACAAAGACTCTAAATAGTTGAAGAGAAACATACACTAAAACCACAGTCACCTCCCCACCACAGCAATAAGTCTGTTAATGTAATGCATTGATCTGCAGGGAAACAATTCATATGCATGGACAGATGGATGGCCAGTTTTCTTCACACAGTGGGGGCCAGGTGAACCCAGTAACTTAGAGGGCGAGGGTTGTGTGAGCATGCATGCTTCACGGTTCTTTCATGGAACGTGGAATGACACTAACTGTAATGATGCCAAGCCTTACATCTGCAAGATTTCTAAAGGTAAAACCTCAGTCATCATTACATTAACCATTAGAAATGTCAGTATGTGGTAACTATATTTTTCAATTTGGTCAACCAGAGACTCCCCCTCCTACTCCTCCTCCTGCTAGTGGAAGTTGTTTGTATGGATTTGTGCCATATGGGCGCTATTGTTACTTCGTTTACAACCGTCCAATGGGTTTTTCCTGGCCAGACTCAAGATATTACTGCCAGAAAGGCCAGTCAGAGTTGGTATCGCTCCACAGCCGAGCAGATGTTGAGTTTTTAAGGAACCTTGGTGACCAAAAAGTGCACAATATCTGGATTGGCCTCACAAGAGACCAAAACTGTAAGCCCACCCACGTATATTCTATTTAGCAAATGGACATTTACTACTATCATTTATACATATATTTTGTGTAATGTAGTTGGCTGGGCCTGGACTGATCTGACATCTGTGGGATTCCTCAACTGGGCTCAGGGCGAACCCAATAATGTGTTTCACCCCGGGAATGAGGAAGAGAAATGTGTGGAAATGTATCCTGATGGGCACTGGAATGACAACAACTGCCTAGCAAAGAGAGGATTTGCTTGCCGCCACCACCAATGTAAAATGATAACAATGATACCTTATACTTGTAAAGCCCTTTACATGCTTGTCGAAGCCTCAGAAAAGTGTAGACATTCACACTGTAGACATTCATTCACTCCACACTCCACAGTGATGGTAAGCTACAACAGTAGCCACAGCTGTCCTGAGGCAGACAAACAGAAATGAGGCTGCCCATGTGTGCCATCGGTCCCTCCGACAACCACCAATCACTGACACACACACACCACATTCATACAAAGCAATGTGGGTGAAGGACATAATGATCCAAAAGTGAATCAGTCCATTGACCTTAGGGTTGGGGAACCATTGTCTTTGACCACCGTCCCCCGCTGTCACCCCAAACAATAAAAATAAGAAATACTGCACCTGTACTATTACTACATCCCCATGTTAGGAATGCTGATGAAATTATATTGATATACTAATTATAATGATTTATGTCATAATATATCTGTGTGAACTAAAAAATATGTATATTTTTAAGTGCTTTTATCTGGCCGTTTAAATCACATTAGCTTGACTTTATCATCATTTTATGTACTATTATCATTCATTATTATTTTATTTATCACTATCATTATTTTATTTATTTATCACATTCTGTTCAGTCATGTTAATGAAACTGACTTAAGCATTTTGAACAATACACAGTAATCTCACAGTAATTGTAACACTACAATTTGATATAGCATGATATTTTTTTCTTACAGTACATGCAACAGATGGAAATATTCATCCTACTGGCACCCCTGGTGGCAACAGTAAGTGCAGTAGTAAAAATATACTTATGTTTGGTCTTTTTATTTTACATTTATATTGTCTGCGTAGATGGTGGGGTTATCGCTGGTGCAGTAATTGGAGCCATTATATTTGCCTGCCTGATTGGGGGACTTCTGTATTATTCCATTAATATTCGGGGATATAAATTGAGCAATTTTAGCCTTCCAACAAGAAATACTGAAAACGTGGATGTGGTAAGTTACCATCTACTGATGTGTGCTTTGAAATATTAAACATTATGGAATGCCTTTTCCTTTTACAGCCTGCATTTGACAACCCCAACTTTGCAGGAGAGTCGGATACTTAGATCTACACTTCGACACATATATTTTAGGATAAATATGGGTTATGTTTTACAGATTGTTTGTATATTGATTTGTAATGTTTACAATATGTGCAATACAATTATTTAAAATAATGTGATTAAGAATAAAATAATAATCATTTATCCTTTTATTCAACCTTATTCAAGGCAACATAAAAGCTCACTTCATGTCACAAAAAACACACCGTCTTAAAAAATAATTATTAGAAACAAATGTCATTTGTCAACTTATCATAAATTCATAAATACATTTTCTGCTATCAGTCTGTTGGAAAACACAAGAACTGAGAAGAAAAAAAAAAAAAAAGAAATGACATGAATGGACAGTCAAGTTACATTTTCTTTGGCTGTGAAACTCTGATCTTCATTCCAATATCTACAAATAAAACACCCCCAATTTCCTAAGCACCAGTGTATACATTCATGAAATAAAATATCACTTCATTGATGTGAGAAAAGAAAGTCAGCCCTTTTTATATGAGGTTTGACATAAAAGTAGTTTTTCAAGTGATTTCTGTGAAGAACTTGTTAAAATATAAAACTAGAACTGCATGGAACAAAGTAATCTGAAGACCAGAACAACGCTGCTGACATCTTCAAACGATGCATGGAAAAAAAAAAAAAAAAAAAACACTTAACAGTGCAGCTAAGTAACTTACCTACTCAAGTGACCACACACACAGGTAAATGTGCAAAGACAAAACTAAATCTTTTGTTTTTGCCAAAGAATGACAGTGGCAGGCACCACCACCACACTTCAAAGACAATTTAGAAACATGACAAAGGCATCTACCTAATGTGCAAAACATGACATGACCAGTGCAAAATTCCTCTTTTACTTCAACAGACTCCTATCACACAAAAGAGAGGGTGTGTCAGAAACTTACATCTGTTCCACCTGTGTTCCTGATACTGTACTTATAGTGCACAAGGTCTGCCCCTGACCTTACATGAATTCATTTTCCAGTGTGTATTCTTAGATATTATTCATGGTTAGTGCAAATCAAACCTATATATAGCAAAACTGTAGCTTGATTCCTGTAGTGATTCAACCTTAAATGGGCTAAAGAAACACATGTCACAGATTTTTTGTACTCAAGACAAATCAATCAAATTAGGACAAATCAAAATAAAGTCTTTTCTCTTGCATAATACTACAATAGTGGATACGGCTTTGATTAATTAAAACACTGAACCCATTAATTGGAATAATCCACACACTAAAACAAAGAACAAAGTAATCTAAAAAAAAAATCTAATTATCTAACTAGATATGAATAATTTCCCAGAAACTTTCCAGGAAATTACTGAATTATTGCCAAAACATTAAATATAAATGTAATGTAATATAAATGTAATGTACATATCATGTTTATGGTGTTTGTGACAATATTATCTTGAATAATTGGCATTGGTATTAGTCATCATAGCAATAACATGGCAAATTCTGGTAAGGTAATTTCATGGCAATACATTTACTTACAGTTCATTGTGAATCAAGCCAAATTTGATCAAGTTTTAAAAGTTTAAGTGTCAGCACATTCTAATATCAATTAATTTTTAAAAAGGTTTGTTGCTCAACATAGCAGATGGCTTCAGAGTAGAGTATGAAATGAAGACGAGAAGGCCACTGGCTCACTTTAACTTTGGGCTGTTCATCTGCAGCCAGTGAAGCCCCCGTCTAACGTAGCTAACCATGGAGCTCATAGTGGAAGTAAGGCTCAGATGACCCATTATTTTGTCCATCTCTGCAGATAACCCTGAAATCCATATCAGTAATGACATTTAATTGTACAACAACAAAAAGGTAAGATTTATTTTTATGTTCCTTACCACTGCCCTTGTTGATAAACTCATGGGCTTGTTCCCACAAGTCGTGGGCATTTAAGAACAGTGTTGTGATGTTGACATAGGTTAATGCCACTTGTCCAATGTCCTGAGGAATGACAGCAGATCCACGCAAAGTGTTGTTGCTTGGGGACACAGGGGCATGTTTTCCTCTGTCATAGTATATGTGAGAATTTGCAGAATAAATCAAATGTTATTTAGATGAAAGAATATGAAGAAAGAGATGCTTAATTACACCTACTTTATAGAAGCTGATGGATCTGGTGCTGACTGGCTTGAGTTCTATAAATTGTAGTGATACATGCATTCAGTGTTGTGTTTTCATATCATTTAATAATTTTAAAATCATTAATCTTACATTAAAGTGATCTATAAGGGTCTTTGAATATGTAAGTGCAGTTTTCTGTTTGTGACGAAACATGGCCATCTGCAGGATTGCCTGGCATCTCAAACTAAATAAGAATAAAATATAGATATTTGAGATAATATTCAACCTAAACAAATGCTGAACATGCATTTTAGAGTCTTACCATAAAGCTATCAAGTCACTTTCTGCTGAAGAGGTGTCCCCTGAATTTGTAAGCTTAAGGACAAATCTATGACCAAGAAGAATGTCATTAAAACTAAACCCACGGATTTAAATTATGTAAATTAGCTAAAATAGTATACTTGTTTCATTCATAATTACTTGTTTCTTTTCTGAATAGTGTGTGTTTATTGTAAGATGTTACCCAAGGTTCATACTTTATCAGTTCCACCGTCTCTGCAAACATTGTGTAGGAAGACATTGAGATCTGGGGATCACTTTCCATAGCAATCCCACTCTCAATGAAGAACAAAGCTGCATCCAGGTAGTGAAAACTTTTACGAAGTTTGTCCATCTATTAAAAAAAAAACAAAAAAAAAAAAAACAGCTGGATTAGTCACAACATCTCATGTAAGTACATTTATTTATAGTACACCAGATAAAAAGATGACCTCTGCATCAGCCTTGTGCTTTAGCCGCTTTGCTTCTTTGATGTAATGCTTTGCTGGGTAATGCCTGCAGGGAGGGGACTTGTGTGACTAGACTTGTAAATGGACATATATACAACCCCTACTCCAAATTATGTTTATTGGGAAAAAGTACAAACTAGTAGCTGTTTACAAAAAAAAACAAAAAACAATTTTAATATCTCAACACAACTAATATTACAAGTGGTTTCTCCAAATTCAACAAAAAATGCCCTTTTATTGCATTTGAGACTATTGCAGTCTCAAAATTATTCATCCCCTTCATGACAAGCATCTTTAGTACTTAGTAGAGCACCCTTTTGCTGTTAGGACCTGCTGCAAATGTGATGCATAGCCAGACACCAGCTTCTGGCAGCGTTCCTGTGGAATCTTAGCCCACTCCTCATGGGCAAAGGCCTCCAGCTCACTAATATTCTTGGGTTTGTGTGCTGCAACCGCCTTTTTCAAATCCCTCTAAAAATTTTCAATGAGCAACTGTAATGGCCACTCTAGTATCTTAAAGGACTTCTTCTGAAACCAAGCCTTGGTGGACTTTGAGGTATGCTTGGGATCATTGTCCTGTTGGAAGATCCAATGATGCCCAACTTTCAGTTTACTCACAGATGGCATGACATTTTCTCCCAGGATTTCCTGATACTTAATTGAATCCACCTTGCTCTCCACATGCTGCAAGTTTCCAGTGCCAGAGGAAGTGAAGCAGCCCCAGAGCATCACTGAGCCACCACCATGCTTCACTATAGGCAGGGTGTTCTTTTCAGCATATGCCTCATTCTTCCTCCTCCTCCAGACTGATCGCTGATCCATAGGCCCACAAAGTTCCAGTTTTGTTTTTGAGCAAATTGAAGCAGACTTTTCTTCTGTCTTTGGGTCAGTAGTGGTGTATGTCTTGGAGTTCGAGCATGGAACCTTTCAACGTTTAGTATGCGTCTTACTGTAGAAACTGAAACCTCAGTGCCTGCTGCCACCAAGTCTTGCTGCGTGTCTTTTGCAGTCGGTTTCTTACCACCTGCCTCCTCAGGACTCAGGTGGCAGCCGTTGTTAGTTTCCTCTTTCTGCCACATCCAGGTAGTGTAGCAACCATTCCTTTAACTTTAAACTTTCGAACTATGCTTTCAACTGTATCTCCAGGAACATTCAGTGCTTTTGTTAAATTTTTTCTTTTCTTTTTCCTTGTTTATGCAAGGCAATGATCTCTTCTTTGAACTTTCTGGACATTTCTCTTGACTTAGCCATATTTCTAACATGCAATGAAATGTTACTGTCAATAGTCCAGATATTTGAGGGGTTCCATATCAAGCAACTAATGAAGCCCTTGATTTGCAAAAGTGTGCTCTTATGAGGGATTCTAGTCAGGGGGTTGAATAATTTTGAGACTGCAGTAATAATTAAAAGTAGCATTTTGTGTTGAACTTGGAGAAACCACTTGTTATACTAGTTGTGTTGAGCTATTTAAATTGTTCTTGTTTGATTTCTTTTTTATAAACAGTTGCTAGTTTGTACATTTTACCAATAAACCTAATTTGCCGTGAGGACTGAATAATTTTGATTGCAACTGTATGTACATGGTAATGGAGTTTCTTATCTAAAACACAATTAAGGAGTAACTTACCGGTCCTCAAATTTAAGCAGAAGCCTGTTGCCTGCAGATTCTTTGGTATGCTGAAAAAGATGAGGAGGATAAGAAAACAAAGATTATGTTGCATGTAAAAACATTTAATGTAACCCTCGTCTCTTTCTTACCCTTTCCGAAGTTGACTCATCCATCTTTTTTCCAGAGCTTTTCTTGGGATTTTTTTGCCTTTTCAGTGGTTCCTTTTTTAACTGGTTTACCTGTGGTGCATTACCAGAGTACTGCTTGTTCTTTGTGAGTGTGCAGTCCTTTGCAGTAGATAAAAGATGTGAATTTTCCCTTTTCTCTATGGTCTTTGATGTTGCTGAATTTCTACAAGTAGTAAAACAGAATAGTATGTGACAATAGTTCAAAACTCATATGTATGCATATATTAGTTAATATACTGAAAATTACTCAAGTCTAGTAGTGTGCAGAATAGGATTATGGTCTTGCAGTTTTTGTTTCTTCTTTGGACAAGACTGGTCTTCCTTATCCTAAAACGAAAGTACAATGTCAAGTAAAGTATTTTATCATTTGTGATAAAAAATATGTACTAACCTTCTTTCTTCTGTTTGAGACTTTATGTAGTTTCTCATCTTTTTGCACAACGTTGGTTTCAAGTGAGCCAGAAGTCAGAGGAATTTTCGAGAGGAGATTTAAATCAATTTTCACAACTAACGACAGTGCGTCCTTACAGCTGCCCGGGGAATACCCATTTACACATTTATCTTTCTGAGATAATTTGGAAACTTTTTTGTGCTTGGTTTCTGCTTTTGATTTTCTCCAACTACATGCTGGAGACATACGATTAGAAAAAAAAGTGCTTTTAATACAAGATGTGCACTGATCATAGACTGTTGAAACCTCAGACCAAACCTTCTCTTTATCTTTGTGATGGTGCTTAGTGCTTTCACTTTCAAAAACAACACTATGTTTGCTGCTACGTTTATGGCACATTTTTTCTGTTTTGAGTTTTGGTTCGTTTTTCAGTTGGGGCTCTTCCTCTTGTGTAGATGACGTCTGGTCAAAGTGAACACTGACGCCTCCATGTCGGTCATCTTCAGTCTGCTTCATGGCATCAGTGGACTCAGTGCTCTCCTGAGTTCTTGAGCAAGACTTTTGAGATGTTGTGAAGTTTACAGTTTTGTGATCCAAAGAAAGTGGATTTGAAGTATCTCTGGCAGGGCTGAAGATGCTGACAGTGGGTTTGTTTAAACTATCCTTCAGTGGTGAGAGCTTTGGACTTTGAGCGATAGCCCATTGACTTTTACTCCTGTAGTTTTGTTGCCTGAATTGAATTAATTTATCCAGCTGCCAATCCCCAGATGCCATTGACACATGCGCTGGCTATAAAATTACACCAAAACAAAGCAATTTAAAATGATTTTTTTTGTGTGGAAAAGACATTATTTTTAAAAAGTAAGTCTCAAAAGCAGTACCTCACTTTTGCCACTCTCACTCTCCGATTCAGATTTTGAACTTTCCGAGTCACTGGAGCAGACAGAATCCACTGCACTATAATGTGACAAACTAGCAAAGACAATAGAAAGACAACTGTTACTGTGCCACAGTTACACAGCAGGTGGTTTAAGATAATATGTACTTTTGACTTACACCAATGAACTATGGTGTGGATGGGATTGATCTGTGGACGATGCCTGGCTATCGTCTATGTAATAAAGATGTACATTAAATAAGAATTTTTGTTTTGAGCCAAAACAAATGAGATTGTTCAGTTCACAAAACAGATTCAAAACATTCAAAACTGAAAAGCAAGTTGAGGCCACAGAGGCTCTTTCTTACTCGCCTTGTTTAGATGTATTGATTTCCTATGAAGTAAAAACTGTTAGAAAGGCATCATACAGAAATGCAACTCAGAATGTATGAATCATTACTTTGACAGAGCACTGGGGCTTTGGTGGGTAGTCTGGGCGAGGGCTCTGTATGCCAGACAAAAGTGGAGGCCATGAGCAGGTCATTTCCTTAAAAATAAAAAAATATACATTGTACTTAATAATTTATTTAATATGAATTGAAATACACTAAAATACTAGAATTTTAAACTACTAAAGCCAAAGGACTTACTCTTAAGATATCTTCTACATATTGAACCTCACTTGTCTTAGTCTGCAGGTTGACAAAATATGCAGTAGGTTTCAATTGGGGAAAATAATAAAATACGTAAGTAAGTAAATTAACTTATTATAATGTGTAAATGCTATCCAAATATTGTAGGTCGGAAATGCTTTTAAGAACTTGTCCATGTTAACCTCAGTACAGCAAAACCAAAGATAGGACTCATTCAGGCGGATCCTAAAGCTGCAAGATGATGAATGGTGAATGGTGATGGTGGTCATTTATTGTTCTGTTGAGCTTAGAGGTGAAGTCACAGTTTTGTAAAACAGTACTGAACCATAAACTAAAAGATCCTCACAAATATCAATTCTATTTTTATTTACTTACTTCCAAAAACTGCGGCAACAAGTCTGCTTTTCCCCAGATGGATTTATCTCCAGTGAGGTCAGGCAGACTGGTGTGGTGCTCTGGGGAAGTCTTAAGCAGCGGGGATTCACTCACAACCTGATCCAGACCATCCATTGGCCGAACATAGGCCGTGGGCTTCTGCATCATGGCTGCTTTGGGTTGCTTATATGACAGGGGTGGATGGAAAGCTTGTGAATGTAACATGCCAATAGTCATGTTGAGGGGAGAGGAAGTATCTTTACAAGAAACCTGTGGATTTGCGAAATTGTATTGAGGTCTGTCAAATGTGGGGAACTGCCTTTTGTTGATGTTGTCACTGGGAGATGTTTTTTGTAGTGATGAGTGGATCAACTGATTGCTTTGACTGAAGCCCTGCGCCTCCTCTTCACAGTGCTGTTTAGGAGAATTAAAAAGTATCAGCTGAAGGAGGATTAGCACAAGGACCTTCAAGATTTTGGGAATTGAAGCATACTTGGTGGGATGGAGGTTCAGATATAGGGTGAATGAGGTTTGAAAGTGGAAAGGCTAAGGAGGAAGGAACACTAAACGGCTCAGCTGTGGTATTGTCTTCATAACTACCAAGCATCCTCTGAATCCGATTAGAAAGCTCATCCCCTTTAATTGTCTAAAAATAGGAAAAAGAAAAATGCTTTGAATCAGTAAATTGCCCCTATTACTGACATTACATAATTACTTCACAGTGTGTTTACAACGTGATGAAACTTGATGAAACACTCCCACAATGTACCTTGTACGGTTGTCCAAAAAGCTGTTCATTCACAGGGTTTTGTTCTCTGGCTCGGCTGGTCTCTTGGTTTCTCTTTTCCCAGGCTTGAAGGCGAAGACGATTTCTTTCCTCAATGCTAATATAAAGAGGGCATCAAATGTTACATACTCATGAATCACATACTCAACCACAGACACAGTCTTAAAGTATAATCATTATGGATTTTTGAACTAATTCTACACCTTTAGAGACATTTCTTCTTTTAAATATAGGAAACCGTTAACATTATTAAACATTTAAATATTAACTAAAAAACACTTCATGATACATTGTAAAACTGGACACATCTCAGTCTTGCACCAGACTTGACAAAGAGCAGACCCCCATGGCCCAAAAGGAACTGACTCTGCCACATATTTTACACACAGACAAGTGAGAGCACAATGAGGCCAAGAGGATTTCTCACCATACTGACAACCATCCAGAGTCTCTCCCACAGGAGGCCTACAGTCAATACAGAGCTACCAACATCCAATCAAGCATGACACACCATTTAAAAGCAAAGGGGCTGAAGTGTTTAAAAGAATGCACTTGTGTGACCCACTTGAATGAATTAGATGCCGTGTCAATAATTAGTCAGTGCAGTTTGCAGAAGTTGAACCAAATAGACGGAGCTTGTATTTTTGGAAACCCCAATGGGAGGGTTCCATGACAACAGGTCAAGGAGTGCCGTTTTGGGATGGTGCCTAATTTTGCCTACAGATATCATTTCAGCCCAATCAAGTGAGATAATATTTTTACAGATTAGTAAATTTAAGAATTTGGGCAAATTCATTTGGAGGTGCAGTTCATCACCTGGGGTAATTTGAATCTTAGGAGAATCAAAAACTATATTATCCCCATATCAAATTAACCTGAAAGGTTAGTCCAAGAAAAGCCAGGTCTGTGATCATTGACCACTGTGTTGTTGTTTTTTGTATTTTTTATTTTTTTGAACTCTAATGTTGTAATCTGTTACTGAATGTCTGTACATAACCATTTGGCTTATTCTGTCATATTTATATTTTATGTTCATTAATATGCATTGTCCCTTTAAATAAACGAATCTAAGTCTGTGTGGTAGATATAAAGAGAAGATCATGGTTTACTCTAAAGATGTCTTGTGTAACTTTCTGGTGGTTCATCTGCTTGTCTCCATTGATGTTATTGTACAGTGGAGCATTCTAAGCAAAGCAATAACATCTTCATTTAAAAAGGGTGGACCTTAAACAAGCGGACTTGCTTTTATGTTAACACTCAATCAGTACGAAACAGTACAACAGCTCAGCGGTTCCAGCTGATTCCTGAACCCACGAGATCTGCTTACTGCGCCAAAACGAGTCTGCACATAAACAGGTACAGCCAAGGAGGCATTACATGTCTGCATTACTCTTTTCAATGAAATATTTAATTTTTAATTGGACACGTTATTGCCAAAGTGTTGGCAGCAGCGGTACTTACCTCGGTTGAGATGTCATGGTGGTGCGCCCCCCTCCAGTCCGTGTTGTGTCATGTGTTTCTGGCAGTCTTCACAGAAGTGGACCAACTCTCAAATTTTTGTCACATTTATACAACAAACAAAGTTCACATTTAACTCAAAATGAAAATCCCTAAATAGCGATATCCTTATCGTTTGTGAACTCCGGTGAACTCTGACTGCCTCGTATGGATTGGCCGACTCGTGTCATCCTGGGGCCAAGCAAGTTTTATACACTCGTTTAGTATAAAACATTTTTAAATGCATTTGTTTTAACGACGAATTTCTATCATTATTTGGGTCGAATGTTTAGTTATATAAGAAACATGGAAAATTAAAGATATCTTGGTTCTGCCTTGCGGTGTATTTGAAGCGTTTTGGCCATAGGTTACCCCCATACAGACAGAGGTGGTATGGTCGCACAGCCTCCATCCACTCTGCACACCATAGATCCAGACGAGACTGTATTAAAAAGTATGATATGATTTTTGATCCAGAACATGGATAGTTTTATGATTCACACTCAGCTAGGGGCAAAGTTAAAAGGCATGGGTAAAAGCTACGTTAAAAGCCATTCGTTTATGATGCCTATGAACCTGTCGGGAAATTAGCATGCATTTGGGGGAAAATATTGGCCTACAGTTTCAAACTTTTTTTCGTAAAAACAGCTGCAATATCAAACAGCCGAAGTAATCAGCAAAAAACAAACAAACAAATAAATCACATGAACTAAAATCTTTAAAATCTAAAATGTATTATAAATCTAAAATTATATTATTTATATAAAATAAATAACTTCACATTTTCAAAACTGACTTTATTGAGTGTTGTTTTTTGATTGGAAAAACCTCCTGATCTCGTGCCTGTTTACATCACTGAAGTATAATAATAATTTAATAATTAATTTAATTTTTATTATAGAATTATAGATCCATGGTTTACAGTCATAGTTAATCATATTAACCTTAAATCTTGCATGACGAGACAAGATGATTTACTTGCTGTATGTATTACCATGGATCTAATGTAGGGACTATCAGCAGGTGGTGCTATGGCGCCAGGTGTAATAATCCTATCTAGTAGCGCTGGGAAAAAAAGAAAAAAAATCTTGGTATGAATCTATAACTGCAGTTGTCACTACTTGTTATTTCCTTAAATTGTTTAATCTACTCAGTTGTACCTCATGTGATGCCTGTACAAACACATGTGTTTGGGTTGAAGATCTAAAAGGCAATTACTTGGACAAACTTGAAAGACATGTAAGCAAATTGTAGACTGTTCTCTGCTATATTCATGTCATAGAATATAGTTATTGACTAAAAAGCTAATGACTGTCATACATGCAGTTCAATCAGTGCCAAATGGACAAATGCATCATTAGATATTATGCAATTAAATTACAAGTTCAGTAACAGCTGTACGATAATGTTTGGTGCTGAATCTGCTTTTTTTTTTTTTTTTTTTTTTTTTTTTTCTTTTTGTTTAAAAATGGACAGACCCTTTAGATTCTCAGTCCTGACCTGTCTCAGACATTACACCAAATTAACACATCAAACTGATACTTGAGCATATATTGTTGATTTTTCAGTTTATAAGTAGCACTGCATAGTGCTGTACAGATATGGCCATCCATACTATCCACCACTTTGCTGATGTGCCTGATTGGAGTTACTCTGCCACAGGACCAGCAGGTATGGAGGACATCTTGAGGACCTATCCCCAGAGTTGTTCTGCAGAGTGCGAAGCTGTATGCAGAAGGAGCTGTGTGTGTTTTCTGTGCTGAAGTTCTGGCTCACTTCATACAGGAGCCCACAGGAGTCTGAGATTAATGGAAGAGAGGGGTGGACACTCAGTTTGGTTGCAGCAGGGCTTGTGACCACCTCCACTTGTTCTGCTGAAGTTATGTTCCAAGGTAATATCACAAAGGCCCGATCAAAGCGCTCCCCTCCTACAATGCATTTAAGAAAAGTTGACCAGCAGTATCCCCCATGGTCTCCTGAAATGAGAAATCATAAAATTTATAAGATATTGTACACATGATTTGGCAGTCATAAATACTTATTAACATTTATATTCATAAAAATATTTGAGATATTTTGAAGTATTTTATTTTACACAAGGACAAAGACCCCTCATATGATGCTAAACTATGATTTAATATTAATGTAAGTCTTACCTTGTGTGCTGTCTTTAAATTCTATTGAAGACCTGTGTTGTAAAAGCCGTTTTTTTATGTATGTCCTCATAGTGCAGTCCATTAAACAGTCTGATGGCAGATTCAACTTGCTGGGAAGAGGTCGCAGTCCTCTTCTGTCCGAACATTCTTCAGCCCAAACGGCCTTTACCATCAGAGTAAATATGCAGAGAGTAAGCCACACAGTAAAATGTCTTGAGATTTTGCCCATGGTGAAAACTGTCAGCAGCAGTCTGGTGATCTTTTTCAAAAGTTTGCAATCATATCAAGCATCTATGTAAAAGGTATGCAGCATATAAAGAAGTGCGCAACAGCTTGCCCTCCCTCTCTCTCTGTGCTCAAGTAGGCAGTGCCAACATTTTTTTCACTGCTGTTTTTGTACCCTGGAGGTCCTACGGAAAAACATGACGTTTTACTTGTACTCAAGGAAATTATACCGGCATGGGTCCAAAAACACAGCACTTGTAAGCTGATTACAAGGACATTTATTATATTAAGCAAACATAATGAAACAGAATTATATTAATCAAAAATAATGAACACAAAATATGTAATGTTTTACAATACCATATAAAGCTGCTGAATATTTTTAGCACACAGTACATTATATCATTACATCATGTGCACAAATTACAATGCAAAGGTGTCAAAGGACTACATTTGTTTTTTTGAAAAGACATTTGATTTCACATTTTTTTGCATACAAGTTCCATGGGAAGAGATAAACATTTGGGGAAACTGGCTGAAAGACCTGAATGAGGTACTGACATTTTCAGCGGGAAAATTGAGTTACATTCAAAGTCCCAAAATAGACCAAGCTAATATGAACTTGCAGCAACATTTTTTGAGCAGTACTGTTTTCAGTTTTCTTTATTCTAGGAGAAACATGAAATTAATCTGATGAGTTCATTGTTGCTGCTGTTCTCACAGGCTGTTCCATGAAGACTCAAGTCAAGACTAAAGATAACACTAATACATTGTACAAAGTTGGCATTAGGTGGTCTCATGGCATCCCTCAAACCTACTTTACTTGTTGATGGGCTCCTGGTTGTTGCCAATGTCACAGCCACAGCTTTGGGTCAGCTGCATAGAGGAAATGACCACACTGCCAAATTCATCCATGTAGACAATGGGCACCATCTTATGGGAGGTAGGGCGGCAGCAGGGAACCTTGAAATAACAAGTATGAGGTAAATTTATAATGTAAGAATAATGGATATTGTGTCTAAACATGTAATGTCACACAAGGATAACATGCTGGTGAACTTCTGTATGACACAATAAAGTTTTTAAAAATATAAAAAAAATGTAAAAAGACTAATATTATACAAATAACAAACATGTAAAGTTCTCTTTAAGCATGTTAAATCGATAGAATGATTTAAAGACATATTTTTACTACATAGAGAGAGACTGTAAGATAATAATGCAGATAGGCTACAGAAGCAGGTTAGTGTATAGGATAAATGTTGATGATTTTGAAGGAAAAAGTTTTGGGTTTTTTTAGGTGTAGGAAGTGGACTAGAGTTCACATAGTTCTGTACTGAACTCATGAGTGCTGTTATTATTATTATTTATTATTATTGTTATTATTATTTTAATATATTTTTTTATTTTTTTCCTCTGTGCTATTTGTGCTGTTGCTTGTTATTTGCTGACAGCCATATCATCATAACTTGTAAACAGGGTTAGGCATTCATAAGTGATCTCACTTCAACCTAAACCCCTTCGGTCATTTATGTTTTATGTGAAATGTTTGTAACAGTTTATTAAGTACATGACTAAAGAAAATAAACTACTACTACTACTACTGTGAGCACAGGGAGTTCATTTGGTTCTATTGGTCTAATATATTAGTCCCAGACTCTATTGAACTGGCTGACCTAATCCGGGGAGTGTTTTGGCATGAGTTTTATATTGGCACAGGAAGGGAAAAAAATTTGCCTATCTGCTGGCAGCTGTTTCATTTTCATAACAAACCATGTAGAAATCCAGACCCTCTGGACTTTTTCACACATTTCAGTTTTGGGAGTCTGATCTGACTTACAAATATACAATTGACAAAATGAAATCAAATCTCAGATCTGTACCTGTCCATTCAGAGGATGAACATGTGGACAATGCACTGTGCTCCCTTCTCTGGTGCAGAGCTTACACTTGGTAAATGTGAGACTCGCAGGGTAGATAACCCAGTTGTTCCAGCCTAGATCTGTTTAAGACAAAGGTGAAAAAATAAATCACTATGCTTGATGCAGCAAACGCAAGGATCACACACAGATGCGTACCTTTCATGAAGATCTCAGATGTCATGGAGCAGCACTCCAGGCTGTTACTAATGTTTCCACCATCAGAAACAGATGCTGCTACAACACAAAACAAGATACACTGATTATAGCTGTTCCCAAGGAAGATAGGTCTTGAACTTTTATCAATACTGAAAAAAAAAAGCCACACTCTGCTCCTGACCTTCAGATTCAATCGCATCATTAGACAGTGCACTGAAGGCCTCTTTCCATTGTTCCTGTACACTGTCCAGTAAGCCCAATGGCACCTGGGGCTCGGCCTGTAGACTCAAAGACTTAAGAAGATCCTTTTTGATGGACTGCAGGGACACACTCTGGCAGCTGCACAGACATACAGCATAGGGAAATGAAAAATAAAATCACTTCATTTCAAATTGTTCATTCATTTCAAGTCATTACAAGACTTTATCATGATTCCAAGTGAGTTATGTTACTCCACCACATGAGGATTTCTTCATCTAGAACAATGTGAAAAGATTCCTCCAAACATGCTTCAACATGAAACGTGCCAATAATCAGGTGCACATAAACCCTGGTGCAATTGAATGCCTGTTTATATAATATCATATAAATATTAATATGATCATCACCTTACATATTTTAGGTATTTAGAACACCCCCTCTCATCCCAGTGAAGAAAGTTCACAAACCTTTGCTGAAAACCTGTTCTGATAACAGAGTGGTCTTTTTTTTCTTCGTGTGATGGTTGCAAGACAAAGGCAGTCACCACTGACGATCCCAGAAGTGTGATGATGAAAACAGAAGACATGCTGATGGGTGCAGTGGCAGGTCTAATTCTGTGCTCAATGGAGATCAGTTGTATACAAGAGTCGAGTCAGTCTGGTTCGAACAGGGATGCTGTGGTACTGTTTGTCAGGTCCTGGGAACCTGAGTTTTTATCTTTGCCTACCCTAATGTGGCCTTGAGATACTTAACATTGTTTTCTTGTCCAGAGTTCTGTGTGAAAAAAAACACTGGGAGGCTGGCCCAAGAAGACCTGTTACCAGATGATTTTTTGGAAAATTACAAGGTAGTCTTATAAAAGTATCCATAATAAAAATGTATTATTATTATTATTATTATTATTATTATTATTATTATTATTATTATTATTATTATTATTATTATTATTATTATTAGCAGCAGCAGCAGCAGCAGCAGCACCAATAAACTAAATGAATGGCTTGTGTTTCACAGAAGCTGCAGGAAAGAGTGCTGTAGTTTTTTCACTTGAATTATACTATTTTATTTAGGCAGTAATTAAAACTGACAATAAATCACACATTCTAGCGATTTTTTCATATTAATATGCTCATAGTGGTATATATTTTTATATTTCTTTTAAATTTTCTTGTATTAATTTTCTGTATGTAAAGTGTTTTGTACAGCTATGGTTGTTTTTAAATGAGCTATACAAATAAATCTGACTTAATTGACTTAACTTGACTGATTAATTGATTTCAGTGCCTAAAGTAATCAAAAGTAATTAAAGAAGGAATACAGTAGAGGCATTTATTTTTACAAATTAAAATTACTTCATGACATTTTCTTTGTGTTGAGATTTATGGATGACATGGCCTCAATCAAATCTCCGAAATAAGAATACCCACAAAACATAATGTATTTAGTCGTTTGGATATTTGTAATAAGAGATTTCCATGTCTGATGAATTATGACTGACATATCTTGAGCCACAGACAACTCAAGCTGCTAAACTGTTCTTTATCCGTTTACTCCGAGAACACCCTAGCCATAAGGCTTAATCCCTCCTTGTACAACTATGCTGATCACATTGCTTGTCCATGGCTCAGTACTTTGGCTGGGCTTCTAGTTCACACTGTATTTGCTACAATAATAATAACAACAACAATATTTAACTTATAAAACATTTGGAATGTAAGGCAGGATTTTTGTGTTAACAGTAGCATTAAGACTTGAGTTCCAATTTGCTTAAGAAGACAATGAGAGGTAAGGTCCATTTTCATTCTTTATATGGGTCACTGAATCTATTGAAATAAATAGAACCTTGATACACCATTATTTTGTGGCATTTTATTGTACAAATTTATTATTACATTCAGGTTGCAAACACAAGGTCAAATATCTCATTTGTAAAAGTGTCTTTGTATTTAGCAGGGAAAAAATCCAAGGGTCATGGGGTTTGGCATGGGAAAACCAGAACAACGGCAACAGAAATCTGAGAGAGGTGGTAATAATGCAGTAGTGTTTATATTTTCCAAATAAGCACTTTTGTTCAAATATGTTTCTTTCATTTCATTACAGTCAGCAGCCTAGTTCCAGGTATTTTTCATTATTGATAAACTATATTAATTAGAGCTGTTGAATTTATTTGTGCATTGTGTTCTTGTTGTGTATGCTATTATATTCTTTGGAAACTGAAGCTGCTACAGGTTTGTTATTTTCTCCAATACACAGTTGTAGTGTAGGCTGTGGACAACTGCAGTGGCTTAGTAGAGATGGATTTAGTAGAACACTCATCTATGAACCTCAAAAGTTGATGCCTGCATACCCCCTTGCACTTATATAGCCTTTGTGTCCTTCAACATGTTACTAAATCCATCTGTTTATTTATAATGCCTTTGGTTTTGTGCAGCCATCAGAGCTGCTCTGCTCATTCAGCGCTGGTACAGACAGTATGTGGCCCGTTTGGAGATAAGGCGCAGATGTACATGGAACATATTTCAGTCCATTGAATATGCAGGAGAGCAAGACCAGATAAAGGTACAAATGTTCAACCAACCATCATTGTCAACTCATGAGATCTTTTTTTTTTATGTTTTCCCTCAGCTATACAAGTTTTTTAGCTATTTAATGGATCATTTCACACCATCCAGCAATGAAAGTGAGGCTATTCTAATTAAAGCTTTGTTAATGAGAGTTAAAGCACAAATAACAACTTTCCATTCCTTTTCATGAAGGAAGTCTCATATCTCATCTTTTTCGTGAAAATGAGATCTGCCGTGATGTGGAATGGGAGAGGTATTTCTGCTACAAAAATGTTGATGTACCTGACAGCTACAGTGGTCCACACCTAACTTTCCCATTGACATTCTGTGGGGTGTCTAGACTGGTGGAGGGGTTTAAGCACAAACAAGTAGGTGCACATCTTCACACATATATAGACACAAGTAAGCATATGAATATTGTCTTCAAAATCCCAATATTTATAGCCTGCTTTTCTTCAGTAGCTGCTCCATGCTCGTTATGTTCTGCAGCTTCTTGGAGAAACCTGGAGACTTTTGAGAATTCTTCCAAATATCACTCATGTGTCTACAACTCATGCTAAAGAGATCACTATCTGTGGTATTCAAATATTTGTCTAATCAAGGCTCCTACTAAAAACCTTAAATGATTGAAGTGCTCTGATCTTTATAGGAGACTTACATGGGCACCTGGAAGACCTGCTTTTGATATTCTACAAGGTAAAAGTACTAACACACTGCTGTTTGATCTGAGATGAAGTGATTCTGACCTTAACTGTGAAATGAACATAGAATGGACTGCCATCTTCGGAGAGACCGTATGTTTTTAATGGAGATTTTGTGGACCGAGGAAAAAACTCTTTAGAGATTGTGCTCATTCTGTTTGGGTTTTTGCTGGTCTATCCTAATGATGTCCATCTGAACAGAGGAAACCATGAGGACCATATGGTGAACCTTAGGTATGGGTTAGGCTTAGGTAACTCTTTAGTTTTAAACCAGAGTCAAAGAAAATGTGACTTGAGTTAAATGTCTTATGTCTTTTCTTTATAACAGATATGGTTTTACTAAAGAAGTCCTGGGAAAGTACCGGGTATGAATATCTCAGCAATATGTATTATTTTTATTGTGCTATCAAGATCGGTAAGACACCTGTCTTTCCTTGTCACAGAATGAATAACCTTCATAATGTATCACTGTTCAGATTTGATAGTTTTCCCTGAGGCATGAAGAATGGTCCAACACAACACACTGTATCACAACAACACAATGTAACATAATACCACACTCCCAGGACACATGTGATATTGATATTGCACCAAACTCATTACCTGATAAATTATTGTCTGTTGAAAGAGTTTCTTTGCGAGGTCGAAATATTGAAGTATCTCTTGTTATCATGTGGGAAAAATGTGGAGATGATTTCATCCTTGTATTTGCACAAAACTGCAGGTGCATGGCAAAAAGATTCTGAAACTTATGCACAAGATTTTCAGCTGGCTGCCTCTTGCTACTGTGGTTGATCACAAAGTACTTATAGTGCATGGAGGGATTTCTGACACAACTGATCTTGACACAATAGACAAAGTGGACAGACACAAAGTAAGAGATTTTAAGGATACACATTTAAACATATAGTTAGTAGTAATGAAAGTCTAATGTGTGTGTTTCATTACTACAGTATGTCTCAGTCCTGAGGCCCCCTAAGCCAACAAACACTAAATCTAATGATTCCAATGGCAGGATCAAAGATTGCTTTGAACAAGCTGGAGGCCGGAGGAGAGGGTATTCCCTTACTTACCACAATCCAAAACGGGTTCAAAGACAGAGAATTCAATGGCGATCATTAGACAATATGGCCACAAATGCACATTATAACAGTTCAATGGATGAAGAGCTGAAGAGGCGATGCAGACAGGCAGAATCTGACGGCACCTATGAGGATACCAACTCAGACTCAGACCCTGAACTAAGAGAGACAGATGAGAAGCACTGGAAACAAGTAAGCAACAAAACACTCTCACATTACATAAGATATATTCTTGTGACTTTTCTGCAATTGTAGATTGTGGATATATTGTGGAGTGACCCCATGTCTCAAAATGGCTGTATATCTAATGAAGTAAGAGGAGGAGGTTGCTACTGGGGGCCTGATGTGACAGAAGCAGTGCTTTCAAAACATAAACTCCTTCTTCTCATCCGTTCTCATGAGTGCAAACAGGAGGGATATGAGTTCTGCCATAATCACAAAGTAAACAAACACAACTCATTATTTGCCTTGACCAAAAACACAGTTAATATTTTCTGCATTTCCAGGTACTGACTATTTTTTCAGCCTCTAACTACTACGAGCTGGGCAGTAACAGAGGTGCATACGTCAGAATGGGTGCTGATCTAGTACCACACTTTAACCAGTACCACGCAAGCCGAACCTGCAGAGAGCTTACTCTCAGACAGAGGTACACACTATATTTGGCAATCTAGCAGAATGACAAATATTTAACATGAAAACATGCTGTATCTTATTTGTCAGCATTGGACAGACCGAAAAATCAGCTTTGAAAGCACTTAGAGAACAGTTATTTGCTCACAAGTCAAGTCTCATCAGTGCCTTCCAGGAATATGATGAGAACAGTACAGGCATGAAACTACATCTCCAAAGTTACCTAATCCTAATCAAGTTTAAAGCTAATGTTTCTAATATGCACACAGGAATCATCTCCCTCAGTCAGTGGGCCAGTGCCACAGAGAGTGTACTGAACCTGGGTCTGCCCTGGAGGGTGTTGCGTCCACAGCTCATCACCTGTACGCAGGACACTATGGTGGATTATCATAAGTGGATAAGAGAATTCTCCATCACAGAGCCCAAACTACACGTAAGACAAATGTCACCTTAAAACCCCTGGTTTCCTGCATATGCAGAAATTAATGCAATGAATTTTTTAACTAGTTTTATTTTTTATTTTATTATATATATATATATATATATATATATATATATATATATATATATATATATATATATATATATATATATATATATATATATGCAATGCATTAGATTACAGACACCAGCATCCTGGAGACTATGTATAAAAACCACTCAAATCTGGAAACTATTTTTCGAATTATTGATACAGACCATTCTGGTGAGTGACGGAAAGAATAAAAGCATTGTATTTTCAGTTCAACCTATGTCTTCTATAAAGGTCCTCTTATCTCTTAACTGCAGGTCTCATATCATATGAAGAGTTTCATCGGACGTGGAAACTACTCAGTTCTCACTTGAGACTAGAAATCAGTGACAAAGCTATTTCAGATTTGGCACAGAGTATTGACTTTAATAAAGATGGAAGCATTGACATTAATGAGTTTATGGAGGCATTTAGACTAGTTGACCTCTCTGCAAATGTAGAATAAAACACAACCCTTTTATTATGGTATTAACATAAAAAGAATCAGTCAGTTTTATCGCAACACAAAATATGTACTACTTGGCCTAGCATGTATGTACATCTTCAAGAGAACAACTCTGCCCCTAAAAATAGAGAAGAAACTATGAACCAAGTATCAAAATAAACATGTTTGAGTATTTGAGTACTTGCATTTATTCATCCCCTGACTCCTGGTATATATTTTATAAAGTAACTTGCCAGCAGCAAAGAAGCGTCTGCTTTATCAGTTCAACCATCAATCAGCCTTTTGATTATGTAGTTTTGAATCCAGGACAGGAATCCTCTCAACTTAAGCCATACTTTGATGAGATGTTGGAAAGTATCTCTGAATGTAAACTAGACTTGAGGAGTTGGTGACACTGTAAAACTTTATTTTAGGCAAATTGCTATTTAAATATCCATACACTATATTCTATTGTTCAAATAAAACCTTATAAAATCACAACAGTCAGACCTCATATTTACATACATTTATTAAATTTTAACATCATAAAAAACACAAAGGTATATTTTTAAAAATCCAAAACATTATTATATGCAATATGCCAACCACAGCCTCATAACCATTATTTGATGTTTTAATATATTACAATTTAGATCTTCATGTTCTTTTATGCCATGCTGATCAAGGGAATAACATGAAATACTGAAACTGAACCATCATACCTTTCTTAAAAAAAAAAAGGACATTTTTGTTTAACTAACTAATTGCTTTGGAAGAAAATCTTCAACATATGCTCCTTTTGAGCGTATGTTGAGAGGTTCAGTTTAACATGCCTCCTCTTAAATGTCCACTATCACTCAGTCCATGTTCTATTAGTTTGATGTCCTCCAAATCATCTTTGATCACACTAATTAAATGGCTCAGTCCATCTTGTTGCTGTTTTAGGTGCTAAAAAAAATATATATATTACATGAACTGAAACTACTACCTGCAGACATGCAAAAAAGAATACTAAATACTGCCAACACTCACTTGCTTGATTTCTCTGAGGAGGTCTGCATCAACGCTGTAGCGCTCCTCAGATCTCACAGCACCAAAGTGGTTTTGCATTCGGATTTGGGACATCAGTTCATTCAAACGACCCTTGAATACAAAGAAGATAGATGTATTTCTAAGAATACCCAAACCAAAATGTTAAACAAGACATTTCAAATATATTGGTTTTGTAACAGCGTGTGTTAAGCACACTATATGATGCTAATTGATGCAAGTTTGAACACATGGTTACCTTGAACTGAGTGGGAGCATTGAGCTCAGATTGAATAGTGTCCAGCTGGACTCTGAGGTGCTCTTCATCAACTTGAATGGCATATCCGCTTTTTCTTTGAATTTCCTGTTTTATTAGAACCTAAACATAAATAAATAAAATATGTAATAGCAAATAGAAATTAAAGCCGCGCGCAGCGATGGTGGCCCTCACCCCGGCGCGCACTCCCCTCCCACGCGACCTCCGGGGACTCGCGACCGCCCCGGCACATCACTCTCTCTTCCTGATAGCCGCCCAGGCCAACAGCTCGTCCATTAGACACATTACATAATGCACCTTTAAATATTTTTAGGAGTCATTGCGCCCCTGCTGGCCAACAGTGGAAAATGCACCATGTCCGTTATATATATTTTTGCTCATAATCATGCATAGAACTTATTCCCTGAATTTGGTACAAATACAATAATGTTGACATGTCATGTCTATTCTAGGGGGCCCTATAGAGTTCACTTTTCATATACTTTAAAGTGTATTATGTTTCGGCCGTGATCATGCATTAGTGATTCAAATTTCAGCACAATCGGACTAACCCTGTGGGTGTAATCATTTTTTAACTATTTGTTGGGGGAGTCTTTGCGCCCCTGCTGGCCAAAGGTGGAAAATGCATCATGTCCATAATGGACTTTTTTGCTTGTAATCATGTGTAGAATTTAATATCCGAATTTGGTACTAATCCGATAATGTTGACGTTTCATGTCTATGCTAGGGGGCGCTATAGAGTTAACTTTTCACATGTTTTATAGTGTATTATATTCAGGCCGTGATCAGGCATTAGTGATTCAAATTTCAGCACGATCAGACAAAACCTGTTTGTGTAATAAATTTTAAACTATTTTTTGGGGGAGTCTTTGCGCCCCTGCTGGCCAATGGTGGAAAATGCATGATGTCCATAATAGACTTTTTTGCTTGTAATAATTTATAGAATTTAATCCCCAACTTTGGTCCAAATCCGATAATGTTGATGTTTCACGTCTATGCTAGGGGGCGCTATAGAGTTCACTTTTATTAGATTTCATATTTCATCACATTCAGGCCTGGATCATGCAATTGTGATTTGAATTTGAGCTCTCTAGGCCAATGCCTGTGGCCGTGACAGGTCACCGAAAAAACAGGAAATGAAGGCGTTTTTCGCCAGTGTGCTACGGTCAAACCGTAAGGAGTATTTTTTTTTTTTATTTATGATTTTTGTGAGTTTATGTCTGTAGATGTGACATGTCAAATTTGAGCTCATTTGGACCAAACCCCGGGGACTTGAATCTTTTTGTAGACACCCAAGTCAAAACGGCGCCGAATTTTTGATCCAATATGGCCGACTTCCTGTTCATCATAGGGGTGCACAATGATTGACTTTTTTGCTTGTCTCCTTGAGTTCTATTATTGTTCCGAATTTCGTGACCCTATGCCAAAATTTGTCTGAGCCTCCAATTCATTTCAAAATTTTCAAATTTCAACGGGGCACTGTTGAGTGGGGGTGCTTTGGGCATTGTCGCGATGCCCATTTTATCAAATTTTTCGCCGAACCGGTCGATCTGATACCCTGTTTGGGGACTTTTCGTCGACGGTCAAAATCGCGATCGTTTGCAAAGAAAAATAATAAAAGAGCGGAAGAAACCGGCGAAGAACAATAGCCCTCGCCAGTTACTTCGTTACTGGCGAGGGCCAATTAGATGCAGAATAGATCATAAATTATTTTATATTTATTTTGGGGGCCTGTATAAAAAGGCAAAACATTACCTGCAAAACTCTGTGGGAGAGGTCCATCAGGTTTCTCTTATACTGAGCAATTTTAGCCACTGTCGTTGCCTGGTTCTTCTGTAGTTCACTTATGTCATTAGAGATTATCTGTGAAAAGGTTAAAAAATGAATACCAAAGCACAAAACAAAAACAGTTTGAATGAAGGATAATTGGCCCTTACATCCACTCTGGTCTGGTGTTGTTTGGTCATCTGTTCCTGGATTTGTAATCTCCGCAATAGCTCTTTAAAACTCACCATAGGTACAGGAATTAATCTAAAAATGGAGGTAAAATAGAATTTTACATTTGGTCTTTGTGATCCCTGCAGGCAACCCTCGTGCAGTGAGTTAAACTTCACTGCAGCCACCCTGCTCATCTTAAACTTAAAATTTCAGCGCTTTGCTTCTGTGTCTGCATCTGTGAGTGCGGCTCAGTTAAAGTAGTGTAGGTCACTCATATGCGCTGGAATGATCTTATGCACGCATTTGATGGCTGGAGTTTAATGATCCAGTAGACGGTTTCACTGGGTTTCAGTTATTTTAATAGATCCATGGTTTCAGTACCCATCCCCATCATCATGTATATGGTTCGTATAGTATTAGGGAGTTCAGACTGTAGGAACTTACCTTTCTGGATCAGGATTGTCCACCTTTGCCTGTTCCCAAATTATAGGATCAACACCTAGAGACCACAATGAACCAAAAAGTTTAGAAAAAGTTTGTTCTTCTACATGCAGAAGTTAAATATTCCACGACATACCAGCTGGAGCATTTTGCAGCAGCTGCTTAAGCTGCGCTGGAGACAACTCTGTGCGCGCAACAGACATCAATACAGCAAGTTGTGTTAGCTGAATCTTTATATTGGCCTGTTCCAGGTAACTGAAGAGGGTGGAGGCAGGAATGCGCTTTGATGTGCCATTTGGTGATCGCTCCACAACATAAATTATCACCTCTGTCCTAAAGATACAAGTAGACTGCATTCAATTATGTTTGTTGTCTACGCAACTCAATATCTCAAAATAAAATAAACTATATATGGACTGCTGCATTAAGAATTTCAGAATCATTTGTAGGTTTAAAATACAAGGTTTACAAGTTGGGGAGAGTTGGGGACAGTTTTTTTTGTTGTTAACAAAGGATCTTCTAAACAATTAAATACCAAATATTTAATTGCAATTTGGATGGGTTTGTGCTTCATTTTGCAGCCATACATGGCAGTAAATATAAACTTACTGATCATCTGGCAGGGACTTCACACCTTCTACATTGACAGACAACATTTGGTTGCTTCCCAAAACTTTCTGGAGGGACTCGACAAACTGCTGCTGTTGGGCTCGTACATCTTGTTCTTTTTTATTCAGAACTAATGCTACTAATCCATCTTCATCTTTTGTTACAGGGATGCAGCTATAGCCAACTGCCTAGAAATCAAGAGATTTTCATTTATATTTTACCATAAAAAGAATTACTGAATTTTAATTTAAAAAGGCTCAACCTTGAAGCGACAAAAAGGGTTTTCTTGGGTAAAGTCAACAGGAGGATTGTTGTTAGCATAATAGCCCTTTCCTGTGCCCCAGTATGCCTGCAGCTGGTTCCATTTGGCCAAGATGGTGTCACGCTCATCTCCAAGTAGTGTTGGAGCTGACAGGGCCATGACTTGCTGGTAAAGCTGCGTGTGCTGGGTCTGGCCCGGCTGTGGCGCCTGCTGACCAAACAAGCCACCTGAGAATCAGATGAAAAATGGGTGATACTTGACTGTTTTTATGTAACAACACTGTATATAATGTAATTTATATATTATATATTTGATACTACGGGTGGGCATGATTAGTTGATTAATTGATAATTGATCATAAAGAATTTTGTCGATTATATTCATTTTTAATTGACAAACTGAATGTAGGTTGTTGTGCATAGCTTAGGGTGACCAAACGTCAGTTTTTCCCCAGACATGTCCGTTTTTCATGTCCTGTCCTGGCCGTCTGGGTTTTTTTTTTATAAAGTGATGCAAATGTCCGGGTTTTCATTACCGTTCATTGGACCATTAAATTGAGCGGCTCTCGTAGCTCTCTGCACTCAGAAGGAGCGTGCAGACACAAACAGTCGGTCAGCTCGCAACATGCCGAAGCACAAATGCACATTTAACGATGACTTGTACAAGAAATTCCCCGCTTTCCATCCCGGTCGAGACAAGTGGGAGGCCATGTGCACAGTGTACAAAGCAGGCACATATGTTTCGGTGTTCAGTGGGGGTGCCAAGGACCTCAAAGTTCACCAGGACACCAAAAAACATTAAAAAGTTTTCCCAGGTGAGAGTAGCTCAATGTCAATGACGAGGCCCCACCTCCCACTCCCCGTAGGGTGTTCTGGTTTTGACAAACGCAAATATGGTCATCCTAACCTATATTCCACTGAGTCGTGTCCTTTAGTCCGAGAGAAGTTGACCGCATCAGCGCACAAGAGCTATTTTTTTCTTTGCTTAGTTTATGCAAATTAGCCAAGCGATTTAAAGTTTTGGTTCTGTGAGACTTGTGCAAAGCTGCATTAAACACATTATAATCTCAAACGGATTGATGTGGCACTAGAGAGGTTACGGTTTAATAATAGTTACAGTAATAATAATGATGATAATTTTAATATAAAAATGTTAATGATTAATAGATAATCGATCGTTAATTCTCCCGATGATCAATTATGCCCATCCCTATTTGATACTAAAAGTTATGAATAAGAACAGATGGATTACATATTATATTACATATTATTGTACCTAATGAAGGTAAACTGCATTTTTTTTAATTCAGTTTTTTAAAATACAAGCTCACCTTGCTGTTGCTGTGTTGGCTGAATGCTAAAACTTCCAAACCCGCCAAGGCTGGTTGCTCCCAATCCAGTTCCAAAAGCTGATGTTCCAGTGGTAGTCCCTGTACCGAGGCCAGAGGAGAACCCAAAGCCTTTGTTTTGTGTGCTACCAAAAAGACTCCCTATGACACACAAGTAAAACAAGAGTTACAGTAAAAAAAAAAAACTAAACATTTGATTATGTTAGTCCTGTAAGTCTATTGAAAACAGCAAACACTCAACTGTCCAATTTTACACACCTGTGGCAGCTGAAGGAGCAGAAAAACTAAAAGTTGACCCAGGAGCAGCAGCAGAGGTTGTTGTGGTTCCAAATCCACCAAAAGTGCCTGAGAAATACATTGCAACCTTAAAGGGATAGTTCAGGATTTTTGACATGAATCTGTATGGCATCCCCGTCATCAGTGTTGTGCATCCACACCGAGTTACCCCCGAAAGCGTCCGGTGAGCCGAGATACTGGCCCGTTTTGGTGAAGAGGAAAGTAGTTCGGCAAGTTGTGTGTGGACTGTATACTAAAGCGTTTTTCTTCTCAAAGCAATATGTGTTCAAAAGAGTGATACATTTGCATCACAAAACCATCGTCGCCAAAAAAGTCAGCCCTCATAATCGCTTGGCGCTATTTTCTCTCCGTACGTACCACTGCGCGCGGCCGCCAGGTGACAGCCGCGCACGGATCCATCACTTTCTTCAGTTGTTCGGCAGTGTTTACATGCGCAGACCGCCACCACGCGAGAGAGCTAACGAGAGAACTAGAGCCGCGCGCAGTGGTACGTACGGAGAGAAAATAGCGCCAAGCGATTATGAGGGCTGACTTTTTTGGCGACGATGGTTTTGTGATGCAAATGTATCACTCTTTTGAACAAATATTGCTTTGAGAAGAAAAACGCTTTAGTATACAGTCCCCACACAACTTGCCGAACTACTTTCCTCAGCACCAAAACGGGCCAGTATCTCGGCTCACCGGACGCTAAGTCGGTGTGGATGCACAACACTGATGACGGGGATGCCATACAGATTCATGTCAAAAATCCTGAACTATCCCTTTAATACACAAAATAAAATAAAGTTGCAACAAATGTTTTTGCAAATTTTGCAACAAAAAATTGATGTATAAGAGAATGAGATCCTGAGAGAGAACCAGCTAACATGATAAATCATTGTACAGTGAGAATATGAATAGAAAACCACATTTCAATGACATGCAAAGGGAACTAGCAAGCACAGAACACTAACCATCATCTCACAAATGTAAACAAAAACATTTTAGAAATGTGGTTTTCCATGAACATTATTAATAAAATCACAGAGCTGATTTCAGAACAATGCCCAGCTGAGAAAACTGCTATGACAGAAGCCAACGCTGACGGAGAGAGCACAGCTGTGTCTGTTCACAAGTGTTGGGAAGGTGACTTTTAAAATGTATTCCCCTACAGATTACAGATGACATACCCCAAAATGTAGTTTGTAACGTAATCCATTAAATTACTTAAAGTGAGTAACATAATCTGAATACTTTGGATTACTTGATTTGCTGTAGAGAAGCAAATACCAGAATATCGTAACATAAGAAGTTTTGTCTGATAAAATAAAATAAAAAGCCCAGACTTTACTTAACCAAATAAAAAATATTATTAACAGAAGAGGAGGAAACACGTCCACGCAGCATGATTTAGTCCAGTTAAATCCTGTTTGAGGCATGGTTTAGTCCTGGTTTAGACCTGGTTTAGTCCTGGTTTAGTCCTGGTTTAGTCCTGGTTTAGTCCTGGTTTAGTCCTGGTTTAGTCCTGGTTTAGTTTCCGGCAATGAGTGGAATTACTGAAAAATAAAAAAAGGGATATAGCCCAAAATGTGAAAAACAGGAAAATACCTCTGTGTAATCAATTTATTTCAACAAAGTAACTGTAATCCAATTACCACTCACTGAAACAGTAACTGTAACTGAATACAGTTACTCATAATTTGTACTCTAATTACATAAATCCAGTACATGTGATCTGTTACTTCCCAACACTGCTGTTCACATGCAGAGTTTTAACTTCTCTAGCTGGATAGAGTTTTATGTAATACTGTGGAATGTTCCAGTCAAAGCATTAACACGTAAACAAGCAGGTGGCTGACCCTTCACCAGAAAAGGTGAAGGGTCAGCTCTCCAAAAGGTGCATGATCTTCATGTTTTTAGTGCTATAAACTATTAGTGTTGCACATTTCATGGAATACCCCAAGAAATAATGATTTTTAATGGTCTTCTACCTGTGCTAGCCAGGCTATTACCAAATGTGAAGGTCGTGCCAGTAATAGTAGTTGTACCAAAGCATCCCACATTAAAGCTCACTGCTGTTGGGTTTGGCATTTATGCCAAACCCCCCAAAACTAAACCCACCAGCAGTGCTATTTCCAGCTCCCTTTTCATAAATTTCATAACAACTTAACAGTGGTGGTGGAACCAAAGCTAAAGCCTGTGGATGGTGCAGCTGCGCTAGTGGTGGCTGTACCAAAGTTGGGGGCTGTAAACGCTAGAACACAGGAAAATAAAATTGTATAGCAACCTTTAAATCAGCATCACAGTTTATTTGGAGATGCACATGCCAGTTTAGTTTTGCATTAAAAGGACAGAACATGCCAAGTGGCACATGGTAACAATGTAAAAATGGTTTGTGGCCCCCACATCAGATATCTTTGAGATTTATGAACACGTTTTTGTTTTTTTTAATGAATGAATATGTAGGTTTAAAAAAGTCTGACGCCTACGTGCATATAACTTCATTATTATACCCAATTACATATTAACAGACATCCGTATTTGTTGTGCACTCACTGCCGAACCCAGACGGAGCTGTGGTGTCCGTGGCTGCACCAAACCCAAATGTTGTGGAAGCTGCTGTGGTCTTGGCACCAAACGAGCCAAAAGAAAACCCAGTCGTACCTTCAGAAAAGTACAAGAGAATACTGTAGTTATTCGCGGATATTTACAGCAGACATCAATCTCGACAGCTACGGAGAAGGAAATGTAACTATTAGCTAGCTATAGCTTCCTTTTCAATATAACGAGTTTTTATCGAGGTAGTATAATAAAAACTAACAGAACATTCTTGGTCACAACCTTCACTACAAGTAAGTTAATACGCTAACTGGTTGGTAACACAAATTGATGCTATCTTTATGAACAGTTTGATCATTTTTGTCGTAAGAAAATATGCGCACCCCACATTAACAAACAATGCACTGCGGGATAAACACCACGCGTTATAATTTAATAAAAACAAATGGTAATAAAACATACTTGTAGCTGGATTGCTCGAGGCAGCGCCAAAATTGAACGCCATGATGTCTGTGCTGTGTGTACTGTGACTTCCTCTGTCATATTGCTGAGCGCTTCTCTTCACGAGGATGCTCTTACGCCACCTACTGCTCAAACTACTTCATGAACATGTTTTTGGCCCTCGCCACTAACAAAGTTAGGGGCGAGGAGTATTGTTCTTCGTCGGTTTCTTCTTCTTCTTATTTTTATTTTTTTTCCTTGCAAAGGATCTCAATTTTGAGGGCCTAAACGTCGACGAAAAGTCCCCAAACCGGGTATCAGATCGATCGGTCCGGCAAAAAATTTGATAAAATGGGCATCACGACTATGCCCAAAGCCCCCCGACTCAACAGCGCCCCCTTGAAAATACACATTTTAAAATGAATGGGAGGCTGAGTCGCATATTTTGTCGTACGGTCACGAAATTCGGAACAGTGATAGAACTCAAGGAGACAAGCAAAAAAGCCATTGTGCACCCCTATGACGAACAGGAAGTCGGCCATATTGGATCAAAGATTCGCCACCGTTTTGACTTGGGTGTCTACAAAAAGATTAAAGTCCCCGGGGTTTGGTCCAAATGAGCTCAGATTTGACATGTCACATCTACAGACATGAACTCACAGAAGTTGTCAACTTTTTTTGGGATACTCCTTACGGTTAGTTTTTTTTTTTTTTTTTTTTTTAGCAATCTTTTCTTGCCCTATGCAGCTAAAAGATAATTTACAGGAATCCATAACAAATGTGTTTTGCATATTTTGAGGTTCACATATGGTCTTTGAAACAGAGTATAACTCCAGTGCACATTTACCTTGTTTCATGCTGTTGCGGCCTGTTTTCCATGCAGATGTTACTGATTTGCCTGGAATTCACCTTTAACTCAGATTTTACTACTATAATGTAATACTATATTTTGTATAAAATGATCAGAACTCCTCCTTTTGCACCTCACCTAAAAGCAAAAGTCAAGATCCAGAACAAATACTTTTATTGTTTATTGAATAATTTGGGTTGACAAAATGTGACATGCTGCCAGTGTGAAATAAAATAAAAACCTACAACAGGCAATCACAGTAACAATCAATGACTTGTCACAGTAGTGCAGTAGCCAAAGGCTATATTCATGCTGACCTTTTAATGTTACATTTGAAAGTTTATAACTAAAGAAAAACACACTGATTTAACCAGTATTGTATTACGTTCTTAGTCTTCTACAGTGAAATCTAAACAGCAAAACAATATTTGAGATTTTCTAAACCTGATTTGTTGGCACCACATTTGTACTGAAATACAGTTCTAGAAAACAAGAAAGATCTAGATATAAAACTTAACCCATTACATTTACAGATTTATTTTTTTACAAAACGTAAGTAACTGAAATACAAAGTGTTATAACCATTCCCAACAGATTATAATGACAGGAATGTCAGCAGTTCTACAGTTCTTTGCGTTTTATTTAAAATTGTATATTTACACATATGCCACCTGACGGCTTGTCAGGTATTAAGCACTAGCCTACCTTCATACAGCGCAAACAAATAAAAACAACAGTAATAACAGTAGCTCTTGAAACTAAATAATACTGTATTTACGGTAGTTTTGGATGAATTATAATATACAGAAGTAAGGCAAAGTCTCTGCCACCCTGACAGCGGCATATAATTTAAAATTTCACAGTTAACATGACTCACATTATGTGTCATAGTGGTCCATTTTTTAGTAAATACTTTAAAACAATCCTGATAGATTGGTATAACATAACAGCACTTGACCAACATTAACATTGCCTTAAGAAAGTGTGTATAATAATCCAATCTAAAAATCATAATCATAAGAAATCTGTACGAAATATCCACTGACACAATTACGTGTGCTTTGAGAATGGAAACCACATGGAACCCCCCTACAGAGCTTAACGATATGAAACAAATTAAGCTTGTCCATCAAATTTGGGAGCCAAACCGATGTAGGTTCCATTTTGCGGGTCTTCCTTTTCTTTTCCACTAACAGGATTGTATGATGTTTCATCTTCAGAAGGAGCCTAAAGAAAAAGAAAGTGAAAATAGATTTAATATATAGTATTCAAATGTAATGTCAATATTAATATCTTGGTAAACTGTCTTTGATAAAAGATTACATATATTACTTTCAATGTACACCTTGTTAATGAGAGCATGCAGTAGGCAAAGTTACACTTACAGCATAAAGCGCCTTGGTAAACAATATATTAGCCCCATTCTGCACAAAGACAGGGTGTTGAATGCATGCAAAGAAATTAGGAGCAGGCCAGAGAAACCAAACAAACATTAACCATTAGGAGCAAAGCTAGTTTCATTGAACTCACGATTTTAAAAAGTTATAAATTTATTCTGGTCACTTACCTTCTGTCTACGAGCACGAACAAGGAGGAGGATGAATACAGTAAGCATTATAGCTCCAAGAGCCACAATAATCAGGGGAAAATTTGACACAAGAGTGACAATTAAAAGTAACTTGTGCACTCTTGCAGCAGAAGCCTCATCTATCACCACACTCTGCATTGAAGGAAAAAATAAAACAAGCACTTACAAATATATAAATATAATATATAATAAAAAACTTTGGTTAATACATTTTATTTCAAGTTTACCTCATTAATGAACATCACAGGTATTATTGTTTCATTTAGAGTTCTTGTTTTTCTGTAAATCAAGAACAAACAAGTAATTTAGAGTAAAATTACAGTTGTTCAAATACCAACACTTACGGAAATCCGCCAATCCTGTTAATTAAGATGTTGACCTGTGCTCTCTTGTTTGCACGCACTATTACACCCGTTGTCTGAAAGCAAAAAACAATTTATTAATAATAATAAATAGTAACCTAAATCTTTAACAGTTCTGCTGTGCATTCAATGACCTCTAGATGGGGTAGTTACATCTTTATCCCACATAGTTATTCTGGGGACATACCGGGTTAAGGTCAAGAAACGTTTGGTGGTGAATTCTTTCAGGAGACATCCCTTCAATGGCTGTCACATATTTTTCATCAGATAAGTAGAAATGTGGAAAGGAAGCTACCACTGGGGCACCTGTGAAATAAAAATAAAAATATGCTACATATCTCTAGACAGAAAATCATATTAAGTTAAATAATCAAACAAGACACCTAACTAAAACAGTGGTGATGTTAGAGTGATGATGATATAACTCACCTTCCCCAACAGATAGACTGTGCAAGCAGTTTAAGAAAAGAGAAAACACAATTTTTACATATACATATATGTATTATGTAAGTCTAATGTTGCATTTCTTATGATACACAAAAGTGAGTCTAAAAAGAATTGACTATGCTGCAAAAACAGAAAATGACCTATATACCAAGTACATGACGATAGTAGGGTCAGACAAAGTCATAGTGGGTCCATGATAAAGTGGGGCAGAGGTAAGCACTTTCCTGCTCCTGTGTTTGGCAACAGACACAACACAAACAGCGAGCACCTGTTGTCACCTGAGCATACACACTGTTCCTATGACAACCTCCAAGGTCACCGTACACGCACAAGCGTGCACGCACACACACACACACACACACACACACATTTGCGCACACACACGCATACTAACGCACACACACATACACACACGTCAGGTTTACATGTTAGATGTAAACTGGCTTGACTAAATTCATAAAAATATATACATTTTCTGACTAATCCTAACCTTAACCAAAATGACTACCCGTCTAACTTTAACCAAAACCCTAACCTTAAGCTATTTTAACCAATTTCTTAAATTTAAACCATGTTGTTGATCTACAAATAAAGGAATTATGTTGTGGGGACCAGTTTTTTTCCTATGAGAGAAGCGGGTTTAATGACTGGATACAGATTTTGGTCACCACACATAGACAAAAAGATGTATTTTAATACTGACAAAATGTATGTTACTAATGTAAATAAAAAATCTTTTTCAACAAATACTATAAAGTATGTCCTTTCCTAGTCCTTTTCTGATCTAATTTCCATCTAACTCTTTATAAATAGCCCATGTGACACAGCTCACACTCTTCAGGCACCACCTGACTTTGACTAGCTCAGTAACTGAAGGGCGGTAAGCCTGGTCACCTGATTCTGGCCTTGAGTTTGCCAAATATTACCATTGTAACTGATACAGTTTGTTAATAGATAAACTATAGTTACAAATGTGAAAAGTAATAGCAACAAAGGTATCAGTCAAAGGAGAGAAGAGATGAACATTTTGGGCGTATTCAATAAATGATGCAGAGAAGTATACACATGACATACCTTTACGACAGGGGCTGACTTTAAGAAGGCCAGTCCCCAGGCACTCCTGTTTGGTGACACAGAAGCCCTCATTGGCTGGGTTCTCCTCTTTACTGGCTAAGACAGAACGTGGAGGTGTAAAGCGGTAAGCTGGGATGCCTCTGACCTCCACATCCTTTTCATACTCCATGTATATTGACCTAGTTAAAACAGAAACAAAATAAACTGATTCATGAATGCTTCATCCCATTTTCATTCCAGTTTAATGCCTGGCCAATAAAGTAAACCCCCTTTCCTGTTCTATATAATCTATATATGAGAAGACTGTCAGTTACAGTTAAAAAAAGTACATAAATCTATTAAATGAGAGGGACCAGCCTTAAACACCAGTATACACAAGATCATTGAGCCTCTGTACTAATTGTTGTTCAAATGGTGGATGTATACAACAGATGTTCTGTTCATTTTCATTTTATAGGAAATAACAATGAGAAGGTGGATACTGCATGATAGGTATAAAAAAATATATATATTATTACTATTATTTGCCACATTTTGTCAATTTACAAAAAAGTGTGGTCAATGGTTAAAATTATTCCACCAAACGTCTCAGAATCTAAAGAGGCTATATGTAATTCTTTAAAAATATTAACTTAGAAATATAAAAAATGTAAAAAAAATAAAATAAACTTTACAGTTTATATTTTGACAAATTATACCCAAACTATGCCCTTCTAATACTGAAGTTTGAAAATGAAAACAAATTTTTGTTTTTTGTTTTATTTCTGCCTTCAATGAGAAAGCCAATGACAATGACATCCACTACAACATTTAGTTCAAATTCACTGTTGAGAGTATCTGGACTCTGTACAAAGTGTCTCTGTGGGTTAGGGAATTACTACTTTGTTAGAACAAGCACATCTATAGAGTGTGTTCCAGAGTTCCATCATTGTGCTAACATACTGTTCAGACCTTTCCCTCGACCTTTAAGGGAGCAGCTCAGTAAAAGAATGAGGCCCCAGGCATTCAATTATTTTGTGTAGGAGAGGCAACTTGCTAAAAGGAACTATCCAACAAAATCTAATAGATGAAATGTACAACTGTAAAGCAAAATTTGAATAAATTATAGAAATGTTCACAGTTATGTAAACAATGTTTTTTTATTTATTGAAAATTGCTTAAGATCTATAAACCATATCCTTATTACCTATTGTACTAAAGGTCACCATGATTTCAAACATGCTTTAAACAGGCAGAGGTGAATGGAAAATGTGAATATTGGAATATAATTTGTAACTATTTAATTATACTATTAAATGAGATGCATCACTTTTAGATTTTAATGGACAAGTACTGCTTGCCTTGATTGCCTTGATTGCCCTGACCGCAAGCCTATTGACTTAGTACATGACACATCCTGCTTCGTAGGAAACGGGGAGCATTGCATTACTCACAGTAACACAGACAGCCATTGCATGTACAAGGGAGGCAATAAATTTGTAGGTGAAAGTTGGTTGTAAACATTTGGGGGAAGTTTGTGTCAGACTTCCGAACTGTGTCAAAGGTAAGACAAGCACTCCAAGAGATTACTCCATAGTCAACAAATGAGGGGAGTGTTTGCAATAGCAAGTATATGAAACAATGTTTAAAATTAGCAACTGTTAATTTTTAGCCATTGAGATTTCAGCTAAGGACTGCACATCTGTGGCCTATGCCTCAAGGTATTAGATGTCTAGGAACCATGTCTTGAGAGTATAAACTTGACACCTCACAGCATTATGAAGTTTGCCCTTCCTCATTTCAATAAAATCTATATCAATTTGTAGAGCAAAGGAAGAGTAATATGTAAAATTTACTAAGAGTTTTTAATCATTTGTTTTGTTGTATTCTAATTAACTTATGCAACTTTGAGATTTTGGGGCTTGAGTCCTCAGAAAGGCACATTCCTCCTTTTCACATCAACATCCCTGGGGGGATCAATAAACTTGCAGATGCTATGGTAGCTTTAATGAACTGTAATGCACTTTTGCAAGAAAAAAAAATCACCATCATTCTTTTAACACACAAATCAACAGTGGCCACAATAAAGACAAACCAACTTTACTCAAAAATGTATTTCCTAGAAACTGACAAATTCATCATTACATGCCTTCTCCCATTGATATGGCTAGAATACGACTAACAAAAGAGATCTCCACAGCAATTTGTAAATGATCTAGATGTTATGACAACATGGACATCAAGACCTATGAGCATAACTTCCTGACTCCAGACAAAGGTCTGCAGCTGTATCTTCAAATGAGTAGAGCCTTATAAGGTCATGTACATCTTGAGTAATAATCTCCCATATATTCACATTAAATGTCCTGCTATTAGGCAATGTCAAGTATCAGACTCTTTAGAAGACATCAGAATGAATGAATGAACAATCATTTTTGGCCTCAATATTTATCAGTAATCTTTTCAGTAGCACTATATATAAAACCGGGTAATTGTTACAGGCCTACTGTACCTGCATAGGTCTGGAGTGAAGATATAGATACGTTCGTTTTTGTCTATCAGTGGGTGAAAAGCACTTCCATCTGATCCATTGATGCTGTTACTTTGGTTTGTCATCCAAAATGTCAGCTGGCTGCAAATGGAATACGGGTAGAAAGCATTAGATTTGTGGATAGATTTCAGTTTAGATCATATCCTGTGTAAACCTTTTAATCTTGGTGATAAAATAGCACTTTAAGGATCAAACACATCCACTTAAGCCTTGTTTCTCATGGGTAAAGTGTAATTAGAGTCTCAGCAGAAACCAAAACAATAATGAAGGGCAAACGAGGTTGCTAAAAGTAATTTGAAATGGTATACTATGTAAAAGGATGCCCTGCCCTCTAAAAAAGCAACTACGAGCAATATTGTGGCAAGATATTTTGTAAGCAATGGCAATACCTCTGGTTTTTCCATGTCACAACCCGTCCATAATCCAGGTAGTTCTCTACACCAGTATGGAACACAAACTCCCCATCATTGGTCCCATTTTTCTATAAATGAAGAGGATTTACAATCTAAATCCAAGAGATAAAAGAAAGAAAAAAAAAAAAAGACAATACAGAGGAAAATACATACGTTAAGCATTAATCCAAATATTTTGTCAATATCGGAATTAACCCCAGCAAGACGTGCTAGTAGTGGATCTTCATAGCCCCAGAGCAGCTCATTGACAGTAAGGGTAGTGAAGAAACCACTTCCAATAGAATTCATCCAGATGGAAACCATTGATGCCTTCCAAAAATTTCCTTTTAATTTGTTCATTACAGCCTAAAAACCCACACATATACAAATTTAGGTTTAAGGAATATATAGAAATCAAAAGATAAGGTAAAATATTGTGTTAAGGATAAAGATGGAAAACCATGGACAAAATCAGAAGGACATGATATACATGACTCACCCAGGCAGGAATGTTCACGGTGGTAATGGCGTCTTCAGACGGATCTCCAACAGATTTCTCTCTCAGAAACACAAAGCTTTTTGTGTTGTACGCTGACACCTTTCTACCATTTTCCACCATACTAACATTGTCCTTATATCTGTGTTCTCTAGGTAAATAGAAAATTAATGATTTTTTTTTTACATTCTTTACTTCCCTTTAAAATGTGATAGAATGTAAAAAGAACAATAAAAAATGTAATTTATAGTCTTACAAAATATGTATTTATTATATTGATGTATGTTGTCATCATGTTTTTCTATTTAATTTGCACAAATAATGGCTCTACCCATTCCCAAAATATCTCTGACGCCCCGGATGAGACAACAACAGGATCTGACACTTTGCGATAGTCTGCTTGAGCCACAAATAAGCACAGGCAGCACAAGCAGATAAACATCTGTATCCTACCTGTAAGTGTAAGGTCCCACTTGCGTGACCTGAGGTTTGGCCCCTGCCAGAAATGCCTCCACATTTGTCATGTTGAAGAAGAAGAACTCCATGTAGACTGGGGGAGGGGGGCGTTTCCATGATTCAAACACTCGGCTGCCTTCCACCAAAACAATCTCCTGGAGACATAATGCAGATGCCTTTTACTCATATTGAATAGCACATTGAGACATAAATGTGATGCTCTTTAAAATCCAACAGACTAGTTTGTAATGTAAAAATTGCTTGCATAGTAATGGGTAAGGTAAATGGTAAATGCAGTATGAATGTGACTGTATTTGCGTTTCTTCTCTATCTGCTCCTCATAAAAAATGAACCAGGAAAAACATCCCTGGTGGGTGGGAAGTAGACAAAGACTACAATCTGTGTTTCTGACTGGAGCCCTGGTGGTGCACATGAATGCTATTAGGGGCATCGGGGAACCCTTCCACAGACCTATTATCAGCTGTTGCCCCTGACAACGGGTGCTCAGGAAGAGTGGCTGGTGGATCATGTGATGTGGAGAGTTGGATGCCCACTGATAGAGCAGGACTGTGACCTTAATGATCTGGACCACATTCCTGTGGAGTTCTGGGGCTTAGGCAATGCCACAAACATATATTCTCCTGCTTTCACAATGGGCACTAAGTTTGACCCACAGCAAATTTTAGACGCCTTAAAGAACAAGGATAGTCTCTTTCACCACAGGGATCCTCACAAGAATTAGAAAACACAAGGCGCGGACGAAGGGGGTGGGGAGGGCCATTTTAGAAAGTACCAAAGAAAATCTAAACTTTGGCCTAGTTATGTCAGGTTGGTGTAAGAAAAAAAAACAACTCAAAATAAACGCACTCATTATTACACGACAGATTAACTCCCATCTTCTGCTATGAGAACCCCTCGTTTTATTCAGAACAAAGGTTTAACTTTGCAAGCAAGGACAATAAAGCTGTCACCTTAGATGAATGCAGTTTTTCATTGTCTGTGCTTCATACAATATGGTGATTCTATAAGTATATAAATAAAATACAAACAAATAACAGGAAAACTAACAGTTAAAGATCCTCTCAACTCTAGTACCACTCCCTATATGAAAACATTAGTGGCAGGTGTACACACAGAAACATACTGTTAGAGCTTTGATGTAAGGTAAGGGCAGGAAAATAGCTTGATCTGAATAATAAGAGGCACAGTATGAGACATTGCGGTGGGCTTGCTTTGCATGCTGGAAATGGGTTTGCCTCAATTGTACAGGCCACACACCCAATTCTGACCTAATAGTTGTTATACTATTGGGTCAGTTATAGTTATACAGAACTAATGCTGTACAGAACTAATGTCAAAACTGGTTTTATAGGTCAGAAAGAATGCAATTATATTTTGTAAGAGGTTTTATATTTTAACAAACACAAAATATCAGTGTTAGCCATAATTACATTGTTAAGCTATGTCAACCTACAAATTGCGCCAAATTTGTTCTTAAAGCATGGTTTAAAATTACAGCCAGGCAAAAAAGAAATTATGCTACAGCAAATGTGATGCTACTAATAATAATAATAAATAATGCATTATTCTTAGATAGCACTTTTCCAGATGCTCAAAGTCACCTACTAACCCTTAGTCACTGTGGGAAGGAAAAAAGAAAGTTGCCCAGTAAGCTGCATGTGAAGAAGCTCGGCCCACATGAGGCAAACTGCTGTGAGAATTCATGGAATGGGTCTCTTCCCACTGGTGGAAGTGGGCAAAGCAGTAATATGAGCTGCCTGAAATAAATCATACTACCACTGCTGCAAGTCGAGCAAGGGTCACACCCTTAAGCATATTTCGGTAAATCGTATAAATAGATCAGAAAATGGCATGGTCAGCATAATATATAAAGAATTTATGATTTTTTTACTTAACCTTGGTGTGGAAAGGACTTGGAGTGTGCCCATCTTTTACTGTTGATACTAAAAGCCCCACACATCTCCATTTAGCCCATGACTCAATACAAACGTGCAGTCTGTCATTGTGACCCATCACATAACAGGGTTAAATGACAGCCAAAACACTCAGAGTCTGACCTCACATTACCTTACACCGGCAAAGTCATTTTGTCTGTTGTCTGCTGTCCTTGTTTTATATATAGCAGGATAGTTGGATCTAAGGAAACATTTAGTCTGATAGGCGGTGGTTCTTTGATGGATAGTTCAAACACTCTAACAAATGTGGACAATTACAAGGCTCGATGGTGGCTGCTGGGTGACTCCAGTGACCTGCCCTAAATCTTAACACACAGGATAGTAACATACAGGAAAACAGAAAATGTTTGTTTAAAGGTGTAGTGCATCTTGACTTTGACAAATTTATTCACAAGTAAAATAGCACTGCAGGACATGAAAGTCAGCAGGAAAAGAAGTAAATACAAGAAGAACACTGTGCAGTACACTTCTCTACTTGGCCACTAAAGTACCAGTTCCTTAAACACTTCAAAATAAATAAAAATAAAACCTGAAACCGTTAGATTTAGATAGCTTGGCTTACAGCTTTATCTTACATGACAAAAACACGAGTTTGTATTAATAAACAAAGAGCACAGTCCTACCATTGTAACAACACACATTATCATGTAGTAGCCCCCACTGGGTCTACGACTTCACATCAACTTGAGTGGCACCTCCTCACGCATTACTGTAAGCAAAGTAACATACCACGTGTCTGAGCTTTACCTTTTTGAGGCGGTTGTGCATCAGCGTTCGAAACACCTTGAGCCACAACTAAACCGATTCCGACGACGAGCAAAGTGGAGCAAACGACCCCCACTGCGTAAATCGCGCACGATCTTCGGGTCATGGTTGCAGGTGCTGAACCCAGGAAGAGCAAAGGATGCACAGGTTAGTTTGTAATGTGGCTCCACTTTCTTGCACCGTTTGCCGCTACTTCTATTAGTTGCAGCGTCTCTGTTTTGCAGAAGTTGAAGAGGAAATTCTCAGTTTAAATTGAGGAATGTGTATGCCAGTGCGCGACGATTTCACGACCAAAGTGGGGAATAGATGGGAGCTTGGCGATATGGTAAGCCCAGGCACAAACAGGTCAACGCTAAGATCTAAATGAATAGCCCTCATAAACATGCTTCAAAGTAGTAGCGGGTTGCGAAGACTCCCTCCCTTCTCTTGGCTGATGCGGATTGGTCAACTGTGGCCGCGCGAGTGTGTGTGTGGGAGTTTACGCACGGACGTTGAAGTGAACGTAACCCCCACAAAAAAAAAGAGAATGATCAGGGCACTGCTGCATTTGGTCATGTGACTTGCTGACAGAGAGCGATTTTATGGCTTAATCCGATCAGAGACCAGCGGAAGCGTCATTGTACTTACGTTTTTATAAACCAATAATACTGAATCTAACTCAGACTATGCAACAGATAGGCCTATGTCTACAAAGATAACCTTTTAAACTCAGTGGAACAAAATATTAGACTTAAATAGGCAAGAGCATTAAATTATTAGGCCTATTTATGTATTTATTTATTTTTTATACTTTTAACTTCACTGGATGAGTCGGGTTAACTTTGCGATAGCTGCAACTGACTTTGCCTATATCCCGTTGTCAGTAGCATACTGATTGAGACAAACGTTTGCCAAGGACAAGGAGTAGTACTGTGTCCTATAAGACCCTGTCAGCCCTATTTTAGCTTTTATGGATGTTGGGCAAAATTCACTAACCTTTGTCTTCTTGCCCATGCAGACAGTGCCTTTAAAGTCCTATTTAGGATTCTGCTGCATGCATTGATAATTAATATAAGGTGTGAATATACAAACTATAAGTGTATAAGAAGACTTACTGAAAAGTAAAATCAAACATCTTTTTCATGTGTTGCCCTGGTTTTAAAAATAGGTAGAAGGAAATATATCCATTGTCCCGTCTGTCCCCTGTAGTTTGCATTGTATATGCTGCACTGTTGGGGGAAAAGGCACTCAAAACTTCAAGGCTCTACTTGGACAACAGGAAAGTGCAACCAGGGTTCCCTCAGTTTCAGGAGGATATTACTTCATTCAATTGCCCTTTGGAGACAACTGATACATAACCATGTTAGTCATGTTAACCATTTGTTCTACTAATTAATTATGTTAGAAACTTTTGAGCAACACCATTGGTTACTACTTCCTCTTGGCTAACTGCACAGTATTAGCTTGTGTTTTAAGACCAGATATAGTGATTTATGACCAAAACCATAGAACAGGTTGGCACATCCTTGAACTCTCTCACGCTTTTAATGCTGGGGTCACGTATGTCATCCCAGCAGATGGTTCTGTTCACTGCATGCATATATCTTTAGGGTTATATGTTACGCAGTGTTGAGTTGTCAGTGCTACCTCTCACATACAAATACAGTAGTGCAGAAAATAAGCCATAGCAGGAAATGACCATATGACACAGGAAGAGTTTACAGTGTATATATACTATTTCATAAAGCAGGTTGAACTAATACTGAGTTTCATTCCTAACTCAGTCTTATCTCAGACAGGGCCAACACAGATTTTCCCATTTCATAAAACAGGTTTGGAAAAGAGTTAGACCACTCAGTTTAAATTCAGGTTTTGATATAAATCTAAAAAATGCTGGGTTAAAAATGACCAAACCTGTATAAAATCCTATAACCCCATGCTGGGTCACTATTGGACCAACACAGCGTTCAGTTATTTTAACCCAGCAGTTTGTGTTATAATTTTAACCCAACTTTTTGGGTTATTTTTTTTTCTACTCAATTTTGGGTTGTATTTTATTTCTCTGCCGGGTTAATTCTACTCAATACTAGGGGAGTGCATAAATATCGAAATCACATCATAACATTTAATGTGATGATACAGTATTGATATTGTGGGCTGCTGTATCGATATATCGCCAAGAGTTTTTTTTTTTTTTTTTTTTGTGTGTGTGTATTTTCCTTAATTATTTTGTTACAGCACTACAGTTTTGTTGCTTGTTTAGAGGACGGAAACTCATTTATGCAACACATTTGACATATTCACTGTTTTGATCATTAAAATTTCTGCCTTTCCCATTAACTTTGCACAAGATGTGGTTTAACAAAGACTTTTAATATTACAGCCATGATTTAACCATTATTTTTTTATATTGAACCGCATCGAATTGATTTGAAATATATTGTATCAAACCGAAAGTGCACTATGTGCACTATATGCAGATATGTATTGTATCGTGGACTATGTATGGAGGTATATATCGTATCAGCAACTTCTCAGTGATACCCAGCCCTACTCAATATGTGACTTAAATGCATATAATGACTACTACAGTGCTGTTTAAGAAACATTTATTTTTAAAAAGTAACTTAATTTAATTCAAAACACTTCATACCATTAACAGCAGCACATTATGAATTCAGCTGTAAAATGTTCATTTATATTTTCCATTTTGTAGTTTGTACTTTTAAAACTTGTAGTGACAGAAGTTGAGTTGGTTAATCTCATATTCTTGAGCTTCAGTGTGAAGGAGATTCCACTGTGAGAACAGAGAGAGAAGTGGGCATGTTACAGGTCAGATATATCTGATGACACTTCTTTTACAAGGACCTCATAAAATATAATTTATAATACATTTGTGATTGAACAGAAGCTTTAGGGCTGAGTCTGAGTCCAGAGCTCAGGGCTGTGGACACTGCAGACTGCTCCACTGTGACAGGGAAGAACAGAGAGAGGTCACATATAAACAGCTCAAATCTGTCTTCCTCTGAGACAAACAAAATTTGAGAAATATAAAAGTAACTCAAATTAATGGGATTCATGTAAGACACATTCTGATCCAGAATAAAAACACAATGTTCATTTATTGAAGCAGGTACTAACAGTTAGTAAAAGTTAAAGACTGGCTCGCTAGTTTACTAGTTGTGCCATGTAGATGTTTAGCAGGCAGAATTCAAAAGTTTATTGAACATTAACATTAACTGGCACAAAGTGATTAAACTGTGTACAATTTCAGATAAAATCACAAAGATAAAGTAATAAACATATTACAATACCTTTAACAGATGTTTCTCTGAAGCAGTAGATGAGGTGAGTATAATGGCCGCCATTGACAGGTGAAAAGTCTGTGTTTGACCCAATTCCTGGTCTGTTTTAAGATGATTTGTCTCAGGACGCTGGATAGTCCAGAAATGAATAATTAGTATGATGCATTAAAACAAAGGTGTATTCTGAAAAGCACTTTGAATTGCTTAGTGTATGATCTGTGCTATACAAACACAATTGTCCTGCCTTGCCTATATTTTTAACACTTGTAGTTTTTTAAATTATATTTTAAAACTTAAAATAATTGTTCACATCATCACTTTGGGCATATTGCAGTAAAGTGTCTGATATATATTTGGAGTATTTGGAGAGAAACATAAACTGTACATTTATATGTGATATTAAATACATTTATTAAATTAATTCAACAATTAACTTTTTTTAAATTAATTGTTCATTTTGCTTTAAATAAAGCTGATAACCTTAAACCTAAAATATGTTTTTATTGTAAGATATAAAAAATAACCCTCACTATCATTACATGTCCAGTCACAGTGACACATACTAGGAGAGCGGTGCTTACATTTGTACCTGTAACAGAAAAGTAACTTTACAAGAAGATAAAACAAACATACAAACAAAACTAAATACAATTTAAAAAAAAAAAGTTTATTTGAAAAGCATACTAACCATAACAGCATTAGCTATTATTGTTATCATCATGTTATGATCTTCACCCCCATCTCAGTGTTGTTAGAATAGTGGGTATTTGAAAAAAACAAAAAAAAAAATCATCCACTGTTCATGTTTGTAAATTTCTAAGGTCCAATAGGGAATTAGGGGATACACCATTTAAGCAGGTGCATTTGCTTTTCCATAGATATTAAACAGGATAGTTCATTCAGCCAATTTTAAAGGTCAATGCAGATGTTGTTTTCTATTTCTTTGTGTCTTTGGCCACTATAGTTCTAGTAATAATAAAGCACTCCTGTTTTAGTAGATTCTGTGACTCAATCCAAACAGTGCCAGGTGAGTATCATATAGTCCAGAATAAACAACAACAACAATAATCCTTTGCCGATTTACACTTGTCACACATGGAGACACATCTGGATAGAATTTATGCAGTGAGATCTTACAAAAATAGAAACACTGAATCATGTTAAATTGCATGCTTACTGCTTATTGTTGTATTTTCATTATTTTTCCAGTATTGTAGTTTCCAGTTCCTTTTTTCAGGCAGATTTTAAATGATCTGTCATGATCATGTGGTTGGTAAAAGGAAATAAGCTTTGAAATTAGCTTTTCACTTGAGGTAAAACTGATAAACTTGACCAAACTAACAAAGTTATCATTAGCAGTGAGTTGGATTATAACATTTATAAATGTAGAAAATAAATTAACTTAAAGTTATACCATCATTATTAATCCTTAACTGTCTGTGTGTTCAGTGAATGTGGAAGTGAACTGTTTTTGAAATTCTATAAACATAACCTATCTGTGATCCCAGAAATGAGAAAGAGCCATGTTCAAATTAAATATAATGCTGATTTATTCTTAATGACAAAAACATTGGACATGATGTCCATGTTGTTTATGTTAGAATTTGGCTTTGATGATTATCCAATCAGAAAGTCCATGAGCCTAACATGAGTCTCTGCCAGTTCCAATGCTGAGTTGGTTTAAATCTAAAAAGACTGAATCCTCACTACCTAAACCCTGCACCTGCAGCCAGTCATTAATCGTGCTAGAGCAACCACTGCTGCTGCATTGTATCTGCATGTGTCAGTTGTGATAGTAGGCTAATACTCGTTTTAAAAATTATTATTTTTGGTTGATAAGAGTGCATGTTGTGTGTGTTGTGTGTATCACTATATGATAAGCTTGACTTGTTTTTTCAACTTTGTAGGCCTACATAAATAATATGTCATCCATCACTGTTCACCTCATGACCCACTCAGGCCTGGCAGCTCTGTTTTGATCATTAACATACCAGAAAGATAAAGAGGTATGCTGCATATGTTTGAGCATTAAAAAAACTTCATTTTAGTAGTATAATAATCATCTCCTGTCCAATGACCTCCAATAATTAAAACATACTTCCACAAACTTAAATTCCAATAAAACTGAAAATTGTTCAACCTTCACCAAATCATCTGTAGTTCAAATTGTTTGCATTTTCACAGGGTTTCACAGAAGCCAGGTCCATTGTGCGACAGTCAAAACAGTTTTTGTGGCCTTGATATTGGGATTTTTTGGACAAAATTAAACTCTCACAGTTTCCACTTGGTTCAAACTGATAACGTCTTGCTTGATTGCAAGAAAAATCTTTGTTGAAAAAACATCTTATTTTGTGAAAAGCATGCACATTCAAATCTACAGTACAGGATGTATCATGTTCATGACCTGAGACTTGTGTTAATCTCTCTTCCTAATGTTTTTGTTTCCACACAATTTGAGGATACAGGATACAAATCATTAAAGTAACACACCAACTCACTCAAGAGCAACACATCATATTACAGTGCTATAGATGCCAGATAAATATTGAATTAAAAAAATGCCAATTATTTTTTTCTAATACATTTATTTGAACATTCATTCATGGATAATTTAAAAACAATGCCCAATAGTAATTACATGCAATACCATTTCTTGTTTTCCTCTTTTCCATTAACCTGTTTGGGTCTTGCTACATTATCATATCAGGCACAATCAAGTTGCAGTTTTATTGTTTTTGAGACACACATACAAGAAAAAAAAAAAAAAAAACAGTTATTTTATAGATTTTTTAAAAATGATTTTACATATAAGATTGTTTATAAATGTATAAGAAGCATTCAAAACTTTTGTGTTTACAGTGATTGTGTAACAGCTGACAAGAGAAAGTTAAAGAGGAGCCTGTGCTAGTGTCCTTGGAATGTGCAACAGCAACTGTCTTTTCAGGACATAGTTATTTTGTATTTTGACCCTGTGACAGATGCAGGTTTATTAGAGTTACGTTTGTATTCTAGATTTTGATGAAGTCATCATTTCAGATGGGGGGCAAGGGCCTACGACAGATCATCAATTTGCACACAATCATGCATATCATGCTATTATGTACCTAATCCATATACATATAGGTGGCAGTAAACAGGCTTACAAAAGATGAGTGTAAATAATTAGAAGACAGCTATTTATATCAGTCGTTTAGGTCTAGGTCAAATTAATCTATTAATATTTTGAATAAGTGGGCTCTCCTGTTGACTATAGTGGACTGGAATGCATAATGTGAGTCTTTCTGCAGGTACATTTGAGCAGGTTTGAACGCCAGGCGGAGCTATAGAGTCACTTTAGGAGTACACTGGAGTCTATCTGGAACATAGACTGTACGTACAAACCATAGAGTCTGGTACAAACCAAGAGAGGCTTAAACTACAATAGTTTAGGGTGCTTTATTCAGTAGGATGACATTCAGACATGTAAAATTAGCAAGGCCATTTCAATATTAAGCCTTAAGGCTTTTTGCAACAATTGCTTATTTTTATTTTTACAATAAAAATTCACGTTTCAGTTTCAGTCTAAATGTCCCAATTGAGTCCATACTGGCATACTTATATAGGCTATAGGCCAAGCCAAATGGAAATGTTTCGGAACGGTGGTAGCCAAATTTTAACTAGTCCAAAACTATAATTAGCACTAGAAAGACAATAGTGTGGTTCAGTAGTGTCCTATTTGTTTACTTGGTGCTCACACCAAATGCGAATGGTGAGAACAATGCGAACGATTTACGTGTTAACCCTCGCGTTGACGTGCAAATAAAGTTCTGCGGCGCAAATGACCCGAATCGGGCGGCGCGATTCGCGAAATGAGCGGTGTGAGTTTGTGAAACTGGCGTTGACGCGCGAATTCCCAAAAGGGAGGGGCTCGCGAAATTCGCTGAAATTGAAATTTTCTAACTTTTTGCGAATATTCGCGTCCTAGTCTGCGACGCCAGACTTTTGCGCTACATATGATCTGAACCAGGACTAAACCAGGGCTGAACCAGGACTAAACCGGCCTGGTCCCAATCTCAGTCCTGGTCTGGTCCTGGTCTGGTCCGGTCTCATTCGAGCTCCGGCCGGGCCGTAGGCTCCGAGCCTCGGAGCGTCCGCGAGTTCCGCCCCTGCCGGATTTCTAGCCTCGGCTCTGGCTGTAGGCTCCGAGCTCACGGAGGCTCGAAGTCGAAGCTCGCTCTGGTCCCGGTGTAGCGTTTTCAAACTACCCCCTTCAAAAATTACCACCCGGTAATTTGAAACCAGGGTTAGGGTTAGGGTTAGGGATATAGTCCTGTTCCTTATTGTCATTTTTTGACCTTAGTGGGAAGTTTTGGGATTTGCTAACCTATATATTTTTGGAAAGGTTATAGTATATGGAGTCAGAAAATCAATGTTTGCATTTGCCCACATGTCTTTATGGTGGCCATATTGGATTTTTAAAAAATTGCCGCCAAAAAAACCCTTTTTGGAATATCTCAGCCTCTGAATAAGTTGAAATGTTGATTTTAACTGCTAAACCCACATTTTCAGGGTCAGGGAATCAAATGGTGCTAGTTACAAACCTGTAAGACCTACCCACATTAACCCTTAGATGAATAAGTGGGTCAAAAATGACCCGGTTTGGTTGTTTTCTTGCATTTTCACTGTAATATTCACATGTAATACTCCATGTTCCTCCAAAAACATGTTTTTCTTTTTTTTTTTATTATCCTGCTGAAATACATCAACAATATGGGTAAAACAAAATATAAACATCACATGCAGCTGGTCAGAAAACTCAAAGAGTTTAAAAGCAGCAACATAAAAATTGGATGTTGGATGTAAACACACACATTTAGACACAATATGATTATGCAACTTTTTTATGAGACATTTTCTATACATCATCATTATCATCATCACTTTCATACAACCATAGACTGTATATATGAGTGGACAGATCTAACGCTGGAGCTGCCGTGTGCCAAACAGGAAGTTCTCCAGGAGGCTCTTCTGGCTCCTTCTGACTCTGCCTCCAATGGACTTACATTAGGATCTTGTAGCTCCTCTCTCTGTACCTCAATCAATCAATCAACAACTTTATTAATCCCAAAGGGCAATTCATTTCGCACATCTCTGGTCATGCACAATATATAAATATAAATAATAAAGAGAAAGAAAGACAGACACTAGATGTTCGAACCACAGTGCATCAGGGACACAGCAACAAATTCACTTTCCGTTTAAAACCCTTATGGCAGAAGGAATAAAAGATTTGGCGTAGCGGTTAGTCCTTTACTGTGGGGTGACATAGCGCCTCCCAGAGGGCATCTTCACGAACTGTGAGCGCAGCACATGGCTAGGCTGGCTCAATATGGCCTTAGTCCTTTGTAACACCCGATGTCTCCACACAGAGGCCAAATCCTCCATCTGAACACCACTGATTTTGCTGCAAACTTTTACAATCTGGTTCAGACTGTTCTTGTCTTTCACAGATAATCCATAAAACCAACAGATAAAAGAAAAGGTCAGCAAACTTTCAATAAAGAATGATAAAAATTATTTAAAATATTAGACGATACATTAAAAGAGCTGAGCTTCCGCATCAAGTGAACCCGCTGCTGTCCTCGTATGACGATGTGCTCAGTGTTCTTATCGAACCTTAAAGAGGAATCAAACACAGTTCCCAAGTACTTATAAGAGTCTACCATTTCTATGGCTTCTCCATGGATGGAACTGGCTATTGGGCTGTGGACTTTTTTCCAGAAGTCTACAACCATTTCTTTGTTTTGGCTACATTTAGGTCCAGGTAGTTATTATCACACCATTCAATGAAAGCAGGTAAAGCTCGGCCATGGTCAGAGTTTGCTCCCTGCAGGAGAGAGAGGAGGACAGTATCATCTGAAAACTTGATCATGTAGCTGCCCTCATTTGCGGACCTACAACTGTCTGTATACAAAATATAGAGCAGCGGAGACAAAACACAACCCTGGGGGGCAACAATATTTGAAATGATGGAATTGGACATTTCCCCATTTACCAGGACTCTCTGTGTGCGGCAGGTTAAGAAGTTTAAAAGTAGCAATAAAAGCTGATCAGGTAGGCTAAAAAGAGAAGCTAATCTCTCAATTAAAATATCTGGCTGCATCTTGTTAAAAGCTGAAGAGAAGTCTGCAAAAAGTATCCGTGCATGTGAGTTGGGCTTTTCAAGGTGTTTATAAATAGTGTCCAAAAGAAATATTTTTGCATCCTCTACACCAGGGGTCTCAGACTCGCGGCCCGGGGGCCAACTGCGGCCCGCGGAAGGATTTTTTGCGGCCCTCCACTTGATTCCAAAGAATAATGTCAGTGCGGCCCGCGGTAGATGTACGCACAATCCCACCCCCGACCGCGGGCCGCACTGACAGATGAAGCTGCAATCGGTGCCCATGCAGATTCACAACAACAGATTATTAACGCAGTTTACATCCCAAAACTCAATTACAGCAGTTGTGAAGCAATGAGTCTAAGTGGATCTGTTAATACGAAGTACACGTGCACATACGGCGTCACCGAAGAACCAAAACAAACCACACATGGTGGTACACGTGTGCGCACTTCACTTTACGCTCCCACAACCACAGCATCAGAGCGCAGAGGAGGCGCTGACAGAATCCCCTGTTCATAAGTATGGGACCATTTATTGGAGGGGCTAATAAGAAATAAAAAAGACATTGACAGTCTGTCTACCTGCTCAACACTCGGTGCGTAACTTGCTGGCAACCCGATGACCAAGCTCCACCTGTGTGTCAGCCGAAATCCACGCGCACTCAGCGGCAAACACAGCTGTCCCATCAATATGCAAGCACCACAAAACTGCAGTGATCTATTCCAGAGGCTTGGCGACATGTTAGCAAAAAGTACGAGGCAAAAACAAGCGTCTTCCATCCGTGTTTGACATACGAGAAGCGGATACACTCCAGTGTGGTCGCTTTCACACCGGCAAACGAACCAAAAACTGGTCCAATTAACGAGCCTCTGTATCCCGGTAGAACAGTGATATCTCCAGTAACCAATACTGATGTTCCCTGTTAATACCGCGGTCGTCCTCATCTTATCACCATGAACTCATAAAACAGCAACGTAGAACTTTCTACAAACTCACCGCATCAGTTCTGAGTTCGGGTAACAGCAGCAGCCAACAGCGTTCACCGTAGCGCGCAGCTCCTCAGGACGGCGCTGGGGTCTGGTCCTTGGTCTTCTGTCGTCCTACAAGCGCGTTGGTCAGATGGTCCGGAGGCTCTCCTCCATGTGCTGGTTCCAGACGGTGGCGAGCAAGACCAGTGCGCAATGACTGGGTCTGAGCGGGTACGTTCCGCCGTCTGCGCGCTGGTTCCGTGTTCCATGCGGGGAAAGTGAGAATGTTCTGTGGACTATACCTACAGGTCTGTGCTGCTCCTGTCCTCCGCGCTCAAGAACCGCGGCTGGTTCCGAGGTGGTGCAAAGCATCCGGACAGAAGCGTGAATCCAGTTTAGTTGGTGTCCGCATTTGGTTCTTCCCGGGAAAAGCGCTTTTCACTCCCCGCTCCACGTCATCTGAGCCCGGACAGAACCGGAGCTGCTCCTGCTGGTTCGGGACTCCGGTTTGGATCTAGTCCGACTGTATTTCTCACACTAGGCTAAAAGCAGGACATTTTTTAAAGGTGAATCAATTGAATGGGCGATTGCCTATTGCCATAAATTATTTGGTTAATTAAAGCCTAAAATAACAAATGCATCATGATCACGGGGAACACCGGGACCTCTGTGCAGGTCTTGAACAGAAGTACACACCCCATTTTTTGACTCACTCTGGAGCCACACGTTCGCACGTTCTTGCTCTGATCTTCGTGTGTTACATTTCTTTATTGGCCATTGTTGGTAAAATAATTTCGAAAATGAATCGCGGCTGCGTCTGGACAACAATCTGTTACTGCGCTGGAGTCGTACAGCGCGTCATTACAGGCAAAGGAGACGCGTTTCTCCCATGATGCATCTAGAATAGTTCGTTTGGACCTGCTGTCTATGGTTTGGACCCGGGTTCACGTTCACACCAGAGGAACCGCACCAAAGTTGGTCATTTGGGTGCGGATTCAAGTGAACCGAGACCACCTCTTTTTTGAGGTTGGTTTGATTTGGTTCGGGTCCGAGTCCGATTGAAGCTTTCACACCAACGCAAACGAACCGAGCTAACCACTTCTGGTTCGAATGGACCGTTTGGTGCGCACCAAATACTGTCGGTGTGAAAGCACCTAATACAGGTCAAGGCTCACTGATGAGCATCTTCAATCTATCCTGAGGATCTCATATGCTTCCTCCTGCAAGCCAAATATCTCTCAGCTGTACAAGATGAAGCGTAGCCAGGTTTCAACCAGCAAGGAGTAGGCAAAAGAAGAAGAGTAGACGTATTAGTTTAAACTTACGTTCTGAATACATTTTCATGTTCTGAACTGTTATTAAAAGATTAAGAAAGTGTTTGCATGTTGTTCTTTCTCTCTCTTTTTTCCCCCGTGCAACCGCTATTTATCGAATACTCAATGCGGCCCAGCCTCACTCAGACTTTATCTAATGTGGCCCCCAGGTAATTTGAGTTTGAGACCCCTGCTCTACACCTTTCCCTGCTTGATACGCAAACTGCAATGGGTCTAGTTTACCATTGATTAGAGAGAGGATATTCTCTTTTAGTATCTTCTCAAAGATTTTCATAACTAATGAGGTCAGAGCAATTGGTCTGAATTCACTTAGTTCCTTTGAATTATTCGATTTAGGAACAGGTATAATAGTGGATGTTTTCCACATAGTAGGTATTTGGCCAGAATTTGCACACATCTGAAAAAGTGTAGTAAATACACCACTGAGCTGATGGGCACAGGACCTGAGTGTGTCCACAGATGCCATCCGGGCCTGCAGCTTTACTTATGTTTACCTTTTTAAGTAATTTGGTAACGCTTTCTTGGGAGATCAACAGATTGTTATTGGGAACAAGGGACATTCGGGTTTTATCAATCACATCTCCAAAAAGTGGCCTCTCAAAAACCATCATTTTCTTACATTGGTTCACTGATGCTTTTCTCCATGCTGCTCTGAGATCTCCTACTGAATAGAGATTTTCTATTTTATCCTTATAGATCCTTCTAGTATGTCTTATTTCATTTTTAACTTCTCTGTGGACTTCTTTCTTTTCCTGTTCATCTCCTAAATAATGAATTCTTTTCTTTTTGTTTATAACAGACTTAAGCTCCTTTGTTACCCATGGCTTGTTGTTAGGGTATATAACCACTTCTTTAGTAGAAATTGTACAGTCGACACAGAAAGTTATATAAGATGAGACAACATCAACAAGTTCACTTATATTCTCACATGCATCTGTAAAACAATCCCAGTCAGTACATTCTAAAGATGCTTGGAGAGAACTTATGCTCATTTCATTCCACACTTTAACAGTTTTCCGTGTCGGTGACAAGCGTCTAAAAACAGGTCTATATACGGGCAGCAAGAACACGCTGTTGTGGTAAGAAGCCCCGAAAGGGGGGAGCGACACAGATTTGTAAGCGCCATTCAATGAGCCATAGCAAAGATCCAATCGCGTATTCCTCTGTGTTGTCGGGCACGTCACATATTGCTCATAAGTTTTAAGTGTTTTCTCCAGTTTACAGTGGTTAAAATCTCCCAGAATGAATTTAGGAGCATCCGGACAAATAGAGTCGATCTTAAAGGTTACATCAGCAATCAGCTGAGCAGCAGTTGTAGCGTTAGCTTTCGGATGGATGTACACTAACGTAAAAAACAGCTGCTGAACTCACGGGGGAGATAGAACGGTCTGAGTGATACTGTCAGTAGCTCCAAGTCTGGGGTACATATTTTCTCCCTGTCAATGACAGTATTGCAGTAACTTTGATTCACGTAGAAACAGAGTCCTCCGCCGCGATTCTTCCCTGTAATTTCTGCGGATCTATCCATGCGCAGCGGGCCTCCGAAACCCGTCAAATTCAGATCAGTGTCTATGTCTGATTCTCCAAGCCAAGTCTCCGTAAAAGCGAGCAGGCAAGCGTTTTTCACCTCGTGTTTCAGTTTAACGCACGCCTCCAGCTCATCAATCTTGTTTCTGATAGACTGCACGTTAGAAAGAAGGATAGATGGGAGAGGTGGAAGTTTGCGGCGGCTGTTTACCTGGAGATTCTTGAGTCTCCTGCGCACGCCTCCCCGTCTTCCTCTTTTGCGGTGTTTGGTGTTCCCGAGTCCCGACTTCCAGAGCTCAGCAGGGATACTCTGTATTGGTCGTGAAATCATAGTCGAGGCGCGCATGGACAGAAGAAATTCTCGGCTGTAGATTAGCCTACCATTGACGCCGTGTCCCTCCACGCCAAAACCGGTGGAGACGCCCATCAGCAACACGAATATGCACAATAGTGCAAAAGTCTTTAAACGTAGGTCCATGATCGTTCCCTGGTGCACTCACGGTTCAATTCCACACTTGTTAGTTAACATGGACGAGTGTTTGTTAACAAAGACGGGTTAAAAAAAACATTAAAACGAGTTAAAAACGGTAAAACACGAGACCAGAGACTGCCGGGTCGCACGCTGTGGAGCGCCCCCAGTAGTTAGTACATGCTGCAGTGAGCCTCAAACATTTTGGTCTTAAAATGTTTGTATGAACCTGCTCTACATGATCCTGATTTTTTTTTTTTTTTTGCTATTTTGTCCATAAAAAAAAATCCTATTCATAATATAAAGCCCATGGCTGGATGAGATCCATCCTGAGTATCTTAAGTCTCTGGATGTTGTGGGTCTTGGCTGACACGCCTCTTCAACATCGCGTGGGGGTCGGGGACAGTACCTCTGGACTGGCAGACCGGGGTGGTGGTCCCTCTGTATAAGAAGGGGACCGGAGGGTGTGCTCCAACTACAGGGGAATCACACTCCTCAGCCTTCCGGTCTGTGCCAGGGACTGGAGAGGAGAATCCGACCAAGATTTTCATCCCGGTCATGGAACACTGGACCAGCTCTACACTCTCCATCGGGTGCTCGAGGGTTCATGGGAGTTTGCCCAACCAGTCCACATGTGCTTTGTGGATCTGGAGAAGGGATTCAACTGTGTCCCTCATGGTGTCCTGTGGGGGGTGCTCTGGGAGTATGGGGTCCGGGGCCCTTTACTAAGGGCTGTCTGGTCCCTGTATGACCGGAGCAGGAGCTGTGTTCATTGCCGGCAGTAAGTCAGACCTGTTCCCGGTGCATGTTGGACTCCGCCAGGGCCGCAACTGTCACCGGTTCTGTTCATTGTATTTATGGACAGAATTTCTCGGTGCAGTCAGGGGCCGAACAGTCTGGTTTGGGGACCACAGGATCATCTCTGCTGTTCACAGATGATGTTGTCCTGTTGTCTTCATCAAACCAGGACCTCCAGCACTGGGGCAGTTTGACCCGTGTGTGAAGCGGCTGGTATGAAGATCATCTCCTCCAAATCCGAGGCCATGGTTCTCCACCGGAAAAAGGCGTCTTGCCCTCTCCGAGTGGGTGGAGAGTCCCTGCCTCAAGTGGAGGAGTTCAAGTATCTCGGGGTCTTGTTCATGAGTGAGGGGAGGACAGAACGTGAGATTGACAGGCGGTTCCTTTTTCCTGATATTACCATCGCTTGGTATTGTGATGTCCACCACCACAGCTCTGCCCTGTTTCTTATCCACCACCACTATGTCTGGTTGGTCCATCTCCATCCTGTCAGTCTGTATCTGGAAGTCCCACAGGATCTTGGCTCGGTCGTTCTCCACAACCTTTGGAGGTGTTTCCCACCTTGATCCTGGGGTCTCCAGCTCGTACTCTGCACAGATGTTTCTGTACACTATGCCCGCCACTTGGTTATGTCGCTCCATGTTTGTTTCCCTGCAGCATCTTACACCTGCAGTTCTGTGCTGGACTGTCTCAGGAGCCTCTTTGCACAGTCTACACCGTGGCTCTTGTTTAGTGTGGTAGATCTGGGCCTCTATTACTCGAGTGCCCAGGGCCTGCTCCTGACCTCCAGAATGAGCCTCTGTGTGTCCTTCAGACCCTCTCAAGCCACTGGGATGGAACCCTCCATGCATGGTCAGGAGCTTTCGTGTCGAACATCTGTGGTCTGTATCTCCTCCTTTGGCCAGCTTTGATTCCTGCAGGGTATTTGATCACTGGCACGGCAGAGCTGTTGATTGCCTGCGCCTTGTTCTTGCCATTGAGCTGGCTTCTTAGGACTTGCCTCACTTTTTGCAGGTATTTGGCCGTAGCCGCATTCCCTAATATATATATATATATATATATATATATATATATATATATATATATATATATATATATATATATATATAACACACACACACACACACACACATACCACAACATCTTGTGAATACCCTGTGATAGCAAATATAAACGAGACCGCAGTGTCAAAAAACAAGCAGGACACCCCTATTTGGACGACTGAAGAACTGGAGCTCAGAGCCCGCGGCCAGACCAGAGCTCGGAGCCCGGACAGCCGTGGATCTATCCATCTTGTTGAACAGTAGCTAATGTTTATTAAGCAAATATATGCAATAAGTGCATGCGCAATTTGTTTCATTTAGTTTTCTTTAAATAAATGATGTCATGATAGCAGCAGTTGATCCTAATGAAGGCTCAGGGTCCAGGTCCACGGTTCACCACTGCCAAGTACAAAGGCGACTGCAGAACTGCACACCAGAAACTAAAGGTTTATCCTGTACTGACATGTGTCAGTGCAGCAGCCAGTGCCAGAATGATGATGATTCCGAAGCCATGTTGTTGCATAGACTGTATAAAAGAAGTGGACTAAGTGAGTGTGACCCACAGAGTTCAGTGCCACTCAAATGAGGCTTGTGATGTTCACAGTTACAGGAGCCAATCTGGAGCCAGACTCTATATTATGAATAGGATCATGTGTCGTGGGTTAACACAAACATTTTAAGACCAAAATGTTTGAGGCTCACTGCAGCAGGTACAGAGAGAGGAGCCACAAGATCCTAATGTAAGTCCATTGGAGCCAGAGTCAGAAGGAGCCGGAAGAGCCTCCTGGAGAACTTCCTGTTTGGCACATGGCGGCTACAGCGTTAGATCTGTCCACTCATATATACAGTCTATGGTTGTATGAAAGTGATGATGATAATGATGATGTATAGAAAATGTCTCATAAAAAAAGTTGTGTAATCATATTGTGTCTAAATGTGTGTTTACATCCAACATCCAAATTTTATGTTAGCTACTTTTAAACTCTGAGTTTTCTGACCAGCTGCATGTGATGTTTATATTTTGTTGATGTATTTCAGCAGGATCATTAAAAAAAACACACAAAAAAACATGTTTTTGGAGGAACATGGAGTATTACATGTGAATATTACAGTGAAATTGCAAGAAAACAACCAAACCGGGTCATTTTTGACCCACTTATTCATCTAAGGGTTAATTTGGGTAGGTCTTACAGGTTTGTAACTAGCACCATTTGATTCCCTGACCCTGAAAATGTGGGTTTAGCAGTTAAAATCTTGTAATTACGAGTTTATTTTCCCTACTAGCATCAGGATCCGCAGCGGATCCGCTGTCGGTCCGCCAAATCCGCCCCACAGTCCGTCCGCTTTGCGGATCCGCTCCGTATTTGTTCCGTATTCGCTTTCTGACTGTTGCTAACCCTAACCCTTGGATGGCCTGCTGTTTCAGAGAGAATCTGCGGTTAAATCATCTTAGATCCGCACTGTGAACGTACTTTTAACACAACACTTTGTTTTTGACACAATGATTTGTACTATCAATGCGCGGATCCGCGGCTAAACCGGCTTTCCACCTGAGTGGAAAAAAGCTGCATCCACCTGTTGTCCGCGGATTTAACTGTAAGTAATAGTTTAAAAGTTAATTGTATTAGTCATCATTAATGTACATAACGTTAACGTTATATTGTGGTGTGTGTACATCTGTGACTGTGTGTGTTTTATCAGTTTTGACGAGTGCAGTAGGAAAGTTAGCGACAGTAGCAGCTAACGTGATGAAGACGATGTGAGGTCAGGAGTCAGGATAACTCCATCTCTTGAGTTAGATCCCAGTCTAAATACTATTTTTATATAACGCTACTTATATTCTTGTATATTTTTACGATCACAGAATTGTAATTCTGCTCCGTGATCATTGGTCGTGTCTAACGGGCTCGGTTCTGGCTGGATGCCGCTCTCGGCGCTCTCCCTTCGGCTGTGGAGCGACGGTGACACCGGTGTCTGATCTGATTGTGTTTTTAACCAGAGATAATTATTATTTGTGTAGACTAGAGTGTTGACTGTTGAGTTGAGACTAAAGTGCAGTCATGTCAGTGCCTTAATACAATAATTTAAGGCAACGTGCCATAATACAATAACGTAACGTAATAAAAAAGCACAACTTTTAACAACAGCTAACGTTAGCTAACCAACCAAAACTTATGTTGTTTTTCCCCAGATGACATCAGGAGCCCCTGTCCTTCTGCTGAGTGTCCCCATCAGGAGCCCGGCACGCTGATCAGAAGTAAGTACTTTTAATGATTTCTGTGACAGTGAAGATTTAGTTTAGAGCCAGATCTGACATTTGTCTCTAACTTTCTGTTATGGGACTTGAGACGGTGCTTCAGACTTTCAGTGAGAGATGTTGACATGAACACTAATGTGTCACATCTATATTACACCGATATTGACTATGAACACCATCATAAATTGATTATTATATTTTAAATGTTGTGGTAAAAGTAAATGTAGTAGAATATTGTGTATTAACAGCAGTGAAACACGTCTCATGTTCATACTCAGGCTTATACTAAAACAAAAGAGTTCAGTTTTACTGCGCTAAAGTATTTCCTATGAGTTAAATAATGTTTTTCATCTCTGTTTCAGAATATACTATGGTTAATAAGAAGATGGACATAACAGCATGATAAAGACCCTCTGGAGGTAAATACTGCACTTGTATTAAACACTGTGGCCTGAAATGATCCAAACTGGTATTTGTGTTTCTCTTATTTGATGTATTACAGGATTCCCTCTGCTGGGCCAAGTTCCAAAAATGTAGAGACAGACCCTCTGTAAGTTTACTGTATTATCCTACTTTTATTAACTTTCATAACTAAACATATGCACATTATAATCACACCTGTTGTTGTGCATATTTTTTCTTTCAGAACATGCTGTGGTTGAGTTTAAAGACTGACCCTCTGTAAGTGCACAGATCTCTCCAATCAGGTATTCACCTTTCATGTTCAAATCACACAGCCACTGTCATGACTTACAATGTTCTTCACAAACCTGAACTCTAACTCCTTACAAGAATAAGAGGTGTAATGGGGTGTTTAATACACACTGGTGTCATTTCAGATGCTGTGAGAAAGGGGAAGTCCAGAGCTGGACACTGACAGACTGGATCTTCACCAGTAGGACTGAAGAGGAGCCAGCCTCACTACACCTCTGCCTCAAAACCTCTGCCTCAGACTGAAGCTAAAGACAGAGGCTCTGAAGCTCCCACACTGCACACTCTATAATAACAACCATCCGTCTAATTGTACTGTGGTGGTAAACACAAGTTAAGTTTTAGTTTTAACAGTATGGTATGGCTACACTCATCTGTCCAGGCTTTTACTCATATAGCTTATATTTGTTTTTTGCCATTTAAAAAAAACAAAAACAACTTTGCTTAACTTGAACTATTTTTAGTAAAAACTGTAAATTGTCATTTTCATATTAAGAATGAAGCATTGGTTAACTCAAAGGGTATATAAGTCCTATAACATTAATAATAATTATTCATGTCCTAAGATTTCTAATTAATGATTTAAATAAATATTGTTTACAATGTAAAAAAAAAAGTTTCTTTTTTTCTTAACTGAGATTTAGTGATAGGATATCACTGATCCAACTTTGAAATTGTTTAAGTTTATGTTTTTAAATTTAAGCCTTTATATCTTAGTTTTAATACTTGCTGTAAAAGGTTAATGTACAATTACAATGCAAATGCTGCTGATGTGTATTTAGGTCAGTAGGAAGTGGATCAGTATTAAATCTGAAGCATATTTAGGCTCCTCACGACACAATAAACAGATCCGCGGCCGATCCGGGGCAGATAACCCGGTTCTGAAAGCGGATCCAAAACGGGTCCCGGGCGGATCGGAGAGATACGCAGCGGATCAGCCGCGCCTCCGCCGCGGATCCGGGCTTATTTTGACGGATCCGCGTCAATTACGTCGTAATTACGAGATTATTTAAAACAATTACATCATAAATCATCCTATTTTTTTGACACTCTACGCGAGCGTAGGCACGTATCCCCATCAAAATACATAGAGAACATGAATCCATTGTTGTAGGCTATTTGTGCGTTTACCGTCAGTATTGCGGTATGTAGCCCAAAGCTTATATATACACGGTACTTATTTGTTATAGTAGGCGTACGCGTTAGAGCACTTACTTTAACGCTGCTGCAGTCCGTAGCCATGCACCGATTCCTTTTATGCGCAAATCTTTCCTGTTAAAATACAGTCAACAGAAAGTTGCTCCCCATGCTCACTACGCCGCCATGATCCAAGGCCTTACACTCAGCAGGTGAGCGCGCTCATATATAGGCCACACCACACCCACCGTGCCACCCCCAGACACCGCAGTGTAGTGCACAGAGTTAAAGCGCGTGCACATTAGTCACGTGAGGAAACCAATAAAAAAAACACGAATGGCTCCTACAATCGGCATAACGTGCTCCCGGGGTAGTTCTGTGTCGTATGAAACAACCCAGGCCCAGAAAGACTGTTAATAAGCGCTTTAAAATTTACTTTTGAAATCCTGGCGTTTGCCGTGGGCAGCCTGTACAGAAGGTAAATACAAGTCTGTTCAGCTGGTTAGTTTCACTGTGGGCCTAAAGCGGCTAAACGCGCCCAGTCAAGTTTGATCGCCTTTCCAAAACCACAACCGCGCGTCAACGCAAAGGCAGCTCCACCGGCAGCTGCAACAGGACGTACGCGCGCGACACTGGCTCTGTGTTTGTCAATGGGAAAGGCGATCAAACTTGACTGGGCGCGTTTAGCCGCTTGTATCAGGTCCACATTGAAACTAACCCCCAATTCACACCAAAGCGCAACGGCGCGTAAGCGCAGCAGCACAGCACACGAGCAGCAGACGCGCTGCTTTAGAACTTCATTTTAACCGGTCTGACAGTTCACACCGACAGTGTCATACGCGCGTCCAACGAGCATCTGACGCTGACGCGCTGCTCGAGATAGGTTGAACTTCTAATTTTGCAGCGTCAACGGCGCGTCTCCAAGGTTTTTAGCAGGGGAAAGACAGGAAATAAACACGCGGTGTCAAAATAAACTTCCGATGCCCTTTCAAAATAAATTAAATTAAATTTAACCATAGTCAAGACAGCGACGTAAACAACGCGCACGTGATTTACGATGTCAGACACCAATTCTATAAGGACTCAGGACTAACCCAGGACAAAACCAGGACTAACCAGGACTAACCAAACCAAGACTCATGTCTGAATGTGCTCGGAGGTCCTTGTTTAGCCCCGAGTGTCCGCGGGCGAAAGAACCGGTGCAGAGCTTGGTGAAGAGGTACGTGCAGCCGTCGCGCTTTTCGGACACCTGCTCCGCGGGGCTCAGGGTTCGCTATCTCTCTCTCTCTCTCCAGGATTAGACCTGGTTTAGACCTGGTTTAGTCCGGGTTTAGTCATGGTTTAGACGTGGTTTAGACCTGGTTTACACCTGAATTAGTCCTGACCCGCCCTTAAAATTCCAGAACGTTAAAACTCGCCCGTTTCAGCGACTATTTTCCCTTATCCATCTGTATCAACATATAAAAGTATAGGCCTTATTACCTGGACGGACGTATGATTTTAATCACACTCATAATGTATGTTAATTATACGTGATTTTACCTTATTAAGGGAAAAAACTGAGGTGTTTAATGTGCGTGCTAATAGATTTAAACCTCATTAAACGCAAATGCGTTGCAGTTGTACACTTAATTCATAATACACTTAATACACATTCTAACTTAATACACTTTAACATAAAATAAATGATAAAAAGCAAGTACAAAATGTGATGTCTGAATACAGTGAGAAGATGTGCAGGCTGCGTAGCAGGAGCGACTCTGACGCTCTGGTGTGAATTGAAACTTTGAAATTTACGCGTACGCGCAGCTCCGCCTACGTTAAGCGCTGCTGCAGCTCCTGGTGTGAATTCGGGGTCAAAGTACAGAGAGCATCTTGTTGTATTTGTGCGTTTACCATCAGCAGTTCTGTATCGTGTGAAAGAGCCCAGGTCCAGTAATACTATTAATTAGTGCTTTAAAATTTCCTTTTGAACTCGTGTTTGTCCTGGTCAGCCTGTGCAGAAGGTAAATACAAGTCTGTTCAGCTGTTAGTTTCACTGTGGAGCTGATACAAGAGGCTAAACGCGCCCAGTCAAGTTTGATCGGTTTTCCCATTGGCAAAGACGGAGCCAGTGTCGCGCGCGTACGTCCTGTTGCAGCTGCCAACAGCGCAAAGGCGCGTCAACGCCAGTGGAGACGGCTGTGGTTTCGGGAGGTTACGCGCGTAAACGCTGACACGTGCAGTGAAGCCAGACCCTTAGCTTACTGGCGTACACTGTGCACATGGCCTCACACTTGTCCCGAACGCAAGGGATGTGCAGGCTGCGTGAACTCAAACGCGTGCGTGCAGCTCCGTCTACGTTAAGCGCTGTTGCAGCTCCTGGTGTGAATTCGGGGTAAGACGTGTGCATGGATTGGCATATGCTGTGAAGTGGTTCTCACAGGAAATGTCAGATAACGGCTGTGATCCTTAGCCTTCTTGTTCTTGAAAACTTCATTTCCCAGAAATCCTTTTAAAGCCACGTAGGGTTCACCAGGAAGTTTCCGCCCACAAAACATGTAGCAAAACAACTCTCAACCCACCTCATGGATGTATTAAAATCATTCAACGTAACCACTGCAAACTACAAAAGACAAACACATAGAGTGCCAGCTGTTTGCCACTGCATAACGGAGTAACAACAGCAAAGTAAGCGAAATGCTTTTATTGATCGAAAGAAACGAAATGCATCGTCGCAACTCGGCTACTATATGAACTATAGTTACTATATTATGAACCCAGCTAGAAAGCTTCGTGCTGGTCTGTTTCGATCATTCGACCCACGTACGACGTTATTCAAGAATATAACATAGATGATGTACAACTTATATTTGTCATTTGTATACACAATTGTTTTCATAGCCTTTCTGTTAATTGCTATGTTTACATCGTGCAGGTAGAATTGAGCTAATGTAATTAACAAATTTATGTTCTAATGAAACACATTTCATTTCTTGCTGGAGGAAAAATATTATGGATGGCTGGCCAAAATAACCCAGACTTGTGTTGGCCCAGTAGTGACACAGCTCTGGGTTTAATTTACCCAGGCTGGGTTATTTTTAATGCAGTACTGTTAATGTGTGCAGCCAAAAGTCACGTGGTTCCCCCCGTACTTTTGTTAAGCAGCCTTTTTCTTTCGGTCTTTCCATACCCTCAAACAGGTGAGGCATCATAACTAGGTTTTAACTTAAATTGATGAACTTAAATTTAAGAAAGGATCTACATTACCTTAATTATGTTAAGTTTATTCTGAATTTAAGCAGAGGCATGTCCTTTACTTTTCAGTCTCTTAGTCTAAAGTCTAGATGACATAGATAACACTGTAGCACAGGTCTTCCACAGGTCTTGCTTTCTTACACTGGCTGAGTTTTTAAATACTTTATATATCCCTCTCTCATTTATTTTTCTCAGGTTTTTAAGCATGGCTCTGGCTGGAGTTCGGGTTATTGAGTTGGCTGGTCTTGCACCTGCACCATTTTGTGGCATGGTTCTCGCAGACTTTGGTGCCAATGTGATCCGTGTTGACCGTACCAAGGTTTCAATGACAGTAGACACACAGGGCAGAGGGAAACGCTCTGTGGCTATTAACCTGAAGACCACTGCAGGTGTGAGTCTGCTCAAAAAGCTCTGCATCCAGTCTGATGTCATCCTTGAACCATATCGGAAAGGTCAGAAGGGCACAAATCCTTTTCAGGTTGATTAGACTTGCAAATAGGGCTGTTTTTCTTGACATTCATAAGAGCCATTTCAGAAATAGTTGCAAGGACAAGATAAATACGTTTAAATTATATGCCACATTTCATTATCACAAAATATATACAGTAAAGTAACAGATTTTTCAACTACAGGTGTAATGGAAAAATTAGGGCTTGGCCCCAAAGAACTACTTGAAGAAAACCCTCGGCTCATCTATGCTCGATTAACAGGATATGGTCAAAATGGACCTTTAGCTATTGCTGCTGGACATGACATAAATTACCTTGCAATATCAGGTAGTGAGTGTGACTGAATACTTGTTCTTCTTCTCCTAATCTTGTCCCTCTGCTTCACTTGGCTTCACTTGTCCTTTGATGTCACAGGGTTGTTGTCACGCCTGGGACGCAGCACAGAAAAGCCGTACGCTCCACTGAACCTGGTTGCAGACTTTGCAGGTGGGGGCCTCTCCTGTGCTCTGGGGATCGTTCTGGCTCTGCTGGAAAGGACTAAGTCAGGGAAAGGCCAAATTGTGGATGCCAGTATGGTAAGAATGAGGGATATTGTAACTTTGTCTAAATAAGTACCCATACATATTAACTTTTATTATTGTCAGCAAACACCAACACATTTTCTTTATACAGTACATTTGCTCAGAAACAAAATTAACAGTTTAAAAACAGTGAATAAGTCATGTAAACAGGTTCATTTTAAGCTTAATTTTGAAACCTGACAAAGTGGTAACATAACGGAATGAACATGATTAAGTTTTTCTGAATCTGATTGGGATAGGATGGTTCTGATCTTTGCAATGTTTCTGAGGTAATAAAATTAGGTTTTGGAAAGGTTATTAATATATTTGGAGAAATTTAGAATCCAGCAAAACACCTAGGTCACAGACAAGTTCACAAGTTTTGACAGGCAGAGTGGTTAAGCTAGACTTTCTCAGAGATTTTTGGACCAAGAAAATCTTGGTCCAGTTGCAGAAAGCTTTTGTTCATCCAGGAGCTTATACTGTCAATGCATTTTGTGAGTTTCTTTTATTTCTTCGTGGGAAGAATGAATGATAAGAGACATTATGATGTTTGATTATTAAACCAAGGGGGGAGCATACAAACATTAAATAAACCTTGGGGGAGTCCATAGGGCATGACTTGATCTGAATTCAATATTACCAATTGACACAGAGAAGCAGCAAACTGCGAGATGTGAGGAGAGTGGAGGGAATTTCTTGTTAGAATTAGACATTGTTCCAAACAGTAGAGCAGAATGTTGTGGTCTATGGCATTATGGTATCAGAAGCAGTGCTAAGGTCAAAGAGCACTACAACAAAAACTTTATAATTGTTTTGTGTTTATTTTGAGATTGTTTATCACTGACCAAGGCTGCTTTGCTGATAAGATTTTTTTAGTTTTAGTTTTTTGCAAAATGTGCTCACGTGAATGTTACAGGTGCAGAGGCTTTTATACAATGGTGAGACTAGGCCTATCATGATAACAAATGAAAGTACACTATATTCTTGCCAAAAAATATAGATGAAAAATGAATATTGAATGCAATCACTTCACTGACAGGATAACCCTAAGACAAGACTTATCCCCTCAAAATTGATTCCATCTATCATCATTGAATGATAAGCTGATATAGTAATAATTTTCATATCAGACCTAGCTGGGACACATAGACCACAGAGTGAATTGGATGGTGGAGGATGGTGTTGTTCATGTTGTATTTCCAATATGAAGACAATTTAAAATGCACTTTATTTGTTTAATCCATGATTTAAAGGCACTGGTTTCCCAGAAAGATTTCGCATGTTAAATCAGGCAGCTTCAGGCTTTAAAACGCTGGTCTGAATGCCACAGTATTTGACATGTATTGGCCTTAATGAACCTGAAAGTTCCACGGCACTGTTCTAATGAACTTTTTCAGAAAAGTTGAAGCCTAAATTATAATGATTATAATGGTGCTTTGTGATTTTTAGATTATAGACTTTGCATCAATATACCAACAATTGAGTTTGACTTTTGTGTATCTATCCTAATTATTGTATATTTCAAATTATGACATAAACCCTTAGTTATTATGTGCTGCTTATTTTCAGTAGTAAATAAACTCACAAACTTAAGTGATCATGCTAACTATTCCATGTATTGTGCAGTTAATCATACAGAGATGAGGCTTTTCTGTTTCTGTCGCTGTCAGTTATTTGCTAGTGACAGGTTCTCTGTGATATGAGATTATGACAAAGAAGTTACAGATGAATTATATATATATTATAAGTGGTTTCTATAAAGATCAGAAAGCAAAAAAATTAAAGTAAAGACAAACAGCTGACAGCAACAGCTAAACTATGAGAATGGTGGGATAAGAAACTAAACCTATACATTCTTCTTACTGCACAACATTTATAGGAATAGTAATAGAATTGCTGATGAATTTCCATTTTGGTCCTGAGAAAAAAACAAAAATTGCCCCCTCAAAGTTATTGAGGGTTATTGTAAAAACACAATTAATCGTTACCAAACGGATTAAAAATAGACTTTGTTTCTCCATACTGTGTTTAGGTTGAAGGCGCTGCATATGTTGGTTCATTTGTATGGAAGTCTAATCGCATTGGTATGTGGAACAACCCACGAGGCCAGAACATGTTGGACAGCGGGGCTCCCTTTTATGACACTTATCAGACGTCAGATGGAAAATACATGGCTGTGGGTGCTATCGAGTCACAGTTCTACAAAGAGTTACTTAAGGGTTTGTATATGTCAGATTAATTTGTTTACATTCACACATTTAACTTTTAGTATTGAAAAAAATGTAAAGGCACCACATTGTTTTCATATGTAAATCAGTTTAATTTAATTTGTGATGGTATTGTGCTTCACAATTAATGTTAGTATTAGTTACGAGAGAAAGACACATTTACCTTCCAGGGGGTATTCTTTGCTCTAATAATATATATATTTTTTAACAGGTTTGGAGCTGGACTCTGCAGAATTACCACCTCAGATGAGCTTCAAGGACTGGCCCAAAATCAGACACATTTTTACAGAGCGATTTGCATCTAAATCCCTGGCAGAGTGGACAAGCATATTTGAAGGCACAGATGCATGTGTTACACCTGTGTTGTCTTTTGAAGATGTGGGCTTGCACCCTCATAACCAGCAGAGGGGGTCATTCATCAAAGACCAAAGTGGGGAGGAGAGTCCCAGGCCAGCGCCAGTACTAGACAGAACCCCTGCTGAACCTTGTCTTAAAGCTGACCCTATGGTTGGAGAGCACACGGTGGAGGTCCTTGAAGAGTATGGTCTCAAAGCACAGCAGATTGAACAATTACTAGCAGCAGGCATTGTAGAGTCTCATGCCACTAAGACTAAGTTGTAAGTACATTACTGCTAAATCTGTCCCTAAACTCTACTGTTTCTGTACTCAAACAACACTCAGTTTTCAAAAAGTGAAAAGTAGTTTGATCAAAAGGGCATATTGCCTTCCCCAGTATAATTAAAACTCTGTTGCATTTAATAAAATGTTCTGTAGCATTTAGAGTTTCACCTTTCAAATCCCAAACTAACAACATGAGCTCACCCATCATCATTATGTCAAATTATATATTTTAACATCCATTCCATCCACATTGCTATTTTATTATAGGATGAATCTTCTTCGTAGATAATGTATTTTGATATAATGCCATCTTTAAACATCATAAACAGTATGATAATTTCCTACCTAGTACCTCGCTGATGTAATGGCTTTCTCTATACAACAGTGCTTTCCATTCATACTGAGCTTCATAGTGTTTCTCTTCCCTCAGAAGTGTACTGTTCTCTCATGAGTGCAGCAGGTATCTGAAGAATGTGTGTAGCGTGACTCCAACCAGCTGACTCCCTGTGGGCAAGGCATAACACAACACACTGTAACCTCAATAAAAGGTCTATGGCGAAATGTGATATCAAATTCGCCTGCACACATTGCCATAATTTACTATTTTAATTGCAATAAATTGCTAAATTTACAATTTACATTTTGTCCCCGATGGGGACAAAAAGTATTGCAAATTTTACTGCTATATAAACTATAATAGAATATTGAACACTAAGACTTTATACACACATTTGTAAGGTTCACTGGACAGTCTTCCAGGTCCCACATCTTTTTCCTTAATTTTCATTATTTCCCTTTGTAGTTATTTGAGAAGTAGCAAATGTCACCCCAAAAGTATAACTAACATCCTTAAGATTTCTTCTTTCTTTTCTAAAGCAGTAATATCTGCAATTTATTCAAATATTGCAGACAAAAAAATAATAATAATAAATTAACAGGGTTCAGTGCAGAAGTGTGTGATTCTTTTTCTTGCATCTACAGATGTTTTGCTCCTCTGATTGGTTAGTCTCTAAAAATTGTGGGAGAAGTCCAGGCCTTTATATGCTCATGTCAGCTTGATCTAATATTCTTACTTTCTATGTCATTTGAATTAAAAAAAATTGTAAGTGGAGACGTTTTTTTCCTGGTGATTGCAGCACAGCAGTTGTCTTTGCACAGACGATATAGCATGCAGCAAAAGCTTATTTTAGAAAAAAAAATCATAGTAAACATGCACTATTTCCAGGATGCACATTTGAGCCACAATAGGCTTATTTGTGGACAGTTTTGGCCTGACTTGTACTATAAAGTCAGATGTAGTGACAGCCTTGTCCTCCAGGTTGAATCCATCCCCATAATATGTTTTCTAGATATTATTTAAATACACCTGTTAAAAATGTAAGGGGACAGGGCCTCATAATTTAACTTAATTTAACATTTTTAATATGTTTTTTTGATAAACTACACCATTTTTTACTTCTAAAAGATAATTTTTTGTCTTAGCTGTACTATGTGTAGGCCTATGTTTGATTTAAAGTTTGTCTTTTGTCATTTCTTTGAATAAATAATAAATAATCTACTTTCTATATATAACAGATACTTGCAAGAAAGTATTTCAATTGTTACTAGGACATCTTAAGATTACAATGTTCATTAATTAACTTTTTAACACACCACCTTGTCTTTTATTTTCGAAGATACTCCATGCCAGTATTACACCCACTGAGTCACCTGCCAATCCATGTAACTTTTTGAGGAGTCTTTGAAATTTTACCTGCCTCTGGGCTTTATTGCAACTACAGTCAAATTATAGGTTATCATTATGTAATTTTAGTTTACCTTTAATACTTCAGAAACATCAAATCAGAATAATAGTCATCAATAACAATAGCCAGCTCACTATGGATTGCAGGCACACATAATTGACTAATATAATATGTGTTCTAATGCTCTGTGTTATAATGCCAATTATCCTTGCATCATTGAGCTTTACATGTCATGAACAAACTAGACTACATGAATGTGCTTCCTTTCTGCTGTTAGGCTGTGAACACACAGACAGGCGGTCTGCAGGGTGAGCATCACAGCACTCTCACATGCATGTAATTGCCCTTTCGTAGAAGACGCCCCTGAGGCCTTACTCCAGCTGGGAGGAGAGATTCTGCTCCTTCAGTTAAATACACCCCTCTCTCTCCTTCCTTCCCCTTTTCTTTTCAGTGAGTCTGGATGATCTTTCACTGTTAAGCTTTGGATTTGGACTATGCAAGCAGAGCTACACAGTAGACAGAAGGATTAGTTTGTACTGAGCCCGTGGATAGGGCTTTTGGTTACCTCTCCTTAATTGGTTCAACCAGAAAGAACCTCATTCTCCTTTCCCTCTATCTATTCCAAATCCCCTTGTATACACTCTATACCTTTCTTTGTTCATCTGTTTTTTGTGACAATGACTCTGTTATCAGAAGACCAGTCCATAAGGCCACAGCCTTGTCGACTTCTAGAGACTGGGAAACATATGGGCAGTGGTTTCCATCCATACCCCACAGACTGCATAGGCTCCAGAGAAGACTTCATGGACAGTGGGGAGGGCACTGTGTTTGGGATTGTTGAGCCTCCACGAAGATCCAGGGGTCGGCTCATCCTCCACGGCCTGATCATGTTTGGAAGGGAATTCTGTTATGCTGTGGAAGCAGCGTTTGTCACTCCGGTCCTCCTCAGTGTGGGCCTGCCTCGCAGTCTCTACAGCCTGGTGTGGCTCATCAGCCCCATCCTGGGGTTCTTGTTGCAGCCTGTTATCGGTTCAGCCAGTGACCACTGCCACTCTGCATGGGGACGGAGGAGGCCGTATATTCTAACTTTGGGTATCCTCATGCTTATTGGAATTACAATGTTTCTCAACGGAGATGCTGTTATTTCAGGTGAGAATCAGAATTAAAATTAGCTTGTTCCTAAGACTCAACTTCAGAAAATGAATGAACATAGGTTCATATTACTGAAATGCATTAACTGGTATTGACTATTATTTTACTATTATTATTATTTGTATTGATAATTATTTTACTTCCTCTACATGCAAAATTTGAACTTGAGTTGTGTTAAGTTCCTGTCTGTGTGGGAGCATCTGATACCCTTTGGCAGGGAGAAAATAATGAGGCATGACTTTCCCGCACATTAAGCTTCAAGTTCAAAACTTTTAAATGGCTAATTCAGCTGTAGGCTCTGTCACAAGGAGAACATCCTTAAACAAAAGAATGCTTCAACCTTAGATGAATGAAGAGTAGATGTATGTGGCATTAAATTAAACATTTTTCTGTTGTCTTCAGGAAGACAATGTATACTTGTGTAGGATTTTTATCCTAGAAAAATGTACACAACAAATGTTCCCCCATCAGGGACCCCATCTACTAGGTTGGGAACCACTACTCTAGGTGACAGCTATAATATCTACACCTTAATTAGCTTTAATGAAGCATGAACAAATGCTGTTTATAGTATTATATATTATTACTATATTATGTATTATGTAGGTTGTCTGCATAGTCACTTCTTTTTGCTTTTCTGTAAGGCTGGTTTCGAGATTGGTCCTTAACTCTTATTGCTTGTCTTGGAACTGATGTTTGTGTTTGTGTTGTCCTGCAGCTGTGGTGAGTGACAGGGCGCTGAGAAGCATATGGGCCATTGTGGTAGTCATGTTTGGAGTGGTGCTGTTTGATTTTGCCGCAGACTTCATTGATGGACCAATCAAGGCCTATCTGTTTGATGTGTGCTCACACCAAGACAAAGAGAGAGGCTTGCACTACCACGCTCTGCTGACTGGTATGTAACACACGTATCTTACATAAGAATTGTGCATCTTACCAAGAAGGTAGGCAGAAGGTAGACAGCACATTTTCTAGTTTCCAAAGAGCTGCATAGAGATGGAAAACAATGAAACATTGTATGAATACTCAGTTTCTCACTAGTCTGTCAACAAAATTAGTAAAATAGCAATAAATAATTAAAATGAACACATAATAATATACGATATACATATATATATGTAATATTATACTGACTCTGACTATTGATTTGAGCAATATTTTAATGTTGTTACCTCATCAAAAACATACCTTTTATTATTAGTCTGTGTACTACGGAAGCCCTGAGAGGCAAGAGAAGAAAAAAAAGAGGTTGGTTATACATGTTTTTTTTTTTTCACCAACTGAAAAAAAAAAAATCGAAAAAAAAAGTTTCTAGAATTTGTTTTGGTTTTTTTTAGAAAAAAATAAATAAAATTTTTCACTGTTGATGTGACTGCTGAAAAAAAAACAGTATATGCCTGGGCCTGGAAAGAAATAAGCTTCACTGAGCACTTTGAACGCCACTCCACAAGGAAAACACGAGCAAAAACAGAAAACAACTCATCTATCTTAAAACTCAAACATCGACCCCTTCACGTGATAGGGCAGCCCTTTGCCACATAAGCTAAACAGGAGCACATCAACAAAGTACAACAGCACAACTAAAGTACAATAGAAAAACAGCGTAGTGTAATCAGTGATGCATCGAGCTTACTTCTAATATTACTCATAAAAGAGAAGTCAAAATGAATGAATTCATGCATAACCAGGAGCAGGTTAGTTTCATATCCCAGCCTCCCATGTCCCACCCCGGCGCCTAACGCCATGAGCTAGTCTTCCACCGGTTTGCCAACACTGAGGTTTGGTATTTACAGGAATATACTGAGCTGTGTTTTTTATTTCTTTTTTTTTATCAGCCACATCAACGGTGAAAAAAAAAACACACGAGAAAAAAAAAAAATGAAAAAAAAACAAAACTTTTTTTAGAAAAAATAATAATTTTTAGAAAAAACTTTTTTTTTTTTTTTTTTTTTTTAGAAAAACAACTTTTTATTTTTTATTTTTATTTTTGTGAGTTTGAGAGAAGAACTCTAAATATCTAAATATGCAGTGTTCGTGTGTTAAAAGTGTGAATGAAACAAAACTATATTTGATATATGATATGATGCCATTATAGTGAGGCTGGATGGCTTGAAGATGTTGTGAGCAGTAGTGCCACATGCTCCCAGCTCACAGTAGCTGGTGCAGCAGTAATCCAGCTCGCAGTATGTCATGTGCTGCAGTCATGGGTCTGAGCTGAGATACACAGGCTGACCACATGACTCCCTTCTGCTGTGTGAGCATGCCCCGTTAACTTTCACATTCATGCGCCTTTCTTTGCAAGCTTCGTAATCCTCTGATCTCGTGGAGTAAATGCCATTGCCATGGAGGGAGGTTATGAATTGTGATTGCAACCTTGTGGTACATTGAAGAGGGGAGATTAGTAAATAATTGTGAAATGTGAACGAATAAATATACTGAAATGACCATTGTCTCAACAACTCTCATACAAAAGCTCTATATCAGTATTGACTTATTATTTTAAAATTCTGGATCAAGAAAAATAAGGTTTCAAAATAAAGAAAATAATGTGTGTTCCTCTTCTAATATTGTACATCCACATTACTCATTTAGTTCACTGCTCTGCTGCATACAGTTGATATGGAGCTGCCGTAAATTCAGCTAGAAGACATAACTGCTTTGCTCACCGCTTCCCCAGAGATTACCTATCCCTCAGCCTTCATCATCTCAGTCTAAACAGTCCTCCCTGTCGCTCACCGCACCTCCTCCTTGTCCAGTCAACCCAGTTTAACCCCCCATTGCAGTTGCATGGCTGCTTTGGTTTGTGCTGCGCCCCACATCCTTTCCAGCACCCACTCGGCTTCTCATTGTCCCCCTTACTCTCCTCTGCCTCACCACTATCACCTCCAGTGTCCTCTTTACAGTTGCTAAAATTATTTTTGTGTTCTGTGTCCAGGTTTGGGTGGAGCTTGTGGATACCTGGTTGGGGCTATGGACTGGGGTCACTCATTACTGGGTGAGCTGCTGGGCTCAGAGTACCAGGTCATCTACTTCTTCTCGGCTCTGACATGGGGCATTTTCCTCACTGTTCACTTGTTCAGTATTCCCGAGCAGCCTCTTGGTAAAGACAGGGGTAACTCTGAGTCATCGCCCCTCAGTGCCATCCACCTTCTGGGTTCCCATAGTAACAGCAATGGTTACGGAGCTTTGGTCAAGGACCCAGTCATTACCCCCACCTCACCTACTGCAGACCTCAGGCCCCGGTCTTTCTCTGCCTTGGGTGAGGCCAACTCAGTGACCTCTAGCGCTAAGCAGCCTAACAAGGAGGTATGTGGACTTCAAACATGCATTAATGCTAACCACTCAACAGCAAAAAAAAAACTCCTTCAAAAAAAGATATTTAAACTGTCCTATTAACCTCAAATTTAACACTTCAGAAGCATGTGATGCATAAAAGTGCAAAAATAAGTGCAATTCTTTGACAAGAGCCTATTTATTTGTAGATTTGTAGACTGTAGATCACACAATCATATTTCAAAAAATACTATGAGGCTTCTTTTTCTAGTTTTTTATGTTATTATTAGTATAATGTGTCATAAACTTCATTGCACATACAGTTCATATGAACCCACCTTACACTGAAACCACCGGATAACTTCAAGGATATTAAGAGAGGCATGGAGGAAAAATCTGCTGCAGCTGTCAAGAATGAACGTAATAATATATGATATTTTATGTGCAGGCTCAAAAGAGGATGACATTCAAGTCATTGATGAAAGCGATAATCAACATGCCCAACCACTACCGCTTCCTGTGTGTGAGTCACTTGCTGGGATGGACGGCCTTTCTCTGCAATATGCTCTTCTTCACTGATTTCATGGGACAGGTAAATGCATATGATCTATTTTACATGGAGATGCATTCTTCTATTTACCAGTATACATTTTCTGTGTAATGTAATGTCAAAGTAAATATTTACTCACTTTTTTTTTTTTTTTTTTTTCACAAATTGCACATAAACAAAAAAAAAACGAAAAAAAAAACAGTGAGGCACCACATCAAAAATTAACACAGAAACGGAGATTTAAACAGCTATAGACATGTATTAACTGTTCGTTCCTTGCTTTCACTTTCAGCATTGTCCATCATACCCTCTTTCCACATTTCAGTTTGGGCGTATTTGGGTTTTTTCACATTTTCAAAATGAACTGAGCACAGGTAACAGTCCAGTACTAACCACAAAGTATTTATCAAAGTAACTATGGATTTTTTTAAGTTCCAGCACTGATCATTTCTGTCAATAGCCATTTTTATGGGGAACTGATGATTGGATAATCGTCTTGAGCGTCTCTGCCTCTCTAAAGTTTTGAGACATTTAGTATTGTTGTTTTTGTCTTCCTTGTGACTTTTTGTCCGGAAGATTCATGTCTACTATAAAGATAAGGATTATTTTTATAGTAAGCACCTGTTCCACCAGGTGGTGCAATTATCACTGACAGAAAATTTATCGACATTATATAGCAAAAACGCCCACTAACAATCCTAGTCTAGACCAGGACTAGTATTACGGAGGAGGACTGACATCTTAAAAGGAATTCTTTACCGCAATAGGCAACATGTAGGCCTCCATTTATAGCAGGAGATTTTGAAAGGTATTCAAAATAAAACCACCTGTTGAGAGTGAATGTGTGTGACTCATCTTGTGTAGAAGCACTGGTGCATGTTTTGTGTATAACAGGATTTAATGACTTTCTTTCAAGATCGTATACAAAGGAAACCCATACGCAGAGCATAATTCAACATCTTACGTGACATATGAAAGAGGAGTGGAGGTTGGCTGTTGGGGATTATGTATCAACGCGGTATCCTCAGCCTTGTACTCCTGTAAGTAACCATTATGTTTGATAGACAAATAAACGATTAGAGGTCATAGCATTCAATTCTATTGTCACCATTAACTCCTCTTGGCAATCTGGCAACAGAAAATAGAGCACTGTTAATTGATGTTTCCATCAGTGGGTTGAGTGGGTCACGCAGCTATTCATTAACAGCCTTGGTGAAATAAAACAGACACATATCAAAAGGAGTTAGAGTTTATGTTTATGTGTTATTTTTTTCTTTCTTTAAAAGTAGTCCTAAATCACCTGATCAACTATATAGTACATTCTATTCTATAATCCATGATCTCTGTTTTTGATACAGTTATTTTACAATTAAATTAAAGTACTTCTGATCTGATTGTCTTGTCTATTGTGTGCAGATGTTCAGCGTTTCCTCCTCCCATACATCGGATTAAAGGGTTTATATTTCATGGGATACTTTGTGTTTGGCCTCGGCACCAGCCTGATTGGTCTCTTCCCTAACGTTATTGCCACTCTCATCCTCTGCAGCGTTTTTGGCGTCATGTCCAGCACTCTTTACACAATCCCATTCAACCTAATAGCAGAGTACCAACGGGAAGAGGAGGTACAAAATAACTCAGCATTTTTCACTTTGAAGGAGGCTGAGGCCAGTGCAACAGTCCAGAAGTCTGCATGACAGTGTTTAAAGGGCACTAGTTAATCTAATTCAATTGACCTAACTACATTAAGGAAATTCACTAAATATCAGAGCTGATTTACTGACTTTTATTCAGTGAATAAAGCAGAAACATCAAATAACAATGTAAAAGGTCTATAGTCTTAACATGTATTTATACTATTTACTGCACCACTTATGACAGTCACTAACCTTTTAGAACTGTCCTCTTTTACTGTCCCTTTTCTGTATCTGCCAGCTTTTGGTGCTGTTTTTTGTGTGAGAGCAAGGGAAGATGTTCTATGTGTCAATGTTTATTTGTTGTAGGAATGATACAATGTTGACATATAACTGGCAGTCAACCATCAAATTTTATCAGACGTCATCATTGGAGAGATAAACTTTTTTTTACTGTTTGTACTAAAATATTAGCCTGCTGTGCTCAATCAACAGAAGAAGATAATTAACTGAACCGATATTTAACCGTATTACTGGGGAAAGTAGAGCACATCTAAAATAATCAATCCTAACACCTTAGGCTTTTAAGTAGCTGTTTACTGATGTAGGTGAAATGTTTGGACATTTCCCTTTTATGTATCATGTCTAATTATGTGTTGTGTGTGTGTAGGAGCAGATAAAACTGAGAGGCAGCAGAGGGAGCCCTCGTGGGACAGGAGTGGACTGTGCAGCTCTCACTTGTATGGTACAGCTGGCTCAGATCATCGTGGGAGCAGGACTTGGAGCTTTGGTCAACTTGGCAGGAAGCGTCATTGTGATTGTCCTATCGGCCTCAACCATGTCCCTGTTTGGCTGCATCTTCATTGCACTTTTCATAAGATATGTCGAGTGACTGCTGAATTTTGAATTTGTATTTTAATAAAAAAAAAAGTTTCTTTTTTATGCTATTTCACTTCTTGTGTTAATTGTTTCCAGCAGTGACACCCTCTACTACTTTTTTGTTCAATAATGAAAAATGAATGGGTATAGTAGAGGTAGGCAAATATTGTGAATATAGAAATTTGGAATTACTGATTAAAAAAATAAATAAAAATTGTATACTTCCATATACATACACATACATAAGGAAATAAAGTGTTAAAGTCACATAATTGGGTAATATGGTTGATTTCACATATATCTGAAACCTCAACCAATACATTTAAACACACATTTTTGTTGAAATTCACAACATTGTCTGAATACTATTCTGGGATACTCCTAAATAATAAAGACATTCACTTTTGTCAATATTGCCCACCGCAACACTGGACGGCCATAGAACGGCACATGCTGATATAACCCATTCATATAAGGTAATGTAGACATGCAACTTCAACAACATTTCCATTTAAAAAAAAATATATTTACAACAAATACGAATGAGTAAAACATTTTCTTTGACTCATAGAACAAATTTATGTGTATATTCAAGGTTTTCCATTTAGTTTCTGGCGTCTTTTCAGATATGACACCTGCAAGCTTTTTGGATTTTAAAAGGCCATTCATACAAAATAAATTTAAAACATCTACCTGCTGCTAAGTGTGATGAAAAATAAATACAAATTTCGAGTTGCAATCACAAGTAATTCATCTTCTCATTTTAACACCAAAAGCATCTTGCAGGGGTGTATGTGATGATGTGACAGCTGCTCTGTGCAGATTCCCATAATTTGCTGGAACACAGCTTTGACACAGATGTCAAAAACATTTAAATTACCTGTAATTGTTGCAATTCAGTGTGAAAGGCTAATTCTGTGTGCTGGTAGAGATATGGAGTTGTTTTGGATAGCCAGTTTTCACTTTTAACCCATCTCTATAATTGTCCATCATTAACTATCCACTCATGAAGTCTATCCTGATGTCAGTATAGTCTTTAATGCCTCTCCATTACAAATCCCAAATTTGAAAACAAACACACATACCCATGTTGTGTTTACATGTTTTCATTGCATGAATGACTGATCCTAAGCTTAAAGGAACCATAAGATTTAGATTTTAAATTCCATAAACATGATCTCTGTCCCCATACAAGCTTTAACTTATAACAATTGCAATGCAGATTTTTTTCTTAATTACAAAAACATTGGACATGATGGCCAAGTTGTTTATGTTATAACTGGGTGCTTTTGCTCTCAACAATATTGTTCAGTCAGACAGCAGAATCATTTTAATTTCTCATTTGTTGCTAGTTTCAGTAGTGTTGGTAAAAGTACTCTCTGATCTGAATTCTCACCTCCTAAACCCCAGGATCTGCAGCACATCATCAATCAGTGCTAGCGCAGCCTCTGCAGCTGCAATATTGCAAGTAAATCTTGTATGTGTTCCTGCAAGTTAAGGCACTGACAAGTCAGGTCCAGTTAAGATTGTACCCTTTTTAAAAGTGTAAGAGGCTTAGCACAGCCTAAATACAGTTTCTTTAACCACTGTTTTCTTTACCTTAACCTATATATCTTAACATTAAGTCATGTTGTTGATTTAAATATACATTATTTGTGCCATTAAAGTATCCATCCATCCATCCATCCATCTATCTATCTATCTATCTATCTATCTATCTATCTATCTATCTATCTATCTATCTATCTATCTATCTATCTATCTACTATACAGTAGAGACCTGAATTTGTTCTTCTTTAATATTATCAGTTTACTTGGTCAACTCGTCTGAGATGCAGTATGCTATGCACTTCTCATTTTATCTCAGGTTAAGTTGTCTCCAAGCTGTCCTTCTTAGCCCCAATGTGGACCTCTTTACCTCCTTGTGTGGAAGCATTGTCCGGCTTGAGTTGCCGATACTAACGCACAGTATTGAGTATTCAAGTGTCCAGGTCCCGGACTGATGGTAATGAACTCCTGCCTCAGACTCCAGAGTTTCTGCCTCTCTTTACAACTCTAGGACTTGTTAGGACAACACTTATTTTCGCTAACAATAAGGATGCAGAAGCAATGACTAATATTGACTTCGTCTGCAAGTGTCTCAAAATTTGGCAATTTTATTTATATTCCAGTTTTTGCCAGAGAGAATGTACTGGCTTTATAGACTGAAAAGGAAATGCCTAAGCAAAAAACTGCAGAATTCCCCTTGAGCTTAAGTGAGAATAAATTATATGGTTAGCCATCCAGTCGCCTCAACAGGAAATTCAAAAGACGTCATAATTTAATCTTGACAGGGAGCTGCTAGGTACTGTTTTGTGGCAGGTCCCGTCTGTCGTTGTACACGACAGCCCCAGGTGGGTAGAAGACCACTGCGGACTGTTGAGAAACGCTGATAGGCAGTCCCGCTTGGACTTGCTCCTCTCCCTCCGGCTTTGTACTCGCGGTGATGGGCCTGATGTTCGTTGCCTTTGCAGAAGTCATGCGCCAGAAGAGTTTCCTCAGCGCCTTTCTAAACTCCCTCCTCATCAGGCAATAAAGAATAGGGTTCAAGCAGCTGTTGGAGTGCGCCAGACACACAGACAAGGGGAAAATGTAAACTTGTGTTGTATAATATTCATAACTAAAGTGCACCACGCTCATTTTGATAAGAATGCCCCACGCTGTTAAGGCTTGGTTAGGGAGCCAGCACAGGAAAAACGACAGGACTACTATTTTCACAGACCTTGTGACTTTGGCTCGTCTCTTTGCGCTTGAGTTGTTGATGTTTTGAGGTGTGATAAAACGTAGAAGAAGAAGATAGCAGGCTGAAATTACGCCAAGCGGAAAAACAAATCCGAGTAGCACTTTTTGTGAGTGATATAATCCCAACCAGAATTGCGCCGTGTTATTGTTGTCGGGGAACTTGACCAGACACAAGTCTTCATTGGAGACGGTGACTGTGGTGGAGTATACAGCGTGAGGCAGCGCGGCAAAAACAGCAGCGAGCCAGATACACACCGAAATGCAACGCGCAGACGGGCAGTGCGCGCGTCTTCTCCTGCCCTTGAGCGCAGAGGCAAGGGAGTAGTACCGCGCCACGCTCATTGCCGTGAGGAAAAAGACGCTGGCATACATGTTCATTGCTGTGACATACGATACTACTTTGCACATGACCTTACCGAAAAGCCACGTAAAATCCAGTGCGTTTTCCACCGCCCAGAATGGCAGCGTGAGCACGAACTGGAAGTCTGTCAGTGCCAAACTTGTAACAAACAGGTTTATAGAGGACTTTTTCCAAGCCTGTTTAGACTTCATTAGGTACAGGACCAGTAAATTCCCAACAAGCCCCAATGCGCACACCAAAGAGTACACCACCGAGATCATAATCCTCAGTACAGCCGCTGCATCGCCGGCCGCATCCACCTGGCTCGTATCTGACAAATGAAAGTATCTCGAAAGTGACTGGTTCATGGTCGAGTTGAAAACACAAGTTAAGTTAAAAGAAGTGCAAATCCAGCCCGGAGATCTTTCCGAAATGTCCGCACTGTCTTCAGACATTTTTGCTTAACTCGTTTCAACATGCATGCGATGGTAAACCTTCCGTTACGAGTCGAAAAAGAAAAGAAACAATTCTCCAAGGCATATATGGCATGCTCTTATGCTCATTTTTTATTTGAAGATTCCTCAATGCATGCGTCTCCGTGCGCCATCCTACTAGCAGATCTGACTCACCTGGCGCTGTCCCTAGTGCTGATTGTAAGACGCATGAAGAAAATTAAGCTTTCTCGCAGGAAAGCACAGAGACTTGTTTGTAGCCATAGACTGGGAAAGGAGGAACTGTTGGGAATATGTGGCTCTTAGAATAAATGCTCTTTAGCCTATGGGTTGAGTGGCATCTGCCTTCTGAAAAGTCTTATATATATATATATATATATATATATATATATATATATATATATATATATATATATATATATATATATATATATATATATATATATATATATATCTGGTAGAATTACAATACATATAGCATTTCCAGATGTCAGAATAATATTGGGTGTCACTTTTCTTAATATCAGTCAAGCTCATTATAATTCACTTTCTTAATTCAATTATCCTACACACAAATTTATACATGAGGTTCCTCATTAGAGCCTGGAATGTGGGAATATTTGCAGTCACAAACAAAGCACTTGCACTTTCCCACCTTGAAATCTTTAGCAGTATTCTACGAGCATCATTATATGTCACCATAATCTTATTCATCTTTGCTTTGCTGTGATTACACCATAGGTGAGCTGTGTACAGTGGAGTACAGTATGATCTAAAAAGAGTCATTTCGACATCATTTGTACACATATGGAATTTGCGTGCCAGCATATTTGCTTGTGAATACAGTTTGCAACACTGACGCTGGATGTCATCATCATCACAGGAGTCATTTCTAATAAGTATGGCCCAAGTATTTTGTTTTTGTTACATTAGTCAGCTGATTCTCATTTAAGTAAAAAGAGGGGAAGCTTAACTTTTGATCCTCCTTAGTCTTGGCAATCATGACAACACTCTTTGAATTATATTTGATATCATACTGCCTCCCATATTCTGAATAGGCTCTCATCAGTTGCTGTAAACCAGCACTATATGGTGTCAGAACAATTAAATCATCATCATACAACTAATGATTGTCCATACATCCAGTCTTAGAGTGTTGCAGTTTTCTAAATAAATCATCCATGTACAGGTTAAAAAGAACAGGAGAAAATATTCCACCTTGCCTGACATCATGGGTAACCAGGAAAGGGCTAGAGCATAATAAAAAATACTTTGGGTTGTGGGACAATGGAGCATATATTATTTAAAGCAGCTCAAAGATGCAGAAAAACAAGTTAATGGAAAAAGCAGTCACTGATTATGGTTGATTGATTATGATTATGTGTGAGATGTGAATTTATGCCAGGAGGAGATGACAGTAGAATGTGTTAAATCTGACCGTTTCAAATGAATGCAGCTGTGCATGAATAATTGTACAGTACCTTTAAATATGTAATCAGTCATACATAAGAAGGTAAAAGGTATTTAAGCTTTAAAGATAAACATGTAATTTGAGTAATTAAAAAAGAAAAAAATAATAATGTTGTGTTTTAATAACCATGAACCATTATTTATTTCTATTTGTTCTTAAATGTTGCTACATTTTGGGTTAAAAATGATTTATATCCTCTTACGGAGTTTACCTGTAATGAGAATATGTTTTGTCTCCTGGGTTTGTGATATGCACTTTGCAACTTTATTTTACTTTACAAAGTTACTGATTACATTGCCCGATTAAGCCAACATTTTGTTTCATGGTGAGCATTAAAAGAGGAAAGACCTTATAAGTCAATGTGGGAACTAATGTGATCTGCCAAGAAAGTACATGACCTTGGTTTACAGCATACAAGCTATAGTATTTTCTTTCTCTCTGTGTAAAATAGAAAACAAAAAAGGGTCCAAGACTTTCATTGATATGGTGGAATTTTCCTCATGCTTGTTACCTAAACTTTATCATATGTCCCTGGCCTCCTTGATCTATACTTACCAGTGAACACAATAGCAGCCTAATATATATGAGAACTCGTTTCGTCAATATATTCTCAAAGGAGCCCTAAGGAGAATGTTACTCATTTACATTATGCTGGCCACTTTTATGGATTATTATCTGCATAGTCTGTTTTTCTTGCTGAATGTTGTATATAAATCAATGATTATTAGTGTCCAAGAGCCAACTAAAGGTGCACAACACAGACAAACAGACAGATGAAAGCTATTCTAGACTTGCCAGGTGAGATATTTCATTACTTCCACTTCATTTTCAAAGGCAGTCTTGAATCTTTCACAGGCCCTTATATTGGACTTTAAGTATAGATAAATTAAAATGACTGAAGTATGCATTAAGTGCAAGCTGGTGGCTGCTGTATTCTACCTTTCATTTAAAATTCATAAAGGTTAACACTCTCATATAGGGTGTATGTATAAGGAAATGTAGGAGTATGCAAATCAAGTCATGGCCAGGTAATAAACATTAATACTTCAGATGTGATCTTGAATCTAAATTTAGTCATTATAGTTTTCTCATGTTTATTGTGATGTTAGTGATGTGGGTGGGTTCATGTTTTAGTAATTAAAAAAACAGAACCAAACACCTTAGAGGAACAGATTTGTAATTCACTGATTATATGACAATAACAATAACAATAACAATAACAATAACATTTCAAACAACATATTACCAAGTTCTAGTGAAAAGTGAAAGTGTAAGCAATGACCTGTCTAATTTAATAAGCTTTTTTTGTTCTCTCAACTTCAGATTGATAGCCTGCATTTCCGAGAGCTCGGAGGTTTATTCAGTGGATGAATGTTGTTCTTTTCTTTTCAATTATAAGGAGCAAGGAAAGAATTCTCCTGAATTGCGTGTGTACAGTATCCGTCAACTGGCGCTGTTTTGTAGCGTAAGCTTAAAAGGATTGTGTTTTGCTGACCCCAAGTGGCATTTCAATAAACTATAAAAACTGAAGCGCCTAATATTTCCATGGGTTTTAACCGTAGTAGAAAGAGCGTAGAGTATGACAAGCCAGTACTGACATGACCTCTGTCTGTCTGTGCGTCCTTTGTTCTTTCTTTCTTTCCTATTAGGAGTACTCAGAATGTGAGACAAAATATAAGGGGTACTCTAAGTTGGAAACTAGATATTTTAAACTTGTGATCACGTTACGGACAGATTACTGATCGACAGTTTTCTTGAAAAAACTATTCCTAATCCAGCATTGCCCTTTGATATCTGTTATCAAGTCTTGTGGACACACCCAGGAAACGGCATGAATCCCGCACATCTGAAATAACATTATGACACATTTACTGAAAAAAATAATAAAAAAAACAAAACAAAACAAAACATAGAACACTTTGTTTACAAAAGAGGACACGGTCTATAACAAAATTAATTTTTCCTTCACAATCTCTCCAAACTACCACAATTACACTAACAAACTACAATGCAATATAATAAAATAATTAAAATGGTTCAATCACAACAATTCTTGCATCCGACTTGTTGTGGACAAACCACTTTACCCTATGTGTGAGTGTGAATGTGATGTAGGAGTGCTGGTTGGCCAAACTGACAAATTATGTCTAGGCCTCATTCAGATTTCATTATCAAAATGATAAAAGTACAAAGTCATTTGTACTTTAAACATTCCAACAATGCCCAGCAAATGTCAGCTGACCGAATCATACACAGAGTAGAAATATAAGAGAAAGTGAATGTAAGCGATACACACTAATTTAACCAGTAAACTATTACTATTTATTTGTCTCTTTCAAGTGACTTATAATGGTTTCCACACACAAACACGCAAATTAGCACCACACCCTTTTCACAAAATAAATAAATAATAAATACAACTCAGCTCATTGTAATGGAATGTGACATGATTGTATGCTGGAATTGATCAATAATAATATGCTGGCTAACTCAATGAATAAATACAACCAACACTGTATTAACTTCAGGGATTAAAAAAAAAAAAGTTTAGACAATCTCCCATGAGTATTGGCTATTCCGGTCAACAGAGCCATCACATAAAGGGGTGGCTGTTCTAACCTGCTCCAAATGAGAGGATCAAATTTACCTAAGCAATCCTTCATCAACATGTAGTCTGTGTACAGATGGCAGTTTAGCATTGCTTTAGAAAATAAGTAACAAAGTATTTCTCATCTCTTTGGAGGCTTTATGTGATACGGTGAACATAAAAAAAATACTTGGTTTATCTTCTAAAATATTGCACATGTACACCACAGTTAGGGGCTGTGCCTCTACATCCTGTACATTTCTAGTGGCTGTCCTCACGAGTTGTACATGAGTGGAAAGCATCTTCATCACAGAAGGACATTTCCATCAGCTGTTATCATCCACCAGCAGCTGGAGACACTCATTTTTTCCATTCCTTTTCTTTGGTTGAGCACAAAGGCACCACCAGGCAGACATCACGTCTGTCCATGTTATTCACAAATCTGAAGAGTTTTCCTCTGCGGATCTTCACACATAATACCATTCAGGAAAAATAAGCAGATGTGTTCATTTCTTATGGTGTACCTCTACAAATGGCGTTTATCCAATGTTTAGGCCCGTGCCATGGTCAGAGTATCATACTGAAGCACCAAGTGACAAAAGACAGCAGCTGGCTCCAGAACAGTCACATTCCTCTGAGAGGCACTAGTGGAGAGCGGACATACTTTCATTTCACACAGAGTTTGTTGTATGTGGTTGCTCTGGGGAGTCAGCTATTAATGCGGAGGTAACATCCATGTGGAGTTTTTCTGTGCCATTTCTCGGCTCATTGGTGTGCCTCCTCTTTTTATTACAGAGTCTTCCCCTCCGGCTGTGAATACAAAAACACAATTAAATCTAAAAGAACTAAGGGGTAGCAACTAAAGTGTTACTCAAGTCATACTTACTGTGAGAATACGCAAATAAGGACTACTAAAAGAATCAGTAGCACCAATCCCACAACGGCACAGATGATAATGATTTGACTTTTCTCACCTATGAGCACACCAAGATCAATAATCTCACACCTGGATCCAATAAATCCAGGATGACACCTGAACACCACATGCGTAGGAGAAATATTCATTATATATTCATTTGGATGCACGGCATTTTATTAATTTATATTTAAACAAACCAGTGTTACCTGCAAGATACCATATCCATTTCTTTGATGTAACGACACTCCCCATGGATACAGTAGAAAGTAAGTTTTTCTGGACATGTGGAGAAGTGCCCGTTCCACTGCTCTGCTGTGTCTGTTTGTTGATAAAGAAAACAAGTTTTAAACAACTTTTTATCATATAGTGCATTCATAACAATCATATTTTACATATGACACAAGATAAATCTTTTTATTTCAAAGTCTTTTGGCTTACTCTTGCCCCCTCACTAGGTTGTGTGACCTCATGTATAAATAGACTAGTGTAATGAGATACGTAGTGGAGATCTGGTGAATCATTCTCCAGGAAGGGTCACAACTCAATATCCTCTAAGTTACTTAACATTTTCTTAATTAAGGAAATTGAAGTCAGAAAATAAAAAAAACTATTATTATTTATTATTTTCTTCTAGATGGTGAGTCATGAATAGAGAACGTGACATTTTTAAGTGTTAGGACACCACATAGGCCTCCACATAAGCACTACTATCTTTATGACCAACTGGCATTAAAAGGTTCAAAAAGAGCTTGTAAAAGTATACTCCCATTCAAGTGAGAGCAATAAAGCGCAACAGCTCAGTGAAATCGGATATCTAGTATTCCGCTAAATCCAAAATGAGAATAACCCAGTTTCAGGAAAGACAGTGAATGAACTTGGAAATTACTTGTGAATGCAAAAATGTTTTGCTTGCAATAAAATATCAAATGAAAACATACCATAACAAATGCCCAATATAAAAACTTCAATAACAATGAGGCAGGTCAAAAACTAAAAAGTTGCAGAGTGTCAGAGTCTTCAGTCGATCACTGATTTCACTAACCCCAAAGCTGATTAAGGTGGAGTGTTTTCTAAATTGCTCATTTGTTCATTTCTTTATTAATCAAAGTAAATCTTCAAAGCTTCAGTTTACAACACAGCTGTATATTCCCTCCCACCTTGATCTACCTGTGCAGTTGTCTCCGTTGCTATGGTGATCACACTCTGTTGCATTGGCAGTAGGCCCCGCAGTCGTATTCCACACTGCCTCAGAGGATCTGCATAGAACCAAACCTAGGCCAGAAACCAAAAACTCATCATGTTAGAAGTAACCATGTGTGATGCATAGTTCAAGTTCCCTCAGTACAATATTGCTGGGACACAAAACCAACTACACAACAAATCTCCTCACTTGTTATACAGGGGGAGATACAGTAGGGTTTTGCTTTCTACTATTAATGTTGCTACTTGTGTATTACAAGGCTAGGTAGTTCAGACAAACCTTACATCAGTCCAAGGTGCTGCTTAATTTAACTATAAACTAACACAACTTGCTCTGTCATTTGGTGACTATACTGAAGTGAAACACAACTGAAAGTAATTTGGCTGTAAATATTTTAAATCTTCAACATGAAAGAATTTAACTTTAAAACCCAAATCTAGTTGTTGCTTCTACTGATGACATTTAAAAACTTACCTGCCAATACACCCACATACAACATGTACACTTTGGCCATCTCCCCACTTGACTGGCGTACTCATCTAGGCATAAAAGTATGAGGTCATACACAGACGACAATGGGGTCAAGACAGTCCTCTCTTTTTAGGTTAGTCCACATGTCCACTCGTACAGCCCAGTAAAGTCAGAGTCAACAGGTGTGACGCACTATCCGCCATGCAGCAGTAACCAGTGCTAGCTCGAGACACTTTTGCACTGGGTATGAGAATAGAAAAGACGCACTGAAACCTAACGCCTGCTCTCTGGTCCCCGCCCACACCTTTAAAGGGAAATACAACTCCAGAGTCACCTGTTACACTTTGACAAAGAAGGGTAGGCGGACGTGTAATTACAAAAGGAACCCGTTTGACAGCAAAAATTACTTCATTTATAAATATAGATGCTTATATAGGTCATTCTTTTATCTACAAAAATACAGCACAATACAAGAAGTGGACAGCTGCCCTAAGGAAGGGCCCTTACCAAGAGGCTCCCTTCTTCCTTCCCCAGGCCCTAACACTCGAATTTGCGCGTTCCCGCGAACAGTGCCGTCCGAAATGATCAAGACCCTAGGAAGAGGGGCAGGACGTAGTCCTAGAGTAGATTCGTGGTGGTCCCTAATCAGGTGTTTGTAAGCCCCACATGCTACACGCACCAAACAAGTTTAGTTCCACTTTGTTTAGGTGTATGTTGAAACAAGCGTCGTGATTTAGATATTGAGTTTTGAAGCAAGATAAGATTTACTTTTTTATTTTCTTTTTTTTTATTCACTGGTGAGATGGTGGCTGATCTGGACCTGTTCTATAAACACTCATCAAGCGTCTATAGCATGAAAATTATTATTATATTTTACTTTAACACAGTCCAAATATTTACACAGCACAAATACTAAAACTATACAGAAGGTGGCGTTATAATACACCACTGAATGTACTGCCCGACATTGGAGCGAGTGAAGTGCGTCCGCAAGCAAAGCGGTGATGAATGGACCAAAGGGGTCTTCACAGCGGGTGCAATATGAGGGGTGAAGGAGTAGGGACTCATTTGGGAAAAGGGCACTCGACTGACTGAAGCGAGGCTGCCCGCCTGTGACACTGGGCCATATGACCATTGCGTACACCAGTTTCTTAATGCGCAGTATGTCTTGCCTAAGGACACAACTAGAGCCGCTGTTGCCCGTCTGTGTCATCTGGTATTCCCAGTGGTCAACATCTTGGATTAAAATGTATTAAAAAATCAGTTGATACAATAGACAATAAAAGATAATTTAGTTATTAGTCATTTTTTACTTAAAGCATAATGATTAAAGCTCTTCCTGCTCCAGCGTGAGTAGTCATTTATTACTTAGCATTGCTAAGTAATTTTAAACTTTTGTTTGAAAGCTAAAGAGAAAAAAAAGAAAGACACCTTTGAGGAGATCCTGTTTTTTAAATGACACATGACCAGTAAGAAACCAGTAAGGCTGAAGGCCTCATCTATAAGCTAAATGTATAGTTGTATAATATAGGCATATGTGCTTATGTCTGAATTACTTTTTTTGTTTGTTTGGTTGGTTTTATTTACATGGTGGTACAAATGCAGTCTTTTACACATATTTTTTATGTTTGTTTAAGTATTTAATAAGAAAGGCACACTAAGGCTGAGGCACTAATATTAATTTGTGGTACAGTGCAGAATATATACTCCAATACAAAGTGGGAAAAAAACTGAGGCACTCAAAAAGTACAAAATAATTAAAAGCCTTTAATACCACATGGCAGATAAAGTTAAAATACGCCAACGCGTTTCGGCCCTTCGGCCTTCATCAGGGCAAACTCGAGATGGTTCTCACAGTGCAGATTTAAAGTAATAGGTGTAGGTCACATGTTCACAGTGGGCTGGCCCACAGTCCCCTAGATGCATGATGGGACATGTAGGCCTAACAAACCTTAATTATAGGCTAAACAAATTCAAATACAATAATACAAGACATAAATGGTGCAAATCCCAACAACCAATACATAGATACATTATATGAAAATAGTATAAAATAGTATAAAAAGATACATAGTGTAAGGATATATATAGAGTGCGATAACTCAAAAGTGCTTCAGCTATAGTTTGTATAATATAGTTAAGGGCTAGTCTTAAATAATTTCAAGAAGACAGGGATATAGAACAAGGATCGATTACACATTTAAAACTCGTGGTTTTAAAGGAAGGGGGAGAAATCTAACTCTCCATTGAGTCCTAGAAACTGTGTGGCCTTGAGAGTGTAGATCCAGTAGGTTTCTCTCTGTAATAGTTTTTTCAGTCTATCTCCTCCTCTTATTGTTTCTTTAATATGGAGCAAAAGATGTTCATTTTGTCTTCTTATATACTTTAACTTCTTGGGTTCTTTTTTTTAAAGACAATGCAGTAAAGTGTGCTTTCTGTTCCAAATCCTCCATGAAAAAACTGCTCATTATTGCGGATAGTGGATCTCCCATTGCAAACAAAAAAAAAACAAAACACTACAATCCAACACAGGGCAGCAGGACAAAAACATAGTCACACTACCATACATCAGAGGAATAACCGAACCCATCCAGAGAGCCATGAAAAAACACAACATTAGCACTGTAGTAAAACCATACACAAAACTCCGTCAACAGCTCGTACACCCCAAGGACAAAATCCCACAAGAACAAAAATGCAATGCCATCTACGAAATTCAATGCAAATCATGCACTAAATCATACATAGGGGAAACAGGCCGGGCATTTCACATCCGAAAAAAGGAACACCAAAAGGAATGCGAGAAGGAAACGTCAGGGAGACTCACCAGAACACAAAAAGAAAAAGCAGAACAGGAAAACCTAAAATCCGCCATATCAGACCACTGTACAAGGAACAACCACATTATGGATTGGGACGGGGCTCGGGTCATTGGATCGGAAAACAACAAGTTCAAACGCTGGATCAAGGAGGCCATTGAAATCAGGAAACGAGGCACGGACAGCATTAACCGGGACGACGGCGCGTTCCTCCTTTCACACACCTGGGACACCCTCCTCCAGAGAACACCGGGCGACGGGAGGCGTGGTCAGTCTAAGCGACCTGCCAGGTCCATCAGGCTGACCACGCCTACAGGAAGTAACAACAGCTGATATACGACACGTCACCACCAACACCGGTGACAGTTCTGAAGATGGCTTGCAGCTAGCAGCCGAAACATGTCAACAAGGTAAACACACTTTACTGCATTGTCTTTAAAAAGAACCCAAGAAGTTAAAGTTTCTTTAATATGTTCAATTGCACAGACTTTTAGGCTTTTACAGCTGCCATGGTTGGCTTCTTTGTAATGCACGGCCATAGGATACAGGGGGTTATATGTCCTTATAGCCTGTTTATGTTCAGCCAGTCTGTTTTTCAATTTGCGTTTTGTTCGGCCTACGTAAAAACGACCACATGGGCATTCAAGTCTGTATACCACATAGGTAGTGTTACAATTAATTAATGTTCTAATAAAAAACTTTGACCTGAGTTAATGTCCATGAATAAGTTCGTCTGTTGTACATGTTCACAAAAGGTGCAGTTACCACATCTGTAGCAACCAGCCTTAGTGTCCAACCATGTCTTTTGTTTCAAAGGAGGGAGATAACTGTTCACTAGTCTATCACTGAGATGATACCGAGAGGATTAAGAATAAGAAAATTTCGAGTTTGCCCTGATGAAGGCCGAAGGGCCGAAACGCGTTGGCGTATTTTAACTTTATCTGCCATGTGGTATTAAAGGCTTTTAATTATTTTGTACTTTTTGAGTGCCTCAGTTTTTTTCCCACTTTGTATTTGAGACTGGTCCCTACACTGAAGAGCACCAAAAGGACAATTCTTCACATTTTTTGCATATCCAAGTAGCACTCCTGCCTCCAAAGCCTTATATACTCCAATACTATGAGAGATCTTCTGCAGTCTACAAAGAAAAAATAGATAGAAGTTACTTTATACTGAAATAGTTGGCAAAGGCAAAGCTCTCGATTTACCAATTTGTGTTTCTACCCTCACCTATGGTCATGAGCTCTGGGTAATGACCAAAAGGACGAGATCGCGGATACAAGCGCTCGAAATGAGTTTCCTCCACAAAGTGGCTGGGCACTCCCTTAGGGATAGGGTGAGGAGCTCAGACACATGGGAGGAGCTTGGGGTAGAGCCGCTGTTCCTCCACGTAGAGAGGAGCCAGCTGAGGTGGCTCGAGCATCTGTTCCAGATGCCTCCTGGGTGCCTCCCTTGGGAGATGTTCTGGGCATGTCCCACCGGAAGGAGGCCCTGGGGAAGACCCAGGACACGCCGGAGGGACTATGTCTCTCGGCCAGCCTGGGGGCCTCAGGGTGCCCCTGGAGGAGCTGGAGGAAGTGTCCGAGGTGAAGGAAGTCTGGCAGTCCCTACTTAGGCTGCTGCCCTCACAACCTGACCCTGGATAAGAGGTATGGATGGATGGATAAAATATTTGGGCCTCAAGGTAAAAATGATTAAGAAACCCTATAAAGTTAAGAACCCCTATAATGAATATACTTAAAATATACAGTAAAAATGGAGAAGTGAGAGAAAATGTTTCTTTAAATAGGAGTTGTCATTTTTACCTACACAATTGCCCAAAATGTAGTGTGGCCCATATAATAATTGCACAGTTTCCACAATTTTTTTATTTACATTACTGGATTAAATTAATGTTGGTAACAGTGGTTGTGGAAGATATATAAAAGGATATATAAAACATATAAAAACTTACGGATGTTTGTCTTCATTCCTGTTTCAAACAGGAAAGACCCCGTTTCCTCCCTTCAGCTTTGTGTTTTTAACTTGGCAGGAACATCAGGAAGCAGGGATGCAGCAAGATTGCAAGGAACAATTTAGAACCTGGCTTAAACATCCGTTTTGTATCCAAGATAACAACATTGGTCCTCATTACTTTTATAATGAAAAAAAAAAGAAAAAGGGAAAATATTAAATGTTTTCACAGTGTCATTTAATATAAAAATAACAGTACAAAACCAATTTTTCAAAAAAAAACTAAAAAAAACATACAGTACAAAACATGTCTATTGGGCTCCATATTGTCATAGTCTTCTTTCTGTATCTGTAAAAAGGTATACTCATGGTTATTCTAGAGCCAAATTCGCCCAGGCCCCAAAACAGCGCTGAACTAGACAGAAATACTGTATAACTGGAGCAAGCCTGACCTTGAGATGTGCTGTATACTCAGATGCATCACACAATGGAGCATGAACGTGGCTCTCGGAAGGGGTTGCTGCCTGTGGGGACCCCCACCAGCAAAGCATCTTTGCCTGCGTTCTGCAAACAGTACTGCTGTAGCTCTGCGGCTGCTTGAGACACCTGGCAAAAAAGCAAAACAAACAAACAAACAAACAAACAAAAAAAAAAAACATCTAAAACGTGTCCCAGTTTGACTTGGTCAAAACAATAAAGTATTTATGACAATGGTAAAAAGGTTCTGATGGTATAATAATGTGTAAGTATAATGTACAAACATCTTTAAAAAGTATCCTCTGGATGGTGTTGACTTAATTGTCTCCAGAATTGAGATAACCCAATGAAGTGTCTATGTCGTAACACAAAAACAATGACGACAACAACATTATTATAACAATATTACTGCTTTACTAAATAATTTTACCTTGATCCTCTCCACACTGGCCTCTAACTTGAGTTGCTCCACCAGTCGCCTCATGCTTGATATATTGGAGTTAGAAGCCATGTTGATGTGAACTCCAAAGACTTAAACTATTGGTGAACAGTGAAGTCTGTAGCCAGCAGCCGGAAAGCACCACATGACCTCAGTCCGCTTGGAACAGCAGCAGAGGAAATTATACATAAACTCACTGACGCCCACAAGTGTTTCGTCAGAGGAAAAGACTAGAAGGCTGTATTATTTCAGACACTAGGTAAACATAGATAAACACAGGTTCAAATAAAATGTTGCTTTGATAAATATTATTTGTTGATTATTCTAAATTACAAGCATTTGACAAAAAGCTAAACTAAAATTATTTAAACAGAATAGAATAGAACAGAAAAAGACACAGAGCAAAAGAAAGTCTATTTTGTTACCTCAAACTTTAAACTTCTCTCTTGTGTTGAAATTATTATTTTTTTAAGATATAGGCTTTTTTTGTTTGTTTTTTTTTTTTTAGCTTTTCAGAGGAATGTAAAAAATGTGACTATCAACCCCGGGGTCTCCTACATGGTGGCCAAGTTAGCCATGTTTTCACTTGGTGTTTTTGGTTCTCAAGCACAGTAAGTATAAAGAAGTGAACTAAGGGAGTGTGACACGATCTGTAACGTGAAATGCTGTCACATGAAGCTCACAATGCTAGCGTTTAGGGGGATGAATTTGGAGCCAAGCTCCATATTAGGAATAGGAATTTATTAACAGACAAAATGGCAGCAGTTACAAAGAAATGGGTGACAATTTCTTTAAAATACATTTTTTGATGTAAAGTAAATCGTAGTTAATAGAGCCAGAAGCCCTGTCAGGAACACTTCCTATTTGGAAGGCGGCATCTAGTGGGTTAGCTATATCCATACTCAAGACAATTATCCAATCAGAACATTTTTTTAAATGCTTATCAGAATAGCACAGATATATAGAGTTTAAAAGAAACTCCCATGTGGCCAGGATGTCTGCTCTGCTCTCTCAGTTATGCTCCATGGGCATCACAGTCTTCACTGACTCATAAATCAGCTTCTTCAATGTCATCTGCATATTCTCTACCTCCTTCTCCTGTTTGCATCTTTGTGCCTCTTTTGCTTTGTTAATTTCTCTTACAGGCATTGTGAATTTTTAAATTCAGGTGCATCTCTTAACCCAGCATCTGAAACTTAACCTCCTCAAATTTTGTAAAGCAAAAGAGAATAAGCATCAGCTCTGTGTTCCCACAGCACTATGGCCTCACATTTGTAGGGTTGTAGGGTTGGTTATAGTTAGTTTATGCATTTATAAATATCTTTTAAATATGAGAAAATAAGGCTGTGAGAGTGGGGAACAAACACTTTCAGCATGGGCCACTGGATGGCAACAATATAGGCTACATCAAACCATTGTACAGCTCCAGGGCCACAAATGGCCCTTTGGTTGACTGTGACGGGCCTGTTTAAGCTAATTTGGAATTACAAAATGTATATTTTATCATTTTTCCTCATGCATGGACTAAATCTGCATTGCTTTTATTTTAAAGGTGTTTTATTATTTTTTGTAAGGCAACCTCACTTTCATAACATACACGCTTACCAGTCTTAACAGCTCATAGAAACAATGCTATTTGCTGCTTTTTTTAAATTAATATTATTATTGTTAATAATAATAATAATAATAATAATAATACAATTAATATTGTGCAGAATTAAGTTAAGCATTTTGGCCCAGCCCTCCACAATATTTTCTGTTTCTCATGTGGCCCCATGGAAAAAATAATTATCCATCCCTGGGCGACATGGAGTGAACTATGTAATTATAACAATGTATTTGTACAATGTAATTATATAAATTATATAAATTATATTCTTCATATTTTCTTAAATGGCGAGGAAATTGCATGGCTAATTGTGAAGAACCTTTCTAGTTGATATATTCATTTTAAATATGTTTTTAATACATTTAATCTGTTTTAAACAATATTTTACATTCGGCACCAGGTATGGCTCACGTTTTTCTTTCCCTAGCAGAGGGGGCCATGAGATGAAACGCAAATTAAATGTAACCCATGGGGTGTAATCGTACAGAATATCCAAAAGTGCGTAATGGTGCCATCAAAGTTGCCGTTTTGATGCGCATGCGCCTCACTGTCGCTCGCGGTACTGCAGTCGGACCGAGCAGCTGGCAGCAGCTCTAGGACCACGTGGGGAATGAAAGTGTACCTGCTCCGGTGCCTTCTTATTGGTCCATTGGTGATTAACAGGATTGGCTGTAAGTAGCTTTAGATGATGTTGAAGTCGACGAAGAGCTTTTTTTGAAGCAGAAAGTGCGAAGATAGTGGGAAACATGAGATCGAGTTAAAGCTCAAGCTAGCAATCAGGTGAGCAGAAACCCCGACACAAAAGTAAACACCGCGCACGGTGTCAGACATGGTGGACGTTTTTGCCGGAAGGACCCTTCTGAATAAAGACGGTGATTTTGTAGATCCCGAGGAGGCGCTGCGGAATAAAGTGGTGGGGATATATTTCTCTGCGGGCTGGTGTCCGCCCTGTAGAGACTTCACTCCTATTCTGTGTGACTTTTACACGGAACTGACTGAAGAACATGACCCTCCTGCTCAGTTTGAAATTGTTTTTATCTCTTCTGATAAGTCCACGGAGGACATGGTAGAGTATTACCATGATATGCACGGGGATTGGCTGGCTTTGCCTTGGACAGATAACTACAAACAGTAAGTCTTACTTAACAAGTAGGCTTTTTTTGTTAATTATGTATGTATTTATTAACTAGGATGAAGCTTGACTACATCTAGCAGGAATTAGGTAGTCTACTAGCACACGCTCACATTTGTTTATAAACCACTTATAAACAGTGCAATCAGATATCTTACTTTATGGCCTTTATGCCTGTGTAATAAAATATTACCATAATATTTAAAGTAAACTAATACATATCTAAGGATTTATTCATTTTAAGAGTGGATATTTTTGCATGTTCATGTTTACTTGTATGGTTACATTCTTTTCCCTTCTTGTTTTGCAGTGAATTAAAGGAGCGTTACAAGATAACTGCAGTGCCCAAACTTGTGATTGTGAAAGAGAACGGTGATGTGATCACAGACAAGGGCAGAAAGCAAATCAGAGACAGAGGCCTGGCTTGTTTCCGGTCCTGGTTGGATGCTGCAGAAATCTTTGAAAACTTTAAGGGCTAACCTATGTGATTGAGCAACCTGTGCAGCCATGACAAACCCATTAAATAGTTACATTTTCAGTTCTATGCAATAAAGATTCAGGCACATTTGCTGTACATATAACAAATTATATAGAAAAAAAGATTGGGCTGACATAGGTAAACAAAATGTAGAATGACAATAAGATTAAGCCTTCTGCAGAATGTAGATGGCTTTTTATAATATGTTTTTTAATCACTTTTCTAAGTATTGTTGGGAAAATATAGCTACTAAAGCTACATCTTGTCTCTGTGTATTTGTTTTTGGTGTTTAAATAACAGAAGCCTCAGCTTTCTATGCACAAACAAACCAATTCCCTTTGGGTGTTTTGAGAAGCTCAAAGCCCACAGGAACAACGGTTTCTAAGAGGCTTGCACATTTGCTCCTCCTGGGCCCTTTTTAAGTATGATCAAATTAATGAGATCTCCCATTAAATCCAATGTGTACCACATAGTTTTGGAGATATGCTACATTAGAATATAAATATTATGCAGTATTATATTTCAAACTGAGTGTTTCAGTGATATTTCAGAACTTGTTTTGCTCAAATCAAAAGGAAAATTAATGCAGTAATGCAAGATTACTTTCTCACTATTTGGTCATTTTCAATTGGCAATTTTACTGAAAAGGTACTGTATAGAATTTCACAGGCATGAGCTATTTATCCAAATATTGCATTTGCTGTTAATTTGTTCTTAATTAAAAAAAAAAAAAATCATTGGCCAGCATGGCCAAATTATTTGTTATAATTTGGTGTTTTGGTTGTCCACAATTATCCAATCAGACAGCAGAATGAGCCTCTCATGAGTCTCATTTCTGTTGCCAGTTACAATGCACACAATAAACCTGAACTCCACTACCTGAACTTTAATTAGTGCTAATGCAGCCTTTGCAGCTCAGTAAGTGAATTCTGGAGGTTATGAGTGATTGAAGGAGGTTTATGCTAATTTAAAATTATATGTGTATACAAATACATTTTGTACTGAAGTCTTTAAGAGTAGACGCTTTATTCAACGGATTTCAAGGATGAGTTGTAATTAGACAGCATACCACGTGGAGTCGCTATTGTCAAAAATTCTTAATTTTACTTTCCTGCTTTTCAAAATAATAAGAATTTTGCTGGTTTTAGCGGGATTTTTTCTGAATTACGGCAGTTGTAATTTTCAGACAAAGGAAGACATAAAAACGGTTTGCCTCTTTGAAGAAATATAATCTAAAGAATTGTTACAGTGTGCCTGCTCTCATGGAGTTGATTAGACTAATTTCAGTCACTGGAAACCCAATGAGTGAATTTACTCGGTGGTTGCCCAGTTTGGCTACTGTCTCTTGACTAGATCAAAGCTGTATTGATTTCTTGTAATGCAATTGTCATTTTTAACAGGATCTCTTTAGATTAGAATGAATGTCTATGTTGACTTCACATTTGGACTCAGACTTCTTGTTAGAATGAAAGGCGGTAGTGTTAGCTGCTGTTGAAACGGTGTCTTGAATCAACTAACAAGGCAGTCTTTATTTGAGGAGGAGGAGGGGGCTGGGAGGGTGGACTTGAGGCTCCTAGTTCAGTGTGAGTAAAGACATTTGGAGACACACCGGAAAACTATTGTACACCTTCAAAATACAGGACATGGTTTTAAATCCCTCTGTTTTTTGTTTTTGTTTTTTTTTTTTAATTTCGCACTTTTATAAGTTAGTCAAGCTTTTGCTAGACCTAGACAGTGGCGTCATCTTGTTACACCTAATTTCATTTTTTGGTGTGTTTAGCGTAGGCTAATAGAGTGTCAAGGAATTTACATTGTCAAGGGATGTATTGCATGCCACAGATTAACAGGATAATGTCCAATCCAAAGTATGTTTTATTTTGAAGCCGCTCTGTGCCATCTCGTTCTGCTCCGTTCAATCGCGCGCTTGACGTGCTCTCCACTTGAAACGCGCTCTGCCGCTCCTGCGCTCCACGAGTGTCGGCTGTAGACACAAGGAGGTCTGGGTGTAGTATGGGATTGTCGCATCAGGACTAAACAAAACGTGTTCTCACTAATGGGAATTGATCATGTTCACCTTGCCGAACTAAAGGTAAGTTTGCATTTTTCCTGTTAGAATGTAGCTATCATCGTGGGAAGCATTTTTCATTCTCAGTAATGTATAATTGAATAAACAATTTTTATAGCTGCTCAAGTTTAAATAATTGCAAGCTTCGAACAAGTCAATATTGCTGTTTCTCATGTCACTTGGGAATTTGTTTAACATTTTCATTCTACAGGTATCTATAGGGTACTTCTTTGGGTTTTTTATAGCCTAGTTTATTACAAAAAATGCCTTTAACAGTATTTTTCTATGTATCTAGATACCCCAAATGCTGCCTGCCCCTGCACAGAATAAGCATCTAGGCAATACCCTGCGCAGTGAGAGCTGCTGAAGAAAAATGTTTTTTAATCCTGCTTAGTGCCCTCACAAACAGCAGTTAATGTTTGGTGAGCATGCTGGTGTTGGTGGTGGAGTTGTTTTCCTCTGTTGGGAAGAAAGGAACTAAAGATTACGGGGATTCGGGTTGTTAAGCAAGCAGTGGAGAAAGAATCAGTGAAAAGCTATTATTGTGCAATGTGTCTTATTATGTATTAACGTGGTGATGGATAGCGGTTTATATACAGTCTTGGAGCTGAGATGCCTCATTCTGTCAGTCTGTTTTAGTCTGTGTTTGTGTGTGTGTTCTCACTCGGTAAGCTACTGTATGTGGAGCCTGCATGTACTCTCATGTTACGTGGATCAGATTGCAGTATAACCTAGTACTTTTTTCTTACCGTTCTGATGTAATGATTCCGCTTCTTATTAGCAAATTGCCTTGATGCTGTTCCAGTTGCTCTCTCTCATTTAGATAATAGGTCTTTATAAATGTCTTAACAAGCAGTTTTGAGTTGGACTAAAGGGTGCTTTTCTTTGTTATTGTTTGGTGCTATGGGTATTTACAGTACAACATGAGTGGCTGAGTTTAGGATTAAGGAAAAACATGTTCCTTCATTCTACTGTAGAATATTTACCTTATACATATGCTTTTAATGAGACTGAAGCTACTTTTTGCCTTTGCCACTAGTAGCATGCTGCAAACCACATGACTTTATTGAGGAACAGTTGATCCAGGTCAAATTAATTATCATGCCACCAGAGCTTTATCAGAAAGCACATTATATGGCTTAAAACCTGGAAATCTTAACATGCAAAATACAAAATAATGTGTGTTATGTGTTTATGCTGTATTCTTAATTAGCCCTGTCTAGATGTAGAAAAATTAACTTATGCTAAATTGGAATTGTATAGGCACTATACCAATGCATATACCTGATTAGATGGTTCTATGCAGAGCACTTGACCCATTTTCTCCCATGAGGATCAATGTACCCTAAATATGGAGTGGGGAGGCACTCTGAGGAGCAGTGAGAGAGAGCAAGATGAGAATTGGCCAGTGTTAAGGGACTTTTCTTGTAGTGGAGAATACATGTTTTGTGAACCCCATCCAGATGGCACATTGACGCGAAGGTTCCAGGGGAAAGCGGCCCCTAATGAATAGGAGGCAGATCACCTGAGGGAACACCAGACTTCAAAGACCACTTTTCTCAACAAACTTCAACTTGGTTTCCTGTTCAGTTACTTATGTAATGCTAGCCTTAAGTGATCTTTGGGATGAGCTGACAATGTAGAGATATAACAAAAAAAAAATCTTAATTTTGTACACTTACTATTACCATTATCTAGTGCCAGATGTCTTTGACTTTGTGAAGGGCCTTAACATGCATGTCAGTATAAATGTAAATATTGAAAAGTGGTGCAAGTCTACTTTGTGTTGTACTTGTATCACAAGAGAAATTGGCTGAAAATAAACAAAGGCAACTGAAAGTTTAACACGGTTTTATATGTTCAAGAAATATAATGTAAAAAGGTCATGCTGATCCACATCATAGGCAAGAGAGCAGGGAGACAGATATGGCACGAGTTATGAGTTAAGAATTATTAGGGTCACAGTTTGGGTCAAGGGCATTTTTTATCCAGCAAAATGCAAAATACACAAAATTACAATTTCCCTAATCATCCCCCAAATAGCCTGATAAAAACACACAAAAAAATACTTGAAAAGGAAACCTGAAACTCTTGTATTTTGTGACAAATGTTGAGTGTGCCCCAGGCACATAAAGGGTACTACTGAACCAAAAAAGGTTGCATAGCCCCTGTTGGTGACATAATTTCACCAACAGTAGATAAACACAACCATCCAGAATCTTCTACTTTTAATTCTTCATATGTCATTCTGTATTTGGTGCTGCATACATTATGGTTTGAGTGGCCTTTTGTAGTGATGCTTGAATGCATTAAATGCCCTGCACATTTATCAGCACGCAGGGACCTCTGGGTCACTTCTCAAACACCATAGACTTTGAAAGGTTAACATGAGCACACTGTACAACACAAAGGGGCATATACACAGTCTGACACTGGCAGTCTGACAGCACTCTGTGATTTCTGCTGCTCTAGTGTGACACTCCAAACATCCAGGGGACAGACAGGAAAGAAAATCATGCTTTTGTGTTCCCAAAGAAGAAAATTATAGACTGTTTTTCATATTTGTTTGACCTTTTATGTTAAAAGTGGTGTAAATTATCTGTTTTGGGGACCGGAAGAGTAAAAAATAGATTTTTTTAGAAACTGTAAAAAAGTTGCATTTTACATTTCAAACTCACTCAACTGTTGCATTATGACAAATTATACAACTGTCACAACATTTAGATTGTTGGACATAGAGGTGCATTACAGGATTATGTGTTGCTTTGGAGTGAGAAGAGAGTAATCAAAGCATCAACATAAGTCTGTATGTGGTTATGTCACATGCAGTGATTGTATTTTACCCAAAATAAGTAACTTCTGCTTACTCAGTGAGTGCACTGAAATTTGTGGTCTTCTGCATTTAAAGATAAGACTTAAACTTAGTGCTTAATTCTTAAAAGGCACAGAACAATGTGGTGAAATGAGATTTGAAATTATATTACTATGCTATACTATAATATATTATAATAATTCGATAATGAAAACATTACAAACCATGATCTTTGGTCTGTTAGGACATAAAGAGACACAGATAATGGAATGGAAGACCCACCCTTACAAAAGCTAAACATGTTAATTTTGTGTCACAGCCCATGTCCTCCTGGGGGGCTTTGATGGTGAGATTGGCTGGCTCCTTTCCTTACTTTACAATAGTTAATGGTGCTCTGCATAGCCTCTGTATCCTGTATGTGTTTTTGTATTTTCACTTTTGGCAAAAGACTTTGAAAGCAACAATTTACAAAGAGTTAAAGCAGTAGTGATCCGCATAAATGTGTGGCCATACTGACTTGTCAAAGCCTGATCCTGTCAGATCTCAGAAGCTGGGCTGGGCCTGGTTAGTACGTGGATGGGAGACCACTGGGATTTCCAGGTGCCACATTGGGGCTCCAGTGGCAAAAACTGTTGTTGTGTCCATAGACAAGACACTTCACCCACATTGCCTAGTATGAAAGTGGTGTGTACGTGAGTGATGGTGGTGGTCAGAGGGGTCAATGGTGCAGATTGGTAGCCTCACTTCCGTCAGTCTGCCCCAGGGCAGCTGTGGCTACAGTAGTAGCTTACCACCCCTGAGTGCTGAATGAATAATGAACTGTAAAGCTTTTTGGGTATCTTGAAAGGCGCTATATAAATGCAATGATTAATTTATTAATTAATCAATCAATAGTACTTAGTTTGTATGTTTTTATTTCAGTGCATTGTGTTGTTGTGTATTCTTATTAGACATGTAATTTATCACAGTGTAATGCAAATCCCTATTTTCTTAAGCTTCTAAAGTTCGATGTCAATTAAATACATTGCCCTGGTTTCCATAAGGACAAATTTCATGGTACAGTAATTATAGTAATTATAGTTTATTATAGTATATCATAAAAGCCGGAAGCTGTTAAGTGATGTGATAAACGGCAGGAGGTACCCATGTGCGCTTGATCATATGAATATGAGTGTAATGAGTCTTTCTGGTGAACCAAAGGGCAGAAATTGTCACCACATAATTAACATTCAGACATAATTTGGAGAGGATGTGTAGCTGCTAGATATCTTTGTAATTAAAGGGCTTTGTCATGTTGAATCTCTTTACTGTTTACTTCTATGGAGACCACATTTCCCTATAGAGAACTTGCCTCCAACATTCTTCCTGTCAGCCTGGAGGTCCGGCTGGAGGGATGCCTTGTTGTACCTGATAAAACCGTCTCTTAGACTTTGCACAGCCTAGCATTCACTTGTACCACATACTAATCCTTTCATTGGACACAGCTTGGAGCAGTGCTGTCAAAGAGCTGCCTGTGAGGGGAATGCGGCTGTATACAAAGATACATTCAGAGATATGTACAGTAACACAAACAAGGTACATCTTTGCAGGGAGAGCTCATTTGAAGCTAAATCCAGATGTGTAGGAAAAAGCACCTTATCCATTTGAGCAATTTTCTTTGTAACTGAGATTTCTAAACAGCACTTATTGTAATGCCAATAGTCTTGCACATATTGAACAGCCACACACTTTTGGACATATGTTGTTTTACACATATTATGTCAGTTTCTATGCATTTTATTTGCCACAATTTGGGCAGTTATGTTCTTTTGCAAACTGAATCTCTGAGTATGTTACAGTAATTCAAACTGCCACTAAATTCTGCTTATGAACAAGCACAGATATTTGTCTGTTTAACACATTAACAGCTCAAGTTTCCATTTTTCTAAATACACTGCATGATTTTGTGTTTAGATAGCAGATCAAGTGTAAACTAATAGAACAATGCCACACAATTTAAAACTGACATAACCTCTGAGTTTTCTCTTGCTAACCTTGTTATCTTTTCTACCCCCAGGTCTGTGGAAATACCTGTGCTGTCATCCACACATCTGCTTCATAATGGAACATAGCGGGTTTCAAGCATCAGTTGCAGCCATGTGTCATCATGTAGAAGAAGTAAAGCAGCACAAAGACACACAGGAAGTACAAGCCATACCCTGTGAGTGAGAGTCCATCATGAGTCAGAGAAGATGTCTGCAGTCCTGTCTGGTACTGGATCATCTGGAAAACGGACCAAGCTTCTGACCACTCTGTGCACTTACAAAATGTATAACTCTGGAAATGACCTAATTCAGGCAGAATGAGCTCATAGTGATAAGCGATTCGCCGCCACACTGTTGATGGAAAAGATTAGCACATGGGCTCATATTGTGACCCGAAGGTGTGACATTACATGAGGCTTTGGAGTACTTTCATGTTAGAGGCAGAGATGTTGCGCCGTGGACTGCTAGCCTGGGTGTCTCGTGTAGGGGGCATCCTGGTGCTGCTCTGCTGTTCACTGTCACTCCTGTACGTGATGACCTGCAGCCCACCCCACTCTGATGACCCTCCCATGAGTCATGCTCTGCCCAGGGCGGCACACAGCCTCACAAGCATGGGGGGCACTCGACCAGGCGTAAGGACAGGGACTGGAGGGACTGGGGTTGTGGGAGCAGTACCCCCACAGAGTGGTGGTCCAGTAGTTGTGCAGTCTTATCAAGCACTTCTCACAGAACGAGAGGAGCAGCATCGATTTCACATCTCTTCTTTGAAAAAGCAGATAGCCCAACTGAAAGAGGCATTGCAGGAGCGCAGTCAGCAGCTCAAAGGGGTGCAGGAGAGTCTGAAGAAGGGACTAACAGAGGGGCAGGAGGTTGGGGCCAGGTCAAATGGAGGAGGAGAGGGACAGGGGGCAAAGAGTCAGCAGACAGACATTCAGGAGTTTCTCAAAAGCCAGCTGTCCAAGGCGGAGGTGAGCAGTGGGAGCAGGTTCCCCAGTGAGTATGCAGTGGTGCCCTTTGAGAGCTTTACGCTGCAGAGGGTCTACCAGCTAGAGATGGGTCTGACGCGACACCCAGAGGAGAAGCCAGTCAGGCGGGACAAGAGGGATGAGCTTGTGGAGGTCCTAGAACTGGCTCTACAAAGTTTAAACACACCAGTTCAACAAGAGGGGAAGACACAAAACAACAAAGTGTACACACCCTCAGACTTCATGGAGGGTGAGTAATCACAATATTATATATACTAGGCAAAATATATATACATATAATTTATATATTATATATATATATATATATATATATATATATATATATATATATATATATATATATATATATATATATATATATATATATATATATATATATATATATATATATATATGTTTATAGTAAAATGTTACAAAATAGACTGTATTAATGTTTTGTTGCGTTGAACTACATGAAAGAAGTGCAGTTATTTTGTAATTTATCAGTCATCACTTTGTTGTTGCTCCCCCTGTTTCATATCAGGCTTAGCCACAGGAAATGAACAGCTGATCCTCATTCTCAGTGGGGCATCTCCTACACACTGGCATTTAGGAATGGGTTCATGCGCTCTTTGAAGGTCAGAATCAGATGAGTGAGTTTTCAACATGAGTAATGTTCACCTGGGTCAGAGGATGTGAGTCAAAGGATAGAGCATCTTGCCCCTTAAATGCATGTGTGTGCATTTTTAATACTTCATCATGTGGAGATCCTACTTACATGCACTGCCTTGGTTTACATTTCAAGCTAATGGACGCATCCTGAACATTAAGCTAATGGGATGGTCAAAATGTCACAGGGAGGGTCAAAGGCTCAGGGTTGCAGAGAACGTTTGGGTGTTTGGGTGTCTGTGTTGTTTGGTTGTGTCGAGTCGGGCAGCTGTGGGGGTTGGGTTGGTGGGTGGGTGGAAATGTGGGATTGTTTTTAATCTGTGTAAAGCACTTTGTGTTACATTTTATGAAAAGTGCTTTATAAATAAAGTTTGATTGATTGATTGAAAGGCACTGTATGTAAATTGTTTATGATATTTAGAAAATTTAACCACGTAATATCTTTTGAGGAAATTGGTGCCCATATCACAGGAAGCTGGCTGGTTTAACAGGATTCTCTTATCAGACAAGAAATCTTATTTCTCTTTTCTCATTGTCATCTGACTCGCTCACTCTCACTCTCTCCTATTGTTTTAACAGTCTCCATCTACACTGTCTTAGCAATTAATCTTCCCACTAAGCATTTACTTTGATCGTCCTCTGTGCATAAGTTTAGTGCCATTTCACTAAGTCACCATTAGTTACACTAATATGCAACTCGTTATACCAACAGGAAGTCTGTTGTAGACGAGATGAAAAGCTTTTGTTGATAGTGTTGTCTTTTTTTGCCTCACAGAAGTAGAGTGCATACAGGATGAGTCAGTCAGCCAATTAGATGCACAGAGCACACAGAATATTGCCATAGCTATGACAAAGTGCATAATATGAGTTTAGATTCTAAATCAGATCACAGTGGATTGCAAGGATGGGATACAGGTATGGGAGTCAATACTAAAAGATTATCTGCTCAGGCTTATTTAACATTTGCCTACAGTAATGTTTCAAATAACATAATTAAATTATAATTGCAGTGCATCCATATATACAAAATAGCCTACTTTTACACATTTATAAAAACAGAAGTATGAAACCCACAAAGTGTAATTCTAATGTCTGTTATGTGAAATGTGTAAAGCGTTACTCCTACTTTCCTGACAGATAATGGAGTATCTTTATGTGCAGGTATTACACGCACAGAAAGAGACAAGGGGACACTGTATGAGCTGACTTTCAGAGGAGATGGGGCTCATGAGTTCAGACGCCTGGTGCTGTTCCGACCATTTGGACCTCTCATGAAGGTGAAGAACGAGAGAGTGGATACAATAAACGCTCCCATAAACATCATCGTCCCTCTGTCCCGGCGTGCTGACAAGTTCAAACAGTTCATGCAGAACTTCAGGTTAGAATAACTATATACCTTTAAGCTTATTTGAATGCATGTGTAGGTTATATATCTACTTGGCTGAGCAATGGGAACAAATTATTGTGTATTATTTTCTCTTATTCCTTATCAACACACAAATGCAGACAATATATTTTTGCTGAGCGAGAGTACCAACCTTATTCAGATTAAAATAAGTAAATGAAGACATCAGAGCTGAACCCTGAGCTGTGCACTCTGTCATTACAAGTGTGCAAAAATACTCTTCCTAATGTTGGTGATTTATTGGACTATGGCCCCTGCTGGTGCTGATCACAGCTCTTCTTGTATTTTACATGCTAAATCCTGCTTAGTAGCAGTGTTACTGCCCATTAAAATGGCCTCCTGGGTTGAGCAACAGTAGCTCATATACACTATGGCAAAATGTGGACACACTTGAAAGACTTGGTCTGTCGCTGAGCAATCAGTTTTTACCTTGGCTATATTAAAAGCAGATGCAGAGTGCATCTACTCCACATTGAATAGGCCTTAGGGTTAGTGGTTGATGATATTCAAATGTGTGTCCTCTCTATCAAGGGATTATTTGACCATGAAATTTGAAAATACCAGCAGGCTACTATCTGGTTCAGAGTCATGCATGTCATGTGTACAAGCGCACAAACATATTCCCTTAAGCTTTGTGTTGTGTGGTTCCAAAGTGTCAGTGTTTGGTGAAAGTAGGGAAACATTTTCAGCAGGCATTTGTCACAAGTCATAATAAAGCTCTGAAAAGCCCTTCATGTTTTCAGTGAACCAATGTGTTTCAGTTCAGATGTTTTCAAGAGTTGTTTTATAATGTTTTATGCTAGTTTTTCCGACTTTGAGTTATTCTCGCTTGTAATGTTCTTCACTGTGTGTCTTCAGGGAAGTCTGTGTGCGGCAGGACGGCCGCGTGCATCTGACTGTGGTGTATTTTGGCAACGATCAGATTAATGAAGTCCGTAGCATTCTGGAGAACACATCCAGGTAGGTTTAAGGCAGCATACATCAAATAGATTAAGCCATATGATATTATCCTGTTATAGTTTAGCTTGTATTTTACAGTTGGGGTAAATTTTCAAAAATTTTCCAAATTTGTAAAGATATAGTGTTACTTAATTGAGCCAGTCGCATTGCAGAGATGTATTTACCTCTCGAACAGTGAACTCTGGTTCTCACAGACCAGAGGCATACCTACTGACATGGCATCCTGCTGCCACCATCCATCTCTCCCATGAATAATGGAACAGTTGGAAGTGCTCTGAGGTTATGGCCACCTTCACAGATGATAGAGATAAATGACAGCACACTGAATCATATGACTGACTCATGTGTTGCCATATGTCCACTACAGATTGTCTGATACCTTTGGCGTTACTCTTATCAGACTTGGTGGTTGCTATAGCAATTGTTGTTTTTCTCAGGACCTTTTGTCTGGCTTTGAGTCTGGCTTTTTCCAGTATCACAGAGCATCAGTGTTGGTGTATTTTATGCACTCTCAAATATAAAAATAGAAATATAATTCAAAGTTTAACTTTGACTCTTATTTTGAGTGATGTAAGAATTAAATAAAAACATTTGGAGGGCAAAGTTGATGGTATGCATCTTCACTGCATTAGCATTAGAAATATTGTAGTTTATCCATATAATGGTGTGAATCACATGCAACCAACCCACACACTTGGTTAGGCACTCATGCAAAATTAGCACAGAAGCTGCCTATTTGTTATTGATCAGAAATGTTTAAATGAATTAAACATCTTTGTAAATGATCCAGAATTTAGCCTGGCGCCGCAAAAATTCTCATTAAATATGCTAATCTGATATAGTATCTGTCGAATTTGTGGCTGAGGTTTAATTATAGGTCCATGGGCTGAATTTTGAACATTTTCAGCACAAAGTGAATGTACGATGTTCTGACTTTGAAGGCCAAATTCATGAATTGCTTTTGACATGGACAAAAACACTTTAACTATAAACCTTCATCTGAATTCAGTACTGGCTCTGAGCAGTGACAGCATCATTACCTGTTAGCCTGACTCCTCTGTGGCCATCTTAGAAATGTACTTACTTGTGAGGCTTTATTTTGGTTTACAAACACATCAAGTTACTGGAAAATCACATTAAATGAAGTCATAAACCTCTATTTCATCTCGCCTGATTTTAGCTTTAAGCATAGAAACCAGCATGACACTCAGAGCACCCATTTAAGATCACCACAAATTATCTTAATAGTTTAATTGTAGATGATGTGAGTTAGAGTTAATTAACCTTTGTTCACTCAGTCCTGTATTTTTGTTAATAACAGTCACACCCGTGTACCAGTTAAAATTAAAATCTGGTATGGTCCTTTCAGATTAGACAAATTTTCTTTGTCCCATAGATTTTGTCATAACCATATATGGTTGGATTAATGTATGTTATCTATACCTCTTGAGGAAGGCTTGAAGAGTCAATATTACCTTGATGTGTCTAGCCTCTTCTCAACAACTTTAGGTCAATATTGATTCCATTCATAGTGAGCTAAGCATATACTGAATTCTGTGTTTTAAGATGTCTGTATGGATTTAAGCATCTTAAAATTTTGAAATGACTAACGACAGTTTCCAATGACAATATCTAATACAGAAACTAAATGGCATGTAGCCAATACTTGTATGTTTAAAATAAGAACTTTTGACTGTATCACTTACACAGCCTTACTTCATAGCACCAGCACTACCCCTTTGGGATTGGTGTACATTTCTGAGCTCAGAGCATACAACAAGAGTATCTGTGTAGAAAGATGTCTGTGTAAAGTATGGGATGCTAAGTGTTTAAATGTGTACCAATCAATACCTATGAAGAATTAATGTGAATGCAAGAAAAAAAAACATGTTGGCTGGGCTGACATGCAAAAATAAGAAGAAAGACAGGTCAGATTCTTGAAGTTGAAAAAGATGTTCTCATTAAACAACAGCGTCACAGCTTCTCTATTCTCTTTCTACCTATGCTGTTGCAGCACTTTCTGACAAGCCTTTCATGTAATCATAGCTTTCATTTCAGCTCACAGACAGGTCGACATCCTCTATAAGAGCATATAAAGGTGGATATTATCAAACAAACAGAGCCTTTATATAAAAGGAAAGGATGACAATTAGATTTATGTTTCTCCTTTTTGAATTTCGAAAGGTGTATGAACTATAGTCATTGCTGCGTTGTTAGAGAAAAAGAGGTATAAGAGCTGAAAATGTTGAGGTTATATGAGAATTATAAATATGGATAGAAATAACCAGTTTTCTTTTTTTTTTTACAATAAACAATAAAAGGGAAAATACAATTATATTCAATCAGTCAGAAAGTGAGATAATCCCCTGCAAACCTAGTCCACCATTTACAGTGGCAGGTGTTGTAATGGTGGCACAAAAAAGAGTCTGAACTGCCCTTTATGAGGGCAGCTCCCATTAGTAAGATCTTAAATGTCTCTCGCTGTGGGACTGCTTGAGTTTAATGCCAGCACAGGAGTTTGTTACAGAGGATGCATAATAAATTTATAAAGTTGTACAGATTTTGAGAATACATCTTTTAGAAAATACAGATTTGTGATAGTTTTGAATGAAAATATAGCATAAGTTGGAGGTTGCCAATTTGCTCAATTCCTCTCAATACCTGCTTGTCCCAATCTCATCTGACCTCGGAAGCTAACAAGGCAGAGCTTGATTACTACTTGGATGGAAGACAACTGGGAATAGCAGGTGCCGCTGTGAGGAAGAAATAGCTGTAGTGGAAATGTTGTGGTCGTAAACATTTCATTTGCATTACCTAGTATGAATGTGGTGTGAGTGTTGGTGGTCAGAGGGGGTGGTGATGACAGTCTCACTCCAGGGTAGCTGCGGCTACAATAGGAGTTTATACTATGTGTGAAATGAATAATCCTATTTTGAATGCATTGGGTGTCTTGAAAGGCTCTATATAATTCCAATATATGATTATTTCATTATTAAAGACAACAGTTCTTGTCAGATTGTATATTGTTTACATAAAAAATAATACAGTACTGATTCAGGGAGAAACCCAGCTTTGCACAGTGGGAGAAAAGCCTCGAGCAGAACTAAAAGGATCAGGTTGTCACTGTTATGATGCTACTTGACTGCACTGCATTGCCTCATGCTTATGATGACACAGTTTCCTATGTGTTCACACCTACAATGTGGCCGCTAATGCGCTTAGAGTAAACAAATGCACTTATTTTGAGACTCTTTGCTGGCGCTAGTGGCAGCAAACAGGAAAATCTAATAATAATAACTGAAGATTAAGTGATGGATGGAATGTGCTGCCATGATTATTGAAATAGCTAAGGCTCTCTTTGTGCAGTTACTGGATGCTAAATTAGTTTTGTGTTCTTATGGAAGCATAGTCAGTTATATTTGCTAGTAAATAAGATGAGTAATCAGGAAAATAGTGCAGCTGTAAAGTCTACTGAATAATTTATGAATGCTATCCTCAAATATGCACACAGACATTTTCACAGTGGGGAGTTCTAGTTACATTTTATATGTTTATTAACATGCTGAGATGTGATGAGACCCCATGCTTTTTTAAGTATATTAACTTTTGCTTACATGTAACATTTTGTGGTCTTAAAGCCAACATTGTGTATTTAGTTGGTGTTAGTGTTGACAATTTGGGAGACAAAAATGCGTTAATGTGCAGATTGTGCGCCATCTGTGGTCAGTTGAGTGCCAGTGGGTGGATCCAGCTCTCTGGGGAGTCCTATTTGTATTTATAAACTGCTCACTAAATAGTTGTAGCTTTTCTTATAGTTAGAAAAAACATTAAGCAAGTACGCATTAAACTGGTTTACATGTGGGTGCCTGTAATCTCAAGCAGTATTTTGCATATTTGAAAATAGAAAAGCAAAACAATAGTCTTTCCAAAGCAGTTCAAGTGGTTAAATGCATACCAATCACACAGGGAATAATTTAATCTGCCTCGAAGCTAAGAACAGGCTAACCGTGTTTCCGGGCTCATCCTTCCTGTAACAAAGCCCTCTTGGTATGTCTGTTCTTGCCCACCTTTGTCTAGCAGTTTCCATTCTAGCACTCACACCACAATAACAATGGAGGCTTCATCTTGTTTGCTGTGTCCTAGATGCAGCTTCTCTCAGGGTGTTATATCTGAAATATGTGTGTGTTGGTGTGGGTAGGCATTAGTCAGAGTAAGTTGTTATGGTTAAACTAGAAGCCACAGCTGTGTACATCTGGACACAGATGTTTCTCTTTACTTTTGGTGCGACCCAGAATGACTTGGGAAGAAAGGGTCTTGTTGTTCTGTCTGCTCTATTTGCTCTCTATCCCTGGGAGTTAAACATGTCTCCTCCTTATCAATAATGTGTTTTACTTTGGCTCAAGGGATCTTCTGTACACATACTAATCTTAATTTAGTAATCTTTGACGGCTCTCTTGGTACAGTGTGTTGTGCATATCCAGGACATGTACAGGTCAGGTTTTGAGCCTTGAACCCAGCAATTGTCATGTTTTCCCCATGCTCTCCCTTGTCACTTCCTCTCATTAGTGTAAAGTGTAAAGTGTAAAGCGACTTTGCAAGAAAATAATAACCAGAAATAACCCAAATGCATTATTTTTTATTTTTCCTGACAGGGAAGTAAGCTTTAAGAACTACACACTGCTGCACCTCAATGAGGAGTTTTCCAGAGGAAGAGGACTAGACTTTGGGGCCCGAGCCTGGAAAGGAGGCAATGTCCTGCTGTTCTTCTGTGATGTAGACATCTATTTCACTGCTGACTTCCTCAACACCTGCAGACTCAACACACAGCCTGGTATTCTGAACATACAGAGCAACATATTGGACATAAAGTGGTAAAAAAAAAAAAAAAAAAAAAGGTCATTGCTATATGATCACTTAATGTGTTGTGTCTTCAGGTAAAAAGGTCTTCTACCCAGTGTTGTTCAGTCAGTACAACCCCGCTCTCATCTACGGAAGCACTGAACATGTCCCACCTGTCGAGCAACAGCTGGTAACACAAATAAAATCTCTTTGAGTCTCACCTTTAAAGTGAATGTTATAACCTGCATTTTGCTTTAAGCTATTTCCCAGTTCATGTGCTAGATAGATGCAAAACTGCACTAAAACCTTTCCAATTGAAAGTGCAAGTGCAAAGCCCATTCATAGTTACTTTGGGCTTCTTTTTTAGGTGAGCAGACAACTTAGGTGAATTTCAAGGTTGATGGTTCCCACCTAGTCACTAATACCAGTGCTGTGTTCTTGCCCGAGCATGAATGAGTGTGTGAGTGAATGTTTTACTATAGTTGGAGATGCTATTATTTGTTATTACCTATTATTTGTTACTATTTATTTTGCAGGTTATAAAGAAAGATACAGGCTTCTGGAGAGACTTTGGCTTTGGCATGACTTGTCAATACAGATCTGACTTCATCAGCATAGGTAAACAGGAAGATATTAACTGACAATGAAGGTAGACACTATTGCAAGAGTGTAACAACTCAGGGAGCATTTCTGTAGTAGCAGCCATGTGTTTATTTTATCACTGAGTAATTCATAGTTTTGGTCACTCCATAACAAATCCATGCACAAACTATTCATCACAAATGAAGGCATATAGTGGTTATAATTATTATTTTTTAGCTAGGATACAGTGTTTCATTTTGGGGACCTTACATTCACATAAAATAAACAATGAATGTCATTCCTCTGTATTCTTATTTAAATCTGACTTGGGGAAAGGATTTAAATAAGATGCAGTTCAAGTCCCAGACAGACAAAACAAAAAAAAAGCATCAATAACAAAGGCAAGTGTGAGGTGTACGCAAAACTTGACAGGTTGTTCATGCATGAAGTTTCAAGCTTGAACATGCCTGCTCCTATTGTGCTTGCTTACATACCATTAGTCCACATCATGGCAAAACAACTCAGGATTAGCAGGAAACAAAAACCTGATTAAGATCACATACTACACTTTCATTGCATTTTTAAAAGAAATTAAGGAATATTGCTGGAAAACTCTGTTTGCACACCAACAAACTGTACACTAACTGGTCACCTTAATCGGAACACCCATGCATTTGGTTGAAAACTGATAAATATTCTGTGACATTTGTATTATATATCTTATTTGCATTGCTAACAACACGTATAAAACTAAATTTTACAACTTTGCTACAGAGTGACTTAGACTTACTTGGACACAGTAGCTCACACATCACAATATACTAAAATGACAACAAGAAAAAATACAAATGGTAATAAATTCTAAATAATTAGGAAAATAGCAAGAGACTGGTGTCAAATAAGGCATAATTATATAAATGTATATGTATGAATAAAAGTAAATAATATTAAAATAAGTAATGAAAATATTTCAGCAATATAAAAAAGGTCATAAGGCAGTAGGGGTAATACATTACAGATGCAGATTTATAAATGAAATCTTTACAACAAATGTTTGACATTTTTGTAACTGAAAAGTGGCTGAATTATTTAGACCAGTTGCGTACAGTACATCAGTCCAATGCGTATAAATATTGCTGTTCTTTCAGGGGGCTTTGACATCGATATCAAAGGGTGGGGAGGAGAGGATGTCCACCTGTACAGAAAGTACCTCCATAGTAACCTGCTGGTGGTGCGTGCTCCGTCACGTGGACTGTTCCATCTGTGGCATGAGAAGCACTGCACTGATGAGTTGCCCCCAGACCAGTACCGTATGTGCATGCAGTCCAAGGCCATGAATGAAGCCTCGCACGGACAGCTAGGCATGCTCTTCTTCAGGCATGAGATTGAAGCCCACCTCCGTAAACAAAACCAGCAACAGAGCCCCAAAAAATCATGAAGACCTCCATCACTACTAAATTTGTAATTTTATTAACTATTTCCAACAAGAGTATGCTGTCACCTAAAAACATTGTTACACAATACCATGCTCTCATATTTTACACCCCAAAAATGTATAATGCTACAAATAACACAGAGCCCACGTTCTGTGTATCTCAAGAACTGAGCTATATTGTGGCTTCTGGTGACCAACAGTGCCACCCAGTGGACTGAAACGTGGCATGCAGCACCTCTTGTTTATTGTTCTGTATTTATGTTTCTACATTTTGTTTGTATGTTTTATTTCACTGGAAAGTGTTACATAATGGTGGTTGATGTGACTACTATTTGTATATTTTCTAAAGGTAGGAAACTAGTTAGAATGTAATTTGTTTTTGTTTTATAGCTATTTGTTATATTTCTGTTTCATTGTTACTTGTATATCTACATCTCTAACAAAACACACACATCCAGCTCATTGGCTATAAAAGGCTATATAAGATAATGTTTTTGAAATGTGCAATAACAAAAAAATGAATTTCGTGAATAAGTGTACAAGCACTTCAGACTAGACAGAGACAAAAATATTGTTTTAGAGCCTAGAATAACCAAAGACATTAAAAGTGGCACTTTCTTTGCTATATTTGATTATCATGAAGTAGACTGTACTGTATTTTATTTCAAGTAAGAGTTGAATAAAATGCTGACCTATGTACATATTTTATCTGAAAACATAGGCTTATAACTTTTAACTTATGACTTTTAAACTAGTGAATGTATAGGCTACTTTTTTTTTTTTTCCCCCAGAAGGTAAAAAGTTCCACTTTTACCTTCTGTCTTGTTGTAGAACACAATGACATTTTAACCTGAAACCGTATCTTCTGAGCATAGCATAGCATTTTACTGAAAATAGGTTACATTAATTTTCATTAAAGACTAGGTCAAAATCTATAGGCGTAAACTCAACACTAGATGGAGCCACAGTACATTTGAAATATGATAAAAATGTTGATAAACGTGTTGAGATACAGTTAATGGTGGTGACCGTGCAGTTTGGTGATATTTCAACAGCTAAATGTTGTCGATAATTTCGACTTTTCGAAATGTATAAAACAAATATTGTATAATTACACTTTGCAATGCATTAATGTGAAATTTACACCAGTGTTCGGCCAGCATAGACCAACGTAACAACGCAATGTACTCAATTGTTTGATATACACATCTCGTATTTTTGCAGTCATTAAATTATTAAGAGACATTTTTATCCAAACAAATGTTTGCTGGCCAATTCAATACTACACTTTCCTGTGCGTACTGAATGCACCATGGGCTGACTGGTTCGTCTATTTTTTTCCGTCGACGTTGAGCTTAAGCAGAAAACACGCCTCTCTCCGACTCTGGATCTACGGGGTATTGTCAGAGACAGGTGACACTGTGGTTAAGTACGGTTGTTAGTGCGAAACTATATTTTGGATAACATTTACTGCCTTAATAATGATACGAATCCTGTGGAGGCGTGGACAGTGCCTCATATCAACACCACATCAAGCAACTGAACGCAGTCTTCGGCGCTTTTAGCGGTGCGTAACAACTGTTTTTAAGGGCGTCGACGCTTTTCGTGAACTCTCTCTCCTGGTTCACATAGACTATAGTCTATTCGGAAAGAGAAGTTGAAGAGGAGCTGTCCTGTCCCTGTCCTGTCCCCAGGAGCATCCGTTCACCCGCGAGGGCCGCACTAGAGCGCACCGTGACTCTCCCGCACCGCAGCCAACATGTTCGAGACGAGGGGGATCCCCTTTGTGCTTTTAGATCTAGTCTGTCTGGTCTTGGGTACGTTGGACACATTACGTTTTAGATGTTGTTTTGATTCTCTTGGTTTAATATGAAATGCAAGGCCTTTTCAGTATCCCATCACCTGAAGGTTGACTGCCTCAAGCAATGTAATAAGATGGACGGGAAAACAACAACAACAATAATCACCAGATAGACCCATATACCCAGTTAACCTCGTAATGTATAATAGCGTTTGCTACATGCTACAGTTTCATAGACACAGGCCTATTCCATTCAGCTCTTTCTTCTAAAGCTGGATTGGCTTTTTTTATTAGGCTACCTGTTCTAACCAGTCATAAAAACCCCAGAGGAAGTTGCTGTGTATATACCATTGTGTCACTGAATGTGACCAGTATTTTTGTTGTGAGCAGTTGTAGTGAAGACTGAAGTGTTATGGTGCAGGTTAGTAGCCAAATTGTCCTGAGTTCCAATGTAACAAAACAGAGTGTGTCTGCTCTGTGCTGGTGTCTGATGTCTAACCAGCTGTTGCCGACTGTCAAAGTGGCACAACTGACACCTCGGCCAGTTACTACAGCAGTATTGAGACAGTATACCACATTATCACAAGAAAGAATAAATGGTAGTGTTGTTTAGATTACTATGACTGGTGTGTAGATGTGTGTCTTAATCTTTTGCAATGTTTCTCCTTCAATGGACCTAATAGGCCAAAAGATAGTAGAAATTACAACACTAATGCACTCAGACTTTGGCCTGTCAAAACAATTACTGTCTCTTATCAGTGATTTATCTAAAGACTTCTCTATGTTCAGAGTGCTGATCACATGATGACAGCTTTTAAGCCTTCCCTATGGAAACACATTAATAAAAGGAAAGAAATCTGTGAACCTGCTGAGCTATTTATGTGAACTTAACCTTTCTTTGGTGCAGCCATATATTCTTTAACAAATCTCTTTCTTTACTTTTAATGTCTCCACTTACAGGGGGTCTGCCTTTGGCAGCCTTTAACCTGGGTAAAGTCCGTCCATACCAAAGAGGCTTTTTCTGTAATGATGACAGCATTATGTACCCATTTCATGACAGCACTGTCACCTCCACAGTGCTCTACTCTGTGGGCTTCACTCTGCCCATTAGCTGTGTAAGTAGGGCTTTGTAGAAGCAAAAGTCATTAATATAGTGCACTGACCTGTGGAACAATCTCCACCTGTCTGCCAACAATGCATTGTCATTTTTAGACTTGACATTACTGGAAACTGTATCAGAGAATCAGAATCAGAGAATGTCAGGAGCTGACAGAAATCTCAAAATTTCAAATTTCAAAATTTTCAGGCTGTTGTCATTTTTCATATTGCCATCAAATGAACCATATACAGACATGGACAAAATTGTTGTTACCCCTCTGGTAAAGAAAGAAAAAATCAACAATTTTCACTGAAATTACTTGAAACTAAGAAGCAATAATAAATAAAACTTTCCTGAAAAATAGCCAATGAAAATCAGACACTTCTTTTGAATTGTTGTTCAACAGAATTATTGAAAAAAAAAAAAAAAAAACTAATGAAACTGGCCTGGACAAAAATGATGGTACCCCTAGAAAAGATTGTAAGTAACTGAACAGTAGGGACATGTTAAACTTAGGTGTGTCCTCTAATCTGCATCACAGGTGTCTTCAAACTTGTCCTCAGTCACTCTGTTTAAAGGTTGACATGTGTCATTGTCCTGTTTGGAGACATGATGGATACAACACTGAACATGGACCAGAGAAAGAGAAGAAGAGAACTGTGTCAGGAGATGAGAAAGAAAATCATAGACAAGCAGGTTAAAGATATAGGCCATAAGACCGTCTCCAAGCAGCGTGATGTTCCTGTGATTACAGTTGCACATGTTATTCAGAAGTTTAAGGTCCACGGGACTGTAGCCAACCTCCGTGGTTGATGACAAATTAAAGAGATGGGTCATACGAATTGAACCAAAGAGCTCAGAACAACCTCCAAATTAAATGTGAACTTGAAGGGCCAGGTACATCAGTGTCAGATTGCACCATCCGTCACTGTTTGAGCCAAAGTGGACTTCATGGAAGGACACCACTGTTGAGAGCAAATCATAAAAAAGTGAGACTGGAATTTTCCACGATGCATACTGACAAGCCACAAAGCTTCTGGGAGAAGGTCCTTTGGGCAGATGAGGCAAAACTGGAGCTCTTTGGTAAAACACATCAGCTCTATGTTCAAAGACGCAAAAATGAAACACACCAAGAAAAGAACACTGTCCCTACTGTGAAGCATGGAGGAGGCTTGGTTATGTTCTGGCGCTGTTTTGCTGCATCTGGCACAGGGTGTCTTGAATCTGTGCGAGGTACAATGAAATCTCTAAACTGTCATTTTATTTTGGAATGAAATGTGTTGCCTAGTATCAGAAAGCTTGGTCTCAGTCGTAGGTCATGGGTCTTCCAACAGGATAATGACCCAAAATACACAGCTAAAAACACCCAGGCATGGCAAAGAACAAAACATTGGACTGTTCTGGAGTGCCTTCTGTGAGCCCAGATCTCAATTCTATTGAACATCTATGAAATGACATGCTGTCTGGAGAAGGCACCCTTCAAACCTGAGACAACTAGAGCAATTTGCTCTCGTGGAGTGGTTCAAAATACCAGTTGACCAAAGCAGAAGTCTCATTCACAGTTACAGAAACCGTTTGATTGCAGAGTTTGCCTCAAAATTTGTGCAACAAAATATTACATTAAGGGTACCATCATTTTTGTCCAAGCCAGTTTCATTATTTTGTTTTTTCTAATAATTCTGTTTAACCACAGGTGAAAAGCAATGTTTGATTTTCATTGAACAAATTTCAGTAAACTTTTATTTCTTATTGCTTTTTATCAGTTTCAAGTTATTTCGGTGATGATTGTTGATTTTACTTTCATTGCCAGAGGGGTACCAACAATTTTGTCCATGACTGTATATCCTAGTTGATCAGACTCTATGCTCTCTATGGTTTAAAACACATGTCCATTTTGATTTTCCTGTCTGTTATCTTTAATGAAGAATCCCTATGTTTAGCTGCCATAATGTGTCATTTCTCTTTTAACTGATGTAAATTTACTTAGGTTATTGTTTATTTAGGTGCTTTCTTTAATAACTAATACCACTGAGGATTTCCCTTTTTGGCATAAAAATGCATTTGGCTAATTGTGCACCGACTAATACTTATCTGCTGCTGCTGCAAAACTCTGCTGCCTTGAAAGGATCCACCTATGTGACCTTTAACATGACTCTGACCATTGCATGGTGTTAATGGGTTAAAGGTAAATGCTTTTGTAACCTGTCTTTTGCTTTTTGTCTCCTATTGCTTGTCTGCTAGCTGGACTTCCATTTGCAATACTCAATTTTCAGCAGCCTTTTCAGCGAGGCTTTTTCTGTAATGATGAGTCAGTCAAGTACCCCTATAAAGAGGACACCATTTCCCATCAGTTATTAGGGGGGCTTATGATTCCTGTTCTAATTATCACTGTAAGTGCCTCTGCTTTTTCTACTGCAAATCAAATTTTGTTTTTGTAGCTCACATCATATCTGTAGAAACAAAACACTATTGGTAAAATAAATGAAAACAAAAATGTCAAGAGCAACATAATATGAAAAAGTTTTAAAGTTCAAACTGCTTCAGATGTGGAAAGAAATACAAAAATAAAGACTTTTGTTCTTGTTTATGCAAATTTAGAACTAGTTGACAAGTGAAAAGTTTTAAAAAGGCTAAAAAGAGAAATATTAAACTATTAACTAAAACAAATTCATACAATTATGGATTGTATATTGAATGTGGACTTTTTCCAGTAATGTCAAGCAGTATTAAAACATTCTGACACTGTTTTATTTAGTATGTGCTGTATCCTGTAGTGGAAATAGTTTTTGTATGAAGTACAGTGCATTATTTTTTTCTCTCTGTTCCTCCCTTGTTACAGATGATCATTGGAGAGTGCCTTTTAGTTTATCACAAGAAACTCCAGTCCAAATCCTCCTTCGGCAGCTATGTTGCATGTATTTACAAAGCTGTTGGGACCTTCCTTTTTGGTGCTGCTATGAGCCAGTCACTGACAGACATAGCCAAATATTCTATTGGTCGTCTCCGGCCACATTTTCTGGACATCTGCCGACCTGACTGGAAACTTATCAACTGCTCTATGGGGGCTTACATTGAAGACTACACCTGCACCGGAGACCCTCAAAAGGTCCAAGAGGGCAGGTGAGAATTTCAGGACAGGACCTCAAAGTACAAGCAGCACAGACAGTTAAAGTATGCTGTATAACTCCTTTCAGTTTCTCCACTGATTTCTTGAATGAATTTGTGATCATTCTGTGTTACAACTCCATTGTCAAATTGCATAGGTACTTAAGCTTTGAGTCTAACTTGAATATGTATAATATATTAATAACATTAGGCACATTGTTCTTAAATCCAGGCTCATAAAATGTGTCCACTGAAAATACAACATCAGATCTCCCTGATGTGTGTTCTGTCAGTGGAATGCAAAGCTTGTTTTGATTTAGACCCCTTTCTCTTATCTGCTCATGGCAGAAGGAAGCCAAATGGGAGGGGAGGAAATCCACTCTCATGTTATGAAGCTGACAAACCCATTGACAAGTGTAATTATAGAAGCACAGACCCACATAGAAACCTCATCTGTGTATGGGATTTATGGTAAATATGGGTAGTTTGTGCACCAGGAGTATTTTTTTTATTAGTGTTTGCTTATTGAAAAGGTTTGAGTCATAAGTACTTTGTGTGTGGTGTCACACACAATTGTAGTATTCTCCATTATCTTTTCTATATTTACAGGGTGCGGCACTCACTGTTAATATTTCCTGAATCCTACCCACCAATACTGACTATTACTTTTAAAGGAGGTCGTTTTTAAGCAGAAGCACAAGCAGAGAGCAGGCCTGTGTAGCCAGCACTGGATCAGCTTACAGTAATATGAGCTCTGATTAGCTAAGATTAAATTTCCTGGAGAACAATACAGCAGAGCAGCCTGACCTATGTTGGGGCGGTAGCTCCAAACATAGCCATAAAATTCATTTAGTTGTTGGGAACTTGGCAGTGCCCAAAATTGCTTGAAATACCAATGAGGTTATTATCTTTTCTTTGCTACAATTTATTAAGCAAGCACTCATAGAAACATATCAGCTTTAGAATACCGTGATTAGTCTTTTGTTTTCATTACTTGGGCCTGATTCTGAATGCAGATTATTTTTATGTTACAGGTTATCCTTTTACTCTGGCCACTCCTCTTTTTCCATGTACTGCATGTTGTTCCTGGCTGTAAGTATTCTAGTCTATCCAGATTTTTACGATTGTGCCTATAAATAATGAAACTTGTGTTTCTTTTCACTTCTACAACAAATAACTTGAGTTTACAATTAATGAATTAGTCATTATATTAATACTTACTACACCGCAGTGTTATCTGAATGTAGTAAGTTGTAGTAAGTAGGTAAGTAAGCCGCTGTGGCACCTGATTTTCCCAGTGGTGCGTTCAGTGGTGCCCTGTTCCTGTAGCTGAGAAAGATACTTCTCTATCTGACTTTGTAGCTATCTATATTATTGCTCCTGAAATATGAAAAGGAAACTGAGGTTTAGATTAACCATTTGTCCTTATGTCCTGTCTAGATGTATCTTAATTTTTAGAATTTACCATTTCTCTTTTGTTATTATAATATATTATGTTGTGTGAGCTACTGTGTCCAAGTAAGTTCAATAGTTCATTAAAGTCTTGATGTTAATTATATAGTAAATTATTCAAACATAAATTACTTAAATTATATTTTGTGTATAATGTTGATGTACATTTATGTGTTTATTACAGCTTTATTTGCAGGCTCGACTTCAGTTTGAGTGGGCACGACTGCTCCGACCTACACTCCAGTTTTTCGTCATAGCAGCGTCTGTTTATACAGGACTGTCCAGGGTATCAGATTATAAACACCACTGGAGTGATGTCCTGACTGGTCTCCTACAGGGGGCGCTCATGGCTATCCTAGTGGTAAGAGAAGGGTGTTGTTTTGACAGCCTTGTTCTGGGGTAACAATTTAACGCTTTAACACATATTTGGAATTTTATGTTGCAGGTCTTTTTTGTCTCAGACTTCTTTAAGCCTGGTTTAGAAAATAACAAAAAACATAAAGACATCCCACACACAACCCTTCAAGAAACAGCAACCAATGGAAATCACTTGGAAAGTCCAAACTAAGATGACGATGATATACCTCTGCTTTGTCCAAGCGCACACCCAAAATTCCTGCTCTCTGGCCTTGAAGTCGTATTTTCTCTTTGCATGGATTACCCAAGACTCAGCTTCTTCATTAGTGACTGAGCTTGCTCGTAGAAGCAGAAGTTGGTAAGGAACACTTATGCAGGATGCAATGCCGATGGCGGAAAGCTTTAACTTATAATTTAGTGTATACTCAACTGCTGCATTTATCTGCATGATCGCACTGAAGGGTAAAACCACTGCTAAGAGCGATCTGACTGTGAATATACAAAAGTACTAGGGCTTGAACTGTTATTCACTTTGGCTTCCTTTTCAAATGCAACTAACCACATTGAGCCACACTGCTTTTTGAATGTACATATGGTCCCCTGAACACGTTTTGGTTGTATTTATTATATTTTACATAACTTTATTCTTCTCATGAGGACCCTGCATACTATACTCAAATATATGCTATGTGTAAATCCAAGTCTTTGATTGTGAGTAAAACTATAATTTGGCTAGTTGGCCAATGTTGATATCAAGCCCCGAGTGTAATTATTATAGCCTTGTTTTTGACGCACAAGTCCACATGCTCATAATGTCTGGATTTAGCCTACACGTATTAAGAGTGTTGCCTTAACTTCAATTGTTGGTTTCAGGTTGTAATGAGATGTGCTGAACCAAGGGTTAAACATGCATAAAAATAATCTATTGTCCTAACTCAATGCTACGTTTCTCCATTACAAGTCTTCAAATAACATAAGTACCTTGTATTAAGACCACTATTACTTGAAAATGATGATTGATAATGACTACAATTAATATGGCTTGGAAAAGGCATATTTCGTCATGAGGTGTCCAGTGTTGCCTTTACAGAATGTAAATTGCTGTCAGAACTTCAGGTGTTTCTTATTAATACCAAGAATGTACATGTAAACAGGCACTTGTATGTAATATGTATGTGTAATCTCACCATACAGACATTTATTGAAATTTTAAATATGTACAACATTTTAACATAAAAAATAAAGCCATCATCCTTTTTAACGAGTGAACATCGAAAAATTGTGTTTGACAATTACTATACATTTATTAAAAACTACAAAATGTGAAGAAAAACAACTTGCAAACTAAGCATTTTACTGGATTAAAGCAAAGATTTTGAACTCAGAAGTTCATCTGGCTTAATTATAGATAAAGACTTGCAGCAAAGACAATGTCTCTTTTGATCTTCGTTATCCCTGGAGAAAACAGAAGATGACATTTCAAACAGGGATGCTAGGATTTGGAATGTTATTGGTCAGTTAAGCTTTGATTTTTTTCCTACCTTCTGCAAATTTGTTTTCCAGTTCTGTGTTGCCAATGGCTTTTGCAGCAGAACACATTTGTCTTAGTACCTCCTCCAAACGGCGCATGCAGCGAATGATGCTTCCTAAAATACACAAGCTTAACATAAGAACACATACATTATTAAAGTAGGCTTTAAAAGCTAAATGAGTTTACCCTCAAAAACATCAGTCATCTTGCAGATCTGTGCAAAGGTCGCCCCATTGGCCCAAGCATACACAACATCCATCAGGTGCGGTTTGAACTGGTTCATGTAGGTCTCCTCATCCACCTCTAGCTTAGCATCAGCAGACACCTTAGCTATACGTTTTGCACACTCCTGTGAAAATAATATGAATGAATACAAATAAACAAAAACAATTTCAATTGCTATCATACCTGCATTTGTCGCAGAGGGGCAGCCAGCTGTTCTGTTAATTTTGGCATCTCACTGGCCTACAATATAATCAAAACATTCAGTAATCCAAAATACATTCCACTTGCAGAAAATGTGTACCATAATAAGCTGAGCTAGTGATTAAACGTAAATACAGTAGTAGCAAGTGCCAGACAAATACTGTAGTGCCTACTGTGCAGTCACTGGATGAGAATGTGCATAGTGCAAGACAGAATTCAGTCTGACCATTCAGTAGAACTAGTAAAACTACTGCACATTAATTTCTATTAATAACAATAACCAGTAATCTGCCAACATGCATGAATTCTACAATAAAATATGAAATGCTCTTTTTCTATTTGCTTGGTTTTCTAATTAGTTTGTGTGTTTACATGCTCATACATTTTCTTGGAATACAAAGCAGGACAACAGCGCAGTGGCTTGTTCCACAGATAGGTCATTGAAAAGTCCGTTGAACACCATCTCAGTCAAAAGGAGCTCATCGGCACTGCAACAAACACAATTTATCTTTTTTTTTTTAAACGCAAGATGGTTTTGTAAATATAAAAAATTGTAAAATTATATAATTGTGTGTGTATACATATATACACACACACACACACATATATATATACACAAATATACATTATATATACATATATATATATATATATATATATATATATATATATATATATAGACAGATAGAGATAGATATAGATATATATACCCTAAACATACCTGCTAATTTCACAAGCGACCCTTCCCTTCATCTCTATGACATCAGAAGGACTGGCAAAACCAAGTCGTCTCAGGACCCTTTTTCTGCACTTAAGCTGGTCCATCTGCAGAACAGTGCGAGCCTTTTTCAACTCTCGCTTGGCCGTCCGAACGTCTGCTGCAATCTAATAATAAAATAAAGTTAATTAATAATACTTCAAGAAAGCTTTAATTGTTTCCTAAAAGTAATTTTTACATGCTTTCTGGTTTTACAAATCTAAGTATTTCAATTAGAGTTGTAAAACCAGAAAGCTTGCCAAAATTACTATACCACTTTCCCACATACACAACAGTACAGAGAAAGGCTGTGCAGTTAATCGTAAATGAATCTCTCTTCATCTATATCTATCTATATTTTTCAAAATCCATTTGCTTCTACACAATTTAACAGCATAAGAATTAAAACAGAGTGGAAGGATAGTGATGGAAGGTGACCAAAGTACTGAGTCAAATACAGTGACCTGATTTGTTAAACAAACTTAGGTGTGGCATGACTATGAACTTCATACTGAATGTCTCCTAAATATGGACAGTTTTTTTCTACAAGGCATCTACAACTGTATCTATTTTGAGCATTTCTGCAGAGGTATTGTATATTACATGTTTACACATGATCTAATCATCAGACGCCACATTCCAGCAGATAATTCTACCTTGTCCTGTGTTTGTGTTGTGGCTTTCTGACATTTTATGACATTAACAATCTGGGGTTGGGTCAAACAAATCTGTCAGTAGTATTAATCTGAAAAGGGCAAAGCACAATGGTACAAAAACAATGTCTCACCAGAGCCTTTTTCTCACACAGAGAGTAGACTGACTCCAGGTTGGGGTCACTGTGTAGTGGGTGGGAGTACATACGGTGCTCAAAAGCCTCCACTTTTTGTATCACTTTCTTTAAAGCAGGGTCCTTAATGCCCATGTCATCTATTGGATCTAGCAAAGGAACACCATCTGGGAAACGCTTCTGGACCTCCTGAAGACAAAATATTGAATGAAATTAGGAAGTCATTTAAAAAGTGTGAATGAACAGTTTGAGCTCTTTCTGCATTATACCTGACCTGTATGGACTTGAGCATAAGTTGCCTGTTGTCAAAAGGCCTTAAATCTTTAGGGATGTAAAGTCGCACAGAGCTGATAGATGTAAGAAGGTGAAGCATCACTGGCACCACCTGAATGACAAAGAGCTGTCAAAACACACCAGACTAATGTTTCACAGTCTATATTTTGTATTGTCCTCACCTGCATCTCCCCGGTCTCACCCTGGGCAGCAGGTTTGGCCGCTTCCGTTGCAGCATCTTTGACGCTGTCCTTACTACAGTGCAGCAAAACTTCCACCACATACAAAGGCTCTGATTCTGCAGTTGACTGAAATTGTGCAGTTTTTATATAAATGACAATAATAGTTACCTTTTGTTTTACATTTGAGTGCTGTATTTACCTTTGTGTTAGATTTCTTGCAGAAGTTAACAACAACTCCCCAACCAAAATCAGCATCTTCATTTTTCACCTGTAAATAAACCAGAAAAAATTTGAAAGTATCCTGTATAAAATGGTTATATTTATAAACCAAGGTGTACTTACTTTGACTAGACGGCCAGGCTGCAAGAAGGGCAGGCAGTATTTAGGTTTATGGATGAACTCTTGGATTTCTTTACCCAATTTGGCCAGCTGTTGTCTGATCTTAAAGTAAGTAACAACGCTCTCTTCATTGGGAATCTCAATGGCATGGTATTGTTCTTCCAGCTTTGTCATTTCTGCAAAATTATCATTTTAATGCAGTCCAATAAAATATCAGCTATACACAACATGCACAAAACAATGTTCCCTTACTTTCGACAACACCAGGCAAAGCTCTGTAGTGTTGGAACTGGTAGAAGGACTTCTCCAGCATGTACTCTGGGTTGATCTCCTCCACACGCAGAAGGTTCAGAACCATGTTATAAGTCAGGTGGAAGGCACTGTTCAAAGGGTCTGCCGAGCCCTAAGAGACGCCATGAAAAGCAATACATAAAATTGTATTAGTAGGCATGGGTTGCAGTTTATATTTTTGTATTGGATATTACACAATCCTCTTAAGCACAGACAAAGCAGTTTTTGTCATTCATGTTACCCAACGAGTCCTTTAAACCTTTACTAAAAACACAAATGTTTTCTTGTAGTAAGTATGCACACACATTTTTGATAAAGCTCTTATGACTGATAACTGGGTGTTGATAGAAAAAGTTTGCACCTTAAGTAGTTGTTTGCCCACAGCTGGACTCATCTTCTCGTCTACCATAAATATAACAATTCCTCTTTCGTCCATTCCTCTTCTTCCAGCGCGACCAGACATCTGGATATATTCTCCTGATGTAATCTAAAGCATGTGACAAAAAGCTTAAGAGTTAGGTTAAGTGGAAAAGGGCTTTTCCCTGACAGCATTCAAGTAATCCATTAACTATCAACAAGTTTATATTATCACTATCTATGACCCTGATCAAAAATGTTTTTTCCACTGAACTTTGAAGACAAAATTTTGGCCTATACCTCTGCACTTGTCACAGTATTAACTGATCATACAAAGACGGGTACAGCAGGGATAGTGAGATTACATAAAAGTGTCTGCGTGGAGCTCTGGCTCTGTCTAAGCCAACAGATGTTCATGATTTACTTCAGGGAAAGTTGAAATCCCTCCTCATATTTTTATAAGTAGCAGCTCCACACAGCCCACAGCATTTGTAAACAATCTGTTTACGTGGCATTTTGTACTGGTGGGCTTTAGGACCTTATAAAGCCCTGAGCAAACTCCAAACACTTTATGCTGCCAGAATGCAACATCAGTGTGACACAAAACAAGCAGATGTTATTGTCACATCTAAACAAAAAGAGATGAAGTTTTAAACTCCAACAGATAGTGAGCTGGTGGTAAAAATACCACTTAGAAAACCAAAAGGCTGCTCAATCATAGCTTCGGCCAAAGCATGATGTTGTTGTGTCCTTGTGTGGAAGATTGAGTTATCGTGAGTGGTGGAGGTTGGAAAGACTGACTAGCTGCAGGAAGACAGCAGTGTGTCCTTCAGTCCACCATCCCATTCAGACTACTGATTAATTGTTAAGATGCAGTGAAAAATAGTGTTCTTACAAAACGATGATTTTTGCCATCAAATTTCCGTGCACTTGTAAACAACACAGTTCGAGCTGGCATGTTGATGCCCATAGCAAACGTTTCTGTGGCAAACAGGGCCTGAGAAGAAAACACACATGTGACATTTTACATTGTCCACAACCAACCCCTTATCTGGTGACTGACTAACACCAGACTAAAATGACCCACACTTCAAACTGAAGTTGTATCAAAACCGTTTGGAGTACAACAAATGGCTGCGCTCTTTGTAAAGGTAAGGCTCTGTAGTTTTGACCTCTGTTTACTCTAATTATAAATGGTAACAAGCTATACACAAAGGACAATTTTATCTGAAATCCTGCCCACATTATTTTTAGTAGTATTTAGTAAACATAAAAATAGGTATAGGGTATAGGTATAGGAATTAACAATACTAATACTAATAATAATAATAGTAATGATGGAAACTAACAGCCTGACAAGGTAGCAAAGTACGTGCCTGTTCTTCATTAACTGTTTTATGAAACTAGCTGAAAGTATAGTCTTTTTCAATTCAAACATATTTACCTTGAGAAGACCTTCAGAAAAAAGGATCTCTATAGTTTCTTTGAGAATAGGCAGCAGTCCACCGTGATGAATTCCAATGCCTCTCTTCAACAGGGGCAGCACATGTTCCACCTATTTAGGAAAAAAAACAAAAATTAAAGCCGCGCTGGTGGCCCTCGCCCCAGCGCGCACGACCCCCCCCCACGCAATCCCAGGGGGACTCGTGACCATCCCAGCGTGCCACTCTCTCTTCCCGGCATCCGTCCAAGCCGACAGCTCGTCCATTAGACACGTTACATAATTCACCTTTAAATATTTTTAGGAGTCATTGTGCCCCTGTTGACCAACCGTGGAAAATGCCCCATGTCCGTAATAGACTTTTTTGATTGTAATCATACATAAAATTTAATTGCCGAATTTGGTACAAATCCACTCACTTTGACATTTCAAGTCTATGCTAGGGGGCGCAATAGTGTTCACTTTTCATATACTTCATAGTGTATTATGTTTAGACCGTGATCACGCATTAGTGATTCAAATTTCAGCACGATCGAACTAAGAATGTCCCTGTAATCATTTAAAAAAAAATTTTGGGGGGATTCTTTGCGCCCCTACTGGCTAACCGTGAAAAATGCATCATGTCCGTAATAGACTTTTTGCTTGTAGTCATGCATAGAATTTAATTCCCGAATTTGTTACAAATCCGATACTGTTTACTTTTCATGTCTATGCTAGGGGGCACTATAGTGTTCACATTTCATATGTTTTATAGTGCATTATATTCAGGCCGTGATCAGGCATTAGTGATTCAAATTTCAGCACGATCAGATTAAACATGGGTATGTAATAATTTTTTTTACTATTTTTTGGGGGACTTTTTGCACCCCCGCTGGCCAACTGTGAAAAATATCCCATGTCCGTAATAGACCGTTTTGCTTGTAATCATGCATAGAATTTTATTCCTAAATTTGGTACTAATCCGATAATGTTGACCTTTCATGTCTACGCTACGGGGCGCTGTAGAGTTCACTTTTATTAGATTTCATATTTCATTACATTCAGGCCTGGATCACACAATTGTGATTTGAATTTGAGCTCTCTAGGCCAATGCCTGTGGCCGTGACAGGTCACTGAAGAAACAGGAAATGAAGGCGTTTTTCACCGGCGTGCTACAGTTCAAACCGTAAGGAGTATCAAAAAACCTTCTGATGCATTTTGTGAGTTTATGTCTGTAGATGTGACATGTCAAATCTGAGCTCATTTGGACCAAACCCCGGGGACTTGAATCTTTTTGTAGACACCCAAGTCAAAACGGTGGTGAATTTTTTTATCCAATATGGCCGACTTTCTGTTCATCATAGGGGTGCACAATGATTGGCTTTTTTGTTTGTCTCCTTAAGTTCTATCACTGTTCCGAATTTCGTGACCCTATGCCAAAATTTGCGTCTGAGCCTCCAATTAATTTCAAAATTTTCAAATTTCAAGGGGGCACTGTTGAGTGGGGGGGCTTTGGGCATTGTCGCGATGCTCACTTTATAAAATTTTTCACCGGACCGGTCGATCTGATACCCTGTTTGGGGACTTTTCGTCGACGTTCAGGGGGTCAAAATCGCGATCGTTTGCAAAGAAAAATAATAATAGAGCTGAAGAAACCAGTGAAGTTACTACGTTACTGCCTCGGGCCAAAAAAAAAAACATTGAGACAACAAATGCAGTATGAGTTAGCAAAAGAGCAACAAAAGATTTTAAAATATGACTGGAAAGCACCCTTTGGCTATAGTTGGTACCTGAGGGAGTTTCTTGTCCTCATCAGACAGACAGTCTATTGCATTATTAAACACTTCCTCCACCAGACGTTTCTCCTCATCTGAAATGAAACAGATTGGGCATACACACACAAGCAATAGAGTTCACACTGTACAGCTTAAAATTAAGAAAAGTCACAGAATTCATTTTGCCCTTCAGCCATATAATATACTATATAATATAACATATAATATATATTTTCTGAGTATAACATTTAAGTGCAAAACAGTTAAACATACCTTTATTAAAGTCCAGCTTTGCTACTTGTAAAGCATAAGCCTCACACTCTTTTTTGCTGAAACTAAAAATGATGACAGGCTGAAAGTTTCTCTCCATGATCATTTTCACTATTTTAAATACGCTGGATGGTCCTAATGAAAATACACATTTATGTCAATTAGATCATTATATACTTAGTGCTGGTAGACTATAGACATGAAAGCAAATGTGAAGACAAACCTTTAGTTCCTCCTTTGCGTCCTCTGGGGTCCCACTTGCCTCCTCCACCACTGCCTGAATCTCCAGCATCACGCAGAACCTGCATTGCTGTGTTAAAATTATCTTCCCTGAAGTCACCCTAAAAGACAGACATTTATCCAAATAAAAAAATTTTCACAGGGGCTTAAAATAAATGTGTACTTCAGTCTCAAACAAGAACAACTAAAACTGACTTACATTCTCATCAACTACAAGGTGGAGCCCATCGCCTCCTGCTGGAAAGACATAATGCTGCAGTGGAGTGGGACGGTAATCAGTATACACTACATGGCATGGCTAAAAATACAAAGGTTTACAGTTACCACATATTTTAATACATTAATAAAGCATGATTTTTTTTTAATCATTTGGGTTATTTACCTGCTTATGTAAGTAGCAAATCCATTCAGCAAACTGTCTGGCATTAGGAATTGTGGCTGACAAGAACACATAATGCACATTGTCTGGTAGAAGAATTATAGTTTCTTCCCACACAACGCCACGTTCTAGGAAACAAACAAAAAATTTACCTTTCCTTAAAAGCACAACTAATTCATAAAGGCAGTAAATATATTTTTTTATACTTTACCTGAATCTCTCATGTAGTGGATCTCATCAAAGACTACCCAAGCAACTTCCCTCATAATCTCAGAACCCCTGTACAACATGCTTCTCAAAATCTACAAATAGAAAAATATTTTAAAAATCAAACATCTTCCTTGGGATGTCTATGACAGTTGAAAGTATCATTTACCTCTGTTGTCATTACAAGACAGGAGGCAGTGGGGTTGATTGTGACGTCACCAGTCATCAATCCTACATCCTGAAATTCTTCATACATTTCTCTGTATTTCTGGTTGGACAAGGCTTTGATGGGACTTGTGAAGATGACCCTCTGTTTTTCTCTAAGCGCTAGTGCAATAGCATACCTATAAAAGGGGACAAGAGTGTATTGAAGTTTAACAGAACCACAGTACTGTACAAGCATATAAAAATACTCACTCAGCACAGACAGTCTTTCCAGCAGAGGTATGAGCAGACACAAGGACAGACTGGTTATTGTCTATACAAAGAATAGCCTCACGTTGGAAGGGGTCAAGTATGAAGGGGTATTCCTGCAAATCAAAACACAAGGACCAAATCAAAACAAGGCAACAAGCTAATGAGCCATTCACAATGCCACCTTACCTTTGCAGCTTTTCCAACTCTAGGCCTTAGGGGCTTATATTCATCACTGGCAGGAAGAGCAACCTGCAAGAACAATAATTACATTTAAGCATTTACACATTTTAAATAAAGTTCAATTCTCCATACCTCATGAGAGCATCCTTCAACAGTCTCAACTTGTTCCACCTTCACCTGAGGCATAAGTTCAGCAAGACTGAAAAGAAAAGAAACGCAAGTTAAATCCAAGCACTGCATATATACACAGTGTAATACATTGATTCAGTAGGTACTTGAGTTCATTGGAAGAAACTGTTTCATGGCGTGGTTTCTTCCCAAACAACACTTCATCTGCGCAGTCACTATCGCCTCCCCTCTTTCCCCTCCCGGACGGACCTGCATCATTTTCTGAACCAAGTTTGTTTGACGATTTTCTGAAAATCAACAGACCATTATATTACAATACAAGAAATACATGATACTTGTTCAAGCGTATCACTGATATTATGTTAGCTGAAAGTTAACAGAGAGAGACACGTGAAGCGTCGGTTTTACGTTAGATTAAGTTAATATTGATATTTCAGACCGTGTAATAGTAAGATGTGGAAATAAGTTACCCGATTTCAGGAGCTGTTGATAAATGAGTCTTTTTGCTGGCATTTGTTTGTTGTTCATCGTCAAACACGCTGAAAAGCCCATCTCCAAAGGCGTCCGCCATGGTGCCAAAAGATTTACCCACAATGCACCTCACTGCAATGTGTCTTCCGCTACGGTAGCCGGGCGGGCCTGAGGTCTATGGTTCTATGGTCTGTCTACCACGAGAGGTTTCTGCTGTTAGCTCCCAGTTTAACGTAGCATCGGTCTGTCATATTTTTCGTATGAATTGTATTTGATATTTGATAGAGAAGTCTCTTCAGGAGGCAGCGCCGTAGGGCCGAATGGGCGGAAAGAAAAAGAAATCAGCGGCGGCAGCTGCTCCAGTGGCTTCCCCTGCAGCAGCAACAACATCCAGGACAGCTCCAGCGACAGAAGAACAGAAAGGCAAGACATCCAGCAGAGCCAGCAAACAAGCCCAGGACAACAAGTCAAAAGGTTTACAGTGTTATCTGAATGCAAACTATAAAGGGTCAAACAAACAACTGTCCATACTGCTCCAGGTTATGATCTTATCTTCAGAGGCCAACTGTAAACAATGCCAAAACAATAAAACATATTACTTTATGTCATGGTTGAAGTTAGCCAGATATAGAACACATGATTTTCCTTTTTCTGCAGCTCCAAAAAACTATAGTCTTGCCAATGTAGCCCAAGTGGACACGGATACCTCTGACAAGTCTATTCTTAAAGTGAGCGTTGTATTATGGTTATTATCACACCCGCACCGTATTTATTCGAGTTGCCAAATGAGATATGTCATATCTTGTCACGACACAGGTTACCATCCAAGGAGACCTTGAGAAGAAAATCATTAGACTGATAAATGACTTTCGGCAGGAGTGTGCAGACAAAGGACCCATATCAGGCAGGCTTACAAGCAAGAAATTATTGGTAAGATTTGTCCAGATTCCTAAGATGACTGTAAGTAATACGTATATTTCAATAAACCTCTCTTATGCATATAGGATCTTTACATAGCCCTGGAAAAATTCAATTTTAAGAGGGAACATATTGAGGAGTCAATGAAGAGCAGTGTACTCTATGGAGGGGATCTCCACTCTGCACTTGATTGGCTTTGCCTCAACCTGAAAGATGGTAGGTGAAAATCTTTCAGTAAGTCCAAGAGACATTGTGCCCATCTATTTTGCTTGTTTTACAGATGAGTTGCCAGGAGGCTTTTGCCAGCAAATGCAGGAAGAGAGTCAAAAGAACAGGCCTAAATTTCAGCTTCCAGTTCAACAGAAACCTTCAACAATTAGTGTTAAAGCACCTCAGAACACAGCTAAAGAAGCCAACGTATGTTTTTGATGGCTACAATGGAAATACTATGTTAGATACTATGTTATATGATGATGAATTTTGATGTCTTGTACTCTTTGGTGTTTATCAGGCTGATGACGAAGCAGCCACTGTGAAAAACTGGATTCTGAGGTATGCAGAACAAAGCTCTGATGATGATGATGATAATGAGGAGGAGGAAGAGGGTGACAAAAGCTTATGTAATCCTGAGCTGGATGAAAAATTTGATCCTGTAAGTGTAACAAGCTGCCATTTGTATGTTTTTATCATTTACAAAATGAAGGGCAATTGTTACTAAGTTAGTTAGAGGCATCTTTGCCATTCCCATCATTCACCACCTTGCCAAATACTTTTCTCTATATATCTCTATTTCACTATTTCTATGTTATGTATGCAGAATGATCGGTATTTGATCCTAACGGCTCAGCTATATGACACCAAAGAAATGGCTGTAGCTGCTAAGACTAAAGGAGACAAGTTGGGACAAAGGACTGCACAAGATAGAATTCGTGTCATACAACAAGGTTTGTATGTCTATCATTAGACTTATGAAGCTTTGTGTTGTAAAAATGGAAATAGTGTTTTTTATTTATTTCTAGAAATGAAGCAGCTTGAAGGCCACCCCATATTTAACCCTGCTATCAAAGTCAGAGATACACCCCAAAAAGAAAGCAAAGCTCATTCGTCCAGTGAAGACAAAGAAGATTTAGGATTTAAATTGTTTGAAAAGGCAGAAAAAGAGCCCCCTACAGAAAAAGGTGTCCCTGTAAATCTATAGCTCTATATTGCTTTTAATAATAAATAATTTAATTTAAATAACAGATCTTGTTGAATGTTTTGCAGTCAAAAAGAATGAGCCAAAAGATATACGCAATTTTGACTACACGGCTCGAAGCTGGACAGGAAAATCTCCTAAGCAATTTCTTATTGATTGGGTCAGAAAGAATCTCCCCAAGAGCCCACCACCTGCTTTTCACAAGGTTGCTGCTGGACGATACTGGAAATGCCGGTATTTATTTCTTCAGCTGTGTGAATGTTGATGGTGATCTCTTATCCTACCACTGTGTGCGCTCTTGTCTTTGTCTTTCTTGTATTTTGAAGTTGACATGAAAAATCACCAAAACTTGTGTGAATTTTGAAATAGATGAAAGATTGTAAGAGTGAATGGTTTATGTGTATGTCTTGGCCTGAACATTGGCCAAAGTTAATGACATTGCTAGTTACCAGAGCAGCTACTCTTAGAATAAAAATAACAAATCTCTAAGAATAAAAGTGTTTTCTTTTATTAGGGTACGAATTCAAAGGCCGGATGACGTACTTGAAGTTTGTCCAACTATTTTGACTGAAGACAGTATGCAGGCACAGCATCTAGCAGCAACACTTGCACTGTACAACTTAGTGAAAGGGCAGGTAATGTTTCAACCCATCTGCAGTATATGTCCTCACCAATTCTACCTTTAATGACACAAACCCATTTTGTTTAGTCAGTGCATCAGCTACTACCTCCAACCTACAGAGATGTCTGGCTAGAGTGGAGAGACAGTGAACGACAGCAGCAGGAGGAGAGTCAAATCGCCGCCAACAAACCCAGAGACCAGTTTATATCACGACTCCTCGCCAAACTCAAACAGCAGCAAAACCAAGGAGCTGCATCACAGGTTCCACTGGCAACGGACAGGGAGGAAGACCAAGAGCCTGAGGAGTCATGGGAAAACTTGGCCGCCTTGGATTTAGAAGATACAGGAGGTTGTCATAAGGGCAAAGGTGGCAAGAATGAAGGAGGAAGGAAAACCACTGCATCATTTGAAGCATCAAAAGAGCTATTTTTAAAGATGAAGAAGTCACCACTGGCACAAAAATTACAGGTAAATATAACCCTTTTAATATCATCTTATTTACTTTAAAGCTGTGGTTCTCAAACTGTGGTACATGTCTTACTAAGGATACAGATGTGTTTGTTTACGTCTTGATAGTCCTATTTTTGATCAGGTACTCGGAAACCCAACTAATTTCTTTGGTGGTACTTATTTGAGAGCCACTGCGCTAAAGCAGTCTTACAGTTGAGATGTTCTTATAGGCAGATCGGGAGCAGCTGCCTGTCTTTCAACACCGGCATCATATCCTGGAGGCATTGCAGCGCTATCCCATAGTGGTGGTTGCTGGAGAAACAGGCAGTGGAAAGAGTACACAGATCCCACAGTTTCTATTGGAGCATATGTTGACTGGGAGTAAAGAGCCACAGCCATGCAGCATAGTGGTAACGCAGCCTCGAAGGATATCTGCTATGAGTCTGGCCTGCAGAGTCAGTGAGGAGCTGGGCTGTGAGGATGGGCCAGGATCTAAGGTAAAAGAACAATTATACACCAAAGCTTTACCATTTGAAATACATTTGAAACAAATTCCCTGAAATTATTTATTGTTTTTAGTCGTCACTTTGTGGATATCAGATCCGAATGGAGAACATGTCTGGAGAGTGGACCCGCCTTCTTTACTGCACTACTGGAGTTTTACTGAGAAAACTTCAGCAGGACAGACTGCTTAGCTCATTGACACACATTATAGTGGATGAGGTATGTTTTAATATGTACTTATATAATGTATCAACAATATTAAAGGAACACTTTGAAAACATCAGATCTCAATGTGAAAAAAATATGATGGATAGATACACAAATATGTATTTGATTATCACTATTGGGAGTATAAGGCCATTCCATAACCCTACAGAAATTGCACAGATTGTCCAACTTCTCCAGATGTGCCATTGCAAGAAGATATAATGTGTCTCTTAGCAATATGGGATAGATTTCAGGAGCCAGGCAGTTACTCTAGGAGAGCTGGACAGGGTCATAAAAGGTTCTCAACCCATCAGCAGAAGCCATATCTGCTCCTTTGTGCAGCAGGAACACTGCCCGTGCCCTACAGAATGACCTCCAGCAGTCCACTGGTCTGAATGTTTCTGGGTTTGGCTTGAGTGCGCCACATCCTATAGTGGGCCCTGTGCTCACCGTCCAGCACCGTGGAGTTTGGCATTTGCTAGACAACACCAGAATTGGCAAGTCCACCGCTGGTGCCTTGTGCTTTTCACAGATGAGAGCAGGTTCACCCTGAGCACCTGTGATAGACCTGAAAGAGTCTGGAGAAGACAAGGAGACTGCTCTGCTGCATGCCACATGGTTCAGCATGAGCAGGTTAGTAGTGGGTCAGTGATGGTCCAAGGAGGCATAGCAATGGAGGGACGCACAGCTCTCTTCCGCCTTGAAAACGGCAGTCTTAGTCATTAGGTATCGGGATGAAATCCTTTAACACATTGTCAGACCCTACGCTGGTACAGTAGCTTCTTCCTGATGCATGACAATGCCCAGCCTCATGTGGCAACAGTTCGCAGGCAATACCTGGAGGATGACGGGATTGATATGATCAATGATCACCTGACTTAAACCTGATAAAACATCTCTGGAACATTATGTTTGGGTCCATCTGATGCTGCCAGGTTGCTCCTCAGTCTCTACAGAAGCTCAGTGATGTCCTTACACAGATCTGGGAGAACATCCCACAAGACACCATCTGTCGTCTCATTATGAGCATGCCAAGGCATTGTCAAACATATACACAAGCACATGGGGGCCACACAAGATTTTGAGAAGCATTTTGAGTTGCAGTAATTAAATTTTGACTAAATGGACTAGCCTGCCACATCATTATTTCATTTTGAATTTAGGTGTGTCTATAAGCCCCTTGAAAAATGTATTTCCATTAACAGAGGTGGCATTCTTTTGTTCCTAAGACTCTCCATATTTGTATAGATATCCAGCATATGTTTTCACATTGAGATCTGATGTGTTTTCAAAGTGTCTCTTAAATTTTTTTGTAGTGTAGTATTTCACAGTTATTTATTTACTGTCCCTGCATTTCCCTGTCACTTGCACAGGTTCATGAGCGCAGTGTTCAATCAGACTTCCTCTTGACAATTCTAAAGGATGTCGTTATGAGGAGATCTGATTTGCAGCTTATTCTTATGAGTGCCACGGTTGACTGTCACAAATTCTCAAGCTATTTTAACCGTTGCCCCGTCATCACAATCCCTGGCAGGACTTTTCCAGTTGAGGTAAGAATGAAATCACAGCTTCTGGTAACATTCTGACACACATTCTGAATTATTATCTAAAAATATTTATGTTAGGTTTTTCACCTAGAAGACATTGTGGAGGAGACGGGATACATTCTTGAAAAGGACTCCGAATACAGTCAAAAAATTCTGGAAGAGGAGGAGGAAGTCAGTATTTCAGTCACTCAAAAAGGGGGAAAGACATTACAGCACCAGGTAAAATTCATGTTGCAGTGAACATAATATGTTTTGTACTTAATGTAACTTTGTGTGTTTGTGTGTTAAGGAAGTGATTATGAAGGACTCCCCTGGCTGGGACCTCGGTCCAGACTTGGATCATTTCAGCAGCAGAACCAAACATGTTCTTCAACACATGAATCCCAATAAAATCAACATGGACTTGCTGATTGACCTTATGGACTATTTAGGTACATCAGATGTCGTGCTTGTTTTAAGTGTAACATATTTATATATCTTTGCTTTAAACTCTTGATTTCCTTTTCTATATAACTCAAGGTAAATCCCCCCAGTTTGCTGAAATAGATGGGGCTGTTCTAGTGTTTCTCCCAGGCATAGCCCACATACAGCAGCTTTATGACCTTCTTTTATCAGACAAGAGATTTGGAGACAAAAACCGGTAATCAAATGAAAATTATAAAATGTGTACAGTAACAACCTCTGAAAATACACATATCCCTCTAATTCTGCTTTTATGATTTTTTTTTTTTTAGGTACAAGATTGTGGCCATTCATTCCACCCTCTCATCCAAGGACCAAGCTGCTGCTTTTACAGTGCCTCCTGCTGGTGTTAGAAAGGTACTGCTGATTGCCTTGGATAAACATGGGCAAAATGTTTGGCAAAACTTCATTGCTTCCTTATTTTAGATTGTGCTGTCAACAAACATTGCAGAGACAGGTGTAACTATTCCAGATGTGGTCTTTGTCATTGACACTGGAAAAACCAAGGAGAACAAGTAAAATGCCTTATACAGACTAAGAATAATTATTTCATTATAATTTGAATTTCATAATGAGACTACTAATACATAGTCTTTGTTTAGATATCACGAGAGCAGTCAAATGAGTTCTCTAGTTGAAACATTTGTATCCAAAGCCAGCGCCCTCCAGAGGCAGGGCAGAGCAGGTCGTGTTCGGAATGGTTTTTGCTTCAGAGTCTATCCAAAATACAGGTATTAGCTACAGCATGTCAAATATACTGTACATAATGAACATTGTTAATCATAATCATAATCAAAACACTGTTATGGAGTTATTTTTGCTTTAGGTTCCAAAGCTTCATGGATTATTCAATACCAGAAATACTTCGGGTCCCGCTGGAGGAGCTCTGTCTGCATATTATGGTACACTAGTTACTACTAAGTATTAAAATTCAAGCTTGAAATCTACTGTTCGTCAAACTTGTGTTCTATTTTCTATATTTTCTATTACCTCTCCTGTGTTTCCCTCTAAAGAAATGTCAGTACGGTTCTCCAGAGGACTTCTTGGGGCGAGCTCTGGACCCTCCTCAGCCTCAGTCAGTTAATAATGCTGTTAATTTGCTGAGGAAGATAGGGGCGTGTCTCCCCAACAGTCATGTGCTCACTCCCCTGGGACACCACCTTGCTAGTCTGCCTGTGAATGTCAAGATTGGGAAAATGCTTATCTATGGAGCAATTCTTGGCTGCCTAGAGCCAATTGTAAGTTTCATTTGAATATTCGTTTGCATGGTGAAGATGTACCTCTTAAAAACAATTGTGGATTTCTTTTTAGGCCACCATTGCTGCAGCCATTACAGAAAAGTCTCCATTCTCTACACCGATAAACAGGAAAGAAGAAGCTAACCTGGCAAAGGCTGCACTTTCATTGGCCAACTCCGACCACTTAACTCTATACAATGCTTACCTTGGGTAGTGCTTTAGTTTTTCTACATTTCTCACAGGAAGTGAATGTGTATGTGAATGGGTTTCACTTTGTAACTTTTGCTTTCTTGTAGCTGAAAATACATAGTTACAACATCAGATAGATAAAATTATATTTTAAATAAGGAGAGAGTTAAAATGTAAATACAACTTGGGCGGCATAACTTGCCTTGCCTTGGTCTGAGCATGAAAAAGCTCACCTCACATTTGACAAACACCCGTGTGCCTCTTAAAAATATCTATGTGCTAACTGTGTAATTTACTGATGAGTGTTGTGGGTGTTCCCCAGCTCATCTCGCAAAGCTGCTTAAACTAGCACTTTACACTTAAATTGTCAGTTTCTCAATTTTATGAGATGCAAGGAGGAGTTTTGTTGTTTTTTTTTTTAAAGTTATTAATAAACAAGGCTTTTTGTTTTAGGTGGAAAAACTCACAAAAGGAGGGGTACAAAGCAGAAATGTCCTACTGTAGAAAGCACTTCCTCAATCGCACAGCCCTGATTACACTAGAGGTAGCTCCCATTTCTACTTTCACTATGGAAAAAGGCACTTGTGTTAAGGTAATTCATTTTTTTTCCAGAATGTGAAGCTTGAGCTAATGAAGATGATGGAGCAAGCTGGTTTTTGGTCATCTCGTTACTCTTCTCGCTTCAAACTTCATGCAGGCACTTTGTCTAAAGCCCAGATTTCTATCCTCAATGCGGCTCTTACAGCTGGTCTGTACGACAGTGTGGCCAAGGTTTTGTGCATGCCATCGGTGGATGTGCTGGAGCGTGTAGCTTGCACTGTGGAAACTCCACAAGGAAAGGCCCAAGTCCATCCATCATCTGTCAACCGAAATCTACAGACACATGGATGGCTGCTTTACCAGGAAAAGGTATATGCAAAATTTTTACGCAAATATTGATCCTAAAATATCATATCACACTGGATATATTTACATGGCCTGAAATAATCAGATAACCCAACAATTAGATCTAGTGTGTTAACATACATAAAATTTATGTGATAAAACACCTGGTGGTGATGAGTCCATTCGTGGATGAATTTTTAGAGGAACTATTTTATTTGGAAGTCAACGTGCAATACTTTTTAAATAACTCAATCTTTAGCATTTCCTCTTTCGCCTCTGTTTGTGCTACATTATTTTCACCTTTTTGCATATTTTCCCTGTCATTTCAATAGTCCTATAACTCGAGATTTGTTGTGTGCATGTAAACAGAGCCACTGACTTATTTCTGGTTCTTTGTTCTGGTTCATCTAATCAGCTCTAAAATGCTAAATTCCTTCCTTTTTTTGTTTTAAGGTCAAATACACAAAGATCTATCTGAGGGACACAAGTCTGATATCTCCCTTCCCAATGCTGCTGTTTGGAGGTGATATAGATATTCAGCACAGAGAAAGACTGATTACACTGGATGGATGGATGCATTTCCAGGTCAGAGGTCAAACAGTTGACAATATCAGAGAGTACTGATCCATATACACTGATTTTGATTATTCTCTGGTTATTAGGCTCCTGTGCGGATTGGCGTAATTTTTAAGCAATTGAGACGACTACTTGATGCTGTGCTTGAGAAAAAGATGGAGAATCCAAAATTGAATTTGGAAGGTAAATACAAATGTGACTTGTTTTACTTACAAATGTGGTTATTTAAATTACTTTGTTGTTGTACTACAGATGAGACGGCCATCCAGGTGCTTTTGGAGTTGATCAAATCAGAGCATGCACAGTGATTTCTGGAAAATTATTTGTTCATACCAGCAATAATCTTGATATTCATAACACTTAACATTTTAAAGGAATGTAGAAAGACAGCATAATGATGAGTGAACTATTTAAAATAAATTAGTTTTATCAGGTTTATTGGTGTAAATAGTACATTTTGTCAAACTGTTGATTGTTGAATGGATTATTTTGGGTGTCTTCAGAAATCAGGAAATTCACACAAAGCAAAAGGATTTTAAGTTACAGTGACATGAAAATGGCTCTACGGACATACATAACACTAGAACCCAACTATGCCCACAACCCTGAGATTAAGACAGTCCTGATCAAAATCTTAAAACCAGGTAAATATTTCTAGCATTTCTATTTCTATATTTTTGCATGTTTCAAAATGATAGATTTATGTTAGGATTATCTTCTTAGAACAATTTAGTTAATCTATATCAATCAAATGGGTAGGTAAAGACATACTAATGCATAGCACCTCCTGAACTGTACTATAGACTTCTTCAGGACAATAACATAGTAACATAGTAACAGTGTTATTTTGGCAATGCTGCTCACTGTACATCAAAAACATGTAGGGGATGGATGGGAAAGTTTTACAAAAATGAGAAGTTGCAGACTGCAGAAGAACTTCATGCAGTATATGGGAAGCACTTTCTTAATTTAAGTTTTTTAATTAAATAAAAATATTTGCCTGATTCAAATTGTTGCAATTGATCTATCATTCCTTTTGCATTTGCCTTGGTCTTGAGATTTTGAGAACTGCACTATGCTGTGCATTACACAAAAAACAAATGGTATGAGATGCACTGCTCTTTCAGTCACACACAAAGTTGATTTTTACACATTTGAAGCTGCTACACTAGTGTCTGACCACACTGTACTCTGTATCTTGCACAGTTGAATAGATTGGTCCGCCTGTAACAGACAAAAGACTGACGTCAATACTTTTACAGCGGCTTTAAAAAAAAAAAAAAAAAACTGTACTTGGACATACCACTGGGACTTCCTGGAACTGGGAGCGCCTCTCTCCTTTAAATATATAATCATATTTAAAAAAAACAACAAAAAACAGAGATCAATAGCTTGTTTCAGTTACATTAAGTCACTACCTATTGACTGGTGGAGGCATTTGAGGAGCAAGAGGTGTTGCAAGTGAAGCTCTCTGACCACTATAGAAATTTTCATACACAAGTGCACCTGAGAAGAGGATTCACATTATTAGCAAACTAGAAACTAAAGAAAAACAAAACAACAGCCAGGTGTTTCTAAAATTCCGTCATACCTGGTGGCTTGTCTCCAGTTCGCCTAAGATTTACAAAGTGATCGATATCTTCCTGAATGTTGCATTGTTCCAAAGACTTCCTAACTTCCTCATACAGCTGTAAACACGAAGGCAATATAAAATGTAATATTTAACTGAACAAATACTTAGTAGTTATAATTACCTCATCACTGGTAACACACTGCTGTGATAATAGGTTTAAATGTGTCCATACTGTGTTTCTGACAAAGTTTATTCTTTCTATAGCCTGCTTCTCAAGTATCTGTGGAACAAAATGCTCAATTATAATTAAGGTAATGTAAGTAAAAAACACAAATTATATAACTAAAAAGAAATTTGTAAAATAAAAATATTACTATTTCTAAATGTGATATTAGTGAACCTAGAAAAGTATGGTAACATTATCTTACTGATAAAAAATAATCTACTGCTATCACATTATTTCTAATACATTTAGCTGTGCAAAGTACAAACACTGCAATAAAACAAACTTTACCTCACATGCATTCATATGTTCCTTCAGCCACTCATCTCTAATATTTCCCAGCGTGGAGACATTCTGCTGGTATGACCTGTCTGGTTAATAACAATAATGTAATCGACAATCATATGGTATAAAGAGTTACATCTCTTTTTAGTAATAAATGTACCAGCTTCTTCTGAGTTCAGTTTGGCCTGCTGCGCTTTTGCATTAAACTTAAACAACAAGTTAGTCAAACCAGCAATACAGGTTAATAGCATACAAATAAGTATGAAAGGAGTGAAAGTGTTAAAACGAGTTGACACTACCTTCTCGATGTTCTTGGAGTTGTTGGTGTTTCGATACACATTCTGATCTGCCTCTTCTTTATCTCTGCATTTTTGCTCATATGTTTTTTTTGACTATACAGGACATGCAATTTTTAAAAAGTTACTGATATTACTGTCATTCACAAACATATCCCTTCTATATAAAAAGAATAATATACACATGCCCATTGCTCATTAAGTACTTTTACTAAGAATTTTAATTACAGGATATGTAACCATGTTTCTGCCCTATATATTACAGTATAATTGGCTGAAAACATGTTTAATAGCTTGCATTCACTTAATAGAATTTGATAATGTGATCATTCCTGGTAGACAGCAGGGGCCTACATAACTCTATGGGTAAATGATCCACAAATGTTGGCCTTATTGTTCATTAGGGACTGGCTTTACAAACTTGCCTATGATGCTATCAGTGGTACTGCTGGCAACAAAATACAGGAGCTTATATAGTTGTATCAGATGCTTGTCCTGCTACTTACATCCAGTGTTTTCTTGAACTGTGACACCTTCTGTTTGTGAAGAGCATCCATGTGTTGTTCTATCTGTAAGAACATGAGTAGAAATTTTAGCAAGAACCTTAACACTATTGTATTGAGCACTGTCAGTGTCACCTTTTTTCTGGCTTCCTTTTGTCTTTCTCTAAATTCCTCCAGTTTTTTTACCTCCTCTCTCATGCTCTGTGCCAGCTGCAAATGAGCAAGACTGACATTTTCCATTTCTGCAAGATCAAATTATCCATAACGATTAATCACTTAATCATTTACATGTTACTAAATACAAGAAAAGGGAAGTAAAGATAAAAGTGAAACTTACGCAATTTAAAAATGTCCAAGGACCTTTTTAAAGTGCTTAAAGAGACAAATAAAAAATATATATATACAAATTATAGTCCATTTCCTCAGTGCAATGTTGTGTTATTTATCTTAACAGTATACGGTGCCCCCCTACTCAGTTAACAATTTGCCATCTTCCTCTTCCTTCTTTAAAGGCTAGCACATGCAAACTGAATATGCCCTAAAACAACTCAGACCTTGTGACTGTTGACACAAAAGGAACTAAACTTCATACTATAAACATATATAGAACTCTTTATAATTCATATGAATATGCTGAATGGCTTATTCAACAAACAATGATTGCATTGTCAGGACTGAAAGACGACAATATGATGCAATAAAAGAAACAACCACATTAAAAACATACTTACTTCATTTCACTGTGACCACACACTTTCTTTGACAAACCAAGTAGGTCTTTAGCGTATTTCTCTTCAATTCCCGCTCTGAAAGGAAACAATTCTGTATTTGCATTTACAGATAACACATGATAACATCTTTAAATTTGGGAATGAATCCTGTCAATAATTTAACCATATGATTTTTTGTTTTTATCTAATCTGAACAAAGGTCAAGTAGCTGTTCAAAAGGTAATTTAAGACTAAAGGAATGTAGCAGTTTGTTAGTTTACAAATACATCTTAGGTGAAAATAAGGCTGTATACATTTCTTACCTGGCTTTCAGAAAGTCTTCCACCTCTTTACAAGTTCTTTTCCCCTCATTGTGATATTGAATAATGGCATCATATCCTGCTGTGCTGGTTAAATCGTTGTTCTTTAGCACGTGAGAAAATAAACTGTTAATTACACCAGTCTGTGTTCTCCAAAACCCATATTTCTGCTTGTGTTGAATTATTATACTCATCACATGGTGATGAAGGTCAAATAGATGTTTTGACTTGCCACTCTCCATAATTTTGGTAAGCCCAAATACAATCAAGTCTAAATGTGATGTCTAATCTTCTCCTGTTATTAGGCTCAATTTAAAGACGTAAAAAGCAAAATAAGATGAAAAGCAATAACGAAAAGAAACAGAAGAAGACAGATAGGGCTCAGCAACAGGTTTCAGTAGGCTGCATTCATAAATTCAATAGAGATGAGTTATAGACATACCAAGAATAAATAAAACTCACCCAGAAATTATCCTTAAAATGAAGGTGTTTCATATCTGCGAGTATAAGCTCGAGACTCCGCCTGTTACTGGCTCGAGAGTGGCCCTGCTACCCCAGCACTTCTGTAAAGTCTGCTGCCCGGCAGCCTCTCAGTGCGTGCGTAGGCTTACTGCTGGGCTGACCAAAGAACAAATAGTGGTTCACACATCCATGCATGCACGCTCACTTACATCACAAATACACACACACACGTGCGCGCGAGCGCGCACACGCACGCGCACACACGCACACACAAAGTGAAGCTGCAATTTAGAAAAGGCTAATTGTGCTGCCATCTAGTGGCAATTAACGAGCATTTTTATAGACCTTTTATCGACAAAGAAACCTTTATCCTTGAGATGAACGCCACTGCCAATTTAAAATATATTTATGAGTTGCCAAAGTACTGTAAAACTACAATATCAAGAAGTATACGTGAGTATGTATACATAAGTAGAACATTCCAGGCAAATGAATAACATGAAAGCAAGTCAGGAAGTGTACAGCAACAACACAGGACAACTTACAGGAGCGCATAGAAGGATTTCCTCAGCTCTATTGTATATATGTATATATGTATATGTGTGTGTGTGTGTGCGTGCGTATATATATATGTATGTATATATATATGTATGTATGTATATGTGTTATATATATATGTGTGTGTGTGTGTGTATATGTGTATATATATATATATATATATATATATATATATATATATATATATATATATATATATATATATATATATATATATATATATATATATAATATATATTATATATATATATATATATATATATATATATATATATATATAATCAGCTTGTAAACATGTGTCTAAGGAAACTTGGAAACTCTGTACTTTAGGCCTTTGCATGGATTGTGCGTTGGTGGTTATATCATCACTGAAATAGGTTCAGATGAAAACAAGCACTTTTTACGTCAATTCTAGTTATCTTATCACAACTAGATTAAAACAAGGCACATGTTAAGATCAGTGTATTGTTGTTGTATAGAGGACCTGTTTTACAGCATTATTTTCTTTGGCATGAAAAATAATGAGTCATGAGCTCAAACTTTACCACAAGAATGAAATGTCAATTTGTTTCCTTGTTTCTCAACCTACTTATTTAAGGAGTGTAGCTCTGAAAATGTTGGCCCAGGTGTGAACATACCACAGTCGTTTGTAAGCCTTTACCTAGAACTAGTTTATGTTTGTGTCAACATTTGAAGTGTTAGGGTTAATTAATTAATTAATTAATTAATTAGTTAATTATTATGAAATCCAAAATGTTGTTGGCTTTTGGATAGGTCTATAATAACAGATTGTTAAAAGTTACTGCTTTTATATAACAGCTACTCTTGGCAAAATAAGAGCAAAAGGTACCACAAACAGGGCACTAAAGTGGGAGGAACTTGGCTTTGACTTCAGGGGATTCCTCATGCTGCTGCGTCACAGCTGTTATTTAAGATCACCTGCTCACAATAGTTCAGACTACTCTTTTTTTCTGATCACAACCATTGAGCAACCGTTGAGAAAGAGAATACAGTTTGGATTATTGACTTTCTTAATAGAGATATTCTATCATGAAAATGCCTGGCTGTGGTAAGTGTTAATCTTGAGTTTGTAAGAGATAACTCGTATAAATTAGGTGTCTAATCATAACTAATTTTGTTGTCAGATTTGCCAGCCACCATTGTGCAATGTGCACTTGAGCTTCGTGAAGTTGGAGACAGACTTTACTGGAAATACAAACTTGTAGAACTTTTACTCTACTACAACAATGTGACTCATATCAAATGAACTATCATGGACACCGTGAGGGGAAAAAAAAAAAAGCCAAGTGGCCTAAAAAATACCACTGAAAGGCACAATGGACGGGCCTGGTTCAAATCTGGACTCTGTACTGGTGCCGGTATGAAGGAGCTCCAGCAGAAGCCTGAGGACAGATCCTAGAGGATGTAAGCAGCCAGAGAACTACTCGTGTTTCCTGGGAGACAAGATTTAAAATGCTGAAGTCACCAAAAACATGGAAATGGAAACTAAGAGGAAGTTGGCTGAAGAAACCTATTTTATCAGAATCAATAGGATTAAACAAAATAGTTTAATATGTTGCTGAATTACATGTGGAGAATAATAAAAGATTGGCGATTATTGAAAATATGCCAGATGCGTATTCAAAATTTATTTTGCAGTGTATAGTTGACAGGGTGATTTTGGTGTACTTTACCTTCTTGCATTAATATAGTATTTGTTTATATTTGGTGGACTCCTTGATTCAGTCCTGGTTTAATTAAGTTACAATAAAACCCCTGAATTACTTCTGGTAATAAACAACATTATGCTAATGATTGGTTAGTTTTGTTTTGTGTCGTGCATATAACAGAATAGATTAGACATACTAATTTCACTATTCACTACTCATATTTAACATAATTACAGTTAAGAATTAACAAAAGTTTAGAGGGTTTAAACAGTCAGAAAAATGTGTTCCTTGCATGTCAATTGTCCCTGCATTTTGAATGGAATTTTCAGTGTTAATGACAAAGGTACAAATATTCAATTTTAGAACTCATCAACTTTTTACCACAAACTGCCCCTGCCACAACTGATGAAAAACAAACAATGCTAAATATTTATCACAGGTACTATCCCACCAAATCAAGAAAAATTTGAAAAAGATTAAAATCTGTCACATGCACTTCTGTGCTTACAGAAAGAAAACACAACCACAGCAACTGTGCAGAATTCAGGCACTTAAAGGATCCTTACTTTATTTTCTGTGATAATATAAAAGCATACAGAATTATAGAGGATAGAGAAGAAGATCCCTTTCATTGAATTTCATTAGATCGTACACATAAAATGACTAATAATTACATACAAGCCTCTTCTCTTTCGCTACATACGCTCTCTGTACCTCAGCCCTCAACCAAAAGCATGCATGCCTCTTGCTGTAAACAGACGGCAACAATTTTTAATTTTTTGTAGAAAAATACAGAACTTAATTATGTCATAAATTGTGATGTGCTATCATCCATTACACTCTCACTGTCAAGCCAAATGAGTCGAAGTACTTTTGAATAAGATTTTATGTTGCAATGACCTGCTCAGAGTCATTGAGGGAACTTTTTCAGTCTTGCAGCTTCATTTGGGGTCCAAGTAACCCTAAACACTCAAAACAACAGTAACACAAGCCTTAAGAACTAAATTTTGACATTAAAAACATAACTAGTAATTGAAAGCGGAAAAGTCTGAAAGACTAGTTTATAATCTTGATTTCCCTCTATATGCTTTTAGCATCTTACAGAGGTGTATGCAAGAAGGCTGTACTATGAAAAGATTTGTTCATGTAAATTAGAAAATGTAAATATATACTGCCTGGTGACTTGACACCAAGGTCATTAATTAAGCATAGTGTTACATTTGGACAGTACTGGTTTGTGTCACTTATGATGGCCATTTCATTTTAATAGTCCACAAGGTTACCCGTTTGCCTGAATGAATAATCTCATTAAGATACCATATCCACTATAGAAGAAGTGAAAGACCGCTGGTGCATCTTTAAATAGGTCATAGATGCATGCACATTTTGAAACTCTCAAAGGTCTGAATACTAACATTTTTAACCATGGCAGTTGACAGTAAACCTTTTAATCTCATTTTTGGTGAACTGCCTGACATATAAATATATCTTTACTACTGACTTAGCAGACTGCTTACTGTGCAAAATAGTCAACAAATTAAGCTCAAGCACTGAGTTGCTAAAAAAAAAAAGATTAAAAAGAAAAACAAGTAACATTATGCAAGTTTGAAAAAAACTGAAAATTAAAATGGGTTAAATTTGAGGTTCACTTTCATTTTGGTCATACTGGTGTGACTCCATGTCCAATCAGCTGGTAAAAAAAAAATCAGTTATAAAGGATAAAGCATTTATCAGTCTGCTGCTGATAAACTAAAATGAGAAAGAAAAGATATTACATCAGTTGTATCTGCTGTATATCAAAAGTGACTAGCATGGACTCATACACAATATGGAATGGAGAAATGGAAACAGAGGAGCTGCAACAGCGCACATAACAGGCATTTAACTTTATCCTTTCATAGACTTTGGGAAAGAAGAACGCAGTGTGCAGGAGTGTGGACAGACACCATTTTGAGGGAGATACAATGTTTCCTTGGTATTAAAGGGAAACTTGGCCCCATGTAAATCTTCATATTCACCAGGACCGCTGCTGATACAGCCTTTTGTCTTTGTCATTAAAAGGCTCATCAGTCGTGTTGATTTGATGTCTGAAGCATATCCAGCCTCAGAGTGAAAAGATGTTGTGTCTATCGCGGTGTAAAGCAGCCAGTCACTGGTCTTTTCATAAACAAACCAATTGTTACTTGGTGTAGCCCACCACCAATCAGATTACACTGGGTTAGCATGGACTACCACCCTAATATCATCCAGAATAGATGTATAAACAGGCTCCCCAACCAAAAATAGATTGTCTTATTAAGTGAAGTCTGTCTCATTGAATGAAAGTCCTTCAACCAATTAAATATAAGAGACCATATTCTGATCTTCCAGTTCTCCAGAAGAACATTTTTCATTTAGTGAATGCAGCCACCACAGCCCACATCAGTTCGTTGGCACTGGGCTTGGTACTCTCCTTCTCGGGCTCCAGCTCTAGCAGTGAGTGCACTCTCTTCATGGCCAGGTCGTACTGGTCGTCTTGGAGAGGGGCGAAGGCATTCTCCAGGACATCAGAGGAGTGGGCCAGGAGGATCAGAGCCAGAACACGCTTGTCCATCCGATGTGGGTCATTCACCCACTTCTCCAAGACAGAATCTTGAACTTTCTTCACAAGGCGCTGAGAGGCAGCAATAGAAAATGTTATTTAAAAAAAATTCAAGAAATGCAACAGAGATGCATAAATTCTGAAGCCCTACTCTTGTTTTGGTTAGCACCCTACTTTTGAGAAGCATTAGCTTTGAGTATGCAACTCTGTTTTTAAACTATCTTTCAAATATTTTAATATGAATTATAAAACCCTCAGTGGCAATACAGCTATATACATCAAATGGCATGAGACTGGAAACTTTCCATGCTAATTTATCTGTTTGCTGTTTTTCAGTCAGTCCGTTTAGCTTATAAAAGAATCGGCTATGCAGGATCTTAAATTCCGGTTTTGAACAGAAGAATGTAACAGGGCATCTAAATTATTCCAATGATATAATACAGATTTACATGGCATCATACCTGTTTAATTGTACTGTTAGTCAGAGGGTGTGTAGTCATGTCAAAAAGAAGAAAATTCTGTTTCTCTGTGGTTAAAACGCCCTTTTCCACAAGGTTCTTTGCTAGACGTTCTCTCACATTTCGAAGCTGGTAGTGCAGCTTCAATGGATTCCAGGTCTCTCCTGTAGAATACACATAGGAAATGCCATAAACTTTAACAATCACCTGTAATTGTGTACCTAAAAGTATGACCACGTAATCTCACCACTGAGCAACTCTATCCAGCTCTGCACAGTCTCTGGAGGTTGAGTGTCTTTTATGTGCTTCAAAGCCTCATCTAGAAGCACATCTCCTGTTGGAGCATCTGATTTACAGATTACCTAATGAACAAAAGCAATAACTAGGATTACAGGTTTGGTCACAACATTACAAAAGCAGGCAATCATTTAGTTTCTATTGAATAACTGGTCCAGCAAAATACGGTGGTGTATATTTTCGCTTGAGACAGGAGAGGCTAGACGCTATTCTTTTAAAATATAGTGACATGAATCTCACCTTTCTGGAGAGCAAGCCTTTTCGCCTCACCCCGCAGGCCTCCAGCTGTAGCCGGCCTCTCAGGGCCAGTTCAACCAGCATACAACCCCTGAGGCCGGAGGAAATACAGTCGTTCCAGAAAGACGTGTAGCCCTGCAAAGAGGAAAAAAACACCAAGGTACAGCCTGTTAGCTTAGCTGACGTGTAGGAGAGGCAGACCTGCCTTACTTCCAGGTTGAACAGGAGTTGACGTTGCTCCTGGCCATTTGTCAAGTAAACTCTTACTGTTAAGAAGTTTGTGTCTGTCGTGTCATTTGGGAAAGTAATGTTTATTTTTCCCAAAGGTCATTCAGTGTTGGAACGTAAAAAACTAAACAGTGTAACATAAAAAAGTGCTCAACATTTTAGTACTTTGCCACTGAGCTGAACTACAGCGGAGAGCGCAGACAACATATTTACAACATCAGGTGACAATTACAATTCCAGGTTTGAATAATCGAACATTATTAGTTTAGTAATTAGTTAATGCTTTCCTTACACAGCTAAGTTAGCTAAATAACATGGCACTGACTGGAACAGTGTGTATTATTTAACACAGGTCTCACCTCTCGGTCCTTGAGGCCCAGCAGCAGCACTTCCTCCATCAGTGTGAGTCTGGTTTCCTTGGAGTCTCCCTTGTCGTCGTCTTCGTCGCCGCGGCGGGCCTCCTCCTCCTCGCCGCCGGAATCCTTCTCTTTCTCGGCCGCAGCGCTGCGAATGGCCTCGGTCCTCCGCTGGACGAGGCCCGAGGGCCTTTGCGAGAGAGAAGTCATCGCTCGCGTTGTTGTCAAACGATCAGATCCGGAGTAATGCGTCTACCTTGACCAAACAGAAAGCGACACAGCATGTAGTTAAGCTGATTGTTAACGGTGAGATTTGTGAAACAGTGACCGATCGGATAAAGACGGCCGTTAACGCTAAGCTCGACTCGGCATTCCGTCTCTGCCCACTTCCTGATCAAACATGGAGGCTCTCAAACTGTGACGTCCAATGTTGACGGAGCCCTGAACGTACCTGCTGCGTTCAGGACTCGTAGGTAATAATATGGTAGTATACATATACATTACAAAAATGTGGTCAACAACACCCACAGAATAAAAATATAATAAAAACAGTTCCACCATGCAGCCCATTTTAACCCTCTGAGACCCACAGTTGCAGAATTGCAACATTTACTTAGAGCTGTCTAGTAATGCCTCACATTGACTGAATGTAACAAAAAGTGCATATACCAGCACCCAACACTCTGTATTACATTATATTACACTTTTGGAGGGAAAATATGAATATTGGAGTGAATATGACATTCCAAAGTCAAACGACAGGGCTGTCTTCTACTGACCACCCAGCTCTCTTTTCTGGATAAATTTTAACAATTGTAGAAGTAAGTAAACAATCTGTGATTTTTTTTCTTTCATTCTTAACATGTTTAGTGTTAGAAAAGTTAAATATATTTTTTTAAAAGTATACTACATATGATTTAGAGTGATTTAAGTAAATGTTGCAAAAACGCAACACTGGGTTACAAAGGGTGCCCTTTTTACACAGAGAATCCCTCACCCCTGAGTGTTGAGCCAATAGAATGTGTGTGTGTTTATAGTTGTGTACTATATAAAATTGTATAATTTTGAAATAGAATCAGAGAACAGTGATAGTGAGAACTGTTTCCAGTGCTGTTTTCATCCTTCCACATTGTGGATAACCACAGTGTTACAGAAACAAGATCAACTTTGGAAGATTTGGCTATGGTTGAAGTCCTTCAGGGAGAAGTTTCTACAAATAGTGCTAGAAAATCATAATGAATACATTTTTATTTATTTACTATTATTTATTAATTAATTAATCATTGCATTGCATTTATATAGTGCCTTTCAAGATACCCAAAGTGCTTTACAGTTCATTATTCATTCACTCCATACTCAGTGGTGGTAAACTACTACTGTAGCCACAGCTGCCCTGGAGGCTGCCAATCGGTGCCACCTGCCTGTCTGACCTCCACTGCACACACCACTTTCATACTAGGCAATGTGGGTGAAGTGTCTTGCCTAAGGACACAACGATGGGGTTTTTGCAACTGGCGCCCCACTGTGGCACCTGGAATTCACAGTGGTCTCCCATCCAAGTACTAATCAGGCCCGGCCATTCTTAGCTTCTGAGATCCGACGAGATCAGGCTTTGACAAGTCAGGATGGCCAAAACTAACTCCATTGATGAAATGATGATTCCTTTCAAGGGAAGGTTCAGTGGAATCAGGCAATATATGCGTTGTAATCCCCATTCCTGGGGCTTTAAGATCTGGGCAAGAACAGGAATCTCCGGCATACTCTGTGACTTCGATGTGAACCAAGGTAGTGTGCAGGGTAAGCCTGCTAGGTCTAGCACCAGACCATGGCCTAATCTTCCAAACTTTGTCTTGCTTCTGTTCATCCCTAACACTGAGGTTGTCCACAAAGTGGATGGATGAAAGCAAAGCACTGGAAAAGGGTACAAGGCATCACATCAGCTATGGGGCCATGCCGTGTACTTAGTGCTGTTCTGTATAAAATAAAATAAAAATGTTTTTTTGTTTTGTTTTGTTTTTTTCAATTAAATTTATTCATTTTAAAATATGTTTTAATTTTATTGAGTGAGCAATAACTAATACAAAGTTGGCTTTTATTAAATGTGAAGTTTGTAATATTTGTAACCACTAAAACCCAATGTTGCAATTTTGCAACATTTCCACAGATTCCTCAAAAAAAAGAAGAAAAGAAAAAACTAATTATTTTCTGTATTAGAGGCTTAGTACAAACATGTTAAACAATGTTAATTTTTTTTTCATCCAGGAAATTAATGCTTGGGTCTCAGAGGGTTAAAATCCCCCGCCTATCCCATTGATCTATAAGGCCATATGGTGCCCTGTATGAATATGGTGGGAGGTCCGACACCTCCTAGTCACCATGGAGGTGTTATAACATTAAACACTTCTATCTCCAGGCAGGGAAGCAGGTGTTTAACCATTTCGATGAAATGTGGAGCAACTTGCTCACACTGAAAAATAATTTTAAGGTATTTTGTAATTTTAAGGTAATTGTTAAAAAAAAATAAAAAATTATAAAAAATAAATAAATGAAACATAGATATGTTTAATGCCATACTGTGGAACATTCTAGCATGACCACAAGCAGTTGGTGGACAATAAGAACCCCTCACTAGAAAAGTTACATATTAAATTGCTCTCGTTTCTCCCCTTGTAAATGCAATAAAAACTATGACCACATGGTGGCAAGCAAAGCAAAGCATTAACTTGAATCAGCAAGTCAATGCTTTGCTTTTTTTTTTTTTTTTTTTTTTTTTTGTACAGGTAAAATAGAAACAGAGACAATTACAATAATAAGTTAAATTATTGTCATCTTTAACTAATTGCTATTGCTTCGCCCTCACACCCCAAACCCACCTAAAATATTTCAAAGCATCTGGAAGGTTGAACCTCAGACTGTGGGACCATACTGTTGCCCAGGTCCAGACCTGGGGGGGAGATACCCCACTATATGTCAACTCATTAAGAATTTGTCTGATTAATAAATTCCATTTTGAGATGATGAATAAGGTACATTTAAATTATATTAACCCAATAAATAAAAATAAAATAAATAAATATATTATTTATGATAACATAACAGAAAATGCCTCTCAAAGCACTTTTAAGCATATCTTTGTAGATGACTCTGAAATGAGTTATCTGTGATTTCAAATGACATTATGTCATAACATTTTGTCTTCTGATTTCTGCTCACTGATCCAGGACCTCTGGTTCAGACATACATTGTATCTCAGAAGATGGCAAATGTTTGACCCTTTACTCCCTCATACAGAAATGTGAACACTCTGTATCACATGCAACCCTTTAAAGGGGCAGATCGACACCTATTGAACTAAAATAAATAAGGTCTACAAATGACTGAAGTGTCTCTCTTGACACCAAACACCAAAAACTGCTCAGAAAGGACAGGTTATTGCATAGGAATTAGCCTATGTTTGCTTCCAGATGCTAGTAATAAAATAAATATGATAATATAGATAATATAGATGTCTCATCTGCAATTGCTAAGGCAGGAGTACAAGTATCAAAAACTTAAAAAACACACACACACAAACCCCACCTTTTTCAACTACTTTTCTGACTATACTTACATGTTATACTCCCTTTCTACTTCTTTCTCATAGATTTCTACAGGAAATGTTTAACAATGGAACTTTGCCTAAGGTTCAAACAGCTGTATGCATGGACACACCAACACACACATTAAAGGCAAAAAAAAAAAAAAAAAAAAAAGCATCTTGTATTGTTTGAGTTCTGAAAATACTAGGCTGAATGTAGATAAACATTGTTCATCAAGGACCCCATTGAAGATTTTACATAAACTGGAGACTTGAGAACTGAGTGAAAACTCGTTTATTTGCCAAGACGAGCTGCTGTGTAAGTAAAGTCTGCTCATGCAGTGCTTAGTAATCCTCACCAGATGATTTCATGTGCTACTTTGAGGCTGGTCAAAGGTTATAGCCCTACTCAGCCTGTGCTCCAAAACAGGAGAGCTCAGGTTTGTAATGCAAATGCAAAGTGTACACAATCAGGCAATTTAAAAACCTTGTGATCCTAATCATTATCTAGTTACTTGCTCAATGGGGTGGACTATGGGAAGGTTATATACACACACACTGAATCTCCCACTGAGGGGCTACATTTTCAGTTCTGTGTCTGGTATATTTTAATCTTCTGCCCATAAATAAAACTGGCCACTAAAACTACTGAATGAGATCAGGAATTGAAATTTCTAACATTTATAACAAGTAACATGATAATAAGTGCGTATACACATGAATATTGACACAGCTAAAGATTCTCTTAACATGTTTGGCTCAAATGTCATGTGATCACAATTCCTGGACTGCTCTGTTGAAAAGGAGTCATGTTTCAGTGTATGTATGTTTTTGTGCTTTGTAATTTATGCAACTTGTACTGGCTCACCAGTCCAGGCAATGGCTGCTTCAAAGTTGAAAATGTATCCATGTGTACACTATGCATCTATGTATCTATGTGTAAACACTAAAATGATCAAAACAAGTCTGGTGAAGGTGATATTAAAACATGAAAGTGTACCTCCACCAAGCAAAGTGTTAAGAGGGAAATTGGGAAATTGACATATAGACACAGATAACATCTCCCTCATCTCCAAAGAGATCATCTTGTGTGAACTGTGCTGCTGTCTCAGATGTTCTGGTAAGAAATGACTGAGGCTGGATACGATATCCTCTAATCACAATAAATGTATTTTGTGCCAAGGGCTGATGTCACATTCATTTACACACATTACAAGTCACACTGACTTCACATTTCAGGCTGTGATAGTTCAGATTTTGAAGAAGTTCAAGAATGTATTGTGAAACTTTTTAGCAAAGACCAAGGTGAAAAATGTGTGAATTTGCATAACACATTTGTTTTGCATGATTAAAAGCTGCACTTCTACTGTTATATGCAACAATGTGCCAAAATCTGCAGTTATCTAACTCTAACTCCAATGGTGATCTGAGCTCTTGAGTGTATGCCAGTCTGCTATAGAAGTGGCTGTAACTGAAGCTCAGAATCCATGTTGACAGAGTCAAAGGGTCAGGACCCTGTCAGGGTCCTGTGCGGAGTGAAGGGAAGTTAGAAGTCTCATCAGCATGACTAAAAGGTGAGCATGCCCAAAGAGCACAAGTGGAGAATGTCCATCTGTCACATTGTTTGCTCCTCTTGTAAATATACCCACCTCACAAAGCATACTTTTTAGCCACTTTTAGGCTTTTTTTTCTCTGTACAAAAAGCATGAATATGATGGAGAGACAATCATCAGAGGTAAGAATGTAAGACATTACCATTTGGCCTGCTGGTCTGCGAATTATTACAGAAAGGACATGATGAACTGTTATGAGTACAGCCTAAAACCTACAGATCTGCTTTCTATCAGCAACCTCTGTGTTTCATCTTAACGTTATTGAGAAATAACATTTACCACACTGATACAACCAGAGACCTGTTCTCCCAAAACATATAACCATCATATGAAAAATTACAACGTCTCAGTGATAATTAAGCAATTCTTCTTACTCACTGTTTAAAATGGCAAGATCTTATCAGAATGCCATGCAGTGACTATCTCCATATTTAGTTAGTGTTTACTGAGAGATGTCAGTTATAAAGCACATAAACCATGCTGCTGTATACACTGGAGATTCCAGTGAACACTGACACAGAAGGAGGCTACGTGACCACAAGGGTCCTCACCAATGTCTCTAATAAATAACTTGGCAGCACTAACCCAACATTGACCTTATATAATTTTAAGGCAAGAAAAATCACTTTCTTCACAGATTGGTCATTTATATAGTTATATAACACCTGTGGATATAATTAAATTGGCAAGTAAAATAATCATCATGTGTTGTATGTTAGCGTTATGAATGTGTATTACAATAATAGCATTAACAGTATCACAACTGACTAAAAATTAACAAAATTTATTTTCTTTTCTATACGATATATCATTACATTCTGTAGCTCAGAACCATTATGCAAAATCTATAAGAAGATCAATAAAAAGCAGTATTTCAATGATACATTGGAGATGTGTTGTATTCATTCTATTATCTTCTGTGAGCTTGAGCAATTGTCAAAATTAACACACTGATAACTTTTCAAGTTTAGAGTGCAGTAAACAAACAGTAAACAGCATCGAAAACATGAATGCTGCATGTTGCCTTTGCGTTTTTCCTGGACATAAAAGATGTCGTTGGGTGAGTTAAGAATGAGGAATGAGGAAGGGGGACAGTGGGTGGGGAAGGGTCTTGCTCTGACGGAAATACACGGAAACTAATCAGTCTTCCTGAGTCGGCCCTGATACATCTGCAGGGCTAAGGACAGGAAGGACTTCTGTAAACTGTCTCTTCTCTCACAGTTCCTGATATTCAGTCCTGAACACATCTAGGAGTAACTTTCATGTGGGTGCATTTTGTTTGTATCCTCTCACTGATGACACAACCATCTTTGAAGTATACAACAGTGATGATATGATGTAATGTATTTATGCACTTTGTGCAGCTCACAGCAAAATAAAGATAAGTCTATTTATAAACTGACCACTCGAAACTCACAAGATACCACATGTGCACTTGCTCTCGTACCGCGCTATTAGCAGGTAATGTAAGGCATAAAAAGTGTGCCTGCCAATAGTATAAATGGTTTTACTAGCAATTTAATTAATTTGCACAGAAATATTAGACAAACCACATAATCAACAGCTACTGACAGGAGGAAAACAGTATTCACAGCAATAAATGTATTTATAGATGCCATTATACAAAATAACAGATAAGCCAAAGGAAAGAAAAGCTAAGTCTATGATAAGAAGTAGTATTAAGGAAATAGGGGCAGGTCATTAAGTGATTGAGTGCTATATATAAAGGCAATTTTACACTGACTGCATGTGGTGTCTTGGTGAATACCTGAATAGCCATAATTATGTGGAAGCATTTTGCCTTTAAGTTTGATATGGCTAATCATCAAAGTTTAGTACTTGATTATTATAATGGTCCCATTAAACCAGAACAAAATTGGCATCTTTTTAGACTGTTTATGGAAGAAGGTCGAATAACTTTGTGCCAGATTAGCTGGATAATATACACCACTCTTCCAACAATTCTGTTAAATGACGAGATCCAGTCGATCCAGCTGTTTGGCCTCTGTAATTTGCTACACTTTTCAGCCCATCTGTAACTCTGCACTCTGCACATGGAGTTGAGGTGGGATTATCAGCTTTACTGTCATTACAGCCAAGTGTCTCAACATAAAGACAAACTAGATTATCTTAAATGTCAGCATTTGAAAAAATAAACATTGAATATATTTTAAATTCAGTAGACCAATAAATGTATGCGCCAAGTTTTAAAATGGTGCAAAAACAAAAATGTTAATGCGATGTGAACAAGACAGGATTTGAGTTCACATGTCAGGGGTGCTGCAAGACTTTGCTTATAAACGTGGACTATGGATCTTTTCTGCTGGATGGTTTGCAACCTGCTTGTCTCTATAGAGATGTAGGTCTAGTTGCTTTGCCTGGGATGTTTCATAGTGTGGCACTTGTATCCATTCAGTTGCATGTCTTTAATTGCTTACAAAAACGTATCTACAGGCATACTTACTGTCAGTGGGGTCGCATAACCACATAATTGACGGTAATAAAAAAAAAAAAAAAAAAAGTAAATGTAATTTTTGTAAAAATGTAATTTCATGTGCAACATTCCAGTAGCGTTATATTATTATTATTATTATTATTATTATTATTATTATTATTATTATTATTATTATTATTATTATTATTATTATTATTATGTAGTCTATATCAAACTACATGGTCATGTGCATTCTCTCCTTAGTTACAACTTCCCACCCGCCCCTTTGCCTCACCCCTCCTCTTTCAACACTGTAGTCCCGCGCAGCTCTGACAAGTCAACGTAATGACTCGGGGCTCGTCCCACCTCGGAGTCTCCCCAAACAAACAGTTGAGCGGTGGATACTGCGGAGGGAGCGATGACTTGTAGAGTGGATTAAGTCTCTTAGCTTTGGTTTTAAAGGGGGATATCTGCCTTTGTTTTTCTTCAAAGAACGCAAAGTCACTCAAGCTGTTCAAGCCCACCCGGATACATCCACTGCGGCAAGATGCTGGATGCGAGTTGGCATTTCACTTTGACAACCGTGTCTGTTGTTGGTAAGTCTAAACTAATCCTGGTTTAAAATGAAGAATTATACATTTTTAACCAAGGCCAGGTGGGTTTCTGGTAGACAGCATAATTGAAAACTATGTGACTATAGGCATCTAGGCAACATTTAGTCTACTTAAATGTGTAAATCACTTTGGCTGCGCGATGGTCTATTAAAACGTGACGTTGGCACCACGGTGTCCTCGTAAAGTGACCTCAAAACTTTATGTCAGTGTTATAAGCCAATGACTGCTAGAAAGAAACCGCCGGGAATAATTGTCTCTGTAGGATACGCGGAGCATGGATTGGGTCTTAATAATTGGAGGGCGCATGTGCATCAAGTTGAAATCCATATTGAAACTGTCTGGTGATTAATTGTACAAAGAATGTTTATGATTTTAAAGACCGAATATACTAATTGTGCTGTTTAAAAGAATAAATGTAGGCTGCCGGGCAGTTAATAATGAGGAAAAAAAAAAAATTCTAACATAAAAGCTCATAAAATCGGATTTTATGTAACATGTTCTCTTTCAATTTACAGTCCATTCATGTTTTGTGCCACACTGCAACCAAGACATTTAACACATTTGTGATGGAATGTAAATATTGTTTGAATACCACATAGAGAATATTTATTTATTAACAAGATATAAGTCTATGCGTGGGCTGCAACTTTGTATTTATATATCTTAACACACTGACTTTGTGCATTGTGCCTTGGACTTTAACTCAGTACAACAGCATTGGAGAACCATTGCTCTTTAAATTAAGATAAAAACCTCCCTTGACTTCATGTGATGCAGGCTTGTGATGTTCATTACAGAATTGAATTAGCTATGTGGAGTGTGATTGGTGTTTTTTTGCAAAAGTTTGCAACTTCTTATCGCTAAATGTTTATTCGAACTTGGCCTTAGACTTTATTCTAATTTGTTTATTCTAAAGTGACCCAAACTGGCCTCTTGTTAGCCCCTTTAATCAGGTGTCTAATCAAGAGCTTAACTATGAGAAACAAATGGTGCTGTCGTGGCTGGTGGTTAGGTCATTGGTTGTGGGTGTAGATTCTTTATGAGTTAAGAGGTTCCTTAGAATTCTACAGACACTATTGTAAGCATAAACAGAGCTCAAAATTAAGCCTTTTCATCCTGATTTAGGAAAAAAAAAATCCAAGTGCACATTGTTTATGATTTCCCATATATGCTTTGTTTCCTCCTTCCAATTTACTGCAGTTCTGTTAAATCTTAATGACGTATCCAGTGGTTTGTCCACCCAACATCGTTAAAATCTCATCATGAACATCACCACCATCAGCTCTATACTTCCTGTCTGCTCCCATCTCTCTCCAGTGCCGTCCTGTATGACCTTTCAGAGCATGACCTCAGCTGTTGTGTTACACTGGGGTCCCTGGTACGAGGCCAGTCCAGGGAGATCCCATGTTACACTCTGGTAGGCGCAGCTCCTGCCTCAGAGGCTCACATGTGGTTCTAGTAGCGGCAGCATTTAATCTCTGAAAATTCCTCACAGAGATGGGGCTACAGGTGGTTTGAGTTTTGGCGCGGCATAGGAGAAATGTGCATCTGGCTTTAATCAGAACATGTCAGGCTGTAGTGACCAAGCACATTAAAAACAAGAACAACATGACCACCTTAACACTAACATGTAATGGTTATTTTAATGATTTAAAGGATTGTCATTAAATAGTGCAAAATTTTTATCCTGCAAGTGAATAGGATTTTTATTTATGTATTGATCAATTAAAAAGAAAAAGTATAAAGACTACTTGAACAATTGCAATTGTGTGAACATAACACATGATGGATAATTTATTTGAGATGAAGAACAATCGTAGCTTTAGGGGTGTAATCCTTTAGCCAATTAGTCGATTAATTGGTTGATGGCGTCAACTTTTTTATTGGTCAGTTAATGATTTTATTGTATTGGAGGTATATGCACAAAAGCAGAGAGCAGAATGCTTGGAGGGAGTTAGCTGGTGTATTGGGAGTTACTGGACTGTTGCCTTTTTATCTGCATCATACCCCTTTTAACTGATTAATCGATACACTGCAGAGCATGTTTTTATTCTCTCAAAAATTACTACATGGCATTTCCAATTGCAAAAATTAAAAATCCTTAATATGAATGAAGTATTATGAAAAATGTTGTGATGAATGAAAATATTAAATTGAAATATAATTAATGCATGTCCAAAGTAAATAAACTAAATATAAGAGATATAGGAGATGAGCATACTGACACTGAAATTGACAATGAAATGGAAATCCTTGTTTTTCAGTTAGTCTTCCTTGTTTTTGCACTGTTATGTTGCCATGGTATACTGGTATAGATATGGAGATGCTTTATGAATCTTTGAACTTTAAAAGAATCTTGGAGTGCAGTCTGTCAAGTTTCAAAGCGTTATTTAGGAATGCCTCAACATTCTAATGTTATCTCTGAGAGGAGGAATGCTGCTGCAGATGTCTGTACTTTTTGTTAATTCAGATAAAAGGCATAAGGCCAGTGAGATCCAAGTCTTTGGAACTTCAAGATCTCAGCTAAATTTATGCACTTCAGAACAGTAGACACAAACTCACCCTGTTCAGTTATAAGTCTTTTTCTATTGCCTGTCCTACCTCATTCATATATCTTGAATCAGCTCATCCCGGCCTTGCTTCAATCAGATCAAATTGGCATGAACTGTCTGCCGGCATGGAGATGCAGCGTCACTTAAATTAATAAAGTCCAGAATAGCTTCTTTCTCTTTTATGTAATGTTTTTATTTTTAGCATTCCTTCAAGTGCAGCTCCTAAAATCACAGTAGAAAGGAACGGCAGAAGTAAAAATAAATTCCCCATCCCAGTCTAAACATTTCCAACTTTGAGGTCTTCAGAATTTTAAAATGTAACAACATTCAGCACTCATCTGTCCTCTCTGGTAAATAGCTTTAACTGCTGGCCTTGTCATGTGGTGCAGATGCAGCATGTCTGGCTCTTCACACGGCTCAATGTTAAACTAACACTTACCTCATGGTGTAGATTTCATATGCATTTAGGGGTTTAATCTGTGCTGATGTTATAAGTGACTCTAGCACACCTATTATGCTGTTATATACTAGAAATATTGAGCTTGTGTTAAAATTACAATGCATGGGAGTGTGACAGGAAGTATACTTTGAAGTTCTTTACCGAAAACCTCACTCCCAACATAATGACCACAAAAATGTCAACAGTAACCTCTATGTGGTCACCATGTAGATAATGCCAGTTTTTACAACCCCATGTAAAATAAATAAATAAATAAATAAAACATGTTCAATTTGGGCTAATATATGCTTTGCCTTAATAGACTGTTTATTTTCCATTTGCATCCTACTGGAAGTGAGGTGGAATGCAATAGAGTATATGTACACCTATTGTTGCCTACAAGACGATAAGTTATTAATGTCAGTGGTTGGTACAAAAGTAATAGGAAGTAACAGTCTTCCTGCTGAATGGAGGTAAGAGGTAAAGAAGATAGATTTAGATAGATTCACGATGAGGCCTGTGTTAACCACAGAGGCCACCCACACACATGAGCACTTGTTCAAACCTTCCTCATGTGTGCTTTTCTGCGCTGTCTGCAATGTGATGACCTTGAAAATACATTTCGGCTCATTCAGGAGGACAGGACACACAGAATTTCTTTACTTCAAATACTCTATTGAGAAACAAGTAAAAATGCAACATCCACAATAATAAGCAAATAGTTGAATCATTTTACTTTTCTTCACCCCTAACACAATTTTTGATGTCACATCAAACTTCTCATTTTTGCTTGAGCCTGTGAGCTAGAGTTTCCTGTGTGTGAAATCTCCACTTGCCATGTCTTGCCATGCGTAGAACTTATATTTTACATAGATGTAGATCTCATCAGGTCAACCACATAGATATATTTCCCATCAATCCTCTTCATCAATTGTCACTAAGCCACTTCTTTCAAACTTGATGATAATTGATGTGTGCACTGTAGGCAAAAATTCATGCTCATTTACCAGTTCTGGAACATATATTGAATAATTTACTGGTGGGCCATACCTATTATGGTATACTGCACTGTGTATGTGTCTACAATAATAATAAGTTCTTTGCCAGTGCTCTGGTGCTAGTGTGGCATCACACATAATTTAATCAATTTCATAAATTTCTTGCTGGGACCCATGTTCTGAAGTGCACCCGATTTAACTAATTGTAACTTTGACCTCCCATTGATACTTCGAACTACTGAATCCACCCTTCCACTGTGTGCTGTCATACTGACATGCACCTTGAACACTAAGCCACTTGAACTCCATCTGTTTACATTTATATGTCAAAGAATGAAAAAAAAGTATGAAGAGGGAGACAGCTGATTGTTGTAAAATAATCACATGTACATCATAAGTGCATGCCACAGGAGCCTAAGGCTGCCTCTAGTTAAATGTGCCTATGAGAGTGTTTCTTAGGCAGTCACAGGCAGTGCACAGTTGTTGCGAGATTTCAATGAAAATCTGACATGATCAGCAGAGACGCAGAGGAGACAGAAGGGCAGACAGGCAAAAGGGGAAAGTGTGTGGAGAGAGGAGCTGGTGGTGACTCATCAGGGAGACAGGTCTAGCATCTCTCTGACAAACACTGTGGGGGAGGAGACAGGGTTTGTCTGGTTAGGGCCTGAACAGCAGCAAAGAGGGGAATTCAAGTGAAGAGTTCAAAGGTTATGGGAAGAGCAGAGAGCTAAAACTGCTGATTTTTGAAGCAGTGATGTGTTAAAAGATATGTTTCAGATATGGTTCAGGCACAGAATGTAACATGCACCGGTGTTCCCCATAAAATCATATTTACTGAGTTGAAAAACAATAAATTAATAAAACAATAACCTTTTAAAGCCACAATAAATTTTTCATATTTTTTTCTTGTTAATTACAACAATATTGTATTTGCTGCTGTGTTTTTCTTGTAAGGGGTGAATAATAGTGTTGTGTATACAGTTGTATATACAGTTGTATATACAGTACATTTTTTTACAAGTGGCTATTACAGTACAGTTGCTCATTCTAGGAATTCAGGTTTCACGTAGAGATGAATTAAATCCATCTGTCACTCAGTCAAAGAATGGTCAAAGAACTCAGTAGGAAGGCAGGAATTCATGGTCCACATTTTGTACTTTTTTGTCATTTTTGTAATTTTAGCAAACAGGCCTCTTTGTTACAATAACAAATAGGAAACAGGGGGTGGAGAAAATAGGTGACATGAACTTGAACTTGCTTCTAGATCTGTAAATATTGTGTAAATCCTCCATGTTTTTCTCTCAGTGCTCCTTGTATGTGTGTGTGCTGCATCTGTATACCAGGCCTGCCCTATGCCCCGCCCCTCTGCCTCTTTCACAGGCTAACCATCAGCCAAAGCCATCCATCAAACTAGCATCATACATAGACCTACACAGCCTGGGGCAATATTGCAACTTCCATGCTACTCAACATGGCAATTGTGTAGAAAGTTTGTACTTCATCATCTGTAATTCTGAAAAAAAGATATATGTTCATAATGAAGACAGACAACTCAGACCTTGAAATAATAATAAATCATAAATCAATACCCACCTGTCTGTAGGCTTTACTCACAGTTAAATCAGCAAAACTAACTTAAGCTTTTAACAGAGCATATTTTCTACAAAACAAAGGGGAAGCCACAGTTGTTCTTCCTGGCATGTATCTTTTGACAATCATTTTCTTTAAAAAGGGTTTGTGTAATTTAGTCAGCAAGAAAAACAGGAACTGCTCTGTGCACACTGTTAGCTGATTGTCGCTTATGACCTTGCCTAGTTTTGTTAAATGAGACAAACCCCATAGTTTTCTGCCTTTCCTGTCTTGAGAAGGCTTGGAATAACAGCTGTAAAGCAAAACAGCAGGGAAAGTTCAGCTACCCTGCATCTAGGGAGTGTATGTGTTGATGAGAGAAGGATTCCTCAGGGCGCATATACTCTAACATTTACTAAACATGCACCTATGGATGTATCTGAGCGAGCAGATAAAATATAGGAAATGCAAATCAGAAGTAGTTAAACAAAGCAAGATATATGTCTCTGCACTTTTTGCAGATTTCTATAACCAACTAATGGTAAGGAGCAACATTTTTTGTTGTATCTCTTGTGGGACTTGACTAGAGTTAAAGATTTTGTGAAAATCTTGGTTTAGAGATATGCGGGCAGTCCAGTTGTTTTCTTTTCAGAAGGGTCAAGGGAGGGCAGTCAAGGAGAGTAGAGCTCTATGCCTTAACTATCACTGCTGAGTGGAGGTGGACTTGAATACAGAAATAAAGGAATGGTATGTAGCTGCTCAGTTTGATAAGAAGTATTTTAGAAAGCGGTATACTAAATTGGCCTGTTACTACTATCATACTCACAATATTATCATTAAGATAACCCATAACTGTAATGGTGTTTTAATGAGTTGTGATTCTTAGAAATAAAGAGTTTATCCATGTTCACTTGTGCTCCCTTTCTTCCTGTTACATCCATAACATGGATGATTATTTTCTCATGTCACTTATTGATTCTGAGGGAGGTCAGTCTTTGACCCAGGGTGTGTGTGTGTATTTTTAGTTCCTTTCGAGGTGTTTTAGCTGTCCCAGATGCTCCTTCATCCCATCTGTTCCCTGAACAGTGATCAGCAATTTCAGGAGACATAGGAGACTCAAGCTCGATGTGTTTGGGTGATATGGTCAGAGGATTGCCAATCGGGCTTGCTCTATAGAGTGAGTGAAATGAAGGGGGATGAATATTTGACAATTGCCTGGGGTGATGATGTCATCTGTGGTTTCTCCTAGTAGGCCAGCAGGTTTTGTGAAGGAAAATGCTTCTCTTGAGAATACATTGGTAAGTACCAAATAGTGCAATCTGAAACCACTGTGTAGTAGGGCTTGCATGTTCTGGAAGTGAATCAAATGAACAGGAAAAGGGTGGAGGGATGAAGATAAATGAGAGTCTTATGGGGTTTTTGCTAGACTGAAATATAGAAGAGTCAATTCATTTATGCACCAAACAATTCTAACTGTGTGCCAGAAGTTCACAATAGTGCTGTTAAATTACATTTAGTTTTAGAAAATGTTATTTTCATTTCATGCCATTATATAATGGCCTCACAGATGACTTGGCCTCACAGATGACTTGCTCAATAGGATTATGTAATTTTTGCTGCCCTTCTGTTTCTGGTTATACTAGGGATTTGTCATGAAAATATCCAACAAACAGCCAGTAATAATGAAGTTACTCACAAAGAGTCTGAGAGTCCACGGAACTCAAACTGTGTAATTTCACTTGAATGCAACAGAAAAAGGGTGATTAAAAAGAAATTGGAATATGGATTAATAATTTCTTGATATTTTTTTTGTTTATATGCTGAACATAGTGAAGAGGTCAGCTCATACCCAATGCACCTGTGATGGAAATTTATATTGTGGAAAGATTTCTCTCAGTCTGTCTGTCTGTAAATGAATATGATTTCTCCCTGAGACCAGACCAGTCATTAACATGTGTAAAGGCTCAGCAGACACAACTGTCCCCACCCCACAACACTCTGTGTTGTCTTACCTGCCCTCAAATGTTGAATAGCACGAGTCTGTGAAACAAAACTCTGCTTTGTTATGTATGTAACATATATTTCTCTATAAATACTCAGAGCTCAGATGCTCTGAGGTGAGATGGAGAGAGGAGACTGGAGAGGCTTTTGGTCTCTGTCCCGGGCAGGCCAATATCTGCTGTAACAAGAATAAACCTTTGTCTGTACTCCAAAATGTCATCGGGTTTCACACATGGATTATTTAACATCAAGAGATACATCATTTTTTCCAAAACACCTTCTCATTCTGACCTTGTTTGACACTTTGCAGATTAAAGATATTCTCCACTGCCTGATTTACATTAGAATAAAAAAAAAAAAAAATCTTTATATTAATGCATGTTCGAATGATACTCAATGAACTTTGTAGCAGGTTTGAGAAGCAGATGCAGTCCCATTGCTCAGGTGTTGAATGGAGTCTGTGTTTATGGTATATTTGATGTTCTACAGGTGAGGCTTTGTTCCTTGTATCAGAAACATCAAAGAATCACTGCTTGACTAGATGTTCCCTGATGATTCTCAAATGTTTAAATTGAGTTTTGAGTTGAGTTTAGCTGTGGACTATGGGTGTGATTGCAGGGCTGTGTGGCTGACGTATACCGATAATCAATATTGACATCAGTGGGTTTGAGCACTTGAAACACTTGAGATATGATATTGTTACTGTTTAAATATGATTTTTTTGGTTTTATTACATTTTCTCCTTACATAAGAACAGGCATATCTGATTTTGCCGACATGCACAGTTGTCTTAATACTTTTAGCATTTTAGCATTTCACAGTATGTTTTCAATAACATGGGCCATTTTTAAGTATCATAAAAATTCTAACTCTACCAGGTTTGATTTTGATGAAGCAAAAAATCTTGTTTTGTTCTGTGTGTAACTAGGAAACAATAATGGCAGCTTGCTCAACTGGCAAATTACACAATGCTGAATAAGCATACCTATGGAGATGGTTGCAGTTGGACAGTGGGTATTTCCTTTCAAAATATAGTGTAATGAATTTGACTTGCAATAACTGGAAAAGAACAGCTGTTTGTTTTTAAGCTACATTATTTGTATTGATACAGGTAGTTGTGCGTGCCTGATTTGAGGGGGCTATAATGAGGTTAATGGTAACAGGATATGGAGATTCTTCTCATGGAGCGGGGCAGCAGAGGAAGTGGACAAAACAGAGACTAAAACTCAGGGGTAATGTCTCTTGGCTGGAGATTCACTGTGACTCTGCAGTCCTGCTCCTCATTCTCACACTTCATCTACGTCACTGCTGGGAAATCTCTCGAGTGCATTCTCTCACAAAATATAAATGAAATTTTTAAACAGTATGTGATGACAGTATGTTTTTTGAAAGATGAATAATCAAGGAAAACTAAAGACTGTTTAAGACTGTATTTGACTTTTGTTTAGAAAGCACTCTCTAAAATACTCTTCACATGATGCCATACAGAAAACTTATTGTAGCTTGACTTCCTAGTATGGTATGGAACTGTAAATGTGCATCATTTTTCTGGTGAGGTAGTCTGCTACCTGTTATTGCTTTGCTGTAAATGTGACATTGTATGACATTAAACCATACTTAATTTATTCAGCTGCAGATGTTTTTACTGTTCCCTTAGTATTATGTCACCTGCTTGTGTCCATAGTGATAGAAATGTTCAATGCCATAATGTCTAACATTATAGGCAAAACATCTCTGGAGACAAGCAAGTGGAGGACCACAGAGAAGTTACACAGTGCATCTTTAAGTCAATTTTCCATCTGCAGATTTGAGTAGCTGGCATTTATGCATACTGGTTCTTTGTTGGCAAAGATTCTCCTGCAATCAAATTTCTATCAAATTAAAGTTTTTAACAGGGACCAACATTAGGGACTTATCTGAAAAGATCCATATGTCCATTTACAAAGCTTGTATGGTGGGCTCCTGACTTGGTGTGTTCACAGCATTAATATCCAGCACACATATTCAGAGACATTATTTATGTCTCTGAATATGTAGCCCATGTCTGCACGCCATTTTTAACTTCACTGATCTCTCCCCTTCTCTGTACTCCTTCATAAGAGCATCAAGTGAATAATTTATACTTGAGGAATTTTCTTACACTGTGGAGATAAAGGATGTCATTGTCGTGGTAGCACAATAAGACATGTCTGGATTTATACAGAGTCTGTGTGATATGCTCGGTGCAATGACCGACAGAGACAGATAGGGGAGGATGTAGAGAGAAAAGCTCTTTGTCCTGGAGTTCAGATGAAACCCACGGCCAACAGCTTCACAGTAATGTCCCAAATTCCACTGGTGCCCTGCAAAATGACTTTGTGTGTTCACCATATCTCTGACATTTGAAAGCTTGCAATGAAGGAGACAAAATTTTAAGATACAATATGCAATTTTTTGGTTGAGGCTCTGGCACTTTTCTATGGCTATGTCATTGCTGTGCATGGAAAGTTCCAAGGTATGACAATGAACAGCTCCACCTTACGTTTTCTCAATTACAGGTGGTGTTATAGCTCAAAAATACCTAGAGAAACATGCATCCTGACTGTGAGCGCTGTTGTCTCTCCACAGATCTGACCTGTAACTTGGTGTGGTTTGTGCTCCATGAAAATAGAAAGGTTTAATGCCATACTGTGAAACATTCCAGACAAAGCAATAGCATCTTCATGGAGAAAAGCTATTGATGGACCCTCCACCAGAAAAGTTACACAGTGCACCTTTTATTGTGTATATTGTTCAGTTTTTATAGTTGTAGTTATTGTATAGTATAGTTACAATACCATTATACTACTATTTTCATAATACTACTACTATATTATTGTCATACTTTGAGGTATTAAGGTAAAGAATTCTGTCTGGAATAACTTATTTACTTTGTTTACTGGAAGGTTCATATTCTTTGTAAAGTCCTTTTCCTGTTTATCCCCAGCTTTGCTTGCCTGTGCCCTGTGCTTCAATGTGGATGAGAAGAATGGTATGTCATTCACTGGAGGTTCACTGGAGGACATGTTCGGATATACCGTCCAGCAGTTTGAGAACAGTGAGGGCAAATGGTGAGTAGAAAGCCCTGTGCTTGTTTATATTGTATATGCACATGTATGGAGAACATTACACACTATTACTGCAAATCTAATCAAGTCTTAATGATATATCAGTAAACATTAACTTGCCAGTCTTGTAAAAAATACTGCTACCAAACACATTGACAAGACATTATGAGCACTGAAATGCAAAATATAAAAATACCAAGAGTTGAAAACAGATATTTTGCAAGGTTATGTTTGACTTATGCCAAGAAAAAAATAAATTGATAATGTGAACTAAAGGTGGGTGAAATTGAGTACATTTTTTTTTTTGAGTAAAGTTCATTTACATTAACTTTTTTTTTACAGGAGAGATGCATTGTACATCAGGTTGTAGCATCAGTGCTAATTTCCACCTGTAGTCCCTATGCAGATTCATTGATTGCTTGTATTTAACTGACCTTGGCGATCAACTGTTCTTGGAGACCTATGTAGCATGTTTTTGGGTTGATGGGAGAAACCTGAGTGCCCGGAGAAAACCCATCCAGACACGTGGAGAAACATGCAAACTCCACACAGAAAGGCCCGGGTGACACAGGGATCGAACCTGGAATCTTCTTGCAGTGAAGCATGAGTGCTAGCCACTCAGCCACCATGCTGCCTTTTGCACTAGGACTGATTTACTTTTTTACTATGACGAGAAATGCCAGCTGTCCACTGAGAGCTTGTACTTTTATGAGTTGCCCTGTTCACCTTAAAACTAGACACTAGAGTATCCACATCCCAGACTTGTAAACGTGCTGACACCGGGCACATGGGGACTCTTACTATACAGGGCTAGGAACTTTACACTTTAAAACACTCGCACTTTAAAAGCCTGTTGTTAAATAGTATTCGTTTGAGAAGGGCCACTGTCTCTTAGCTTCACGATGACCACAGTTTGACACTTTTACTTATTTTGTTCTTTACTACGTCCAGATGTCCTACCCACATGGCTCTACCTGCACTAATAACCTTATCAAGCTCATATGAGATCAGTTACAGTAACCCACTCACTGTCTGTCTGTAAAATCAGGTGGAATACCAAATGCAGCTCTGCATTTTGTTCCAGGGAAGAAAAGTATGAGCCATGCGCTTAAAGTTGATAAAGTTTAGAAATTAGTTTTGTTGTTGTTTTTGCATGAGGGATTTGGCAAGAGATGAAAGAAGATACCTAAAAGACAGGAAAAGGGGTAGCTATATAACCGGAGATGTGATGTTGCCCTGAGAAAATAATGAACAGATAGAGGTGATGTAAAACTTGAGTCGCTATAACTAGAAAGTGGCTGATGGATCACAGATGTCCGCCCCCACAGCCCTGCCCTCCACCCCCACAAAGCCTCTCAGTCTCAGTGTAGTACTAAAAAATAGATATATGATGTGAAAATGCAGTACATATGTAGTAGGTTAATCTTCTTCGTCTGCGCACCATAGATGAATGAATGAGTTTACTAAAATAATAAAACACTATAACAGATGTTTTTCTTTTCTTTTTAATGCATGTAAAAGTTCACTAAATCTAATTTCCAATAATTCCTGGGTAGGGCTATAAGAAATTCCTATGTGCCATGCCTTGTGCATCAAAGCAAAAGATGTCAGATTTATTAGAATGTCTTGCAAAAACAACAACATCTTCAAAATTGAAAATTAGTTTAACTCCAGTTAATTCACTCCATTTTCCTTTCTGCTGTGGTCCATACAAATCCCATTAATTGACTAAATGACTACAAATGACTTGTCCTGTTCACCTCACAAATATAGTTCTGAGGGTTGTGCTGCAAAATGTGAGCGAGTGCTTTGTAATTTCTCATGGAAAATTCACAATTGTTTGTTATCAATGGAAGGGAAAAGTTCCTACCCTTGTAAGGTCTGTCAAGGGAATAACACTGATTGAGTTGTTGTTGTATAAATATAGCAATAGCTCTCCGAAATAGATTAGAAGTTGTTGTAAATAGAGTTTTTATGTACAAATCTTTAATAGTCATTTCGAGTTTTAGTGGTAGATATTAATTATTGTGCTGTGATGTTCGGTGTCGTTCCCCTGGGTCTCTCTTGTTGACCAGGGCCCATTAGATCTGAGGAATGTTAATAAGCGTGAGTGTTTGGAAGAGGCAGATGACCGTCTGTTTTTAGCACACATTTGAGTGACACATTAGAGAAGAACATGTGTACATAGTCATGGACAGTTTTGAATGCTAGCATATGTAGTCTATTTTGCAAATATAATGTCCTCAGTACTGCAAGTCTTGGGAGTTGGGAAGTTAAAAGAAAAAAAGAAAGAAAGATATTCACTATGCAAAGATTATCAGCACTTGCAGAGCACTAATGTCTGCCATAACATTAGTTTGAGCTTGCAGTTCAGATTGACTTGAATTAATAACAAAGTTCTCATATGTCACACTGCAAATTAATAAATCAATTAAAAGTTTTATATTTATTTTCTTTTTGTTTAACGCATGGCCTTATTTTTATGTTATTATAGTTTATAAATCACTGCAGTGTACATGCACCATTTGTACCATTTGTCCATTTTGCAGTGGGCACATATATATATAGAATAATTAAATCTATTTAATGCAGGCAACTGTGGTGACCATTTATTCTGTATAACTGTGTAATTAAACCTGCTTTAATTAAGTGTAATTAAGGTTTCTCAAGTGAGAGTGAAGCATAGTTCTAGTCAACAACTCCACAAACAGTGTTTTTGCTTGTTAAAATATTAATGTGCACATTTCCTCATTCAGGATTTTAATTGGGTCGCCATTGTCGGGACAGCCAGTCAGACGCACAGGAGATGTCTACAAATGCCCTGTTCATGAAGGAGAAAATAAATGTATCAAGCTAGAATTACCAAGTAAGTCAAACTTTTCACTTGATGTATACGTGTTTATGTTTGGCATCTCTAAATTTGGCTGTCATTTACTCAGAGGAAGTCGGGCTCATCTCAACAGGAAGGCAGTCAAATAAACAAGGCTTCCATAATTATATTTTAATTAAGAAGATAAACACATGTCCACAGCCGGTCTCAGTCTCCATTGCTACTGTCTATGTTTGTCTCAACAAATCTGCCAGTTTGTGTTTCACATGCTCACTGTGATTTTCAAATGAATACTTGTCAACAAAAGCGTTTACATCGCTGCTCTATCAACGAATAGGAGTCACTGTGCCTAATGAGCACTTACAGTAAGGCCTTAAAACAGTAGTTAGCAGCTCTTTGTTGTTATCTGGGATGAGTTAGATTGAAGAGCTCAAATCTTATAACATCAAGTTTAGTCTGTACAAGCTCCACTGGGAGTAGCATAAGCCTGGCAGCTGGAGCCAGAGCGCTCAACAACAGGGAACAACAGGGAGGGGCAGCCATGATGGCTACTACATTACAATCAATGTAAAGCAGAACATGGACATTAACCAAAGGCATGAGTCAGCACCTGTGTCACCCTACATGTACACACAATATCAGCACTATATAAACACGCCACTGATGTAATTATGTGTGTTTTATTTGCACCCTTATTCAACTAAAACACTTGCCAAGCCACACTGGGTAGAGTTTGAAATCTGTGGTCATTATTTTGCAATTGTAGTTGTAGGTTTCACCCAGTTATGCTCAATGACTGCCATCTTATGTTTTTTAAATCCATGATTATACACAGATAATGTGTGTGTATATGTGTATGTATATATATACATACATACACACACACACACAATTGTGTAGTTATAAAGTTATAATAAACAAGTACTTTCTTGGGCTCTACTGAAGTTCACACATAGAAGTCCGGATTGTCCATCTAACTAAAACACTGCTCAGACAGGAGCCATTTTGTGATGTATTCGAAGAGGTCTCTTTAAGGCAAATAGAATAGTCAGATATGTTAGATTTGTTCAGCTTCTTAGGGGGGGTCTACAGTTTACTGAAGACAAGGCATCTATTATCTGCAGCTCTGTCAAAGCAGCATTTTGTCCAGTGTGGGTTCATAGCAGCATAAACTGCCAATTTGCCACTGTGTCTCCATGTTGCATATCTGACATGTTTACAGCAGGTTAAATTAGGGGTATTCAAGAGAGAAAAGGATTTTCCTTTAAACAATTCAAAGTGTGTGAAGTGCGGCTGTGAGGAAATTGATAAGGTTATGAGGCAGATGATAAGATAACTAGTACATATATATCCTAACAATAATCCAAGTATTTTTACTTTTTTTTCCCTCTCTTTTTTTTTTTTTTTTTAGCAAAGACTAAAGTCATAACTTGTATCTAATTGAAATCAGTGACAGTTAAACATCTGGGGATCCAATTGGGGGTTTGTAAAGAGCATGGTTAAAATAAAAATGTCATGTGATGTTGCAATCTTACCATTTCATACTGCTCTTCGGAAAGTAAGAAATCACAGTATTGCAGCAGCTCATACTTGAATAAAAGTGATTTAGCTACATCTTCTCCTTTGGGAAAGCTTACACAAACTCAGCCAGCTGTGGTTCCTCTGCGCCGTCCCAGGTTTATACTGTGTTTATTCATCCATTTTTTTATTGTAGAAAACACAACAGTTCCCAACTTAAATGAAGTCAAAGAGAACATGACCATGGGAACCACCCTGGTGACCAATCCCAATGGAGGATTTCTGGTAGGTTGGAATTTGCACTTTGAAAAAATAAATGCACTTAAGCTCATATTTTCCATGCCAATAACAAAAGAAGAAGCAGAGCATGAGTATTTTTAGTGTTTGCTGGACCTTTGGACTTAGTGAGCATTTCCCACTGTGGTTATGAGAAAGTACTGTTCATGTGAACTCTCTATTGCATAAGTGTGTAGCATGTATGGGCCAAGACAGTGTTATTATTACAATCTCATGAAACAGTCATTTATTAAAACTGACAGGGGAGCTGGGACACTTTTTATTTTCCTGTGATGTGACTGATCACTCCATTTCAACATGTAAAAAAAAATACAAAAAATAAATAAATAATATATATATATATACACACACACACACACACACATATATATATATATATATATATATATATATATATATATATATATATATATATATATATATATATATATATATATATATATATATATGTATTTATAATTATGTGCAGCTGTGTAGAGTCAGTCTATTAGTGGTCCATAACAGTGGTAATGATCTTTCAGCGTTGTGGCACTGTTTATACCATTACTTAACACTTCACAATTACAAAACATCTTCGACAATTACTGAACTCACAACAGTGCCAAACTGTAATAAAGAAAACAATTTCCGTGATTTTTTACTTTCCCCTCAAGCTCTTGCTGCAATAGAAGCCAAACAGAGGAAATTAAACCTTACATTTTGTTTCACTCAAGACATGTACTTAAGGGTTATAGCTCTAAAAATATACTCCTATATACAGTTATTTTTATATTACTGTAAAGACAGTTCTATTTTTGATCAAGCACATTACTATTAAAAGTCTGTTTCTTAAATATACATTTGTTCCTATATATAGTGTTATTTCCTGTCTCTTTAGGCATGTGGACCTCAGTACGGGTACATGTGTGGACAGCAACAGTACATCTCAGGTGTTTGTGCCAATGTCAGCTCTTCCTTCCAGATTCTGAACTCCATTGCCCCCGCAGTGCAAGGTAAAACACAGTGACAGCCCATTAATCACATGGTAGCAGGATGTGACGTCTGAAGTGCAAATGAACTGTCTCAGGAATAGGAGATTAGGATCTTGGCAGTAGCTCCATCCAAAGACCCCCGACGTGACTCTGTCTGAGCAATGCAAAAGATTAGAGCATTCTTCTTAATGTAAACTTATGTATGACCCCAGCTCGTCATGGCCCATCCCTGGTGCTCTGCTATATGCCCAAGTTTGGAGACGGTTTACTGGGGCTGCTCTGTTTCCCTGAAAGGAAACACAGAGGAGCCCAGTGTAAACAGTCTATGCCTCTACTGTCTTTCTTTCTCACATTCTTGTTATCATCCATGGATCACCCTCACATGTTTGTAAATGTTTGGACCAAATCTCAAAATAGAAATAGAGTAAATCACAAGTGAAAAAAAATTAAATACTTACTATTGTACTGTTTGATTTCAGAGTGTGCTAAGGAGTTGGATATTGTAATTGTCTTGGACGGATCAAATAGTATCTACCCATGGTCGAGTATAACTGAATTTCTGGTGCGCTTTCTTTCAAACATAGTTATTGGACCAAAACTTTCACAAGTAAGTTTTTGTTGAATTTTTATAGTCATATTTAAATAGTCCACATTATTATGAATGAAGTTGAGAGAATGATTGAAAACCTAAAATTAATTCACAGTTTCAAGCTGCATTTCTTTTTGCTTGTGTTAGAGCAGTGTATGGATTGGTTAGATTTTATTATGGTTACATTGATCGCCTTGAAGTGTTTACAGTTTTCCAGAGGGCAAGACTGGAAAACTGTTTCACTGCTGATTCTGGTCACATCTTCCATGGGTGCTTAGTCCTCTGCCCAAGTACATTTATACATATGTCAGACACACTCACATCCTCTCCACAATGTCAGAACAGGTGTGGACCATAAAGAAAAGGCATTGAAATGGAATGGAACAGAAATGTCATTCCATTTTTAATTTTGTTCTGTTTAATAACAAGAATAAAATTGTGTGTTTTTACAGGTGGGCATTGTGTCTTACGGTGAGACAGTGACTCACAACGTTAACCTGAGTCAGTTTGACAACACTCTAGACCTGGTGGACTTTGTCAAAGAGCTTCCTCAGCAAACAGGCTTTAAGACCATGACTTTTCTGGGTATTGACACAGCCAGGTAATTAAGCACAGACCGCGCTACTCCACTTGGCATGTTTAAAACCCTGACCAATAATTTTTATCACACCTCTTTGTGGTCAGACTTTGGGTTGGCTTTTGTAAGGGTTGTGGTAGTAAGTATTGTAAGTGTTTTAGTATTTACCTCCCATTAACAATGAGCAAATTCAAATAATGTGTAAAAAAATTATATGTATAAACATATTAATATATATTCTTAAAAAACTTTTATTAATCCAACAATTGCAAACTAGTTTTATTCAACAGCAGAAAAAAGCAGAAATACAAAATAAAGGCACTCATGAAACAAAAACTGATTTATATAGTATGCAATTTGCATAATGTCATAGTTTTATATGCCTTTATATAACATTAGGAAGGAGGCATTCATGCCTGAGCGTGGGGCTCGACCTGGAGTTAAGAAAGTCATGGTAACTGTGACGGACGGAGAGTCACATGACTTCCACAACATGAAACAGGTCATCACAGACTGTGAAGAAGATAATATTGAGAGGTTTGGCATTGCTGTAAGTGCATTCTAAATTGTGTTAGTTTATCCATCTATAAAGCTAAATAGCCAAAATTAAGACTTATTGCTCAGTAGTACAACTTTTGATAGAACTTTCATTGTTTATGTAGGTGTTGGGAGACTACAATCGACAGAACAAGAGTGCAGAAGAAGTGCAGAAATTTATTAAGGAAATTGAATCAATCTCTAGTCCACCATTACATGACCATTTCTTCAATGTATCAGATGAGTTTGCTCTTCTGAGCATTGTGGATGCTCTGGGAAGCAGGATCTTTGCATTGGAGGGTATATACAAATATACATTTATAACCTTAACTATGTCTAATATTACATAATGTATGTATGTTCACCTACTTCTTCAGCTACAACTGGCAATTTCACCTCATCCTTTGAGATGGAGATGTCTCAAACTGGCTTCAGTGCTCACACGTCTAAAGTAAGTGATATGAAATTAATTACTTATCAGCTTGATTACAATTTCAATGTGGTTGTATTTTAGAGCTGCCATACAATGTTTTTGTTTGTTTTTGTTTTAATATGGAATAAAAAAATCAATTCACATGTATCAAATATTTGTTCTTGTTAACGTTATCTATACTGCTTCACTTCATCAAAGCCTAGCTGCAAATGTCTCTATGCATTTGTCTGAAGGAAATATTTTGATGTAATTTATGGATATAAAATGCTTTCATGGTACAGATCCATTGGCAAGAATGTTGCTTTGGATAATTCTCTGGTGCAGACAAAACACTGCATTGTTATCTCTGGTGCATCTTCAGCCCTTGGTGATTCATTTTGGTTAGTGAAGTTAACATTTGTAGACAGAGAGGCTTTCTGTACTGCTGCTGTGCACTGGTTTGGTGGCATGAGAAGTTCAGTGATAGAAACGGCCACACGGGAGCAGAGGTTGAATCACATGCTTGTTTACACAACATGCACACTTCCTGCTCCTGATTCATATTTGGATGCTATTGTTGAATTACAGCTAATGCTACACTCATTCAGCACTAGACACAACACATCAAATCTATTACAACTGAGGAAGTAACTCCACGCAATTTACTTTGACTAACGAACAATGTCATATCCTCTGTGACCCTCCTTTTCCGTTTAGATAATCATGACAAATATTTTTGTTAAATTGTGTTACAGATCTTATTGTTTCAGTGGTTATTGTAGATTCATTGCCAAATTTGTGATTGTGCAGTATGTTGTATATGTGTAATTCCCACAGGAAGGAGTGCTACTTGGTGCAGTGGGAGCCTATGACTGGAATGGGACAGTTGTGATACAAACTCCTATGGGATCCGTAGTTCCCAGGAGGAATAGTTTCTACAATGCAGAGACTGAGGCAGGATATGAACAGCTGGCTGGATACATTGGTAGGCTCAACTCTGAACTCCAGTCCAAAATTTTCAGACATGTTTAAAGCTAAAAAAGTAAGATGACAAGCTAAATCTTCCATTAGATTAGAAATATAAGAGACTGAAACCTTAGGTGATTTATAGTGCATTTATAACATCTTAATATTGCCTCATTTTATCAACATGTCACTACTGTGTATTTAAAGTCAGTCCTATCACAATTTTCATCCAAAGATGGAAAACACTCTACACTTTTCATCCTCAGAAACTGAACACAAACTTGCAATTGTTGATATCTGTTGATGTTGTGGACTGTCTGTTCTTTGTCTTTAGGGTATGATGTCCAGTCGGCGTCCACCTTTGATGGTGTCCTCTACATCACTGGAGCCCCTCGCTACAACCACACTGGGCGTGTTGTCATATACCGTTTGGATAAGGACAATAATATTGTCATCTCACAGATACTCAGGGGAGAACAGGTCAGCAAGATGCAAAACTACGTAACTGATTGCAAAAGTTATGCCTTTTGTGTTACTGAAGTGGTAGCATTAAAAATGCTGTATAGTGCTTAATTTCCTGCAATAATTTATTCATTTTATTGATAATAAACCAACATTGCCAGGGTTCCATGCAATTGTCTTATTAACATTGTCCAAATATCTTTAGTAGCATAACTGAATATTTCGTAGCACAGTCAATAAACCTTCAAACATTAGATTGGCTTCTATCTTTCTAAGGTCAATGCAAGAAATGCTGTAATCATTAAATTCATGCAATTTGACACATATTTTGTTGTTTTATTGTTTTACCCTTGGGGTCCTTCCTAAGCCTGACACAACTACCTCCTTTTGTCTTGTAACCCTTAAGTGATGACTGAATAAATTTAGCTCAAATTATTGGTTTATGTCAACAGATTGGGTCCTATTTTGGCAGTGTCCTACAAACAGTGGATTTAGACAATGATACCTACACTGATCTTCTGTTAGTTGGAGCTCCAATGTACATGGGCAGTGAAAAAGATGAGCAGGGTCAAGTGTATGTTTACAAGGTCAATAAGGTAATTCTGAATAATTTAATAACACATTTTGCAAGAATTGTTTGTGATTTTATAAATGAGGTTCTTTCATGTATTTTTCTATTTGTTCAACAACAGGATGGCCATTTTGAATACGAGTTCACTTTAAAACCCATAAATCAGTCATGTTGTACTGCCCACTCCGATGTTTGCACCAACAAAAATGAACCTTGTGGGGCTCGATTTGGTACGGCCATTGCCGCAGTATCAGATCTCAACTTGGATGGCTTTAATGATGTAGCTATTGGGGCACCCCTGGAAAATGACCACAAAGGGGCTGTGTATATTTATCATGGTGAGAGGGCCACTCTCAAGGAGAAATATGTTCAGGTAAGGGTCAGAATAAGAGAGTCAAAGATAACAAGGTTAATATGCTTCAAGTATTTGTGGTCTTTCAGAGAATTCCTGCAGGTGGAGATGGTGACAAAATTAAGTTTTTTGGTCAGTCTATACACGGAGTTATGGATCTCAATGGAGATGGAATCACAGATGTTACCATTGGAGGTCTCGGAGGAGTATCTTTGTTCTGGTAAGTAACATCACAGTAAAATACGTTTACTCCCAAAATAGCACATTCCTTTAGTGAAAAACTGAATATTAATCCGGTTTTTCAGTGTCCAAATCGGGTTTAGACAGCTGTTCTTGTCCCTTTGGGCTTGTAGGCTGGAGAGCAACAGTTTCCTAATGATCACTCTCTTAAAGCCCTTGCTAGATTGTTGGAGACAGACCTCAAGACATCAGCCCACAAAGTTTTCAAACATGAGCCCACATGTTGTGATTTAGAGTCCCAGGCCTACCCTCTCCCACAGATTCTCCTGGCCAAAGCTGTGTGAAAACTCCATCTCCCATGAGGCCTAGAGTTGAAATGCTCTTCCCAGATTGTTGGCTGTAATTTGTGAATCTCACTATTTGGAGAGAAAGATATACATTAGACACACCCACTTCTTAAGACATGCTGTGAGAAAATAGAGATATAGTATAGTTTTGTGCATCTGGATTAACTTAAGTGAATCATGCTGACAAGTTTACTGAAAATTGACAGGTCCAGAGACGTGGCAGAGCTCCATGCCAACATGACCTTTGATCCACCTAAAATTCGACTTCAGCAAGCTCAAAATCAATGTGAACATAACGGTCGCAAATCAGTGTGTGTAAGAACAGAAGTGTGTTTTGTCTACACAATTAAATCTGATAACAAATATAACAAAGTCGACAATGGTGAGTGATAAAACATAATTACTGTGATTTTATGTTTGTGTTTCACANAATTGATTTTTTTGGTTTCAGTTTCCTCTTTGAAATGCTAATATCCCAAAGACGGCTCAGCTCGTTACCAAGCTGAGTCTCGAGTCACTGGCCTATAAGTCCAAGTCAAGTCCAAGTCGTCTGCTTTGAGCTTCAAGTCATTTCAAGTCTTTAAACCAAAGTTCCAAATACAGCTTAGATTTTAGCAGTTTATATGACTTTTAAGATAAATTGTACTTAAAAAATCATGGTATATTTATATAAGAGTTGTAGAAATGCAATTTTTACTTCATTTTTAAATGTCTTTGTTCTGCCCCCAGTGGAGAATATTTCTGTTTTGAGTTTATCTATTTTGTCCACTCTGAGCTCAATTTGGATTTTTTGTGAATTCTGATTTTTTTTTGCGAGGTTGGTCACATTTCCAATTGATTGTGACTTATATGTGATCTCCAGTGTGAACTTTAAACGCCCCGAAAGTGTCCCACATGTGTTACGGAAGTCGCCTAAACATGGACGCGAGAAATGAGCACCTGGAGATTTCAAAGTTTGCTGTCGTACCAGAGCCAGAACATGTACAGCTTATTTGATTTAAGGAGGAGATTGAGAAGGAGAAGGACGAGGTTTTTGGCCGTGCTGTTTTGTAACGTCCGTAGAAAGGAACGTGAAGGTGCGGAGTCACAGCCAAGAGTGGTGGGATTGCTCTGTGCTTCGCTGCTTCACTGACACGGAGTTCAGACACAATTTTCATATGACGATAAGAACGTTTGTGTGCATTTGTGAGCGTCTACTTATTTCTCTCTCACAGGAGGAAACTATTTCAGTGAGCAAATGCGTCGGCGTTGGGCTGTATTGGCTCACAACACGTGCTCGTTAACGTGCTGTTATGACGTGTAGGTGGGATGAATGTGACCTGGCCGTTCAGACTGAAGACTCATGTCAAAAGATCGGATATGCATCGGTTTTAGGAGCTTATATCTAAGTGTCCTGGGTCGCATTTGAAAAATCGGATCTGTGTCATTCATTAAAAAGATCAGATACAGGTCACATAGGAGCGAAAAATCTGATTTGGGTCACTTCAGGCTGCAGTCTTTGTTGTTTATTTCAGTAACACATGTGAAATGAAGGAGCTCATTGGTAACCATCATTTTACAAACAAAATGACAATTCTCTTCAGATTAACAGAGCTGTGCTTCGCTCATTGATTCTGCAGAAATTCCTTATGTTTTCCAGCCTCCTGTGACTTTTTTTTCCCCACCATACTTTTTTTTTTTTAAGCAAATAGATTATGCATGTCCCTAATTGGATAATCCACCTGTCAATCAAGGCTATTTGAATTTGGGGAGAATCACCGATGACCAGACTCACATCTTCGTTAAGTATTCGAGAAGTGAATATTTTGAATCCCAGGCAAAAGGTCCCTGCCCTCCATCTCAAATTATGACATCTGTCCAATCCCAAATCAAAACAGTAGCATGAATAAAATCAAATAAATAAAAGACACAATATTGTTTGGTATATGGCAACTAACTTACCAACACACAACTTCTTCTACAAAAGGTTTTATATTAGCCATGTTGCCCGCGAGACCTGATGCAAAACAGTGCGGTGCAGGACACATTTCGACACATTACGGGAGATGATAAACTGCAGTCTCGCAAACTAAATATGAGTGTAAAGTAAAATATATAGATGATTAATGTTTGCCTATCATAAATAATTTGTGCTGTATATTTTATTTGGCATTAATAAAAACATTTTAAGCAGCCTAAACTTGCAGACGTGGTTTAATCTCGCGCACATTTTAGACAATTCATTTTCACTTCTCCATGTTTGACAGAGCTTTGAAGAGCCAATAAAAAGACCTTTCTAGAGAAGGAAAGCAAACATCCCCATCCTGCGGGATTTGCGGGCGAGAGCGGTACAAAATATTGCAGATGCAGGCGGGAGCAGGACTGAAAATTCTATCTACATCTCCAAAGCTCAAAATGCTCTGTTCCACCTGTCATAAAGCAGTAGTTTTCAAGTTAACAGCTACTTTTTAGCTTTAGTTCAGTAAAAATTGACAATTCAAGTACTGAAATCATCTAAATGATTCTACAGTCCCTGACAAAAGTCTTGTCGCTAATCCATTTTGTAGAAACAAAAGCTTATAACTTGACTTTAAATTAATCGATTGGTTTTAGAAATGTCTCATATGAAAGCTAAAACCCTCCCAAATTATGCTCAATAAACTAAAATAAATTTGCTTCACTGAAAAAAGATTGATCATTTAATGAACACAGAAAGGTCAGATTTTGGCAAGACAAAAGTTTTGTCGCCTACAGAAAATTGAACAAATAATTTACTTCAAATACAAAAATATGTTGCATAACGTCAGTGAATGAAGTAGTGGTGCTGTGAGATCCATATTTAATATCTTGTATGACTCCATGAGCTTGAAGGACTGCATCCATGCGGTTCCACAATGATTCATACAATTTGTTGATGAAGTCATCAGGAATAGCAAAGAAAGCGTCTTACATGCCTCCCAGAGTTCATCAAGATTCTTTGGTTTTGCCTTCATGCTTCCTCTTTCATTCTACCCAGACTTGCTCAATGATGTTCATGTCTGGTGACTGGGCTGGCCAGTCCTGGAGCACCTTGACCTTCTTCGCCTTGAGAAACTTTGATGTAGAGATAGAATTATGCGATGGAGCACCATCCTGCTGCAAAATTTGACCCCTTTTATGGTTGGGAATGTAAGAGGTAGCTAATATGTCTTGATATTTTAGGCTATTGATATTGCCTTCCACCCTGCAAATGTCTTCGCACACCCCCATACTGGATGTAACCCAGACCATGCAGGCTCCAGTAGGTCTCCTGCAATATTTGTGGCAGCTGTGATGTAATTCAAGCGAGGATTCATCTGAGAAATCCACCTTCTGCCACTTTTCCAGTGTCCATCCTTTTAGCAGGCTGTGGGCCTTGGCAAATGCCACACGGTTTTTTTAATTGCCTTTTGTTTAGTGCTGGTTTCTGTGCACTGATTCGACCATGGAGGCCATTTCGAGACAGAATTCTACAAACTGTTGTGGTTGACACAGGGACTTGAGGTGACCAGGCCTGGTGGAGTCTGCTGCAGTGGAAAAGGGGCTGGCCTTGGATTTTCGAATCAACAAACGGTCCTCCCGAGCAGTTGTCTTGCGGGGTCTGCCGGACCTAGGTTTGTCAAAAACATCTCCAGTCATTTCAGATCTTTTTCTTATTCTTTGTACTTGACGCTGAGACACATTGAAGGTGTCACCACCTCAGCAGTGGATCTGGTCTTCAGCCTCTTGATAATTAACGCTTTGGTCTCAGGGTGGATCTTAGGCATGTTGTCAGAGGTCAAGTTGCAGTTGATGTGAAGGTCTGGTGTGCTGGGGTTCTTTTTATACACACCCACTAATTGATTGATCAGTAACTGATCACAGGTGAGGCTGTAATCTAGGATTGGGTGCATCATATGACAAGGCCACAAAACTTTTGTCTTGCCAAAATCTGACCTTTCTGTGTTCATTAAATGATCAATCTTTCTTCAGTGAAGCAAATTTATTTTAGTATATTGAGCATAATTTGGGAGGGTTTTAGCTTTCATATGAGACATTTCTAAAACCAATCGATTAATTTTAAGTCAAGTTATAAGCTTTTGTTTCTACAAAATGGATAAGCGACAAGACTTTTGTCAGGGACTGTAGTTGTAGTAGTCGTTCTGTTTATCTGTGCATATGACTGAAAGGTTTTTATTTTTCATTCTGCACTCTTCTCTCTAATTTAATGTCTCTCTCTCTTTTTTTTTTAATGATTATTTTATGTTTTGATTTGTTTTTATTGTGATTTAATGTATTTCTTATTCTGTAAAGCACTTTGAATTACTTTGTGTACAAATTGTGCTATACAAATAAATTTGCCTTGCCTTGTAGTAGTAGTTTATTCGGTTTTTACAGCATTAAGAAAACAAAACAAAACAAAACATAGACTACAAGACCATGGATCATGACCGAAAGGGTTTAAACTGAAGTAAAAAGTACTTAGAATGCCAAAACCTGTTAAACAATGACAGAATTTGAAGAAAGAAAGGCAGCGTATGAACAATTTGCCATTTCACTTCTGACTTACTGTATTTATAAGAGCAAAATATAAATTAAAACAAACAAAACTCAATGCATAAGTCAACTAATTAGTGTAGTTCAAAAGTGGAACAGTTTTTAGGTTGAGAGAAGAACTCAAAACACAACTCCGGGTCTGTTTGTGATGAGAAAACAACATTATAACACAGATCATAAAATAGTACAGGGCCTTTAAACTGTCTATATTCCTGACGGGGCTTTGGATAACCAGCGTGGGAATCCTGTCTCACTTTGTCAGGTTGTGGCGGTGACTGACTGCGCGGGGGCCTGACACTTCATCGTACAGGAGCGCCAACGTCAACAAACATGGCCGCCGCTGGGAGCCCGGTGATTTCAGGCCTGACAGGTGAAGACTTATCCTCACACGCGTACAATGGAGAGACCTGCCAAACTCCATATCTCTCACCCACAGGCCTGTCCAACTCTCTATTCCGCTCGGAGAGAAAAAAATATTCGCTACACCGGTGTCTCGCTCAAACCTGTCCCCCGGAGTTAATTGAAAATGGCCAGAAAGACTCGGCTGCCGCGCTGGGAGATAGAGACGGGAGATAGAAGTGTGAAATGTGAAATGTCGAGCAGTCGATTTCATGGGAGAGTAAAGGAAAAGATGGTGAAGTTTGAAAATATTTTTGTAACATGACATCTGGATTAAATCAATGCATATAATGTAGAAGTAGGGCTGCACGATTATGGAAAAAATCATTATCACGATTATTTTGGTCAATATTGAAATCACGATTATTCAAACGATTGTTTTTTTTTTGTTACACTATGTATTTATTCAGCATTTCTCTCTCAAAAAACCACTTTGTTATTGATAATTTACACAAAACTTCATTCAATTCCATCCTAAAATCCAAATGAAAATAAATACAGGCTACAAATATTTACCTTAGAGCAGTTTTGCGATGTATAAAACATAAAATGAATAAAATATGCTTTGAATATGAAATAAGGCATAGAAAAACATAACTGTATCCAAAATAAACGATATATCCAGCTGTTCTACAATTTCTATGTTTAAAAAATAAAATAAATATACTTATTTATATATCACACCTGCACAACTGTTTGTTTACATGCCATGCAGCAGAGCTAACAATTTAGCGGAGAAAATGAGTCCAGCGGTAGAAAAATCTATTAAATAGTGACGCAGATATGAGTCCTGCTGCGATACACGCTTCTCTGAGTTTATGGATATAATAAGAGCACAAAGGAGCGAGGACAGGAGGAGATGAAGATAGGAAGAGGAGACAAGGACAGGAAGAGACAAGGACAGGAAGAGACGAGGACAGGAAGAGATCAGGACAGGAGAAGGAGTGAGGATAAGAGAAGGAGAGAGGACAACAAGAAGAGAGAGGACAGGAGAAGTGAGGACAAGAGGAGATGAGGACAGGAAAAGGAGTGAGGACAAGAGGAGACGAGGACAGGAAAAGGAGTGAGGACAAGAGGAGGAGAGAGGACAGGAGGAGTGAGGACAGGAGAAGGAATGAGGACAGCCAGAGACAATGTTGCAAAACTTTAGTCTCTGTCACAGTCCTTATTGAAGGTCAGCGCAGATTCACTGTGTGTTTTAGAGCAACTTTATTCAATGTGTTTATTGTATGAGTGACATCAGCGCTTACACAGGGCTTGTATAGTAAAGTCATGTGTGTGTGTGTACAAGAGTAACCGTGGCCATCTCCTCCAACCGGACTACGTCTCAGTCGTGCTGTGCCTGGGCCCGGTGTGATTGTGCTCACACAGGACAGACGTACTGCGCTTTAGGGGCGATCCGTGCTTGGGAACGGTTTTAAAGTCCTAGTGTGAGCGCATTCTAAATTGTTTCAACTCAGTTATATGAGTTTGGAGATCGTTTGACACACACAAATCAAAATCACGATCAAAATTCAAGTAATTGCACGGCCTTATGTCGGGGTACCTGATTCTTTTTGATTATAGAATATAATATGTGCACTATTCAGCTTTTTTGGTTTGTTTCTATGAAGATGTTATTGATTTGTTTTGAATGTTCCACTGAAAGGTGCACGTTGTAACTTTTCGGTTGAGGGTCTGTTGCTTTCTTGTTTCTATGGACATGTCATTGCTCTGCCTGGAATGTTCCACAGTATAACATTAAACAGATCTCACACATTTATTCAATTACAAATGGTTTTATAGCTCATAAATACCTAGAAAAACAGGAATTCTGACTGCGCGCAGGGTTGCCTCTCCACAGATCTGACCTGTAACTTGGTGTGGTTTGTATGTTATTAGGTTCTTTTTTTCAGACCTAGACTGTTATTTCGTACCTGACAGTTTCGACTGCTCACTGGCGTCTTCCTCAGAGTCACGTGATGTTGCTGTGACGTGTCTGGTAGCGATTTTACAGGTCAAAGAGAACATGACCATGGGAACCACCCTGGTGACCAATCCCAATGGAGGATTTCTGGTAGGTTGGAATTTGCACTTTGAAAAAATAAATGCACTTAAGCTCATATTTTCCATGCCAATAACAAAAGAAGAAGCAGAGCATGAGTATTTTTAGTGTTTGCTGGACCTTTGGACTTAGTGAGCATTTCCCACTGTGGTTATGAGAAAGTACTGTTCATGTGAACTCTCTATTGCATAAGTGTGTAGCATGTATGGGCCAAGACAGTGTTATTATTACAATCTCATGAAACAGTCATTTATTAAAACTGACAGGGGAGCTGGGACACTTTTTATTTTCCTGTGATGTGACTGATCACTCCATTTCAACATGTAAAAAAAAATCCAAAAATAAATAAATAAATATATATATATATATACACACACACACACACACACATATATATATATATATATATATATATATATATATATATATATATATATATATATATATATATATATATATATATTGATATTTATATTGTATTTAAATTATGTGCAGCTGTGTAGAGTCAGTCTATTAGTGGTCCATAACAGTGGTAATGATCTTTCAGCGTTGTGGCACTGTTTTATACCATTACTTAACACTTCACAATTACAAAACATCTTCGACAATTACTGAACTCACAACAGTGCCAAACTGTAATAAAGAAAACAATTTCCGTGATTTTTTACTTTCCCCTCAAGCTCTTGCTGCAATAGAAGCCAAACAGAGGAAATTAAACCTTACATTTTGTTTCACTCAAGACATGTACTTAAGGGTTATAGCTCTAAAAATATACTCCTATACAGTTATTTTTATATTACTGTAAAGACAGTTCTATTTTTGATCAAGCACATTACTATTAAAAGTCTGTTTCTTAAATATACATTTGTTCCTATATATAGTGTTATTTCCTGTCTCTTTAGGCATGTGGACCTCAGTACGGGTACATGTGTGGACAGCAACAGTACATCTCAGGTGTTTGTGCCAATGTCAGCTCTTCCTTCCAGATTCTGAACTCCATTGCCCCCGCAGTGCAAGGTAAAACACAGTGACAGCCCATTAATCACATGGTAGCAGGATGTGACGTCTGAAGTGCAAATGAACTGTCTCAGGAATAGGAGATTAGGATCTTGGCAGTAGCTCCATCCAAAGACCCCCGACGTGACTCTGTCTGAGCAATGCAAAAGATTAGAGCATTCTTCTTAATGTAAACTTATGTATGACCCCAGCTCGTCATGGCCCATCCCTGGTGCTCTGCTATATGCCCAAGTTTGGAGACGGTTTACTGGGGCTGCTCTGTTTCCCTGAAAGGAAACACAGAGGAGCCCAGTGTAAACAGTCTATGCCTCTACTGTCTTTCTTTCTCACATTCTTGTTATCATCCATGGATCACCCTCACATGTTTGTAAATGTTTGGACCAAATCTCAAAATAGAAATAGAGTAAATCACAAGTGAAAAAAAATTAAATACTTACTATTGTACTGTTTGATTTCAGAGTGTGCTAAGGAGTTGGATATTGTAATTGTCTTGGACGGATCAAATAGTATCTACCCATGGTCGAGTATAACTGAATTTCTGGTGCGCTTTCTTTCAAACATAGTTATTGGACCAAAACTTTCACAAGTAAGTTTTTGTTGAATTTTTATAGTCATATTTAAATAGTCCACATTATTATGAATGAAGTTGAGAGAATGATTGAAAACCTAAAATTAATTCACAGTTTCAAGCTGCATTTCTTTTTGCTTGTGTTAGAGCAGTGTATGGATTGGTTAGATTTTATTATGGTTACATTGATCGCCTTGAAGTGTTTACAGTTTTCCAGAGGGCAAGACTGGAAAACTGTTTCACTGCTGATTCTGGTCACATCTTCCATGGGTGCTTAGTCCTCTGCCCAAGTACATTTATACATATGTCAGACACACTCACATCCTCTCCACAATGTCAGAACAGGTGTGGACCATAAAGAAAAGGCATTGAAATGGAATGGAACAGAAATGTCATTCCATTTTTAATTTTGTTCTGTTTAATAACAAGAATAAAATTGTGTGTTTTTACAGGTGGGCATTGTGTCTTACGGTGAGACAGTGACTCACAACGTTAACCTGAGTCAGTTTGACAACACTCTAGACCTGGTGGACTTTGTCAAAGAGCTTCCTCAGCAAACAGGCTTTAAGACCATGACTTTTCTGGGTATTGACACAGCCAGGTAATTAAGCACAGACCGCGCTACTCCACTTGGCATGTTTAAAACCCTGACCAATAATTTTTATCACACCTCTTTGTGGTCAGACTTTGGGTTGGCTTTTGTAAGGGTTGTGGTAGTAAGTATTGTAAGTGTTTTAGTATTTACCTCCCATTAACAATGAGCAAATTCAAATAATGTGTAAAAAAATTATATGTATAAACATATTAATATATATTCTTAAAAAACTTTTATTAATCCAACAATTGCAAACTAGTTTTATTCAACAGCAGAAAAAAGCAGAAATACAAAATAAAGGCACTCATGAAACAAAAACTGATTTATATAGTATGCAATTTGCATAATGTCATAGTTTTATATGCCTTTATATAACATTAGGAAGGAGGCATTCATGCCTGAGCGTGGGGCTCGACCTGGAGTTAAGAAAGTCATGGTAACTGTGACGGACGGAGAGTCACATGACTTCCACAACATGAAACAGGTCATCACAGACTGTGAAGAAGATAATATTGAGAGGTTTGGCATTGCTGTAAGTGCATTCTAAATTGTGTTAGTTTATCCATCTATAAAGCTAAATAGCCAAAATTAAGACTTATTGCTCAGTAGTACAACTTTTGATAGAACTTTCATTGTTTATGTAGGTGTTGGGAGACTACAATCGACAGAACAAGAGTGCAGAAGAAGTGCAGAAATTTATTAAGGAAATTGAATCAATCTCTAGTCCACCATTACATGACCATTTCTTCAATGTATCAGATGAGTTTGCTCTTCTGAGCATTGTGGATGCTCTGGGAAGCAGGATCTTTGCATTGGAGGGTATATACAAATATACATTTATAACCTTAACTATGTCTAATATTACATAATGTATGTATGTTCACCTACTTCTTCAGCTACAACTGGCAATTTCACCTCATCCTTTGAGATGGAGATGTCTCAAACTGGCTTCAGTGCTCACACGTCTAAAGTAAGTGATATGAAATTAATTACTTATCAGCTTGATTACAATTTCAATGTGGTTGTATTTTAGAGCTGCCATACAATGTTTTTGTTTGTTTTTGTTTTAATATGGAATAAAAAATCAATTCACATGTATCAAATATTTGTTCTTGTTAACGTTATCTATACTGCTTCACTTCATCAAAGCCTAGCTGCAAATGTCTCTATGCATTTGTCTGAAGGAAATATTTTGATGTAATTTATGGATATAAAATGCTTTCATGGTACAGATCCATTGGCAAGAATGTTGCTTTGGATAATTCTCTGGTGCAGACAAAACACTGCATTGTTATCTCTGGTGCATCTTCAGCCCTTGGTGATTCATTTTGGTTAGTGAAGTTAACATTTGTAGACAGAGAGGCTTTCTGTACTGCTGCTGTGCACTGGTTTGGTGGCATGAGAAGTTCAGTGATAGAAACGGCCACACGGGAGCAGAGGTTGAATCACATGCTTGTTTACACAACATGCACACTTCCTGCTCCTGATTCATATTTGGATGCTATTGTTGAATTACAGCTAATGCTACACTCATTCAGCACTAGACACAACACATCAAATCTATTACAACTGAGGAAGTAACTCCACGCAATTTACTTTGACTAACGAACAATGTCATATCCTCTGTGACCCTCCTTTTCCGTTTAGATAATCATGACAAATATTTTTGTTAAATTGTGTTACAGATCTTATTGTTTCAGTGGTTATTGTAGATTCATTGCCAAATTTGTGATTGTGCAGTATGTTGTATATGTGTAATTCCCACAGGAAGGAGTGCTACTTGGTGCAGTGGGAGCCTATGACTGGAATGGGACAGTTGTGATACAAACTCCTATGGGATCCGTAGTTCCCAGGAGGAATAGTTTCTACAATGCAGAGACTGAGGCAGGATATGAACAGCTGGCTGGATACATTGGTAGGCTCAACTCTGAACTCCAGTCCAAAATTTTCAGACATGTTTAAAGCTAAAAAAGTAAGATGACAAGCTAAATCTTCCATTAGATTAGAAATATAAGAGACTGAAACCTTAGGTGATTTATAGTGCATTTATAACATCTTAATATTGCCTCATTTTATCAACATGTCACTACTGTGTATTTAAAGTCAGTCCTATCACAATTTTCATCCAAAGATGGAAAACACTCTACACTTTTCATCCTCAGAAACTGAACACAAACTTGCAATTGTTGATATCTGTTGATGTTGTGGACTGTCTGTTCTTTGTCTTTAGGGTATGATGTCCAGTCGGCGTCCACCTTTGATGGTGTCCTCTACATCACTGGAGCCCCTCGCTACAACCACACTGGGCGTGTTGTCATATACCGTTTGGATAAGGACAATAATATTGTCATCTCACAGATACTCAGGGGAGAACAGGTCAGCAAGATGCAAAACTACGTAACTGATTGCAAAAGTTATGCCTTTTGTGTTACTGAAGTGGTAGCATTAAAAATGCTGTATAGTGCTTAATTTCCTGCAATAATTTATTCATTTTATTGATAATAAACCAACATTGCCAGGGTTCCATGCAATTGTCTTATTAACATTGTCCAAATATCTTTAGTAGCATAACTGAATATTTCGTAGCACAGTCAATAAACCTTCAAACATTAGATTGGCTTCTATCTTTCTAAGGTCAATGCAAGAAATGCTGTAATCATTAAATTCATGCAATTTGACACATATTTTGTTGTTTTATTGTTTTACCCTTGGGGTCCTTCCTAAGCCTGACACAACTACCTCCTTTTGTCTTGTAACCCTTAAGTGATGACTGAATAAATTTAGCTCAAATTATTGGTTTATGTCAACAGATTGGGTCCTATTTTGGCAGTGTCCTACAAACAGTGGATTTAGACAATGATACCTACACTGATCTTCTGTTAGTTGGAGCTCCAATGTACATGGGCAGTGAAAAAGATGAGCAGGGTCAAGTGTATGTTTACAAGGTCAATAAGGTAATTCTGAATAATTTAATAACACATTTTGCAAGAATTGTTTGTGATTTTATAAATGAGGTTCTTTCATGTATTTTTCTATTTGTTCAACAACAGGATGGCCATTTTGAATACGAGTTCACTTTAAAACCCATAAATCAGTCATGTTGTACTGCCCACTCCGATGTTTGCACCAACAAAAATGAACCTTGTGGGGCTCGATTTGGTACGGCCATTGCCGCAGTATCAGATCTCAACTTGGATGGCTTTAATGATGTAGCTATTGGGGCACCCCTGGAAAATGACCACAAAGGGGCTGTGTATATTTATCATGGTGAGAGGGCCACTCTCAAGGAGAAATATGTTCAGGTAAGGGTCAGAATAAGAGAGTCAAAGATAACAAGGTTAATATGCTTCAAGTATTTGTGGTCTTTCAGAGAATTCCTGCAGGTGGAGATGGTGACAAAATTAAGTTTTTTGGTCAGTCTATACACGGAGTTATGGATCTCAATGGAGATGGAATCACAGATGTTACCATTGGAGGTCTCGGAGGAGTATCTTTGTTCTGGTAAGTAACATCACAGTAAAATACGTTTACTCCCAAAATAGCACATTCCTTTAGTGAAAAACTGAATATTAATCCGGTTTTTCAGTGTCCAAATCGGGTTTAGACAGCTGTTCTTGTCCCTTTGGGCTTGTAGGCTGGAGAGCAACAGTTTCCTAATGATCACTCTCTTAAAGCCCTTGCTAGATTGTTGGAGACAGACCTCAAGACATCAGCCCACAAAGTTTTCAAACATGAGCCCACATGTTGTGATTTAGAGTCCCAGGCCTACCCTCTCCCACAGATTCTCCTGGCCAAAGCTGTGTGAAAACTCCATCTCCCATGAGGCCTAGAGTTGAAATGCTCTTCCCAGATTGTTGGCTGTAATTTGTGAATCTCACTATTTGGAGAGAAAGATATACATTAGACACACCCACTTCTTAAGACATGCTGTGAGAAAATAGAGATATAGTATAGTTTTGTGCATCTGGATTAACTTAAGTGAATCATGCTGACAAGTTTACTGAAAATTGACAGGTCCAGAGACGTGGCAGAGCTCCATGCCAACATGACCTTTGATCCACCTAAAATTCGACTTCAGCAAGCTCAAAATCAATGTGAACATAACGGTCGCAAATCAGTGTGTGTAAGAACAGAAGTGTGTTTTGTCTACACAATTAAATCTGATAACAAATATAACAAAGTCGACAATGGTGAGTGATAAAACATAATTACTGTGATTTTATGTTTGTGTTTCACACATGTTTTTTAATGTACACTTTTATATTGTATGCAACAGAGATTTTCTTTAATCTGACGGTTGATGCTCTTCGGGCCAAAGCTAGGGCCTCGTTTCTTGACAAAGAGGGTAAAAGTGACCGGAGGATTAGACGCAATTTCACCATTAGTGACGGAAAAAGAAAATGTTTACAGGAGACCTTTATGATGTCGGCAAGTACCATTTAATGAGGTATTGGCTTGTTTAGTCTGACACTAGCAGTTTGGCAACAGCAGTCCTTGAATTGGCTCACTGTTCATTCAAAAGAAATTAATTATCAGAAATACAAAATTTATACTATTTTTATTGGCCAGTTGCCAGAAAGCAATGTTAAAATCATATGGAATTTGAAGGGGTAGTAACTTCCACAATAAAAGTAATATCAAGATCAAAGCTTATTAAATGTGATCCTGTTACAGTTGTGATGTGTTTGTCAGCATTTGGAATGTGTAAAGTAGTAAAAGGTCCTATTCCAGCCACTCAAAATGGTAATGCATTTTTCTGATTAGCAGTCCTGGGACTCCAGCAGGAGTAACTAATCAGTGGGAACAGCTGCTGTACAGTGAGGCTTCCATGAATACCTGCTCTGTTCAAATACATATATTAGAGTAGTTTTATCTAACAAAGATTTAGTACTTGCTAGTTGTGCTGTCAAAACTGAACTAAACCAGAGGGAGACTTGACAATGAATCACAATGTATCTTATTGTTATTCAGCTAAAAGGCTTACCCCTGCACTCAAACCTATGTATAAATTATCTGACTGGTTTTAATGCTGCACTTTCCAGAGGTTTTTGGTAACTCCTCATTATGATTATGATTATGATTATGATTATGATTTTGTCTTAATCAGGCCAGACTGGATTTCAGGGATCCCCTGATGGTGTCTCTGGATTTTGGACTGGTTATTGAGGACAAGGGACCAGTATTGGATGAAAGCCTTCCTCGTGCTATCAACAAAACAGTAAGCTTGCTACTATAAAACCCCTCAAATATCGATGTTATTTGTGGATACATAAATAGAAAAATTCCCACTATTGGAACGTGCAACAGCTGAAGTTCATCAGCTAACAGTTCTTTTGGGCAGCGTTAATGTTTAGCCCCATGTGGCATTTAAGTCTTCCCACACTCCAGCAGGCATCATTAACTAACAAGATGTTTAAATTATAGCTGTGAGGGTGATGTGTCCTGAGAAGTTTATTGTTTACATGAGAACAAAGCAATGACAAATAATACAATTTAAGCATTACAAGCAGTCAACATTTAGTAGATGTGAACTTGAAGTAGGCAATGCAGAACACGGAGCTATAGCAAAGTCTGTTTTTGTTATTGAAAGGAAGAGAAGGGGACACAGAGCTAAAGGAAGTCATGGAACGGAAGCTTGCCTTTTTTTTCTTATTGAGACATTGTGCTTGTGTGATATTCAAGACTCTTTCAAATGTTAGGCAAGTTGTTTAGTCCAATGGGAGATAACAGGGAAAAAAAGCAACTGAGACATTATGAGTCATTTCTCTCAGATATACATGACACAACTATCATTGTATGTTTACTGTCTGTAATTATCTTTCAGATCCCATTAGTGGACTGTGGGAGTGACGAGAGATGCATCACTGATCTGTCACTCAAAGCAGAGCCAAGTGTAAACGCGTAAGTGATTCAGTATTACTGCCAATGTTGCAGTTTTGTTTTTCGACTTTATGTCCTATTAAATTTGGTGCCTTACTGCCCCCCTCAGGTGGAGAGTGTTCATTACATAATGTGTTACTTTTTTGCTGTCCTTTCCAGAATGGTTATCAAAGCAAACAAGGAGAAGATAGATGTGAAAATCAGCATTAAAAACACCAAAGACAATGCATACAACACAAAACTTATAGTCAGCTTCACCAAACATTAACTATGTTAAAGTTGAGGTAAGAGAATTGTAGTGCTCTTTATTGTACATCTGGTTCATTTAAGGTTGATTGTATATTGCATTTTTGTAGCCTGAAAAAGACTGCTCTTTGAACAACACAAAAGTAGAGTGTGCTGTTGGATACCCCTTTTTGGGAAGCAATGTGGAGGTTTGAAATCCATTTTCCTCTACACCACCAGAATAGCAAGTGTATGCAAGCCCAGTGCTATATTTTTATATACATGTTTAAATTTCTACTAGGAAAATCTGGAAGTGAAGTTTGAGGTGAACCCAGCTCATATTCAAAATGAAATCCAAATCAATGTGACAGCAACAAGGTAATAGAGATGTTCCTTTGTAAGAATTACTTTAAGTTGTTATAAACTAATAAAATATGTTTTGTTTTTTTCTCAGTGACAGTGAAGAGTTAGAATCTACCTTATATGACAACACAGCACAGATTTCAATCCCTGTGAAGTACGAAGCTGGACTTATTTTTACTGTGTGAGTAGACTCCAACAATAACTACATTCAGTAAGGGACAATTTACAAGCTCCATGTGCTTGAATCGAACCCTCAGGGACAAATAAAGTTGTTTGTGCTTTATCTCTTCAAACAATCAACTGCCTAGTAAAAGTTTGAATGGTGACACATTGCTGTCCAATGTGTAGGTGGCCAGCTGATGAACATATCATTGTTAAAGAGGGTGAACAATTTGCAGCCATGTTCAATGACACCAAAATGATTGGGGAGGAGATCAACATCACATATACAGTAAGTTATCTAATAATATCTGGATCACACGAGGAAATTAATGTAACACATTATAATGTTTAGGTGGAAAAAACGGGTGATATTGAAACTCCAGACCTTGATCTGAAAGTGACCTACCCTCATCGGTCTCCAATGAATAACCACTTACTATACTTGACTCATATCAGAACCAGCTCACAGGTATAAAGTATTGTTGCTGTTGAGAGAATATTTTGGCAAAATGATACTTCATATTGGCCACTTTATTTTCTTTAAAGGTTACGTGTAATGCAGCACACCTGATCAATGTTGAAAAGCTTAACTCAAAGAAAGTAAAACCAAACCTTAAAAAAGAAACTCTGGGAAACTTTGTGGTGGTAAGTATGCTTTTAGAAATAAACCTTTGGTTGATATGTATGTTTCTTACTTATGCCTATTTTTTCATCACAGAGCTGTGAGAACCTTCCGTGTGCATCTTTTATTTGTGCCATTCCAGAGGCAAAAACAAGTCAAGTCAATCTAACTTTCAGAGTTTGGAAGCCTACATTTATCACGGTGTGTTAAAACACAGTGTGTTGTTCTGATATAACATTTCATAATGACTTGTTATGATTGCAAAAATGCTGATGTTTATATTTTACAGGCTGAATTTTCCAATCTGCACATGCTCGTGAATGCTACACTGGGAATTAAAAATACAGATCTGTTTGTGCTTAGTACTAGTAGCAGAACAAGAAGTGTAAGTAAATAATTATTATGTTTTAATAGAATAGGTATCTATCTATCTATCTATCTATCTAATATATTGTGTTTTTGTGTAACAGGTGAAAATCCAAATTTCCAAAGAGACTTTAGGAGGCATCCCTTTTTGGATTATCATCATTAGCATTCTGATAGGACTATTGATATTGGCACTTGTAATTTTTATTCTATGGAAGGTAAAGAAAAGTCTAACACTGAGTTTATATTTTTTCAGTATACCATATTCAACAATGTACCCTTGCTATTTCAGATGGGCTTTTTTAAAAGAAAACAAAGAGAGTTTTCCAAGGAGGACATGATGGACTAATGTTGAAATTCTGCCAGAAATAAACACTTGACATGTGACACCTGCTTTAGAAGCCATACATCAAAGACTTAACAACAGTCTTTTAACAGTCAACTCAAAAGACGAAGGGGATGCCATATGAACCATAACCAACTCAATGCACAACAATCAATTCCTGTTACAGGCTTCAGCAAAATGCAATTGCAATTGCAATTCATCACAACAGGGACTGATCTTTGACTTGGGTGGGTCTTTTGAGAAATCCTTGTTTCAGTGGTTGAGGTTCTGTGACACACTTCATGCAATAGAAACCAATTGTGTTTCTATGAAAAAGACTATCATTTCCACCTTGCTTGTGCCTTTACAAGCATTTTGTCCACTCCCTGGGAGTTGTATCAACTTTGTTTAAAAAAAAGCTCAGGTGCTTTGAGAGGAAAAGCAAAGAGGTTAAAGACTCTTGTTCTGTCTTATGCATTTGATATACAAAGGTTTATTTGCTTGACAATCTATGAACTTTGGCTCTGCTTGATTTGATCATGAGACAAACACTGTATTAATTTTGCCAACTTAATTTTTTGTTTTTTGTTTTTTTACCTACAATGTCACTTGACACATTGACTCCATTTGCCTAACACTGATTTAGTTCAATGATAAAGGTGCTTCATTAATACTTTCATAGGCCTACTATATGTATGCCAAAAGTCAGATAATCCAAAGTTAAAATGTATATTTTTGTATGGAATTTTATGCAACTGTCATCACTTAAAAAACTTAAAGAACTTCCTTATGCTTTAAACATAAACCTTATTTTTATTGTAAATAGATGGATGCTTGTTGTTGTAAAGCTTTATGTACAGAATTGTTTTGTTAATGGTTTTTTTTTTTTTATATATTTTTTTCTACCTTTTTAGTGAACAGTGCTCAAAACTTGATTTTACTCAGGTAATCTAATTAAAGCATCACCGAGTAAGATTTCTGGTGACCTGCCTCCATGGAGATGAAAAGTTAAAACCAAAGAAAATTCTCCATAGAGAAAGATTTTCTGTTATTCTGAAGATTGCTCCAGGCAAAGTGCAATAAGAAAAAATCTCTAATTAACTAAATGCCTTTATTACTTTTATAAAAATTGAAATCTTACACCCCACCCCTCTCTCTCTTCACCTGGCTATTGTTCAGGTGCGCCTGTGCTCTCTGGTCTTCTTCTGTTAATAACATTTTAGTTAATAATTTACATGCAGTAGACTACAATTAATATGATATTAAGGTAACATTCACATATTCTTGAATGTGTTCAATGCTCAAACCACTCTCAATCTCTGAAATGAGAAACATTACTATTTAATGTCAAATCATGTTCATTTTTATTTTCTAGATATTAATTTGGTGATTAGTGGTTAAGTTACTCCAGTTCTAGATCAGCGCCCTACATCCCATTATTAACCATTAAACCAAAAGGAAAATAAAAATGTAGGCACCACTGCTAATGGGTAAATGAAGTAAAAGTTTCTGTTCACTGACACAGATAGAGCTAATCAGGGATTGTTTTCACAAATAATTGTTTTAAAAGACAAGGCATGCTGTGAGAGTTGGATGCTCCACGCCATCTACACTGCTGTGAAGTCTTCACTGTAATGCACTGGTTTGTTTCCTCATCAGCACAACGTAAATTCTGTTATGTCAATATAATGTTTTAAAATAATAAAACAATTTATCACTCACTTTGTTATGTTTATATTTAATCTCTTGTGATAATGGGATATTGTCCAAATGTATGAAGATAAAATTTGTGATGGTATTCGTGTAACCGATAAATAATTAACTAATGAAGTGAAAATGCTTGTTTATGTTTATTCCGTTCTATACGCCTGTGAGGCAAAACTGAGGGCAGCATCGTAGTGTACAACTGCGCTTTACAATAGATTTTATGTGGAAGTGCGCCGCCTAGTGTCCACTGAGTCTGGGAGGGGAGCTGAGCTGAAGCTACTGTAATATTGAGCTACTGGGGCTCCATCTTGCATGAAAAAGAAACGAAGGTGAAGGTGTTTGAGTTTGGTGCTTGAAAAACTGTATCGTCCTCCGATCTTCGCGCTGGGGAGCCCAAGGAGGGGCTGTGCCGCAGTTTATAGGATGTCCCGACATGAAGGTAAGTCCATAAATAGGCCCATAACTTCTCTTTTGGTAGCTACATTTCCTCGGAAGCTAGCACTTAGCTTGCTTTGCTACGTGCACATTCAAGTGAGTTGGTTGTTGCGCCAGATTATTTACAGACATCTTTTCTATAAATACGGCTTCAGTCCGTCTACTACTTGTGTCTGTTCCAGTTACTTGACATGGTGATTTCCCTAAATTGTAAAATATGAAGTTACTCGTGCCAGATATTCGGCAGCACAAAGCTTAGCATTTAGCTTTCGCTGTGTGCTGTATTACCTTGCATTCGCCGTACAGTATGCTAATAGGCTAATGATGCTAACATAGGGAGGTGTAGTTGTGCAACCTTAAAATGTTTCTAGTGACTTTCACTTGTGCGAAACACACTTCTCACAGATTTGTTTATTTTCTGTATAAATGGATGTATAGGGCGCGTTAGCTTTGAAGTGCTGTTTCTGTTATTGGTGAATGCACTGTCATCAAGAAAACGACCCAAAAGTGTGCGGCCTCTGTATGTGACCATAAAGTATACCACCACCAATCATGTCAGTCAGTAAACCAGCTGGCTGTCAAAGGAGACAGTAGAAGGCAGAAATATTAGAATTTGCGTGTCTTGTATGAATATTTTTGAAGATGGCAATGACTGACAACATGAGACTATCTTGATATGATGCTTTTTTTTTTTTTTTTTTTTTTTACTAAAAAAGATCTAAAATTATGAATACGTAAGTTTGAGCTGTCTGTTGGTTTATTACTATCCATGCTGTTTGTGTAATTACACTGTGACACAATCTCTAGCTCTATAATTTATTCATATAAAGTTAGTATTTATAGTGGCTTTAGTGAATAATATAATGCAGACCGCAACTATTTTCTATATCTATAATTTTCTGATTTATTGTGTGAGTAAGTGAGTTTAAGGTACACTTTGTCACTTTCTGGAGGTGGCACATCACTTGCATGAACATTCTCCATGGACATAGATACATCAAACTGTGAAAGATTATAACCAAAAGAACAACATTTCCATGAAAACACAAGCAGAAAGAGTTCCTCCTCCAGGCCAAATGGAGTCAGGTTTGTGGAGATGCAAACCTGCTCAGAGTACAGGTTCATGTTTTTCTAAATGAAAACAACTTCATGCTTTTATTTTAATTGCTTTTGGCTAAAAAGTTACATGCTGTGACTTCAGTACAACTAAAATCTGCTGTAAGTTGTACAGTGTACTCAAGTTACTGATTAATAGATGTCCAGCTTTTTAATGTATAATCGGTTGTGTTAGTAAGTTTGGCATTGTTATTTTTTTCATAGTGAATTTTCCTCTTCTCTGCAGGTGTTAGCTGTGATGCGTGTTTAAAAGGAAACTTTAGGGGAAGACGGTTCAAGTGTTTAATTTGCTACGACTATGATTTGTGTGCATCTTGCTACGAAAGTGGAGCCACAACAACAAGACACACTACGGAGCATCCCATGCAGTGTATATTAACAAGGGTAGACTATGGTAAGGACTGCTTACAGATATATACTAGCTATTTTAGTATTATTAGTGCTGCAAAATACAATTATTTTTGCTTCTATTGATATTGTTTCTTTAAAGAGTTAGAGCAATGTTATAGTGATGGGGCATTCTTTTTTTTCCAACAGATCTGTACTATGGAGGCGATACATTTTCAGTAGAACAACCTCAGTCATTCACCTGTCCTTACTGTGGGAAGATGGGCTTCACAGAGACGTCTTTACAGGAGCATGTCACTGCAGAACATGCAGAAACATCCACCGAAGTGGCAAGTATCAGTATAAACCTCTGGTTTATCTCGACTTATCTTTCAGCATGTTCATTATTGGATTATAACATATAATCTATAATTGCACTATAATCACACGGTAATCTATAATCACACTATAACCATAGAAGGAATTGATATAAATAGTATTTTTTTGATGAAACTGCTATGTCATAAGCATTGGAAGACTTTGCAGTAGGTGCTGCCTTTGTAGGAAAATATGATTCATGCATCTTTGATTCAGTATGTTATCTAAAGTAATCCTTAATTTCTTAAATCTACTTTTCTTTCTTGTAGATATGTCCAATATGTGCAGCATTACCTGGTGGTGACCCTAATCATGTTACAGATGACTTTACAGCTCACCTCACACTCGAACACAGAGCGCCAAGAGATTTAATATCCTTTACTATTAAGATAGTAATAAATCAATGAAAATTTAACTGTATATGCAAGTGTTTTAGTTTTGTTGCTTTCTCCTTAATGTTCATTTATGATGAGTCAAGTAGTGTGCGGCATGTACGTAGGATGTTTCACCCAGGACGAGGGTTAGGTGGTCCAAGAGCACGACGGACAAATATGCACTTTACTAGTGGTTCCACGGGAGGCCTCTCCTCTTCGTCGTCACAGAGCTCAACTTACACACCTAGTAACAGGGAGGTAATGGACCCAATAGCAGGTGGGAATTATCACTCTGCAGATTGTACCTTTTACTTTAACACTTTGAGACTTAACTGTGTGTTATTAATTGTTTGTGCTTTGTGCAGAGTTGTTGTCTCAGCTGTCTGGTGTCCGCCGTGCAGCGGGGGGCCAAATAAACTCCTCGGGACCTTCAGCGTCCCAGCTCCAGCAGCTACAGATGCAGCTGCAGTTGGAGCGGCAACAGGCTCAAGCAGCCAGACAGCAGGTGGAATCCGGTCGCCATGCCACACGTCGTGGCAACAACCCAGGAAATACTGGTACCACCATCGCTCCCCCCAGCACAACAGCCACCAGCACAGCCACTGCAGGTGACAGCAACCCCTCATCCTCATCGCACAGCTCCCAGTTTTTATTAGCTCGGTGAGTACTATCCACTGCAGGCTATGAGTTTCATAATAAACAGCCACTATGTTGTAATAGGAACTTAAAGGGAAATCTGCAATATAATTCTATACATCTTTCATGCTATTTTGCAGGTTGAACGAACCGAAAATGTCAGAAACTGAGCGGCAGTCTTTTGAAGGGGAGCGTGCTGACCGCAGTCTGTTTGTCCAGGAGTTACTTTTGTCCACTCTGATGCACGAAGAAAGTTCCTCCTCCGATGAAGACGAGCGGCGAGACTTCGCTGACTTCGGAGCCATGGGCTGTGTGGATATCATGCCTTTAGATGTTGCGCTGGAAAACCTCCAGCTCAGAGAGAGCAACTCTATGGGGAAGGAGCCTCCGCCGCCTCCTCTTTGATGTCCAAGCATCAAGTAGACTGTGTCCACTCTGCTGCAACTGCCAGTGATGGGCAGCCACAGCAGCAGGCCGCTCTGTCCTTATCCCTGTTCAACCCCTGATTTTCTGAGTTTGTTTTGGTGATTGTAATTTTGGGCCTGTCACCAATTTTGTTACATTGTAAGCAAAATAAATGAGAGCAAGTGGGATAAATGTGCGACTGCGCTATAGCAATTGAGCGAATGAAAGAAGAGAAATCTATAAATATATATATATAAATATATATTAAATATATATATATGAAGTTGATAATCAATTTTCAAACATTTTTCTTTATCAGGTTTTTGTTGCAGGCAGCTGTTGCGGACCTTTGCTTCCTGTGACATGCATATAGCTCTCCTAAATACTCCACATTAAAAAACTGAAGAGGACAGAAATTCCTCTACCGAAGCTGCTGTGTGTGTTCATGACTATTACTAAATAAAAAGTGCTTGGTTGGGTTACAATAAGTACTGCATGCAGTTATTTACAGGGTGCATGACATCTAATGACCTTGTCATAAAAGAAAAAAATACAAAAGTGGTCTTAAAATGATTATTACAATGTTAATTCAATAATTTTCATAAGAAAATTAACATTACATAATTGACACTTAATTATATTTTTTTTTCAGAATTAAGGCATTTTGTGTATTCCGCGTCTTGTGAAATACAGCAATGTGGCAGCATCCACTTGGCCATTTTCTGTAGTATTGTAACAGGTGTAATCATAGACTTCTACCTACTCTTTAACAACATATCAGATAGATAAACCATATATTTTTCTGTTCCTGCTTTTTTTAAGTAGCTGTAAAGCTGTACAACAGTTCATCATATGAGTATGCTTGAGTTGACTGCTCCTTTGGGCTGCTTCATGCCCAGAGTCCTCACACATGCGTTCACTGGCATGATATTTCTGTTAAGATACTGCAGACGTTTGTCAAGAGGAGACTGTTTATGCTTATTATGAGCAATTTCTCTTTATTCTCTGATTCTTTAGAGCCTTGAAATGAATACCACCTCCATGCCTACATCTATCCTCTCTGTAAAAATATGGAGATGTAAATTCAATTTGTGCATTAACTTAATGATTCAAGACATGGGCACACGTTTTTTAACTGTAATTTTAGATCAAAATAAATATAAACTGCACAGTGCGTTTGCAACCAAGACGCTGTTCCATGTGGGCTTTTCTTTTACTGTATTAGGATGATGAATTCCTCACAATGTATACAATATAATCTGAAGTAACAACATCCATAAAAAAATGCACATTCTAGTGCTATGTCAGGACCGCATAATACACTGCACTGTATACTCAAAAAAGGTAAGTTGCATTCATGAGGAAATGAGATAAGGAGTTGTTTTGGCGGCCTCTGATGGTGAAAAAGCAGACTGCATAACCATACTTGATACTACACGTCTGTAGTAGACTGTGTGAGGTATTTTGGGCAGCTGTCCTTGTCACTTCTCAGAGGTTATTGTTAGAAACAAATGGTCCTCTTTCATAACATGAAAAGCAATCTTGATCTTTCCTTTGTAAGAAGACCCCAGTGCTGCAGTTGTGCTGAAATTGTACCCAATCCATTTACTGCCCTAAAGCAAAGGTAACTCTAACTGAATACTCCAAAGTGTACTCGAGGAAAAGAGATTTTTCTTTAATGTGTCCAGCGAGTAGCCAACCTTTTCAACAAAAAAGAAACTAGTTTGATGTGTTGCATAGCAATGTTGAAAGACCAAACATTTATCAATAATATTCTTAGGCAAGAGATAGTTAGACAAACCACCTTTATTAAATGCACGGTATCACAAGGAACAATTCCATTACTTGTGGATAAGCTACTCACAGGATGCACAAAGCATTGAATTGATTGATAGATCTGGCTGATTAAAGCAGGATTAAATCTGCCAGGAGAGCTCACACATACTCTTACACACACGCACACACACACACAAACACACTCACTCAGGCGTTCAGTGGAAACGCACACTGACAACATTTCACACACACTGTATTCATAGAGTAGGTCAGCTCCATTGACTGCACAGGACTGAAATGTATCCTTTTTCCACCAGATATTTACAAAAACAAACAACACACAAACAAAAAACCTCTGTCCAAGAAAACATTCCAAAGCTTTTTTGTGACCCCACTCCATTACATTCAAAATTATATACGATTCATGATGCAAAGTCACAGTTGTTAATTTGAAAAATCAAAATAGGCTACAGTCAGTTAGGTTTCAGTGAAGGGAGTATGTCAGAGATGAGTTTTTAGAAGTCTCTGGTTTCCCTAAAAACAACCACCTCTTTCTTAAACTAGAAGCCACTTCATCACAAGCTGACATTGTTTTTGTTTATTTTCTTTTTATGTTCGAACAAAACATTTTCAGAAAGTTCTTTAGCAGATGAAATTTTGTCAAAAAAGATTGTTTTCCACTGGTATTATTACGAACAAGCACAAATTATAGTATACAATGCTGTAATAAAATCTTATTTACAAGTAGTATGTATTACCAGTGGCCCATAGCATGTAATCTTCCATATATGTCACACAGTTTAAACATCTGCTTCAGACAGATTATACTATATTAAACATTGCCTACTGTGCATATAGACAAGTATCAGAACTGTACAAAGTGGACACCATTTTATATACAGTAGACATCAGACTATTGTACAACTGACAACATAAACTGGGAAAAAATTAAAGACAAAACCAGTTTTTTTTTTTTTTTTTTTTTGAAGATGGGAAGTGTCTTGAGCATTGGGAAGTTTGGTCTTCTACAAAGTGCATTTTAACATATTATGGTGTTTTTGAATGTGGAGGACATATTAACTTGGATCCACGGAAGAAATGGTTAACTACATAAATACATTTTGTAACCTTTTTTTACAGATACAATGCTCTACTTTGGAGGGCCCATCAGTGCAAAGGTGCTTCAAATCTCAAATAAATCTACTATATTGTTTATTACTTGCAACAAAAAATTTCATCAATTATTATCTACACTTCCAACACCTCCATTTCTAACCTTTTATGCTAATGCTATATGTTGTTACTCAAGCAGTTCCTCAGAGGTCGGTAGATAGATGTATAATAAATATACCACTGAACAACCAAGATTTGCTATATGACATTGCTGGTGAAAATTAAAACTAACTGTGCTCATCTTCAAAGATAGGCACAGCTCAACAAGTCCTCATTTGTGTGCTTTAGATACATGAAATCACCATGGAGAAGAGACAACAGATCATAATGGTTAAAATAAGAAATGAATGAAAAACAACTACACTGGAACCCTTTTCAGTCCGGTAAAAAGTGCTTGCTGACAATATTGGTAAAGCAAAAAGTCTATCCTCAATGCTGTGTCTACACATTTTCCATACTCAATGAAATGCCTTAACCTCTAGTTGTTGTGTAATATTAATAATTGAATAATGAGTGAAAATACTTAGATTCTACAGAACTTTTACAGAAACACACAAGTGCCAACAACAGTGCCAAAATCTGTCTGTAGTTTGATATCATATTTAAAATATGTCTGAAAATATTGTGATTGAAATAAATAAATAAATAAAAATAACTTTTAATTTAAGGCCTTTCTCTATGTAAAGAGGACATAGACATTTACAATTACATTTACAGCTTGAGACTGTACATGTATTCTTCCACAAGCACCATACATAGGCTACAATAGCTCTTGTCTGACTCGCTCAAGCCAACATTCAAACAGAGCTCGCAGACAGATATGCCCTTACACACACGCATGCACACACACACACACACACACGCACGCACGCACACACACATACACACACACAACAGGTACATACAGTGTCCTGTGATGCTTCAGCCCAGTATATCCAGGTAGACAGGGGAGGCCTTGGCCAGACTTTGCAAGAGGGCATGGATCTCCCTAATGTTTAGTCTCATGTAGGGCTCTCTTTGCCAGCAGCCCAGCATCAAATCATACACCTCCTTGGGACAAGTCCGGGGCCGCTGCAGAACCCGGCCCTGGGTGATGCACTCAATTACCTGCAGCCAAGAACCACAATTAGTTTGGGATCAACAGTGACTAGTACTATATACATTACATACATACAGCAGTGTTTGGTTTCCATGGCTCCTGGGGCCATATTGTATCATATTGTAACCCAAAACATGCTACATAGGTCTCCAGGAAGAACAGTTGATAGCCAAGGTCAGTTAAATACAATCAATCAATGAACCTGCCCAGGGACTACAGGTGGAAAATAGCATGGGTACTACAACCTGGTACAAGCATCTCTCCTGTTAAGGTTAATGTAAAAATTGTGCGTTGTCCCTGTCTTGTTAAAAATACATAAATAAATAAAATAAATGGAGAGTGATCCTAATTTTAACCTCTAACCTTAACCTATTTTAACCCATATTTGTACTTTGAATCATGTGAATTTATGTTACAGGGACCAGATTTTTGTCTCCAACACCATTATGTGAGTGTGTATACACATTACATTCCTCACTACTTACGATATCTGATTTTATTATGGCCTGCTCTCATAACATATGCATACTTCGCTCATTTAAAGTATTTCCATAAGATTGCACACATTTGTGCAATCTTTATTACGTTATCTTAATTAATTTTTCACTGAGTAATGCACAACACATACTGACCCTTATGATTCCGGTTCCTCAATAATAAAAAGCAGAAAATAAACTTGTATCTAACACCTTTACAGGCTGAATGAGTGTTACCTCATTGTTGGAGAGCTGGTACCAGGGCTGTTTGCCATAGGTGAAGATCTCCCAGAGCACCACCCCCAGGCTCCACACGTCACTCTCTGTGGTGAACCGCCGATACATGATGCTCTCTGGGGGCATCCAGCGAATCGGCAGCATGGTATGACCACCCACCTACAGTCACAGAGGGCACAGATCAGCAAGCACGCTGAGATGCATTGACTTTTTATTTTATTTCTAATGTCCCGTAAATGGTTCTGAGTAAAAATCACAAGATTAATAGTTTCTGAAATATTGCAACATTAAAAGTTTGCAAACATTCATTACAAAAACAAGTAAGATTACAGGTTTATGCATTTACAAAACATCCCTGTGATTGGCTGATTAGATACTTGCACGACCAAAGAGTTGATTGTATCTGTATCTGGGCTTTTTCCACACCCATAGAGACAATATAATTAAATCACCTTCAATACCTATAGCCTAGGGAAGTTGAGACACATCAGCAAGCAATTGTCTTAACAAATACAGTTTCTATTCGATTACAAGGCTGATATCATGACTTGTTTTCACTGGACTCCCCTCGGGCCTATCTGATGCGTTCAAATGCTTTTTATTATGATGTTCTGGAGTGGTGCAGATCCATTCCTGGCCAGCAGAGGGCATTGTGGGTTTCAAACTGTAATCTAAAATTTACAACGTATTTATAATATATTTAAACGAAATATGAAGTTGATCTAAATTTTGTTCTGTTCTCACAAACACAAACAACTGATGTATTTGAACTAAATAATGTTTGGTGGTTAGACTCTGCATTAGAGATAATATGTACTGGCTATTAGCTGTATTGACAATGTTGGTGAAGACCAGGTGAAACTTATAGGCCTATTCACATTTAACTGACTGAACACTGATAAACTGAGACCAGCCAATGAAGTAATGTTTCAGGATATGAACTGTAGAAGATACTGTATATTCTAGTTGGTACATTCAGGTTAAGCAGCAAAAGAAGGTTCTTCAAGGCAGAACATTCAATCCACAAGCATAATCTTATACATGTAAAGCATAGCAACATCAACACATTAGAACAAACTGTACTCACTCTGTAGTAGTCTGTGCTGTACACATCTCTGGACATGCCAAAGTCACCAATTTTGACCAGAAGGTTTTCCCCTACAAGGCAGTTCCTAGTGGCCAAGTCTCTGTGGACAAAATGCTGAGAGGCCAAGTAGACCATGCCAGCAGCAATCTGTTGGGCAATGTGGAGCATTTGGGACTGAGTGAGCTCCACCAGGATACTGTGCTGACCGTCTGCCATGAGGATCGCATCTGGCCCATGGGACCTATGGACCAGGAAGGGATCAATCACAGGGACTGTTGTAACTTCATTATCACTCTTAAGTAGTAAAACACTAGACTATATTATAAAGATAACATCAAATAATAATATATTCATTGTAAAGAAGCATATTTATTACCAGACAGCGCAAAATATTTTTTCTTAATATAACAAAATTGTCAATTGTCAAATTGTCAATCATTCAGATGGTTATTATGTCTCTGAATATACTTTCATCGGTAAATTTATATACAAAATCTTTCTCAAGAAACTACTTGCTTGTTAATCAACTTAAATGAAGTAAAAATTTGTTGTGCATTTTTCTACATTACAATCTACAGTAAAAGTTTCATTTGATGTGCCTAAATACATTTTTCTTCTTCACTTTACGACATTGTCTGGCTTTAGTTATTTGTGTAGATATGACATTTATATTTCAGACCACCATAATAACTACACTTACAATATAGTGATACTTTTTGTTTAATTCTAACCTGAGGAACTTGTTTAGGTCCCCATGCTTCATGTATTCAAACACCATGATGAGTGGGTCACTCTCCACACACACTCCATAGAAAGTGACTATGTGCTCGTGCTGCAGATTGGTCAGCAGCTCTGCCTCTCTGTAGAAGTCTGCTCGACCGCTCTCACTGGCCTCTTTCAGGGTCTGACCACAGGAAGACAGGACCAGAGCAACAATATTCAATTCAAAAGCACTTACGCTTAAATCAGTAATGGTATTGGCAATTGGATCATATAGCATCCTAAGCAATACCTTGACTGCTACATGAATCTTGTCCTGGTCTGGTGTCAGGCTGTAGCACTCAGCCAGAAAGACCTTCCCAAATGCCCCTTCTCCCAACTCTCGCTTTAACACTATGTTGTGTCTCTTGATGTGCTGAACAACTTCAAGACAAAAAGAGTAAACTTTTTTATCAGATAACGTAACATTCATTCATGCATCAAGTAAGAAATGCAATAAATTATGTATAAATGTTTCAGTCTCTATGCAAGTATAATTTATTGGTTTATACTATTGCACATGCATTGTTGCTAAATTTACATAAAAACACATCAACTTTTACCATAGAGAGATAGAATACAGTCTAAATAGAGTTATTTTTGCATTCTAAAGGCCAGGTTGTTTGTCTATTGCATGTAGCAGCAGACCCGCCATCAGTGTATACGTGGTCAGTCAATGCATGGATTTATCCGAAAAAGTGCAGATTACCCGATGTGGAGCATGGGGTAGTAACTCACATGTGTCCGATTTCAAGATGCTGCCGGAGTTACGGAAGTACTGTGGGTTCTCAATGACAGGAATCTTTGTCATCCCAATGATCACTGCGTCTGGGCCCATCTCCGAGGACGACGGGGTGTTGTTGCCATTGGAGACGTGATGAAGAGGGCTGGCAGAGTCATCGTCATTACTGATGACAGAGGAAGAGCCTAGAGACACAAGAAAAGGAGGAGGGAAGTGAAGAGAATGGAAAATATAGTGGGAAAACAAGATTACAAGTCATTTATATTTTGTCCTGTAATTTCAAATGATTGGCACTCATATTTCACTGTGCACCAAATTTACAACAAAATGATTAAATATGCTAAATTATGAATAAAAATATTTAATGTTAAAGGTGACCCAAATATGCTGCTCAGATGTTACATCTGAATATGGCATAAAGTCTGTTGTAGTGTTGAGTTGTTGGTGAGTTTCAGTAGCTGTAATGTTGATGAAATTAACTTGCGCTCTGGTCAAGAGTGCTTTACAGGTGGAGGGTGCTGACCAATTTTATCTCCTCATTTTACAGAGTTTTAGACAGTTCACCATGGATTTCAACTACAAGGACCATGAGGCAATATTTGGACCTTGCAGAGGATCACTCCTCCATGATGGCACCTCAGTATACCCCATAACCAGAAAGTTTGCACAGTGTTCAGAGCAGTGAGGATATTGGAGGCATTTCTTGTTGTTGTTTGCTAACTGTAACATTGTTCAGTATTACTCCTTTGAAGAGGGGTCCATCTGGCTCTATGCGGTGAGAGTATGTACCTCCTGAAGATAAAGGAATTAGTACTTTTGACTAAATGTGGGGATCAGTGAGTGCCATTTTGTATTTCTGACATGAAATTCCATAACCCATTCCCTACAAATGAATTTCCCTCATTTGTTTGCGCTATTGAGAGCTAATGTGATTTCAAAGTTTTCCTCTTTGCTGAATAGTAAAATATAGTATATGTATCAGTCATTGAAAAATTTACCTTTTATTCCAAACTTGGAGTTTCTTCCGTATTTTAGTATAATCACCATCAAAACACAACCAGTCAAAGCAACTCCAGCTATTCCAACAACAACATACACCTGGAAGAGAAAAAAACATTTGTCCATGACCTCTGACAGGGTACTGTGTTGGCCACAAGCCTAAAGCTACATGTGAGTTTAGCACCAACCTGCCCTCTCTCTACACAGGGAAACAAGCATTCACCAAGAAACTACTACAATATTTGAACAGTATATTTCAGTTTATAATTCTGAACATATATGCTGATCATTTTGAGGGTAACTTGTGATGTTTAACAAATACATTTAAGAATTACATACAGCAACACTATCATCCAGCGGTGAGGGATCTGCAAAAAATACAAAAAAAAATACATTTTAGATATTTTATATACTCAATATTTTAGTATTGTATAAGGGTCAAAGAAGCATACCTGTGGCATCTGTTCAGTGCAAAGATAGAACAAATGTAGTCTGGTTACAGAAAAATATGATAAACAATATTTTGGATTGATCCACTTTGTACTCACCATAGTAATCATCATCATCTGAAATACAACACACCATAATGATTAGTAAACAGCCTAAAACACTCTCTCAGTTCAAACCAGTTTGGCGTCTCTTGTTATCAATATATTCATCAGTGGACTGCTTTTTCAAATCGTATTTCGCTTTCAACTGGTACTTTGCTTTTTCAAAATATTCTATTTTATAAATATGTGCAGAGGTATCTTGTAAATTGGATTCTGGTCAGGCAGTGTAGCTTGTGCTAAATCCTACCTAGAGGGTCGAGTTTGGGTGGTTTGATGAACTGGGCAGTGATGTTTTTGACGTCACGTCCATATTTGTTCTTTGCCACCAGTCTGTAGACACCATTGTGGATGTGAGTGGGGTTGACTAGCTGCAAACAGCCGTGATCTACACTCTCTGTGGATTCGTGGATCATGGTGCGGATGTAGTCTTGTTCTTGTAGTGGGATGTTCTCATGGTACCACTGCAGCTCTGGTTTGGGGTTCCCAATTACACTGAATGGGATGCACCAGTGGTGGTCCCGTTCAGGAGGCAGCAGCTGCTCTATAGTAGGGGCAACTGACATGGAGGCAATAGGAGAGTGATCACACAGTGGCAACAATAAGAGGAGAAGTGGGTGGAACATTTTGTAGTTTCTGATGGACTGTGTAAACAAAACCTATGGCTGTCATGTGATTCTAGTTCAAAAGTCACTACCAACATTTTACTACCTCTTTTACTTAACTTTTTTTCCCCAGCCCCTAGGCTTTACTGACTTTACAGTACAGTGAAATGGGAGTGAAAAGCGGTGAAGGCATCCAGTAAATTGTCAATCTGACTGCGCTGAGGCCAGTACCAAGTATGGCATTTGTGCTACAGCTTAAACCACTTAAGTAACAGCACTAGATGATAAAAAAATCTAAACTACAAATAATTGAACTAAAAGAAGCAATTAACATTAGATTAGCATTAACTCATATTTAATAAAATTACTATATTTTATCTACTGCCTGGTGGTGTAACGGTTTAGTTGTGAGTGTGACACACATTTTAATATTATGACACTTAAATTAAGACAAATGTTGGTAAACGTAGGGCACAGGAGAAATGAGGAACTTTACAGGAGGAGGTAACATAAACAGGAAGTCTGGAGAGTTAGCACAATTGGAAGATGCAATGACAGTAACAATAATAAACCTAGAAGCCAACTGCTTTCACTGGAAAAAAATGTGCATTATAGTGACGTGTGCTGAGCCTAATCTCCAAAGGCAATTGGATAATTTCACTTTACCACTGCAGCTGTAATTTAAAAGCATGAATCTGGAAATTAGCATTTACAGTAACAATTAACACAACTACTTACAGAGGATGTTGAGCTGAAGCGTGGCCTCTGACTGACCGACCATGTTCTGAGCGCTGCATGTGATCACCCGGCCATTATCCGCTGGAGACAGGCCAGAGAGGGTGAGACTGCTCTCTGTGTCTTTCTCCTCAATCTGAAAAACAAAGCAATGTTCATTCATGAGTTAAATTAATATGAGAAGGCTAAAACCATGACAAGTGGGAAAGCGCTTACATCATGGTCTGTGTCAAGAACATCAATGTTCCACTCTATCTGAGGAACTGGAGAACCAGAGGCTTTGCACAATGCTCGAACATTATGGCCCTCCATCTCTGTCACTGTGGTAGGAGCCACTACTACTCTTGGAATCCCTGGGTAAGACAAAGTTATTGAAGATTAGTTTAACCTGTTGTTAAAAAAATAATACAGCCAGTACATTACATTAATAGTTTAAAATGTCTAGATCACTAAGGTTGTGTAGGATAGAGACATTGGAACATTACTGCAGTCAGGTGGTGTGAAGTTGAAAAAATCTTGGGGAGCTCCTCCCTCATCAAAACATTTCAACTCTTGGCTCTCCATTTCCTCTTGGGGCCGCAGTTTAATCCACAGGTTCTCACAAATGCAGTCCAAAGGGTTACCAGAGAGGAGGAGCCTAAAGAATGGATGAGTCCTCGTAAACACTATTCTGAAACACATGCGTTATCTCTAGAACACCACATTTTACTTACGAATAAGTGTTTAACAAGTTCTGAAATATTCTCCATGATAAAGTCGATATGTTATTGTCCCTTAAATCTCTGTAAGATTAAAGTTTAAACAAATAAATGATGCCAAAATGTGTTACTCTGAGGAGGTAAAATAATACTTACACATATTGGAGCCTGGTATTGTTATAAAATGCATTAACTGATATGTTGGTCAAATTGGTTCTTGTAACTGTGCTATAAAAAATAAAGACATTAGTAGTTTTAGATTAACCTAACCCCACATTAAACAGCACTGTCTATCCAACCTGCAATGGACGTTTTGGCAGAACTAACAATAATGTATCTTATCTTAAGTTGTATAATAACAATATTAATCATAATCATGCATTTAAAGTCACTTAACAATTGTGTGCATTATTGATTCACTCCTTAATTACACTCAGCAAGCAGCAGAGTGAAGGGAGTGTGGCATCAAATCTGTCCAAATGAAACAATGGTAGTATGCACTGCACAGTCTACTCAGCCACTTCACCCTAATATGTATCATACTTACAGGTTTCTCAGGTTTATGTAGCGCCTTAAACTGCTGTCCTCAATGTCGTATAGTCTGTTCTGATTGGCAATGTATCTGTGAAAAGGGGAACATAAGCACCATTACATTCACATTTTTACAAAAGACGCTGTATGGTAATTTTCTTTGACATTTTAGAGTTATCTGTGGTTGATGCAAATCAAGCTTTTTTTCCAAAGCAATAGATGGACATTTTCTAGCCTTTCATTTGGCTGAATGAACACAACTGTAGTCTAGACAATACTCCACATCTGCACCCCCATTAAGTTTGGTGCGTTGATAACACACACTAATCTAGGCAACTCTAGTTCAGTGTAGCCAAACTTGTCGTTAGTAGTTGTCTGTGGACAGAGGGTGCCGGTTGTACAAGGCTGATGATATTCAGTTAATGACAACACAGGCCTTAACTAAAGCCAGCTTTGGCAATTTGGTGTCTTGTGGCCTTCCACGGCATAGTTGCTCTAATTTCTGACAAATACTTCTGTCTAGTTGATGACGAGAAAAAACATTCACGGGCTCAACATTTGGCCTACTCCACTGGCTGTATGTAAAGCCTACTATAAGAAACCAAGGCTAATCCAAAAACGCCTTACGCGCATTCTCCCCAGAATTACGCACACAAACTCACGCACGTAAAAACAGGCAAACATACGAAGCACACCACTTGTGACGAGCACAGGTGTAAGCCACATAATTTAAGAGGAATATAAAAGGCGATATGCCTAATTACTGACACACATGTTCGCAAAAATGCACGAGGTGGTTTCTAAAGGCCTGTTGATAATTGTAAAACGTGAGGATCCAATCACGTCATAACTGACAGCGTTACCTCTTATGTCAAAACACACATTTACACTTACATCTCTGTGATGTTTTCCATGTCATCTATCGTGAGAGAAGGGAAATCCTCGATTCCCGGCTCAGAATCGATGCAAACAATCTTAGAGATGGTGCAAGTGCATGATTTGGGGCAAGCATCACTGAACCTCCACAGCCCCATCAAAGCCAAAAACAACCCGACACGAGCCATGCCATATCCCCCTGCTCTTGAGTCCATGGCGGGTTCCAATGAGATCCACTATAAAGATCCGTATAAACGTCTCCAAGATGAATTTTCCGTATCTGGTCAAAATAACGTGACAGACTACGTCGTGGGGATTTCGCAGAGTCCACGGTTTTGATATCAAGTTTCCATGGACCGGCCTTTCCTTCTCCGCAGAGCTGCTATCACACTACTGCATATCGATACCGTGAAGCAAGGTGGTGTCAAGTGGTCCGTCCTGGTGGTGCTGCTGCTGTCTCAGCGCGCCCCCCTGCGTGCACGTAAAACAAATAGTATTGCGCCAGATGTTGAGACATCGATAGACATAAGCCTGGTGAATATCATGTGGACAGATGGAGAGAAAATACGAGCAGAGCGGTGGAAAGATGCAAGGTGATTGTGGATTGCCTGCCCTACCTGCACGCGTTTGTCGATGCACCGAGAAGCGCGCGCACCTCAAGCCTACACGCGGACAGGATGTGAGATACACGGTCGTTGAGCCCTGATATGTGAGATTATTATATGTGAGCCTATGAGATTTTTTTTGGTGCAGTTGTTAATCCTAACCACCAAATTCGCTTTCAAGACACGCAGTGACGACCTGCATTGTTTTATTGTTATATTTGTATATTTTGTTTACTATGCATTGTAGTAAAGTTATAGATGTCTTACCACGTTTGCTTCCTTCATGGCCCCTTTTAAACGATTTGTAGGCTAATATAGTTCTGAGTACAGTACAATTGACGCACAAGTTGTAAAGAATCAGGCAACAGGCAATACTGAAAACACACAGAATAACTAAAGCTAAAAATATACATAACTTAAGATTGCCGTTATTTTATAATGTTTGGCAAGGCTATAAAGGCATTGGATCCCGTTCATAAATTCTTGTTACATTCTTACCAGTAGATTTCTGAATTTCACTATTAATGAGTTGGTATAGGCTTACAGGTTGAATTCATGAACTCAATCAATGCACGTACAGATTTTGACCTGGTTTATGGCCCTGTATATACTGGTCTAATGGGCTAGCGAATTGTCCCTTCGTCTGTTAATAAAACTGTACAAGAAAATGTGACATTAAGACATATTTTTCAACATTGTCCCTCTTCCCTTTTGGTACCTTTGGCTCTGTAGGCAGGTGTCAAGCCCTGCTGGAAGATGAAATCAGCATGTCCATAAAGCTTGTCAGCAGAAGAAAGCATAAGGTGCTCTAAAATGTCCTGGTAGATGGCTTCATTGACTGTGGACTTCAGAAAGCACAGTGGACCATCATCAGCAGATGACACGGCAGCCCAGACATCACTGACTGAAAATTTCGCACTGGATTTCAAGCAACATGGATTCAATGCCTCTCCACTCTTCCTCCAGACTCTGGGGCCTTGTTTTTCCAAAAGATATGCATACTTTAATCTGAAGAGAGTACTTTGGACCACTGAGCGACAGTCAGTTTTTTTTTCTCCACAGCCCAGGTAAGACTCAGTTGACTCTTCATGAAGCTCCCTGAAAATATTGAATGGACTTTGCTTGACAGTCCTCTCCAGGCTCCAGTCATCCCTTTGGCCAGTGTACCTTTTCCTACTTTCTTTCATCCACTCAAGTTTCTATGAATATGCTTACAGCACTCTGTGAACAGCCAGTTTCTTTAGCAATGGCCTTTTGTGTAGCACACTGACCCTGACTGAGACCATTTAAAGGCTCAAGAAAAGTTTGCAGTTGTTTTTAGTTAATTAGCTGATGAAGGTGTAAAACTATGACGTCCCAATATTCAGCTTTTTCACAGTATTCAAATTTTCTGAAACACAGAATTTTGGGCTTTCATGATCTGTAAGCCATAATCATGAAAATGTCAAGAAATAAAAGCTTGGCTTGGTCATTCTCCACTACCTCTACCACTACCTCTCCAGTCCATACTCTGGGCAGATGTTTCTGTACGCTATGCCTGCCACTTGGTTATGTCGCTCCATGAAGGCCCTGTGCTTTCCCTCCAGCATACCCTGCAGTTATGTCCTAGACTGTTCAGGAGCATTTATGCACAGCCTACACCTTGGGTCTTGTCTGATGTGGTAGATCCAGGACTCTATTGCTTAATTTGATCTGATCTGCTTACTTAGTTTCAACTACATAAGTTTTTTTGTAATCAGATTGTGTTTAAACAATGCTCAGTCCTCTCTTCAATTTGAGAAACACTGACAGCACAGTGCCTCTAGTGACCTCTGACCTCCAAGAGTTGCCCTAGAAATTTGCCATCCAAGGAATATTGCATCCCCAGTTTTCAGAGTGAAGAAAAAGTTGGCTAATTTCCCTAGCAATTAACTAATAAAAAAAATCAAACTTTTGAAAGTTCTGAAAATGGCGCCAGTGACAGGAAACTGAAAGTGTTGCAGTGGTTGCAGATAAGAGTATGCATTTATATGAGAAACATCAAGAACCAAATTATATTTGTCTCCATGGTAATGTAGAGTAGTCAGGGAGTTGTGTCTGTTCAGTGTGACATGATCACAGTTTTTTTAAGTCCAATGGTTTGACTCCACAGACCAAACAGCAGAATTACACATTTTGAACCTCCTAAGCAGTAGACAGAAACTGTTTCAAATTAAATAATATCAATTTTAGGTAAAGTATTATAGTGGTCAAAATAATTTGATAACTTGTGAAAATGATCTCTAGAGTTACCCAAAGTGCACCTATTGCTTTTGTTCAGTTTTAAGATTTAAAATGCCTTTATACCGTGCCTATGAGCAGGTTATAATCACCAAAATTCCACACTGAAAAAAAAAGGTTGCTGGATTTGCGTAAAAAGTTATGGACAGCGGTTGCACGCAATAAAATTATGTTTAGGCTTTGAAACTTTTTTCAATCCCCTCTACACATATTTTTCTCAGAACATGAACATCACTTTTTCATGTTGATGAAATTTGAACAAATCATGCTGAATATGCATATTTATCTTATGGTACCTTATCATGAAATGTATAAGTATGTATAATGTAATTTAATTGATCTAATTCTGTAAAATAAAAAAAGTTTTCCACAGTTCTGTATTGTCTTAACAGAATCAAACACAAAGAGAGCACAGGGACAGAGATACACAGTTTGGAGCTGGACAGTGTGAAGATTTATTCCAGTGAAGACGCTCTGGTCTCTGCCTGTGGACACAGGAATAACACATGATGATCACATTCTGATGATCTACTCTGTTGTACATGTTTAAATACACTTAAAGTACTTATTACTACAATAATGGACCGGAACAGAATCACAAGAACATTAGAACTGTATCTGCAGAAACAAAACTCACCATGTGCTGCTTTTCTTCCTCTAAACACAGTAACAGGGAGGGCATCTGGTATAAAGTCTCCTAGTGCCACATCACCTTGTACAAGTACGATAACAGTTTCAATAGGAAGTTCATTTTGAAAAATTTTAAATAATTTTAGTTGGTTTACTTACTTTGTTCATCTGTGGTCTGTGTTTTGTTGGTTCTCAAACATCTTCCTTTTTTCTGAAACATCAACTATAACATTCATGAACTTCCCCACAGCTCCAGCAGAGCTCTGGACGTCACTCTTTGTAGACGACTCTGGAAGCAACACATTCAAATCTTAGTACAAGTGTCACACTCTTGTAGATGGACAGTCAAAAACAATTTGTTTCAAGCTGTCCTTACATTAACTCTAATTTCAAATAAAACACCACAAACATGTTTTAACAATGACGACATTCTAGGCCGGAGAAGCACATAATAAAATCTTTGAAAAGTCTCACCTCCAGATCAGCTCTCATAATCCCCCTGGTCCCCACTGTGTGTCCTCTGCTCCTGTAACTGTCCTGTGTCCTGTTACATTTGAATTTTCCCTCCAAATGTTTTGGGGAGGAGAATTCCAGAGGGAGGAGCCTCACCAGAAATTATAATAAAGTCATGTTTCCTCAACCTGATTAAAACATGCAGGTCTCACATCGGCCACAATCAAGCGATGTTTGTAAGATTTAAACATGCTTGACAGAGAAACGTAAAAAAGTGATGTTATTGTTGTCAAATTTGTTTTTGCAATTTGAGCAACCCCTCTTGGACCGTTTTTTCAGTGCATTGTAGTGAGGCTGGAATATCGTTGGACCCAGACCAGCCAAAGTCAAATGATGATTTGATTTACCGAGACATCAAATGAACATAATTGAATTTGACTGTTGTCATCAATCTAGTCACATAAAAAATTTATAAAATAAAAGTATGTTTCTTATTGTACTGAAAAAAACTAGAAAAGCATACACCTTTAGGCATATCAGGCTTGAATCTCCACAAACCTTAGTCTTATTTGGCCTAGAAGAGGGCCTCCTCCTTCTTTCCACTGAAATATCGTTCCATTGGCTTTAATATTTCACATAATATAAAACTGAAGTTCCAAAGTATTTTTTTAAACTTTGCATTTATGTGGAATTGTGCAGGTGACATGCTCCCTCCAGAGTTTAGTAACTTAGTGTTACCTATATAGCTTCCTGCTTAAGGGGGACATTTAGAGGAGTTTTTGAACTGTAAATTGCTTTGACAAGAGTGCATATTATTCATCACTTTGAAATGCGTAGACTGTTACATCATCCTAAGCAATAGCCTACATAAAACCTGTAAAAGGTTTGTAAACAAATATATTCTGAATGAAAGAAATTGGGATTTGCCACAGAATATCACAAAATATGAAAAATAAAGCATTTTTTGGCAAATGACAGCCACTGAGTGACAGTGTCAAATCCTGGTTGGAAAACATTAACATATGCATGGAAGAGGCTAATGCTAAAATGAACACCACTTAAAATTAGTGCTTGAGGTAAATCTAGAAGTATTTTGTTGTTGTCTGCTGACCAAATAGCATGCTTAAAAATTCCTCTGTATGCAAATGTATTTGTTTTTAATACAACGTTAGAAATTGTATTGATGTTTTTATTAGGTGGTTAGATCTACTTAAGATCTGATTAGTCCTGTTTCAGACATAGATTTTGTAGTTGAAAAGAAAAAAGGAAAAAGAAAAAAAAAAATTCTCTGGGGTTGTTTTGCCAATGCGACAATCTCCTCCTACACCAGCTGGTGGCACACTTGTCCAATACCTTCAGTAGAGTGTTCCCGCAGAATTCTTCCAGGTGAAGACATCCTCGGAGCAGTGCAATAGGCTACTATAGCCTCATTTAAAAAAAAAAGAGAGAGAGAGAGAGAGAGAGAGAGAGAGAGAGAAAAGAAAAGTAAACCACAAATCATTATGTATAATCCATCAAAATCTTGTTAACTGCAAGACTAGGATGTTTTTCTCCCCCACCCCCACCCCCCTTAAACTTTGTGAAATTGTTGGTCAATTAAAAGAAACAAAGACTGATAATGAACATGGTTTGTGGTTTTTAAATGTAGTCCTGTTGTATTTTCTACTATGCTTTATAGTTTATTTTTGTGTAAATGTCTTTTTGTAAATTTAGATGACTTTTTTATGACAAGTGCTGTAATCCACCAGCTCATTGTTTATTTTAATCTGATAAATAAAGGTTAACAAAAACAAATACATGTATACATTTAATAATACAGCCTCATAAACATATTTAATTTGACAATTTAATTCTTCCTAGGTGCCTAGGTGCTTCCCACTCCTATATCAAGATCATTTGTACCACATTTCATAAATAAAATACAATAGCATGGATGCCAACTGCTAACACTGTGTCTTCATTGTGGCCTTTTTCAGCTTTTGCCTCAGTCTAAAACTGTGTCCACAAACAGAGAAACAGTTTTGATGGTCAGCTCCCAATTGAGGTCCTGGCTAATTATGAAGCCAATGAAGCAGAAACAGTCCACATTGGTGATGGGGTCAGTCAAGGTGAGAGGGAGTGGGGCGGTCATGATCATCTCTAGAAAGTGTCGAGCTCCAGGTTGTTGCCGCTGTACCGGAGCACCAATCGGGCCATCTGCCTCTTGTAAGCAAGCTCATTGCTGTCCAAGATGAGCCCAGTGAGAGTGACTTGATCAGGTTCAGAGTTGTGGCTGGCTGTGCAGCAGTTGGTGTACAGGGAGAAGAGCAGAGGAGAAAGTACACAGCCCTGTGGAGCTCCTGTGCTATGAGACATTCTTCACCGGCTGAATGCATGACACCAGTCCATGATCTTTCACAGTATCACATAAAATGTACTCACCTCCATGGAAAATATTCCTCAGTATGGTTTCTTCCATGGAAACCTTCTATTTCCATGGAAATTCAAGAAATTATTATTTTGTTTAGTGTGGAATTCAATTGAGATTATTAGTTTTAGTTTTTGTACTGAAGTACTGAAACTATCATCAAGTTGTTTCAGGAATGCCTTTCCCAATTTACTGATATGATATGATATTTATATTATATATGATATGATATGATATTATATCATATTACTGTTTTTAGACAGTGGAAACCACATTACCTGACAATCGGATGATGTGAATTTATAAATGTTACATTTCGTATTTTATTTACAAACAAATGTTCTTGTGATAAAAGAGACAGAGAAGAACACTAAGTTACAACACGGTGGTATGTGATATAAACATTATCTTGTTACTATAGCAAATGGGTGGGAGCTTGAATGGGATGTTAGAATTTGTAAGAATAAAAGCAACCGACTGTTGCACAGACTCAAGATGGTGCTCTGCTGTGCATTAGTATGTTTATGTGCAGATCTGGGCCTGTTGTTGCCTAGCAACAGATATCTCCTTGGTTACACATCCTGATGTCTAGGTAAAATCAAAGCAGGGCTTTTTCACTTTAGACTATTCAAGTAAATTCTTTTGCATTTGAAAATTATTACATTTGGGTTATAGCCATATGACACATGACACATGATAAAAAAAATCACTTCTTAAAACACTTTTGATATTGATACCAAAGTCTCTTCCAGTGCAAATATTATGGTGTTGTAAAAATATGGGAATAGGAGCTTTTTCATTTTTCAGTATAGTTTCCACAGGCTACTACTGTGCTTTGTCTAAAAAGCTAAAAATGCTCTACCTGTGGAGGTGTTTCCTACTTTGACCTTAGGGTCTCTAGTCTGTACTCTGCACGGATGTTTCTGTACACTATGCTTAATGCTTATGTTGCTCCATTTAAGCCCTGTGCACAGCCTTCACCTTGGGTCTTGTCTGGTGTGGTAGATCTGGGACCGTATTGCTCTGGTGCTCAAGGCCTGTTCCTGTGCAGCTAGGATGACTCTTCAGACCAGCTCTTTATCAGTCATGTCATACATTTCTGCATTGTGGGCAAGTTCAGGCTTCTGCATCTTTTTGACATGTTAACAGCCAAAAGAAATACCAATAAACAGGGCTAACAAGTTGACAAAGAAAGAAAGACAAAAAGCAGCAGTTTGGTGTTCAATATGCTCACCATAGGAGCAACAACCCTGTGAGCCATGCCATAAAGTGGACAGGGGACATGATACTGAGGCCAATTTATTTATTACAATTAATTTTATTTATTTAATTAAAATTTCTAAGAAGGCTGGAGGTTTTCTACCTGTAAATGGAGAGTAGCAGCTATATTCTACCTCTCCTGTCCTGATGATGAGCACAAATAACAATGTCTGTGTAATCCTTCAGTCATCCAGGTGGGATCCATAGAAAAAGTAAAAATCTGCCAAATGGACAAAAGTTACTCCAGATAGACAGAATTGTTAGGATTTGTGTTTTTGTTCTCTCCCCCTCCCTTTTCTGTTTCAGAGCTTGAGTGTGGCAGGGGGTGTGGCTGGCTTTTTCCGGAGCAGACGAGACACACCTGCAATCAATCCCTTCATCTACCTCAGTATTTAGCCCTGGTCTTCTCATCACCACTTTGCCAGATAATTCCGTCCTGTTCGGTAGCGTCACCAGACTCTTGGATTTATTCCTGTCTTGCTTATTGTTTGCCCTGGATTTACCTACTCCTGTTTTCTCCCAGGTGTCTCCTGGTCGTCTGCCTTTGCCTCCGGAGAAGTTGGCCAGCTCCCTGCCTCCTCAGCCTGCCTGCGTTTGTACAATAAACTGCTTAAACTTGACTGTGTTCCGATTCTGCTTTTGGGTCCCTCGTCCCCCACCTTAACAAGAATATTATTTTGTTTTGCTACAAATAACAATACATTAAAAGGGCAAATGTTTAGAGCACACATCTCTTAATTAAAAGCTGACCTACAACAGGTCCAGAACAGGATGTGGCCTCTGCCACCGTTGCACAGGCCTGTCAACCCGCAGAATTAAAACAGTAGGAATGGCTCACTGAGCTGTACTCAACTCATCTCACTATACCAGGACTGACTACTGTAGTGAAAACTGCTGCACCTTTATGCTGATGAGAGTTGAGGAACAAAGCGAAATGGCTAATCTAGCAGTCCCTAACATGTCACAGCTATCTACAGTTACCTGGAAGGTATTATACACTTTCTTTGGGACTGATGCTGTGACCTTGGGCACCACTGCCCAGAGGCTTACCCTTTTGTTCACAAATACCATTCCCAACTGCTGCTTTTTCTCAACAGAAAACAAAAGCCAGGTTAGTAACTTGGTACAATGTGGCAGAACAATTGACACCTTAATTACAGCTTGAACATTTAAGTAGAAATTATTGTAGCAATTTCCCCACAGGTAAACCATGCCAATATGGTGCTATTGGCCAACATTTAAAGCAAATGGATACATAAAAGTCACAAAGAGTAAAAACAAAAGTCACACAGCAAACCAATGTGTACAAACAAGGAAATACATTAATTTGGAATATGGCGTTTAAACCGTTACAAGAGTGCACTAGAGGTGCAGAGCTAGATATGAGGCAGGAATCTTCCCTCAGGGTCAAGGCAGTGGTGGTGATTCAAAGAAAAAGGTCTGAAAAAAGGTAATGCTGGTGGCGGGTAGAAGTCTTCCAATCTGAATTTTCACATAACCCGATTTGTGTTTGTCTAAGCATGACTAAATACTAAAACAAATTTGTTTTATAAGTAAATTGTAATGCATTGTAACCCGTGTGCTACAAAGGCCCTCTGCTTTACAAGACTCCTCTGCTCTGAATAGTGGTTCAATCAGACATACCTGCAGGGGCGGAGCTGGACGTTCAAGTCAAGCTGTTCCTTTAAAAGGCTACTTTAAGCATGGGGCTTTTATACCAGTGTGAAACTTTTTTCAGGGTTTTTCCCTTCTTGTTAGAGGTTCACAAACCAACAAGGAGTAAATTAGCTGTGAGCAGTGTAGACCTAGAGCTTTAATAAGAAATATACCTTCCTTAACTCCACATCGTAGACCTCGCTTAAAACAGCACTAGCCCTAATTAAACTTGATTTTTCATTGAATGTATAAAGGAACTATGTAGCCTGCGCTCTTACAATCACAACAGAAACTGAATTGACGTTGCCTTAACCTGTATGTAGAGGACACATACAAGTTTTTCTCATTCTCAGTATATGGACAGGCCTCAAACAAGTATAGGTGCTGGGGTTAGGTAGTAACGATTCAGATCAAAGAGAGTCCTTTTAGGTTTTAACTAACTGGATTACAGTAGGCCTAAACTGTGAACCCAAATGAGAGACTCATGTGAGGCTCATACTGCTTTGAGAACCAAGACAACAAATTAGGCTATAACATAGGCAACGTGGCCTTGTCCATTTTTGTAGCCTATTAATAATATATCCGTATTATAATGGTTACCTTTAAAGCTATATTTAATTTAAAATCAACATATGGTTTCGTGAATATCAAATGTATCAAAGCAATAGATAAAAGCAATGATGGATTTCTCTATTGCTCTATGGAGTCACTTAATTTTTTGTAGGCTACAGTTTATTGTCATCTTCCTAATGATCTGTGAAGGCTGGCGTTTGACTAGGCCTACTTGAAACTGGTATTTTACATTTTTTGTGAACCTCAAAAAACTGCCTGTGCTCCACCTCTTTTCCTTCTAGAGTGCCTTCTATCGGCTGCTCCGTGCTAATGTCAGTCTTATCTGTGGTGCGGCAGTGGGCTACACTGTTTCTGCCATAAACTGACAGAAAGTTCAGAAGCTTTCCAGCGTGGACTGGATAGTTGCGCAGTGCATTTTGGATTATACCGCTCAGAACTTACACGCTTGTTCAACTTGATTCTAACAACAACTGGTCGCTGGTGTCGAGTTTGTTTATACCCGGAAATGTCGTCCAATAATGCAATAACAAAAGCCCATGTGGTTTCCCATTAGCGCGCTGCCCTGGTCACATGCTCCACTTTTGCCGTTCACAGGACCTGGTCGGGAGCTTTGAATGTTTGGGGAGAAGAAAACGACGTGAGAATATTACTAAAGATGTTATAAAATAGTTATTAGAGGTATGTAAGTTTCAATGCTAAAAAACAATCCACCACGCCCGGAGAGCGACTGAGTGAGGTAAAAAAAAAAAAAAACAACAATTTACAACTTCGTATAGTGCTAATCCAAAGGACGCAGCGCTCTAAGTTGTTTTTCCTGCACTTTGCAGTGTTGATTTTGAGTCTTAATATCTGCGGGACTTCGGCGCGACGAGGATAATGACCCAGAGTTGTGTCTGGGCTTGCTGCCTCAATCCAGAGGCTAAAGAAGCTCGGAGAATCAGCGACGAGATTGAGAGACAACTTCGAAGAGACAAGAAGAACGCTCGCCGGGAGTTCAAACTTCTTTTGCTGGGTAAAGATCGAAAGCATGTTCTCCCAAATTCTTTCTCAATGAAACGTAGAGCTAATGTTGTACAGCAAGGATGTGATAAGAAGTTTTAATGCCCAGAGATGTGTCCACTGCACATCAAGCGAGTTGTTTTTTTTTTTTTTTTTGGAATAGACCGTTAACTCTAGGTCTTTTAGTTCAAGTTTGGGTCGCATCAGCTTTTTGGCTCATGTGCATTAATTTCAAGTCGCTTAAAACTTGACCAGCCATTCTCGTGCATATGCTATTCCAGCTTAATATGCAATTTTCTTACAGCTTCTTCATGTAATGTAGTTGTAGGCCTAATCTTATTGCTTTATTACGCGATTGGACAGGCCTATTACATATTCAGCAATGTTTGAGTTGCATGATGAATGCAGTGTTTTGGCTTCCTTTCTGAAGACATTCTTCCTCTTTTATCAGGGAATCCTCAAAAAAGACCATTATCTACAGTATTTTGTAATACTGACGCCATACTTTAAGCCTTGAGTCTATATGAATAAAAGGTATCCTTGTGTGCATTACAGTTGGTAATGTTTATTGATTTTCAGGAACTGGAGAAAGCGGAAAGAGTACTTTCATTAAGCAGATGAGAATCATCCATGGACGAGGATATTCTGAAGAGGACAGAAGAGACTTCACTAGGCTGGTCTATCAGAACATATTCACAGCCATCCAAACCATCATACAGGCCATGAATATACTCCACATCCCCTACATGTTTGAGGATAACAAGGTACTTTCCTCTGTTTTCAGTAAATACAGCATTTACAGCTAGCCCCTCACTGTGTACACATTACACTATTATATGCCTGTAGGTGAGCCTGTATTTCATTGTGACAAAGTCCTCCTGTCATGTGTTTAGATTAGCAGTGTTGCTTTCTCAGTGTTGTCCTTTTACAGAGAATGCTGTCTTCTGGAAACATAATGATGCACACCAGGCATGTGGTGACATGTATTTGCTCTGTGATTCACTCTAGCAGTAAGCACCAGTCCCAGTGAGACAGCACCATTCATGCTATGTGCTAATCAGTACTCCTGGCCTTGCTAGGGCTATCACAGTATATCGCAATCAAAGCAAAATCACAATTGCCAAATCACAGAGGTCGCAATTACAAACAACCAAATATCGCATCTATATCTAGTTTAAACTTTACCAACCATTGAAAAATGAATTTGTTTCTTTTAGTTTGACAATTTAAATGCAATTCATCTTTCAGATATTACTGCTTGTGTGTTTAAATGTGCCCTGTAAACTCAATTCATATACATTCATACATTCAAATCAAATTAAGTATTTACCAGGTAATTTTAAGATTTAAGAAAATTTAGAGAAATTTTGCTACAAGCAAAGGTCATTACAGATAATCATAATTGTTTGTTACTGTATAATATTATGAGGGGTACATTTAAAATTACTGGGAGTTGGGCTTTAAATACATTACACTGAATCAAGATCTTGGATGAGTCTGGAGCTGCACTGTTCAGATATATTGGTATATTTTGTTTTTCCAGGCCCATGCAAAAGTAATTATTGAGGTGGATATAGATAAAATATACAGATTCTCAAAGCTTCATGTAGATGCCATAAAGAGCTTGTGGAGTGATCCTGGGGTTCAAGAATGTTATCATCGAAAGAGAGAATATCAACTTTCTGACTCTGCAAAATAGTAAGTTTTTACATACATAAGTAAAAGAAATAAATGGGACAAACTCAATGAATATTTTTGTTTATATATTTTTATTTGTTGTGTTCCTATAGTTATCTGAACAATTTGGACCGAATAGGGGACCCTGCCTATGTGCCTACTCAGCAGGATGTGCTAAGGGTCAGAGTTCCCACAACCGGTATTATAGAATATGTCTTTGATGTGGAAAAAGTGGTGTTCAGGTGAGATCTTGCTATGCTGCTGTGACAGCAGATCTGTTTTAACTTACCCAGGGGCCAGATCAGGCACTCCAAACCATCAAATCTGCACTCCACTTTCCAAATATTAAAATATTTTCTCTTGTTGATTGGTTTAGTTAGTCCATGTTTAGACCTAGTTTTATTCTGTTTGTTTTATTGTGCTTTAGACCTAGTTTAAAACTGGTTCAGTACTGGATTGGTAATTTTACAAAATAATATTGGTGAAGCCTTTTGTATTTATTTATTTTTTAGAAAAAATGAGAATAGCTGTATGTTGCTACTGTTATTAAAACTGAAACAGATGTAGTGTTGGGAATATTTTGTTTTGTTTGATATTTTGTGGTGACACATTGTGCACCTCTGGCCCCAAGGGAAAATGTAGTTGAATAGCTCATCTTACAGCATTAATAATTATTTAAGGAACAGTCACTGATTTTGTGGTGACACCAGAACATTTTTATCACCTTTAATTTATGCTTTAACAGAATGGTGGATGTGGGTGGTCAGCGTTCAGAGCGCAGGAAGTGGATCCACTGTTTTGAGTACGTCACATCCATCATGTTCCTGGCCGCTCTCAGCGAGTATGATCAGGTTCTTATAGAATCTGACAGCGTGGTAAGACAACACTTCTGTCCTCTTTATATTTATAATCACTGGATGCATTTGTTTAGACACTGGTTTACTTTCCCTAATTCAGGTCCAGTCAGGTACTTAGTTTTATTTTACAACATGCAGAAAATAGACTTTCTGGCATAAGGGTAATTTTTACTTTACTTATAGCCTTATATATAAAAAAATTTACAAGTAGATGGCAGATGTGAAACCTGTTCCCCTTTCCCCTCACCTGGCCTTTGTTCAGGCTCACCTGTGCTCTCTGGTATTCTTCTACCAGGCTAAAGCTGGCACACTGTGAGACAGCATTAATGTACCTGGAATCTAGTGGTGTACTCTACATTTGAAAAATAAATACAGCATTTTCTACTCCACTGCATTCCTAAAAAAGTACTTTTGTGGAAGAGTTATTTGCATCTTTTAGAGGTCATTAACATTATATGCAGTTTCCACCAGCTTTCAGTTGGATGGCTTATTCTTCTTTGTAGATAATTAATAAACAAAATATAGGCAAATTTAATGTTTGTTTCCAATGTACCCATTCTAACTTAACATGTTTAATCTAATCTTTTACAACATGTATATTATTTATACAGAGTGGACTGAACAGAATAGGACCAAAATACAATTTGCATCTTGTCTCTTGGAAGTAACCTATTTATTTTTTGAACTTCAGAGGTATCATCACTTAGTTAAAATGATTTGCAAAACGTACTTTCAGTACTACTACAGTAGTTCGTATAGCAACATAATTTCTCAGAACTACTTTTGCTTGTAAAGGTTTACCGGCACTTTTACAGATAATGGAATGCAGTCCTTTTCCACCTCTGGCTCATTTCCTTTACATGGCCACAGAAGGCAGACTGCTTCACAGTTGTCATTGTGGTAGTATTATGTCTAAATCTGCAGGGGGAGCACTTTACTTGTACTGATTTCAAACTGGATTGTCTATATAATTTTGTCTATAATTTTTGTCTAACACAGATTCCTGAATGTTATTGCTCCTTGTCTTTGTATCAGTGTATGCTGTTTTTGCTTTTGTGTTTTTTTAAGAATCGAATGGAAGAAAGTATGGCACTGTTCCAGACAATTTTGCACAGTCCATGGTTTATTTCGGCTTCTGTGATGTTGTTTCTCAACAAAATTGACCTGCTGAAGGAGAAAATCATGTATTCACATTTAGTTGACTATTTTCCTAAATATGCTGGTAAGTTACATATATTTCTTTATTTGGTTTTCAAAATAAATTTCACTTGTCTATTATGTTTCAGGGCCAAAGCAAGATGCCAAGGCAGCAAGTGAATTTATTCTAAATATGTTTCTTAGTTTTCAGCCAGATCAGAAAAGGATCTACTCCCACTTCACTTGTGCCACAGACACAAACAATATTCGATTTGTCTTTAGTGTAGTGAAAGATCACATTTTGCAGTCCAACCTTAGTGTGTATAACTTAGTTTAAAACTGCAGCTATGCAGTCTACTTAAGTTTGAACCGTCAGTAGGGGAATTCTGAACTTCTTCCATTTGCATGTTGTAGCTGCTGAACACTATAATCTGAGGCAGAAAATGAATGTACTTTGTATTTTTCACATTCCTTATTCTTTAATAAAAATCAAGATGAGGAGCTAGCCTTATAGTATGCACTATGCAATGTATGTTTTTTCAGTATTCTAAGTGCATAAATATTGAGTAAAAGGGAAAATGTACAAGAACCAAGCACCAGTACCATTTATTTCCAATAAGGTGGTGTGGTTAAAATTATTCTCCTCTGCCTGATATGCAGTCAGTTATGCAAACAAAAATGTACTTTTTAAATTTTTTGTTGGATAAGATTACTAAGTATGTTGCACTGTTTTTGCTATGATTAGAAACTTTTATTTAGTAACTTCTTTCCCATTGCACTGTATTCTTACCACCATGCACCGGATGGAGAGATGAGCTCCATATGTGGTTATATATGCTGTTTTTTGTTGTTAAAGTGGAGATACTGATGGAAATATTAACTGTGTGCAACAGGGTAATAGAAACACTAATAATAACACCGTTCATACTGATTTGCAGCATATATGTACAGCTGTCAATTTCACATTTTGTTTAGTTTTGATATACATCGCCCACTACTATTCAGTGATGTTTGTTTGATGTTTTTTTATTTTATTTTTTTCACTTTTTGTTCTTTGTCCTGTATTGTACATTTATAATTAACTTCAAAGTAGAGAATGATTTAGGCCTGCATGATGTATAACAAAAATTTAAGATCCCTGCTCCAGGTGTTAAGGGACACTGTTTACAACACCTCTCTTGCCCAGTATTCAGTATTTGTCAGACTGTATGCTGAGGGTACTTTAATTTTGGAAAATTAAAATTTATTTTTTAATACATTGTGTTGACTTGATCTCCGTGTACAACAGTGTTTCTCAAAATGTAGTATGTGTAGGCCTACCGTACACAAGGTGCCCCCTTACATGAGGCAGTCTCAGTTTCTCTAATTGACAGACAAACTTATAATGAATTATGTTCTCTTATATATATATATATATATATATATATATATATATAGCGAGAGAACCTAATTACTTGTGTATGTGTATGTATGTATATATAACTATATGTGTATATACACACACACACACACACACATATATATATATATATATATATATATATATATATATATATATATATATATATATATATATATATTAGTTTTATTTATTTGTTTATTTTATTTTGGGCTTTTTTTGTTTTTTGTTTTTTGGTCTGACCAAGTCCCATCCTCGACAGTTCGCCTCAGTAGGCTATGGGGCGCAATGGAGCAAACGAAACTGCTTATCCCTAAGAGAATGACAAAGCTACTGAATACGGTGCTCAAAAAGTCATGCGTTTGTGCACTGCACCCGCCTCTCCGCCTCAGAGGAATGTGAAATGCACCCGAACTGGATCCTGTACAAGGAAGAATTCCACCTGTTCCGGGACGCTCTACTGTGAGATCAGAAAAGGGGTTACCGTCAGCCTTTATTTGACGGTACCACAGACAGCTTCGTTCATTCGTCACATTCAATTGGGCCGTAATGGACAAGTGCTGTCTGTCTGCTGAAGAGAGTGAACGACTTCAAATTCACCGAGAAATTGAGCGACAACTTCGGAGGGATAAGGAGAACTCCTACAAAGAGCTAAAGCTGCTACTTTTAGGTGAGACAAAATATCTGATTCCTTTGTGGTGCCGCCGGGATCCAGGGGGCCTATTCTACCTGCCAGGAGAGACAAATCACAGTGTCTAAAACTTACCACTAAACTGAGCTATTCTTTATCAGTTTATTTTTGTCATTACGTTTTCATCGTATTCCAAATGCCCCCTTTGAGTAATCAATAGGATTATTATAAATTGGCAAGGTTTGATTGGGTTAACGCGTTACACGCTGGTCTTGACTTTAATAAGGGAGACACTGTGCAAAACCTTTTTCAGTTTTTTGTTTTCATGTGGAAACAACAAAATTGTCCACTCTGCAATGAAAGCTGTTTTAATAGCCTATTTAATTAAATCAATTTGCGTCCATGGATTTATATACGACACTGTAACTTAAACGTCCGTTTATCCAAAATGCATTTTTCTCTCCAAGGGACGCAAGGATCCCATTTTAAAGTAGCGCCTACTAACAACAGACTTTGCTTGTACTTTCCTTGTACTTTCTTGTACTATAGTTGCACTTGTTGTACACAACGAGATTTTGACTGAACGTACAGAAGTATGTACGCTAATACAAAGTCTTATTTGGACAATTAAAGGCAGACAAGGACGTGCTTTATTGGTTCAGGAATTGTGTACAAAACTGTAAAAAGCGCCAGGTACTTTTCAATGACGTGACCATATACAAAGAGAGAGCCAAAACTTGCCTTAAAAAAGTTGTACTGATGGATCTGAGGCTCACTGACAAGGCGCATAAAAGTCAGAAGTTTGTTTCAAAACGGGACGTCTGCGCTTTTCGACTTAATAGGTCTGCTTCACGGCATTGTGGAGATTCTAAAAGGCAACAGGTGACTTAAACAGTAGAATCATCTTACACCAGTCACGTGAGATGACGATAATCAACATGATATTACTACATCAGATTAAAAAAATATACTATGTTTTTTTTTTTTTTTTTTTTTTAACAATATACAATAGCCCCACCTTATTTAATAATAGAAGACAGGTGTAACAGGAAACACCCACTTTAAAACTACATAGGGCCAAGAGCATGTAACAGTAAGAGTGGGCGCGCCTGGGGTATACAATAACCTACATAACAATAGTCATAATAGAACTTAATAATACAACCCAAGAAATATTTTCACAACATGGTGAATGAGACAATAAATGTAAGTCAGCAGGACTGTAGTAGATGGTCACAACCTCCCATGTGTGTGTAAATAATTACAAGGAAAAATGAAGGTCCTCATTAAGACCAGGAAACTTGGTAGATTTAAGAGTCTCAATCCAAAATGTCTTTGTGAGAGCTTTTTTAAACCTGTCACCACCTCTGATGATGTGAGGGATGACATCTATGGCAATCACTTTTAATAGGACAGTGTTGATATGATATGAGGATTGAAAATGTTGAAGTAATTTGGATTTTTGTTTTGACAAAATATTTATGTTAATTGAGTCTGTCCCATAGTCTTTGTTTGGTCCTTCCAATATCAAACCCTCCACAAAAACACTGTGAGTTGTATTGCAGTTGGCAGAATGTCTGCATTTAAATGTTTTTCTACGGGAGGAGTCTTTGAATGAAGTAGACCTATTTATATGGCTGCAGTGATTGCAGGATCCACATTGGCATGTTCCAACTGGTTTGGTGAAGAATGGCTTCTGTTGAAAAGGTAAGTAGTTTTTTACCAGTTGGTCCTTAGTTAGTGCTCTACGGATAACAAAAATAGGAGGTTCAGGTACAACAGTGGCAAGGGAGGGGTCACTGGAGAATGTCCCAGTTTTTCCTAATGATAGGTTTGATCGTGTATGCAAGGTTAGTATATTTGACTGAACACAATATGTTATTGTTATTTTTTGTTTTGGACTTCTTTTTTGAAAAGCTAAGACCTTTCAGTGGATTTAGCCTTAAATAATGCATTATTGAGAGTTCTTTTTCTGTTTCCTTATTGTTGGAATCTTGCATACATGTCGTGAGCCTGAGTGTCAAATTCCTTGTCTGTGTCACATATTCTCCTGAGGTGTCGGAATTGTCCAAATGGAATGTTTGAAATTAAACTAGGGTAAAAACTGTCCACTCCAAGGATAGTATTTTTGTTCGTCTGTTTCCCATCAAGGTATGTAGTAATCCTTTTTGGGCCACTGTCATTTTTAAATCTAAAGAGTTTATAATGTTGTTGTGTTCTCTATACTCAAGGCTCAATTTTTATCTGAGTCAGGAGGATTTTCCACTGGAGGGATGGGAGTGTACCTTATTTTGCGCTTTGAGGCCTGTTGTGGTTTTACCATTTCCTCATCCTTCTCTGGTAAAAATACGCAAGGGAGCAATAAGTCTTGATGGAGTGCACAAGCACCTTTCTTGATCCTCAGGACTAACTGTACAAAGGTATATCTTCAACTTTTTTTGGACATAAAACATAAGTGCTAGACTCCCATGATAGCTAGTTTGTGTTTGCTGTGAAAACAGAGATTGCGCTTTTGGATTCAACATCTAGAGCTATCTTTGGCCAATAGAAGCAAGGTCTGGTTAACTGTTCTTTTGCCTCCTACATGGTCCATTTCGTTATGTAACCTGTGGTTTACTGGTTTTCTCAGAGTTTGTGGTAAGACGAGTTGATTATTATATTGTCTATTATGAAACAATGTAGTGTGTTTAATTGTAGTTCTTCTGTCAACATAACTTAATGACTACACTGATGGGTCTGTGCTCTGCAATGCAGCTAGTGCCGCCACACTGTACTTACGGTCTGATAGGTCACTAAGTGTTTCATCATCATCTACTTACTAGTAGTTGCATCTCGCTTGGCATTGGTTAGGACATATCACAAGGATTATTATCGATAATCACTGTGAAAACAGGTCTTAAGTTTGTTGGACTTTTGAGGATTGGTCTTAACACTGCTTCAAGTGAGAATATGCGGAGTGATGTTTAAAAAACAAAGCACTTTCAGGTGATAATTTTTCTTACAAGCGATTGAGGACATTCTTCAAATGGGTTATGTGTTCTTCTAGTGTATTTGAAGACAATTATATCATCTAAGAACACAAGTTCTTAGATGTTAGTTCTTAGATGCAAGTTAATATCACCCATGCATCTTTCCATTAAGTGCTTTCCAGCACTTAATGGAAAGAAGAAGCTTGGCGCCTTACTGAAACCTGACAGGTCACTCAAACTCTGTTTTTTCCCTTGTCACTCTGTCATTTCTTTAATAATATTAATTTTTCAAATCCATTCAGAAAAACATTCAGACCCGCTAACGGCTGAAAAGGACAAAATTTGGTAATACGCATCCTTGATCATATGTATGTTTAAATGACAATAGTTCACACGTAATCAGATGTCCCAATTTTTCTTTTATACTAAGACTATAGGCAATGCAAATGAAAGGATGACACTGTAGGCTGCTCAACTAGGACACATTTTTCATTTGTTGCATTGTCAATATTTGCATCCCTCTAGCACTATTTTCTGACCAGCAGGAATTACACTCATAATTTCTGAGATTTATAAGTCCCAGATAACCATGTGAACTCTGTTTGTGTCTAAACTGTATCGTTTTCAAGACTTGGTGATAGCCACAGTACAGACTGGTTTGGAGGGCACTGTCATCACAGAACTGATCACAAAATGGGTCTATTAGTATTAGTATTAGTTCCAGTTAATAATGGAATGAGACTATTGGAACAAGCAAGGACTGGGACATGGTTGTTACTTACAAACCAGTAGCACGCAATGCATGTTAACTTTAACATTAGTAGTGCTTTTATTCCAGCCAGACCTTTTGGTAACATGCTGTTCTGTGTCACTCTTTGTTCTTTGATTTTAGCTTTTGGTTTTGTTTTTGGTTCACTTGTGGGACATTCTGATTCATTTGTTTCTGTTTGTCCCCCAATAACAACACTGTTGAGTTTAACTGCTTGTCAGGGGTCGGATTTTCTTTTTCCCAAGCTTTTTGTTTTTTATAACGGAGTTCTCTTTGCAGACAGTAATGTGGGATTGGGGGGGATCATTACAGCTCATGGCAATATGCCCATCCTTGCCACAGTGAAAACAGTACCATGATTTTCATTTAAGTGCTGCTGGTGTCGCTTCTGCGGTAGATTTTGGAGTTGATGTCTTTTTGGTTTTCTCTTTTTGTTTCTCTTTCTTCTTTTCCTTTGCGGGAAGGACAGCTGTGTATCATTTGTCTGAAAGATATCCCTCATACTTGTGCATCATAGCTTTTGGTTTGTAAAACCCCAAATGTTGTTTCATTTTGTTTGCCTGTGCAGTTTGTTTGTCCTCCTTTATTCTTAAAAGGAGTAGGAACTCTGGAAAAATGGGTGTGTTATCTTTTCTTTGCTCCAACTGAAGTGCATTAATCAGTGTATTGTTCCAGCAATCTCCACAGAACTGCTTTAAGAGTTGTTTGTCTAAAGCTTGAGGGAAAATTGTTTTCATTTTCATGATCCAGCTCAACAGTATCTGTAATCTTTGAAGATAGTTAGAAGGTTTCTCACCTGAGAAACTGAGTAAATAGCGCATCCAGATCTTTCACTACAGCATAAACTGAGGCAAACAGGTCTAGGAAAGCTTTTTAAATGACTTGACTATAGTCGAGTCAGGGGGCAGTAAATAATTGACAATCAACCTTACAAGCTGTGCACTGAGAATAGTGGGATCAGCTAAGTGGCATTCAGTATTGCTTCTCCAAGTGTCACAGTCACCCACAAATTTTGAGCAAGGGACTACCAGAAAATGGAGTTTTGCTGATGCGTGAGGGGTCTGAACTATTGACTATGTGTTCCACTACTACATGCTCCTCTGCACTTCAAAGGGGTTAAGTTGTTCACAACTTTACTGAAAAACTCTCAAGTTTGTTCTCAAACCTTGATAAATTTGCTAATAGACCCAAATTACTTCAAAAACTCAATAAGCTACAAGGGTATTTGTCAAAGCTGATATAATGACAATTTGGAACCTTAACATTGGTGAAAATGTACTAGTGCAAACTTAAGGGATACTAACGTTATTGCTACTCAAAGCCCCCTGCTGGCTCGCCATGCTTTACTTTGTAACCTAATTCAAGATACAGTATATACATGTCTTGACTTCTTGGTTCATAGGAGCTGAGAGTGTAGCAATAGACCTTTATCACAATGGCCAGAAGTGCCCCACTGTAGGTTGGTGGAATTTCCTGTTAATGGTTTTCTATGGCTAAATATCTGTGGAAATGTCTCACGTATTGTCAACCAGCTTCATAAATCTGCCTATCCGTCACCAAATCTTCATCCAACAAGGTCCACAAAGGATATATTCTGTCCCTGAAGAATTTATCTATCTACAACTATAACTATCAAGGTAAGAAAGATGAAAACTTAAAAGCTAACAACGACTAGCATTAGTGAACTACTCCTGAGCAAAACTAACGGTACGGTCATGAATAAAACATAAGTTTAACAAAGTAATAATAAATAATAGAAAAAAAAATAATAGTAAAAAACAATAAGTAATTCAATTCAATTTCATGATGTAGATATTAGCATAGACAGAGAGATTTGTGCAGTTCGAATGCTACAGATGTTTCTACAGATTACAGATGTCTCGCATTTAAACTGCACAAATCTCTCTGTCTATGCTAATATCTACATCATGAAATTGATTTTTAATTGTAATTGTAGAATCAGTCTGAATTAACAAGTTAGCCTACTTATGTTTTATTCATGACCATAATGTTTGTTGTGCTCAGGAGGTCACTAATGCTAGTCATTGTTAGCCTTTACATTTTTGTCTTTCTTACCTTGATAGTTGTGGATACATTTTTCATGGACAGACTATGTACTTCGTTGACCTCGTTGAATGAAGATTTTTTGATGGGACAGATTTATGAAGCTGATGGAAAATACGCAAGACATTTCCACAGATATTTTGCCATAGAAAAGGATTAACGTAGGTGACATTGACCTTACATCACAGCACTTCCAGCCGTTGTAAAAAAGGTCTATAACCAGTGGACCCAGGTAATTGTATTTAAATGTGAACTTTAAATTAGGAAAATATAAAAGCATGCACAGTACATTTATAGTTCCAACATGTAGTCCTTTGTCTACTAGGCCTACAGGTTGTAACTATAAATATAACCAGGATCTGTTGTATGGAGTGGTAGATGCTTACAATTCAACCAACTGGGAGGCATCATTTAATCAACCTTAGTGGACACCAAGACTGGTAGCACCACTTTTCCATGAATTAAAAAAAAAAAAAAAAAAAAAAACTGACCCGAAGATTAAGAGAAGATTATCGACGGTTTTCACACCTCTTTCTTTTTCAACCAACATGCCAACACGTGAGAGAAAAGACTGCTCTATGCATCAATTCGCAAGGTTAAGCTAGATGTGTATGTGCATACTACTTCCTGTTTCCTTTTCAAAATCAAACCATTTACATATGAAAACTACACAGCACCAGACAGACAGAGCACCAGAAGAGACTGAGCAGAGGGAGATGCAGTGTTCTGTTCAAGGAGAACTGTGTGTAATTAGTGCTGTTTAAGGTTTTAATGTTTTATGTGTTTGTTTAAAATAAAACCATACAAAAATATAGACTTCTCCATCAGTTTTCTTAAAGATAGTTTTTTGGCTGAACATGGCTCTTCTCCAAATTGTTTGGCAGCTGAGGTTTCAAAAACTCAGGGACAAACCAATTGCATTTAATTTCCTCTGTTTCATCCCCCCAAATCCTCCCCCCCTCCGTCATATCTGTAATAGCATAATTCAGTGCCAAACATTACTTAAAATTATTGTCAAATAATGGTTAAAGGCGTGTTGCTAGAAGCCGGTTGAACTTACTCAGAGTTATATTAATTCAACCCTGACTCAAATAGGCTCTAATAACGCTTATGTCACAAATCAGGAAGACGTTTGGAAAGATGCAATTATGACTTCCGACAGGCTCTGTTCACGGTAGTTAGTCTGACAAAATCTAGGAAAAATTAGGAAATGGCTCAGTTTTCTTCATTTACATGTCAATGTAGCATTCCGTTATGTTTGGCTAATCAACAATTACAACCAGACCTCAGTTTTCATCATTTCCCCACTGACACACAACTCTGAGCACACTGGGTACATGCGATTAGAAGAGATGAGGCGCCAAATTCAAGATGATTCCAAACAGCACAGATGTATGCAGTCTTCATTTTACCACTGATGACATTTACTTCAATGGGTTTTACAGTTTTATCACAGTCGGTATGTTCACCGGAAGTTGTAATTGCATCTTTCCAAATGTTTCCCTGATTTGTGCCGTGTGACGTAAGTGTGAATAGAGCCCATTGATTTAGTGCTCAGTTGATAAGACCAAACCAGCAAACTGAGTAACTTTAGGTTTATGTGTTGCTAGAAGTTGGATATGAATCTTCTGTCAAACCCAGAGCCATTGATGACTGCAGCTGCTCCTGTAGCCTACAGATCAGGCAGACAGTCGCACGGCTCAGCCAATACAAGTTAGGCTAGAGGGAGGGACTACCCCAGGGACACAGATGGAGGTGATAACAGTAAAAAACAAACAAACAAACAAACAAACAAAACAAAACATAGCTGTTTTTATAAGTTAACAGATTTTGAGAAACAAATAACTTAAAACCCAGCTGAAAACCATAAAACCTCCATATTTCACAGTCCTGCCCCAGTTTAGGTGAAAAGCTAATGATTATGTGATACAAATGATAATCAAATCATACATCTGATGTATTCTTTGAACAAGTTTTGTGAATTTAACTCAAAATTAGACTTGTTATTAAATATATTGAAATGTATGAAATGCATGAATATGTATTGTATCAAAACATTTTATTTTCTTCATCTTTGATTAACAAATTCATTTGAAAAAATGAGGACCTAACCAGATCTTACCCTGGTCCAAAGCAGGGGAGTCTGTTACTGTGGTGATTCACACCGAATTGAACCAAATCTCTTTGCAGTCACGAACTAAACTGAATGTACCTCAAACATAAACTAAACTGGAATCTAGCAAAGGATTTTGAGGTCACCTATGGTTCTGCTATTTTTGCTGGTGTTAGCGGTGTATTTTCTGTTTCCTCTTGTTTACACAGGCACAGGAGAAAGTGGAAAAAGCACCTTCATTAAACAGATGAGGATCATCCATGGTAAAGGATACAATGAAGATGATAGGAAAGTCTTTAAACGGGTTGTGTATCAGAATGTTATGGCAGCAATCCAGGCACTCATCAATGCCATGAGGACCTTGAAAATTAACTATATCGATGACAACAACATTGTAAGAAAAGAAAAAAAAAAGTTATGAAAGTCATGAAAAAAGTTGTTTTCTGACAGTTTTGTGTGTGTCAGGCATATTCACAGAGACTGTCCCAAGTGGAGATGAACACAGTGTCCACGTTAGAGCCCTGGCAGGCGGAGGCCATTAGAAAAGTGTGGAATGATCATGGGGTTCAAATGTGCTATGACCGCAGAAGAGAATACCAGATAAATGACAACGCTAAATAGTAAGATTTCCATCTTATGTTTGTATTACTTAGGCCACAGTAGTCACAATATTAATAATTTTTACATGTACTGAATATTATTTTGTTTTTGTTTTCAAAACATGTTTTAGTTACCTGAGTGATTTGGATAGGATCGCGGCTCCTTCATACATCCCATCTGTCCAAGATATCCTGAGAGTTCGAGTGTCCACAACAGGAATCATAGAGTATCCCTTTGACTTCTTAAAAGTTACCTTTAGGTGATTTTTACACAAACACCTGACTCTCACTGGTCATATTATTAGATATGTAGCCTACATTAAAATTTATGATTTAAAAGAAATACATTACACAAACCAAAACAAACCATTACAAAAAATAACAATTTCATCTTTATTAAGAACACATAATATCAGGTCCATAACTTATAACTTTAACCCCAGCTTTAGTTTCACCAGTAGGAGCTCTGATCCCAGACAGGCACATAAAGATATGTTTGTGAATATCATGGTGATTCAAATTTAGAAGCAGATTAATTTAATAATGTGGCCAGTGAGAGCATTTCAATTATACTATTGTGACAGGATGTTCTTTAATTAGGGCCAATACTGTTGTTTTGTTTTTTGGTATAGGATGGTTGATGTGGGTGGTCAGCGATCAGAAAGAAGGAAATGGATTCACTGTTTTGAGAATGTCACTTCAGTTATATTCCTGACTGCATTAAGTGAATATGACCAAAATCTCTATGAAAGTGAAAATGATGTAAGCTCAGACTTGTAGTTCTACTGTAATTCTTGACTACTACAACATTATAGAACAACACAATTTATCATTGTAACTCTAAATGCCACAAGTTTAACCTAATATTGTCTTCTATTCAACAGAATCGACTAAGAGAAAGTCTTGCCTTATTCAATACTATTCTTTCATATCCTTGGTTTCAAGAGTCCTCCACCATCTTATTTCTAAATAAAATCGATTTACTAGAAGAGAAGATTGCCCAGTCCCATTTGAAGGCATACTTCCCAGAATACACCGGTAGGCTTATGCACTTTTGTTTTCCCCTTAGTGTGATGAATGTCTTATTCAAATCAGATTAAATATTCTTGCAGTATTTTTCTTTTCATATGTGTCTTTTTTCAGGGCCAAATTGTAATGCTGAAGCAGCAAAAACATTCATACGACAAATGTTTGTGGATAGCCATGGCAAACGGGATAAACCTTTTTACACACATTACACCTGTGCGACCGACACTGGAAACATTGACAAGGTGTTTAAAAATGTGAAACACACTTTGTTCAAAGATGTCTTGGGGGTCTTCATCCCACTTTAAGGATTTGCTATTTGCTTTAAGATCTGACTAATTATTGTTGAAAGAGTTGTGAATACTCCTCATGTCTGCAGCTCTGCTTGGTGCTGCCTCATGGCCACTTGCCATTACCGTCAAACAGGTTCTGCTATATGATTGTTTTTTTTTTAATTCTGGTGAAGATTAATTAATTGTATGCATACATATTTCTATACATATTTCATGTTGATTATGATATGATACGATATTTGTATTGGCTATATTTTGGATGAATGGCCTTGACTGGTTTAAAAAAACTGTAAAATTGAAACCTATGCTGCACATGCAAGTTAAATGTGGTATTCATGCCTTATTAATATTATATTTGTTGTTATTGTGTTAGATACATCAAGTCATAGATTATTAATGTTATTTAAGCTATAGGCTATACCTTTACTGTTAATGCTCAGTGAGTGGGAACATGGGCAAACTATAGGCTATAAATGTCAAATAAAGAAAGGGCTTTGGTTATTAACTGATTTTGCTGTTTTATTTGGGCTTTAATAATTTTTCATATGGCCTAGCTACTGGCCTATGTCCCAATTAAATATGTGAAACTTATTTATTGACTTAATGAAAACATTACTGTATGAGCTATTTGCTTATTTTGTTCATTCAAAAACTTGCTTTCTGTTTATGTCAGTTAGTTTACTAATTTAGTTAATTTGCAGAATATATTTTTGCTATGTTAATATCTTTTCTAATTTGTTTAGTCTAATTTGTTATAATATACCTTAGCACCTTTTCTGTTTTTGGTATAATCCATATGGCACCTAGGGGATAAAAAAGGTTGGTAGAGCAGGACCAGAATGCACCTGGGTGGGCCTATGGTTTTTATCAGCTAACAGGAGAGGCAGCAAGTAGGCCTGAATATGTATGCTTGTTGTTTGCCTGTTAAACTTGGAATAAATCTTGATAAATGCATCTCTGGATCTGGACATTGAGTTTGTTGTATGTTATGCGTAAAAAACATACCTATGGTGTCCAAAGGTGATTATTTGAGTTATGTTTAATTCTAAGTTTGTCGCCTCTTTTGTTTGTTAGTTTTCGTTGACAAATAGTAACTACAGTTAGCCTACATGATGAAAAACTAGGCACTAATCTAATTAAACTACAGAAGACGTTTCAAAGTGATCCCTTTAAATTTAAGATAATTTTCCTATTTATCTGCAGTGTCTCGCCTTAATGTTTGTAGTTGTCCAAGTTGATGAGTAACCAGAAATGCATTTCAGTCATTAACATAAGCCAGGTGTGGCCACAGTGATTTGGGTTGTGGAATGCCTTAACCTTTGTTCAAACTATAGGCGAAGAGCACAGAGGCTTTGTTGTTTTCCTGGCAATTTCGAGTGTACAATAGGAATGTAACCATACGCAAATCTAACGGTACGATATTATCACAGTTTTCCATTGCAATATTTTCACCTGCAATAGTCCTATTTGCAATATTACGCTCAGGCTAATAGAACTAAAGAACTTTCATTTTAAATGACCTTAGTCACAGGCTATTCCGAAGAATTGCAGGCTGCAAAAGGCCTATGTTGTGTGCATTGAAATAGGGCAAAAAAATTCTTATCTAGTCTAGTTCATTGTCCTCCTTTTGCTGTTGCTGCAACGAAATTGTATTCACAGAGAAGACTGTTATAATGATATATTACGGTATTTCACTTATTGGTACATGATTCTAGTGTAGCCTGTGACGTACACTTCTGAGACTGAAACATTGTCATTGCATCGCACTGTTCTTTAGTCTGTCTACATCTGTAAAGCTCAAAATGCTCTGTTCCACCTTGTGATGTCACAAATCTTTATTTCTTAAGTTAACTCCTTGCTTTTACCTTTTGTATAATAGAGATGGACTAATCCAGGGCTAACTAAACTACTGTATGGAGTCGAGCACTTCCTGTATTACCACAAGACATCACAAGGTGGAATAGAGTTGTTTTTTATTGTAGAGAATAGCACAGCCTATATATGCAGGGTTACATGCAAAACACAACTCCGAGTTTGTTGCTGATGACAAAACAACATTATAACATAGATCAGAAAATAACCTTATGCCTTATGAACGAATAATAACATAATTAAACCTAAACATTTGTTTTATTAAAGGCCTACTCTTATTCGTCCACATAACGATGGATTAAAGGCTAGAATGTTCTTGTATCATGTCGTGGATACATGCGCTAGCCATTCCTGCACTTGAGTGTAGCACTGCCCGGAGGACACTGCTGTGCACAGCGCACAAACTCTATGGCATAGAGCTGTCGTAGCAGGTTATTGTCCTTATTTGGAAGAAGCCGTGATCACGTGACCACAAAATGGTGGAAGCTGTGAGCTGTTTGCAAGTCGAGCATCTCCTCCAAGGAAAAGAGAGCAGGAAATAAGCAGGTGACAACAAGTACAAATGGTTTAAAACGCAGACGGACTTGCAGATTCACGTGACTCAGCAACGGTAAGTACATGGTAATATATTAAGGAAGAAAACAAATGAAATGTGTTCCTATTCCTAAGCCTGCGCACAGGAAACAGGGGCAGAGGGAGGGGGAGAGGAAGGGGGAGAGGGACGGGCGCATGTCATCACCTCTAAAGTGGTACTCCTATTGATGCTCAAATAGGGCCTTTTTGGCTAATGTTTGACTGTTTATGGTGTGGGCTTTTTTATTTTCTGTAAGTGCCATATAGCCCATTTCAGTCAAAAAGAGGTTTTCATTTCCATGCGAACGTGTCTGTGCACATGACACAGAGAATTTGCATCATTTGATCTGTGCACAGGCGAGCTTGTAGTCATTCTATTTCAGTCAGCACAAAGAGCAATGAGCAGGCAGTGAAGAGGGCAACAGTGCAGATCATGGAAGCAATCCTGCACTGCTCCCAGCCTCCATTCAACTGCCCTGCATGGCCCTTCTCCTACAGAGAGAGACTGTTAGACTGGTGGATTAAGTAGCAGCATAATTGTATGTATAATATTAATAATGGATGTTGTATTATTGCTTTGAATAACAATTGTGCACCATACATAACATATATTACATAAAAACAAATTGTCATAGTCAAGTGGACTACATGATTTTTGGTATTGAGCCACAAATTATAATAATAATAATTATGATTGTTTATTTGTTACTACCTGTAGGTCGTCCTGTGGACAGACTTTGCTAAAATGAACTCTGAAGGAGCTGAAGGCAGACCAGGTATAGAGGAGGATACATCAACTTTTTTATTTTTTATTTTTTTTTATTAATAAATCCCATTAATGCTCATGGCACTTAATTGACTTCTGTGCATGTGTGTAGTGCCTCCCACCTCTTTACCTCTAGAAGGAGGTCAGAGTCAGAGGAAGAAGCTGTCAGCCCCTCGTATCAGCCTGTCATTGGACCAGAGTGAAGATGACCTGGGTGAGACTCCAGATGATCTGGACATTAATGTGGATGACATCGACACTCCAGAAGAAGGAGACTACCTCGATTACACAGACCACGAAATGGACTGGGAAGGTGGGTCAGTCACGACGCTGTGGTGACATCTTAAAAAAACAATAAACCTTTATGAGCTTTTAACCTTGTTGTAATTGTGTTGCATTTTTGCGTAATCCTGCATTGTCCTCTATTTAAGGCTTGAGTACGTTCAGTTTACATCTAACCCCCAGACCCACTCATCACACTGTATTTATATTTGCATTTCAAAAATGTCACATAAGTCATTTTTCAGACACAAGAAAGACAAAAATCTGAATCAGTGAACCCACTACTATAATTAAGACCTTTTAGATCAATATTATGGCTTGTCATGTACAAAATCATGAGAAGCACCTTATATAATTTAATATTAAATACCAGTGTGCAAAGTGTATTATGTTGTACTATTGTATTTATATTTATTTATTTATATTTTTAGACCCTAAGGTGGACATTCAAAGTGGAACAAGTGATGCCTATAACACAATCCCCACTTACAGTGCTGAGGAAGAGCGTCAGGATCGTCAGGATGGCAAACTGTGGCGAACTGTCATCATTGGAGAGCAAGAGCATCGCATTAATATGAAGATCATTGAGCAATATATGAAAGTCATATCACATGGAGGTGAACTTTTATACAACTTTATACAACTGAGTGATATAATTTAAAGATTTTTTGCTTAAAAGTGTACCAAAAACCTTCTGAAAACATGTTTTATTGTTTGAGGAACTTTCTGAATGTAAATATTTTTGGTCTTTGATGTCACCAGTGCCTTTTCTTTTTGGGGCCCGATGAAGCAGCTTATGCCCTCTGTTCTTTTTCTCTGTAGTTTGGAGTTAATGAAAAATAAGTACAATGACATTTCTTAAAAACAGCAAAAATGTTGGTTGGTTTGCAATAGTAAGATGAGTGAAGAAATAAAGTCTTTGTTTTTTATTAAGGTTACTATGGAAACGGAGTCAATGCCATCATAGTTTTTGCTGCTTGTTTCCTGCCAGACAGTGATCTACCTGACTATCATGAAATTATGGAAAACTTATTTTTGTAAGTATTACCTAGAATATTTATTGTTGCACTGTGCAGATGTAATGTTTAGTATGCTGAGTAAAAAGAGAGAATTAGCCAATATATAAGTAAGACTGTTGTATCTTGTATCTCGAATGGCATGCTGTTTCATTTTGGAAGAAAATAATGGAATATGGTTATGTGAACACTGTTTGTTTAGTTATATAATTAAGTTTTAGTAGATCTCAATATTTGAGGCAAAATAGTTAAAGACTAGCATTTTATTGTGCTTTGAAATTAAAAGCAGTTGAAATTAGAAAGATTATGAGACAAATGTCATACAGCAGCACCTTTACCATTTCTTCAACTGACATCACATGAAAAAATATTGCTAGCTGAATAGTAAATTTAATTGTCAGCACTTGTCACTTTTTGTTTCATTATCATTTGGATTTTGAATGTACTCGTATGTTTTTCTCCTAAATGAATTATTAAAAAGAGTTTCTCTTAGGCTCATAAAGAATTCTCTCTGCTCGGTGGACACTTTGTTGTGAGCTGATTGAGAGCCATGATGTCTTTGTCGTTTGCACAGATATGTCATTAGCACTCTGGAGCTGATGGTGGCAGAGGACTACATGATTGTGTATCTGAATGGGGCCACACCACACAGGAGAATGCCGGGCCTGGGCTGGCTCAAGAAGTGCTATCAGATGATTGATAGAAGGTGTGTTTACTTGTGCCTAGACAAACACACTTATTAAAAAATAAAATTACAGCCTTATATCCTCTTTCAATAGGCTCAGAAAGAACTTGAAATCCTTTATTATTCTCCACCCATCATGGTTTATCAGGACTGTTTTAGCCATCACAAAACCTTTCATAAGGTAAAGTACTGACATTTTTGGCATTTCTCTTTTTTCCTTTTTTGTCATTATTTGTTTTCTTTCTTTTTTTCTTTCTTTTTTTGTTTGTTTGATACATTTTTGTCAAAAACTGTTTTTATTGATTTTAGCAACATTTGCTTCTGTATAAGATTTCAATAATAGTTACTTCCCATTTCAGACAACTTGTGCAATATGTGGAGATTAGTTTTACACTCAAATCCCTTACCTGCTATAGATGTCATAGCATAGCAAGTTAACTTGCTCACTACTATCTTCCTTCTATACATGTTATGCAGCATTAGATTTAAAATTGTCAACAAGCTATAGCTTAGCAGATCTAATATACCTGTAAAGACAGCTTTCTGTTTATGTTGCCCAAACAGTGCCAAGTTCAGCAGTAAGATAAAGTATGTCAGCAGTCTGGATGAGCTGCAGCAGCTAATCCCAATGGAACAAATACAGATCCCAGAGTGCATCATCAGGTGAGCCCACTCAAAACCTTTAATTGTGTTTCAAACCTAGTTAATTTTCTTGTCTCTTGAACTCTTTTCATTCAGATTGGACAAAGAGCTGAAGGAAGCAGAGAACTCCAAGTAAGCACACTCTTCTGTTTCATCTTTTCTTCATGGCATTAGTCACTGCTGCTGCTTTATTCATTCATTTATCATACAGCACATTTTTTCATTCTTTGGCTGGAACTTGACCAACTTAATTTGTCATTAGTTGTATTTACTGGAAGAGCAGAGCAAAAGTTTCTAAAATGTTAACTAAACAAATTTTGCCTCATTTATCATGAACTTAAATAAGACTATCTTTATTATCAGGTGATCCACTGCCCTGATATTTAATGGACTGACTTATTGTGTAACAAATCATAACTTGCATGTGTGATAGCATTTATCAGTTAATTTCAACATTTGTCACCAATACATCCTCCTCTAACAATCTCTCTCTTTTATCCAAGAGTTAATAGTTTCTTGCTGGGACCCCAGCCAACAGTTGACAGGACACAGTAAGTCCTCCTGTGACACATTTAAACACAGTCACACAAGACAAACATTCTTGTTTCTAAAGTCACTCACCACTTTTTAATGTCATTATTGTTTTTTCCTCATCTCTCCTCATGCTCTCTTTGTCTCTTGCTCTCTCTCATTCTCAGGGCAGAGGAAGCTGCAACTAGCAACTCCCAAAGCCAGGCATCCTAAATAACGTTCCATATACTACTAATAGTGCCTGTTTACACATCTTGTCTCATTGTTATGGCTGCTGTAGCACTATATGTAGTTCTTCTGTATATCTGTAAGTCACCACACTGAGTAGAATCATCTCAGTATCAGCCACAGCAGTTGTTGTTTGATGTGTGTTTGAAAACAGTAACATTGTAGACTTGACAGCGCGTTGCACTGACTCATTCAAATCTAGAATATATTGGTTGTGAGCATGTGAAGCTGTGGAGCAATAATGACACTTTTTTTTCAGTTAGACATGTATAAAGTTTTAAGTAGCCTCTAGAGGAGCACAAGGCGTAGCATAACTTTGTGCTAGTGATTGTGGCCAAACAAACACAGGTCTATCAAATTATTGTAATTATTTATTTAATTTATTTTTTATAATGCACATTTAAATGATGTTAGTAATTTAGTCATTTCCTAAACCTATTTATAAAATAATGCCAACTTAAGAAATGACCTCATAATGAAAAAGAAACACAGGGACTGCAAAGCACAATGTCATCTCTGCTCCTTGTTGCGTGTGTTTTCTGTAGAACCGTGCATGTCTCTTCACTGTTTTACTGTTGTAAGGTATGGAGGAGGTGCAAAAACATAAATAGAGTTGAGTCGAGTAATTCAATAAAATTGCACCAAGCAACTGTACCAAGACTATGTTGTTTGTGTGTCTGATGACGTTTGTTTATTAAACTATTGGAAAGTTAGCATTTACATACTGTCAGGGACATCTGAAGGTGTAAACGACTAAATGTAACACACAAACAAAAACTCACTATTTAAACAATAACCCACCACATCACAACACTTCATATGAATATTTAAGCTTATCACTTATCAATTGTGCATAGCAATATAACAATATCAGCCATATCATTTGGTAATGCTATTTTAAGTCACGCCATTGTTTTGTTTTCTTTAAATATTGAAATGTAAGCTCCATGAATTATTTTGTTGCAGCTGCATAGTAAAAAGCAGTTGTCATGGAACAACCATGACAGGTCAAACTTTATAAACAATTGGTGTAACAATGCTTAATATATATAGAGACTTTATTTTAGGGAAAAATATAATTTATGTGAACTTCACCACCATATTGCAAAATAGTACTCTGAGGTTAATACAGTGAGGTGTATTGCATCTCGAGTACACAGTTACTACAGAATATAAATAGCCTTTCATGCCTCATTTTGTAGATTCACATTCAATGAGGGATAAAGAGGCCTTTCCCTCGGGCCAGACACAAAGACACACAAAGATGTATGACTTATTCTCCTCTTTCATCGAAAAGTGTAGCTCTCATCGTCATACTCCAGCTCATCCTCATTGTCGTCTCCCAGCTGTCCGTATTTGAACTTCCTGTACACAGTGCCATCCTGGCCCATGTACACTATGTCCTCATCATCATCGTCGTCATCGTTGTTCTTACTCCCCAAGCGTCGGTCACTGAAGTCCACCATTTGGGACTCCTGGAAGCGGCCACTGCATGAGCCTGCATGTCCACTGTAAGAGGTGGAGGAGGCTGGACTATAGCCGTGTCTGCTGCCTCCCCCTCCAAACCCGCCTGAGCCCAGCTTCTCATAGCCACGAAGGGGAATGTCCCGGGCTGCACCTTTTGACCGCGAGTGTCTAATGAGGAAGACAATAGCCACCAGTACAACCACCAGTAGAACACAAGCAGTGATGAATACAGCTAAGTTCCCTCGCTCCTCCTCTTCTTCATCATTTCTGAATGGTAAGTTCGTGCTGACGATACACTCTCCTAGAAAAAAATGCAACAGATTATATGCTGTAAAGTAACTATATATATATATATATATATATATATATATATATATATATATATATATATATATATATATATATTAATGAATGAATGTATAATCATACTATAATGTACATTAATTTATTCACCTTAGAACTGTTTGCCCTGCATGTACAATAAACCAATTAGCCAAACAGTTTTTCTTCATACCTTGAGATTCAGTGCAGTTACAACAGTCCTGCTGCCGTTTATTATCTGCCCCATCCTTGTTGTCATGGCTACAACAAAGCAGACAGCGCCCCCCAGGTTCGAGCATAGCCTTAGGAGGACATGAGGTGCAGCTGGTTGGACCTTGGCCCCAGCACTCCAAACACGAAGCATCACAGTCTTCACAAGCCAGCTCCATGCTCTTAATGAGAACAAATGAGCTTGCATGAGGCTATTTTATCAGCTACTGAAATAAAAATGTGCTGCTTCTTGAACTTTGTCATTTTTTGCTTGTCTAATTCCTCACAGGCATACATAAAAATTTTAATAGAAAAATGTCAAGCTACAGGTTCTTATGTCTATATAGTTATATGCTATAGGATAATGGCATATGTTTAATTATAAAATACTAGAACTTTAGTAACTAGTAAATTTACCTCTATTACAGGATACTGGCCCCTGTAGCACATTGATTCGCACATCCCATCTGTCAATCTGTATCCAACATGGCATGCCTGACATGAATGTGATTCTTTTGCTAAAGAGGACAAACAACATTATTGTGAATTATTGCAATAAATTATCATATATTCTTTCTTTTATTCTTTAAATTATTCTATTATTCTGGTTTGTATTATAGTTTGTCACCTAATCACTTCTATCTTTTACAAACCTGAACAAGCTTTGCAAGTGGCATGACAAGGCTCGCAGGTCCCGTGCTCAGCATCATTGTAGTATCCTTCAGGGCACACAGGAAGACATCGTCCAGCTTTGCGCAAATAAACTAGGCCCACAGTACAAGTAAGGCAGCTGTCCTCTCCTGCGCCAAGACACTCACTGCAACTGGGGTCACACTTCTCACACATCCTGGAGGCCGGGTTTCCATAGTGCCTGCCACATTAGTAGTAGATGTAGATGTAGTAGTATGTAGTATAGTAGTTTAGAAGTTTACTGATTGTGTTCCACTGGCTTGTAACATTTGACACAACTTAATTTAGATTTTTCCCAAATGAAACCTAATCAACCACAGCACATCAGAAAAGGTTGGGGTATTTTTAAGACGTTGTTTTCAAGGTCAAATCTTTATGACCACTCAAAACACGATGCACGGATAAAACAGATGGACAGTGTGAGGATTGAATTACCCATGCTGGCAGGTCTCAACACACTCTTTGGCCTCAAGGAAAAGACTGGATTTGCAGGAAAGACACTCGTGGCTGTGTTTTCCCACACAGGACTCACAAGAGGGATGACAATGTTCACATTTTAGTCCCATATCATCCTGGTAGTAGCCAGTTGGGCATCGATCCAAACAGGTACCATCTGCAGAGATATTATCCAGATAAGCAGCCTCAGCCACAGGAAGTGCTGTGGTTTTCAAGTACTGACTTACCGAGCATGAGATGACCCTGGTTGCAGGTCAGGCACTGATTTGTACCAGGCCCAGAGCACCTGTGGCAGTATTTATGACATGGATGGCATTCCCCGCTTTGGTCCACATACTGTTGATCTGTACACTTTGAGTGGGTCATTGGAACACAGTGACTATGGCCCTCCAGTCTGTAGTCATCTCTACAACTAGTACAAGAGTCACTGTATGGCCCAGAGCAAGTGAGGCAAGAGGCATCACACTCTGTTTCAAAAAGTCAAAAGGTTAAAGCTGTCAAGTGGCAATTAGTCTGAGTATAATATAGATTATCTGATGAAAATATTTGTAACTTCTAGGGCTTTGACAGAGCTTCATCCATGCTTCACTAAAATATACTATTTTACTTCTAACATGTGCTTACATTATATGAAACTTAAATTCAATTGCTTTTGGATAGCATTGCAGAACAGTGTGTATTTCTCTGGGGATCAGACTGCACATGAGTTTGGTGCAGAGTGAGTGAGATTTGACAGCTGTCAAATAGAGTGTTATTTTTGGTGCAGACAGTTTAAGTTCTAGTTTAAGAGAATGTATGAAGGACATTGGCTTGTATAAAACATGAAATGCAGTTTCAGTGAATGTGTTGTTGATTTGCTGTAGTGAACAAGGTGAGGATTTTGAAATGCATGAGAAATGTCAGATAATATTGCCAGAATGAAAGATAAACAGTTATTTTTGTGTGTGGCACCTTTACAGTCTCCTGAGATGTCATCCTGATAGGTGTGTGAGGGGCAGGATGTTAGGCATGCCCCATTGTGCAGCGTGGCTTGAGAGTCCATGCAGCTATCACAGTCATTGCTGTTTGGTCCGTCACACAGTCTACAATCAGGGTGGCAATGGGAACACTCCCTTTGCTCCGTATCAGCAAATAACCCATCGGGACAGTCTAGTACACATAGTCCCTCGAGCAGAAAATGATACTCTTCACATTCTGTGCAAAGATGTTAATGCTAAGTTACAAGATAATCATAATGAAAACAGATTCAAATATTTAAAATACCAATGCATTGTCCAACTGGATTGCACTCTGCACAAGCAGGTGGACAATGGTGACATTCTCCATTTCGGACTGCATGGCCTGCAGGACAGTCCTCCACACAGAGGTGTTTGTGCAGAAGAAGAGGAGAATCACAGCTTAAACAGTGGGTGCTATTTTTTAAACAGGAAGCACATCCTGCCTCACAACTTCGACACACTAAACCAGCAGGATAACCCCTGTGAAAAAATTTAAATATTATTAGACAGGGATTAAACACTACAGTAAAAGAATGTGCAATTGAATGTTTTGTTGATTTTTAACCTGAGACATTGTTCAACACATTGGCCATTCTGAAGGTATAATGGAGCATTTCGGGTGCTCTGGCAGCGTGTGCAGTGCTGAGCGTCCATACATGTCAAACAGCCAAAGGGGCACTCTTCACAGACACTGGATATCCGATCTGCAAAGTATCCCCCTGGACACTTCAACACACATGACTGCTGTGGGCTGAGAAAACGGCCTGACACGAGAAAACATTCGTTAAATGTATGGCGGTTTGCATATCCAGAGGTCCAATTGTTAACTTGCACAACAACACAGCATTGTATTAAAAATATAATGATACCTTTTGCACATTTTGTACACTGATTTTTCTCATCTCCAGAGCAGGCCTCACAGGAAGGGTGGCAATCCTCACATGCCCCATCATCTGAGAATAAGGCCCCCCCATTATATTATTCTACAAATCAACAACTAAATTGATCTAACATAATCATACACATCATCATCAATTTAACATGGACATTCAGGAAGTGCTGCTGTTAAAGTAAAGATTTAAAATTAACATTAATCATAAAATGTAACAGATGAAAATGTGAGGACATCTCCCACTCTACACTTAGTTTAACTGCACTAATTAAGATGTTCTTGTTGTTTAAAGTTTTGAAATAATTCTTTGGAGAAATTAAAATTGACAGTGGAAGTGTCATGCAGACCAATTACCTTCAATGATTTCTTGCTGCACCTGTGAAAGTGCCCAAATCCCTGCTTCATTATGGTCGGACAGTGGGATTAGTAAAAGACATATATATATAGTTCTTACCACTGCGATAGGTTTTCATGGGGCAGGCTTCATGTTCAAACACACACAGGCCATTTTCCAGCGTCTTTCCTTCCTCACAGAATTTACAGTCATCTTCCTCTGGCCCACTACAGCTCACACAATCTGAATGGCACTCCTCACAGTCATTTGAGTCCTCATCACCATAGAAACCATCAGGGCACACTTCAACACATCTACCCTCTGAAAACAAGTAAGCATATTTGCTTTTTAAAATATGTTTAATGTGGACAAATTGTTTGTTTTGAGTTACTTTATATACTGTAATACTGTGTATTTTTCTTTATATTAATTAGTAAGCATGGCAAGCATGTAGGGCAGTATACATTTTGATGTTGAAACTGCATTTGTGTAATTCACTATAAAATGTTGCATCAAACATTAAGCAACATATGGCCATCTAACCTGAGGCAGTGGTCTTACCTGATAAGAACAGGTCAGTTTCACACCAGTAGCACTCATGTTCGTCACAGCTCACACATTTCTCATCACATGGGATGCAAGTCATCTCCTCCTCCACACTGTACGTCTTTGCTGGACAGTTTTTGAAGCAACCTTCCTGAAAACTGATAACAGATGCTTGAACATTGAAACCCTGAATTTCTTTTTCAGACACATCCAAAACACACAGAACCAGTTCATCAGTTCAAAGATAGAAATAAAGTAAGAGGTACAGCATGTTCTGAGGGGATCACACGGAGGGCACACAACCTTACTTGTAAAAACCCTCTATGCAGGACAGGCAATGCCTAGGGTTATCTGTTAAATGCAGACAAAAGCAAACTCTTCATCAGACTGGAACAACAATGTTAAATCATGAAGCAAGGTAGGAGCATGATTTGAAGCTCATAACTTTCTGAAGGTTAAAGTGCAGTGACTTACATAAGACACACTTTTTGCAGCCTTCTTCGCAGGCCATGCAGTCCTCATAATCTGGATCTTCCACCTCCCCTGAGAAAACAAGCATGGAAAAGACAAGATGGTGTGAGTATGGGGTAGTTGGGGCAGGTGAAGACAATGTTTTTAAGGTCACTCTGATGTTCCTGTCTCCAAGTCAGATAACCGCAAGAAAATAACTCAGATGAACACATTGGTTACCTTCTCCACACTCCAGCTTGCTGCACAGTCCATCAGAAACATAGTAGGAGGAGTTACACTTAAGGCAGTGGGTGGGGCTAGAGCACAGTTTGCAGTGGTCAGAGCATGGCTCGCAGCTTTTCTCTTTAGTGTGGTAAAAGACTCAGGGCAGACATCCACACACTGGCCCATGAACAGGTATCGATCCATACCAAACTTGTCTATACAAAATGAAAATGATGTTCTGAAACTGCTCTAAACAGACAATCAATACCAACATAATGTGAGCATAGGCTTTTGTCCTTACCGGTGTCACAGCTGGTGCAGTTGGCGGGTCCTGCATTTGAACAGGTGGCACAGGTGTGGTCACACATGTGACACTGTCCTCCTGACTGGTATTTGCCTTTTGCACAGTTCAGAACACAGTGACCTTCATCCAGAGATCTATAACCAAAACAACACAAAATACTATCTTAGCTACCACAGCACAACTTTCAATGGAAATGTATATATTACATTTTGTCCATTTCTTTTCAAATGCAGTAAAATATGGATTGCATTGGGACATTGTTGGGACACTGTTCAGACTCTGAATCAGTCCAACTCACCGTGAAGAGGAACAGCTGATGCAATCATTACTCTGTGGTCCTGTGCACTTCAGACATGTAGCATCACATGCATGGCATTTCCTATTACTGTCTGGATACTCGCCTAGTAAACATGCCAAGATGAAAAGTTAGGAATTAACCTGAAACTAATTAAGCCTTTTAATAACAAGCATAGCATACTATTTGTTTTAACAACATTCCTTTTGGCTACACTAGTTACTTTAAAGAATAACATATTTTCAGTTCCCTTCTGAGAGTTTGCTGTATATCTGAACTCAGTGCAGTATGTCATAAAAGGTACAAGCTGACTGACCCTCTTCACACTCTGTGTTGAGCACACACACTCCGCCCTGATGGCTATGACCACTGGAACATCTGCTGCAGTTCTCCGGCTCTGGTCCCACACAGGCCGAACAGCTGGCGTCACACCTGAGGAATAGAACACACAACCCCAAAAAGACCAGAAGTCCATAAAGGGATTAAAACTCCTCCCATCCACCCAAAAGCAAACTCCAGCATCAAAACAAGCATGAACGCAGGCAATGGAGCCAAGGCCAAGGGCTGCAATCAGCAGATAAACAAACCACCCACACCTGAACACACACCAATGCTCACCTCCTACATATCCTCTGCCCATAAGCTATCTCTGGGCTTGGCTCTGTGGCATAGAAGCCAGCGCTGCAGGAGTGCACACACCTCCACTCCTCCATTAAATATCCTTCTGCACAACGTTTGCAAGACTCAACCCCTGGGCCTGTAGTCGAATGACACATCATTTTTAAAGTCACTTCACAAGTTCACACAACCCATAAACATCAATGAAATGTACAATGCTTAACATTTATAACATAGGTGGACTTTTGACACCCACCTGCACAAGTAGCACATGCTTTGTGACAGGGCTTGCATATGCCTTCCTGTTTGTCATGGTAAAATCCTGCTGGGCAGCTCCGCAAGCACTGATTTCCCTGCAGACTGAAGGTGAAAAGAAAGGTGACATAGACAATCACTGAACAATGACTCATTAAGTCTGGTCTTGAGGGCACAGAAAAAGGCTATGATTGGTATGTTTTCCTTCTTCACAGATTACGCCATAAGAAAGTAAATGTGTTTGTAATTGTGCTGCACATAATTGATTATAAAAAAAAAAATTACAAAAGAAGCACAGTTTTCAAATAATTAAACGTATCAAATGCATCAGGTGATTGGGTTTACCTTGTGTCTTGTTTGCATTCTGTGCAAATGCTGAAGGTTGTGCACTTGAGGCAGTTTTCACTGCACTTCCTGCACATATTTGCATCTGTGAAGAAATGAGAACACACATCAGTCTGATTAATCTTTCACTCACACAGCTTTCAACTGCTCTTTTATTAGCCAACAGTCCATTCACATCACATACTTCACATGAGAATAGTGCTTCTCTTGTTATTTTTATCCAAATATTTAGAAATAAATCTATCTTTTACAATTGTCAGATTTAAACACCCATAAGACATTTCACACAAGTAGAAACCTACAACAGGTGTCCAGGTGTTCAAACAAAGAGAGTGTTTCCATTGCAGTTCATAACACACAAACATTCAGATAGTAACTGATCAAACAGAAAATACGACCATGGTCGAGATAATAGCCTTCTCCACAGATGGTTGTGCAGGTGTTTGTGCCCTCAGTTAAGTGGTGCCCAGATTGGCAAGTTGTGCACTGGTTACTTCGACTCCCAGTACAGCTTTCACAAGTCGCATAGCACCTCTTGCAACGACGACGGTCACCCCAAAATCCCTTTGGGCACTCTGATACACACAGCCTCGAGAAGCACAAATTATGTCAGACATCTTTTTGAAATGTATGTATTTCCTCAAACATGTAGACTAACAACAAGCTAACTATCTAATTATAATTACATAAAAATTTTGACTAACCTAGTGTTGTTTTTGAATTTGAGAAAAAGGTGTAAGCATGTTACACACTGCTGTGGGCCAGGTCCCTCACAACCGTCACTGTTGCATTCTGCATCACAGGGTCCTGTAAAAGACATGAATAGCTAATCTTACATTTTAGATTTAGGGGACTGTCATCCCAAAGCAACAACATCAAGATTATAACTTACCATTATATTCTTCCAAAAGATCATTATCAATAGGTTCTGCTGAACGCACACTCTTTTGAGGCACATATGGATGCTTTGCTGTGCCATAAATCACCAGAGACCATTTTGTTAAAGCCCCTAGAAGTACCACACATACTACAGTTAGTTTCAAACTTCTACTGTGTATTAATGTAACTTAAAATACAGTGAAGGGATAGGGCAAACCTAGATATGTTATGTTGTGTGATTTGGATGAAATATCATTTATTTTCAAGGTCCATTTTCCTTTTGCAGGCTCTCCCCAGCAGTGAGTTGTCATAAACTCCCAATTCTGAAAGCCCTCACTGGAGGTGTCTAGTGGCCTGAATAAAGATATTATAAATATTAAAATAAATGTTAATTTAAGGTATCTAACACGTTGCTTTCCAAGAACACTTCAAACCTGACATCAGAAATGATGAGCCAACCACTTGTACATTTTTGTAACATCATAATCCAAATCTTAAAATGTGAATATATAAAACACAAACAAAAAGAAAATATTAAGGACAGCTCTTGAGATCCCACTCTTAGCTACCTGTGTGCTAGCAGCTCTGATATGGTGCCAGAGGGAGACAGGAGTCTGATGAAGAGGTTGCCTCTACGGTGGTGATTGATGGTAACACGGACAATGACATGCTCCACATAAGCCACGTGCTGCAGAGGGTTGCCAGCACAACCTGTCGTCTCGTACACAGATGTCAACACAGAGCCTGGGTAAATAGTCCTGTCAACAGAAAAGGAAAGCAAAGAGAATGAAAAACAATGAGAATGAAAAACTACAAACACAGACCTGCAAAATCAAAAGAATAAAAACAAAGGAGCAAGAGTGAGCATAAAGCAGTGTCAACACAGAAATAGATAAAGTGTGAAAAAAAGGCGAGGAGGGATTGGAGAAGCCCAAAGCAGGGATCGTTTGTTGTTGCATGTTACCTGATTTGCTGCACAGGAGCCTCTTCTACACACATATGCTGTGAAGGGACTTGTTTCCAATGTTCACCCTCTTTAACCATGTGCTCTGCATCCATCAGCCCAAAGCCATACAGATGGCTCACTAAGGTATGATACATTAAATATTAAGACACTAAATAACAGTCAAACTTGCATTAAATACACTTCAAGTATATAGCTTTTTGGAGAACCTCTGTATCCTGCTCCATTTATTCTCCAGTCAGGTGCTTCAAGATGCTCCGTCTTTGATGTGCGAACAATAATATGCTGGATGTCTCTCCAGGTTAGCAAAGGACTGACAAAAAAAAAAACAATATATATTTATCTATGCCATTTTGTCCTCATGTAATGTACCGGTTTGTGGGATGGTTATCTACTTGGCCTCTAAAGTGAGAGCAATGACACCTGCTGCCACAGAAGCAGACAGGGAAGATGCTGGGGGTGTCTTAACACATGTCTGATGTTCACCAGCAGTCATCTATGAAGAGTTTGATAAAGAACATTATACAAAGAGTACAATTAGTAGATGTATTATTTTTCAGTTCTCACCATGGGTTTCACCTCGCTCCCAGAGTAGGCTGTGGCTAAAGTCGAGGGACACCGCTCCAGAAATCCAGGCCTGGCCCCGCTCCACATGGTGGGGCTTATAGACACAGTGTAGATGCTGCTACTGTAGCCATCACAGGAACAGTGGTCACCTGACAGTCCTCCATTCCCTGAGGCCCAAACAAATATTGAGCCCCTACCATGTCGACCCTAAAAATGTAAATGTTATTATAAAGGATAGTCCAGTCAAATAAAGTTACAAGAAATAATAATAATAATCTTGACTGCTAATTCAAAATCTAGATGGAGACAACTCCAAATGAAAATGACAGTACAAAAGACAGACTGTAAATGTAACATATTTACAAATCTGGAGTTACTTTCTGCCACACTCGGGAAGACAATCCAAGAATGTGTTCATGCTAAATATGGTCACAAAATATTCTCTCACTGTTTTGATGCCATATTGCAGTGCCATTTTTGCCAAAGGCCCTGGTCCCTCTAGAGTGATGCCATCATCTTCAGGTCCCCAGGTGCCCAAGTAAATATCTATGTAGTGTGGTTTGAAGCTTAGTGATTGGGCTTCTACAATGTCTGTCACATCTTCACTTAACATATCAATACCTGCAAAGAAAAGCAGCAGACATGTTATGACCTTCAAATGTCCTTTATTACAGCATTTTTGATACTTCCACACACACCGCCTATTCTTGCATGAAAAGAAACTCCAAGTGTGCAGTGTGAGCTGTTTGCAGCAGCAATGATTCCGGCATATTGAGTCCCATGGCTTTAGAGAAAGATGGAGAACGTGAGGTTAGATGCATATGTATGAGTGAAAGATGGGCTATTTCTGTTACATCAAGACACTGAGAAGACAGAATCCAGAATAGAGAATTTGCATCTATATCTGCATGTAATTACCAAACAGAAAGAAAAGCATGCATTAATTATAGAAAACTGCAGAACAGGTAGATATCAAAACCTACTAGTTAGAGATGTGATGTGTTTGTTTAGGTCTGTTTGCATCATGGCTGGCGAGAGGATCCTAAGCAAAAGAAACAAGTAACATCACAAAATGAGACATCAGCAGCGTCTATTTCTGTAAGACAAATCACAAACGTCTTTTTTACAATAAAGTAGATGGCACCTTACAGTAAAGTAGATGATAGATTTCATGCATATTCTCTTAGTCCAGACTGTTGTTCCAAAAGCTACATGCAGTATTTGTATACTACACACTCACAGCACTGCCAAATTGTCTATGATTAATATCCCTTCTTAGGAGAAAGGTGTTCTCTCAGGAAACTCACATAATTTGACTTGAGATCCAAATGCGCTCCCTCTATCCCATCATCTAGAACAGACACTACAACACCCTTCCCACTGTAGCCTCTTTTCCACGCTCCTGCAATGTTCATGTAAGAGCGACAACCTGTGCCCCTGTCGCTGCAATGCTGTGAAGCAAAAAGCAAGCTGTCCGTTAGATAAGAATAACTCTCTATTTTAGGTCCTGTCTGTCTGAGTTTCTTCATACTTGATTTTAAAAGGGAAAATCAGACTTACAATGAACCACAGGCTGCTCCACTTTGGGTCGTCAAGGTGCAGAGGCGTCGTCTGTTTTGAAGGCAGATGGAAAGAGGAGAAGTGTTTGGTAGAGTAGATTTGCCTGACCCCAGAGGCCGTCTTTGCCCTTTTCTGAACAACCTGCTGCTGGAGCCATTCCACCTGAGAGAGAAAGGAGCAATTGAATTGTGGTTGAAAAGCCAGTCACATAATGACTGGAAGATTTTCTCCTGTTTCTTTCCAAACAAGTCTATTAGACACTGAATCCACTGTGTCTGGGACACATGTGACGTTTCACCAAAGCGTCTACAGTACTGTATTTCTAATGTGAATTTTGTGAATGTGTCAAGGGTAAGATGCTGGTCACATGTAGAGCGCAGACTGTATAAAATATACATTCAGTCTATGGTGTAGAGACTATTGCTTGTGTGTCATTAATTGGGAACGTGGGGACACAAAGTAAATTAATAATGCAGCCAAGTCTTCTCGTCCTCCTTTTATCAGGTTACTTTACCTTAGTCTCCTTGGAGACAGCAAACGTGAGTCCATCATTGGACATGGTGGATTGTTTTGCCGTCTCATTGTGCCAGAACCTGTAATAACTCGTCAGGTCTCCAACCTGACAACAAAGACATCATTTGAGTTAAATTTTAGCTGAAGGCATGTTAATGCTCGTCATTGCTCTGTTACTGTACTAAAGACCTTTGAATTATGAAAGTGTCCTTGCTATCTTTCACACAGAAGGCTACCCTATACCTGTGGTGGTTTTTAGACTGAGCAACCTGATCCCAACACAAGCCACTTGGGAAGCTGCCAAAGTCTGTGGCTTTATGCATACACCTGTCCAATGACAGTGACGTAATGTGTAGAAATACTATGTTTAATAAAGCTGTGACATTTGCATAATCTCAAAGTAGGCTACATTTAACAGTGTAGAATCAAACCTATATTAGCCTACTTTTTTATTAAGACTAATATAAAAAATAATAATAATAATAATTGCCTAAATCTATTAATTTACACAGTAAATTAAACTATAATCAGTGCCGCACTTCAGTATATAGCACAGATGTAAGCCTACATATAGCCTATTACTAGGTTTATTATATTCTATATAGACCTATTAGAACTATTATTTTAAGATATTGTTATTACATTTAGCCTATTATTTCATCTTGCCTTTTGATTACGTTAACCTTTCTAGTAATATGCATTTTCGTTGTGTGACAAAGTGAAATCATTGTTGTCGCACGTTATTCAGAGTCAGACGGCGTCATTACTAAACTAAACTAAACTAAACTAAACTAAACTAAACTAAACTAATAAATAAAGGCTAGAAGTAGCTCACCGTGTCAGGTGTGGGCCCCAAGGGCTGAACCTACCTGACCCATGTTTGAAAAGCCATATTTCTCTGCAATCTCACTGACAATCGTCTGGTCCCCAGTGATTTTTATGGCCCATTCATGTGTAAAGACAGCTGCACGACAATAGTCAAGAAAGACTCCTATTAACACAATTAAAAGCATCGCAACAGACCGTAGCCCTTCCTCGGACACTGCGTTTTATCCCACGCGCGTCGTTTTCCTCAGAGGTTATTCTTCATTTGAATCTGTCAGCAGCTTCTCCTGAAGTTCCCAAAGTTGCAAAGTCCTTATAAACTGATGGCAAGAGGAGTAGTGCCGGTAGGTTTCGATTGTCTCTTCTGTGGGGGACAATGGCTATCAAATTACCACCTCAATATGGAAGCCACGGATCAGACTCTGGGCGACTCTGACGATGCAACAGCGTAGTGCAGCCTTACCTTCAATGGGAACAAAACATTTTCCTAATAGCATTGACACTTGTATTCTTGCACTTGTAGAGGTGATATTTCAGTTGGCTCATCAATTTTCACTAAGCCTGTTCTTCGAGGCACACCACCAGTAACCTGTACTACCTGTACATATAGGCCTACGGTATATGGCGGTTAGAGCATGATGTCACATTCACCCGGCCATGCTCTACAAAAATCTAAAGTATTCAACCAAGTAAAACTGTGAGACACATGACACATGTCCCAAAGTCTACCATACTGTTAGTTAAAAATTTAGTCGGAAAAACTAAGTGGGCTTAATTCTGTTAAGTCCCTCAAATAACAGCCAGACTTAACTCACCAAGACAAGCAGAGATGAGAGCACAGACTAGATGTTCAGTACAGTATAAAGTTAATTCTGGCTCTCAAAATGACATAGATGTGAGGCTGCATGAAATAGCCAACTATAAAGTGCATGCAAAGCATTGCTGTTATTGCCCAATAATTGAACATACGAGAGATGATAATATTGCAGAGGACAAGGCCTGGTGCTGGGGTAATGGATACTTGTTTTCTTCTTATTGACTCAATAGACCTTAAAACATATTGGCATATAAAACAATAGGAAAGCACCTCTTGGCTGCAGTCTGAGGACTTTGAAGTTATCTAACATGTCTTCTGAGAGGCGGGCTTTGATGTTCAGAGAGCTATTCCTCTCTCTCACACCTTCACCTGAGAATAATTGTTAAAATGTCTTCTTGTGTGTGCTCTCTGCCCCCAGGCACAGCAGCCATCTTCTCTTTCTTCCCCTCTTTCCTCTGCCTCTCACACATTTGTAAATTCTCATGACAGTGTCAGCTTCTGACACATCATATGGCATGGTGATTATGTTCACAACGTAGAGTCCCCACTAACACAAACTTATGTCATTGGTTTATTTACCTGGTGATTTTAGCAAAATAAGTCAACATAGCCTAATGGTTGTTTTTATGGCTGACAGGAAGAATATATTAATGTGCGTGATGTTTCTAGTTGATCACTGATTAAAGAACATGTGAAAGATTCACTTTATGACTTCACCCACAGGGGGTTCATATACTAATATAACTAAAATTAATGTTTAATCTTCTTCACTTTTTATTGTCGAAGGCGACTGATTTTGATATATTTACATGCATTTTTTTCATGCCGAGGAGATTTGAGTGTGGTTTTTCTACATTTCTTCACAATGTCCTCTCTGGTTGAAACTCTCAGTTACAAATAGCCTCTGTCACTGGAACATGCTGTGACATTTTCAGAAATGACTGACTCCATCTGTCTACAGACAAGAGTCTGGACAAATTATTATTATTATCTTTCATCCTAGAAGAATTGTAAAAAAAAAAAAAAAGACCCTTCATTACTGAGCATAATGTTACTTTTACACTGTTACTACTGCTACTGTAGACAGAATGTTTTATGTACTCTTTTCTTTCCCTACCATTATGCAATTATATGCATTATTATAGGTGGGTAGAGTAGCCAAAATATGTACTCAAGAACACAGTTACTCCAAAATAAAATATGTAAACAGTAGTGATCCAAATAATAAACTTACTCACAGTGGGAAGTATTGTTACACTGTAAAATATATTACTAGAAAATGGCATCCAAAAATGATTCACAATTAAAGTCACAGTTACAATAAAAAAAACATATTCATATGTATCCCATATTTCTGATATTTTGGGATGGTGATTCAATCAATATAGCTTATATGAAGACAAAACTACTATACTGAACTCTAAAGTAATGTAAGTTTTAATATTTATTAATATTTAAAATGTACTTTGCATCACATGTCCCAGGTAATCCAGCTCAATAATCATAATATCAGGAACAACTTAAACATGAATGCTGCTAAAACTTATTTGTACTCCATGATTATCTCTCACATAGATTATTGCTTAACTATTTGGTCGCTTGCCTGCCCCACAACACTTTTTTGAAGCACCATTGAAAACCTCTATAAAAGAGGTCTGAAAATACTTGATAAAAAACCTATTTCCTACAACCACTGTCACATTCTGAAAAAGCACAGGCTTCTGGATTTTAGCAACATGGTTAAACTTAGAATTGCTTGTCTGATTTTTAAGGTCCTACACTCCCCCACACCACCACTATTAAAGGAGTACATCAAACTCAAAGATATTTCAGAAAGGACTACACGAGCCACCACCAGGGGGGACCTGGTCATACCCCAGAGATGAACCACCTTTGGTCAGAATGTATTAGCTGTCCAAGGTGGAAATCTGTGGAACAGTCTTCCACTAACGCTGAGAGAATGCCCTATGTACAGCTCTTTTAAAGCTCAAATGAAAAACTGGTTATGGTCAAACCAAACATGTTCTCATGTATAGCTGCACTGTGATTTTAACTGATCTCCTATTATCCGCATGTGTTGAATGTGTGGTTAAACTGACAGCAAAATAATGGGAACTGCGCGATGACTGGACTGTGTAATATTTTGTGCAATGAATGGAGTGTGCAATAATGGGAACTGTGTAATAAATGGGGTGTGCAATTTTTATTGTTTGACCCCCTGTGACCTCAGCCCTTTGGGACAATGGATGGAAATTAGCCTTAGGTTACAATCTGGTGTGTTAACATTCATATTGTACCATGTTTGTTCATTAACATGCTCTGTCTCAATCAAATAAATAAATAAAACAAATAGATCAAGTTTATGTAGTATATATGTTAGCCTGTATTTACATTTCAATGCCCGCTCCTGACAGCGTCAGCCTGGGAGAAATTAACTCATAATTTATTAAACCAATCTGCAGCCATCAGAGCTAAAGCTTGACAGGTTGCTTGCAAATGAGTACATTCGAATTCATTATTCACTGTTCCCAATGTCCAGCTCGCTATATACACACTGTTGCTGGGATATGGCAATGTGTATTTGAGTAAATAGAAATATCCTGGCATTGTGTGGATCCTTTATATCTTGTATTCCCTTCTACAAGGCACTCATTTTTTTATTTAGTCACTAATGAGATTCATATGACACTTGGAAAAGAGAGACAAGCGCTTTTAATGCAATTTTAATACACTTTTTCCCAGTTGAATGAATGTGTGTAGAGGGAAATTCTAGAGGAGCCAACAAATTCTGTTGGATGCTTTTGATGTAATGCTAATGAAGGCTTTCTGTTTTATTTTAACTTTGTTTATTGCCTTGCATGGTGAAGTTACTGAGTCCAAGTTAGGTACATTTAGGCTTCAACTATTATTTAGGACTAGGATTTGCAGAAAGAGAATACTGACTCAGCCACATCATTTTTTAAGTTCCATTTTATGTGATATATTTAGGGTGTTGGTGGGCTTGTTGTCAGCATTCATGGCCACTTCTGGTTATTTCTCAAGTCCATTATGCATTCTTGTTGATGCCTGCAGACACTCTTATTTTTCCAGCAGTTGTTCAGCAGTGTTGCTCTGAATTGCGTGTGCTAACTTTGACCCTTCACATTTCTTTGAAGAAATCCTTCTTCAAAACAGCTGTGTTCAATGTTTCTCCACTGGCATCACATCTCTCAGAACTCATTAGAGACTTGTGTGGACTGATGCTCATTTAACACAGTGAGAGACACAGCAACAGCTCCTCAAGCTTTTTGCACCTGTATATGAGCCTGGACCAGAAGACTTTGTACACCAGAAAAAAGTTATAGTGCATGGCTGTGAATATTTTCTTTTATTTATATGAACCTGAAATAAGTTTTTTTTTTTTTTTTTTTTTTTTTTTTTACTTTGTGAGAAAATTCCCTCAGTTTAATTTAATTAGTTTGGTCTTTTTTTTGGTCTTTTTTTTTTTTTTTTTTTTTTTTTACATTTGGCAGATTTTTGTTTATTTATAAAATTCAGAGAGCCCTGATAAGGGCCCATATATATTTCTGAATTAGTTTCTGTTTATTCACCTTCTCAATCTCATGGGCATATTAACATTAACTGAAATCTGTAATCCACTTATTTTCAGTCCAATCACCCATTCTGATACTAATCTGGACCAGTTTGTGCTCCAAAACAACAAGGACATTTCTCATTGTTGAGACCCAATGAATGCTCAATCTGCTGTCTATCAGATCATCCCCAGGGACACCAGCTATACCTATTCTTGTATTTACCCCAAATAATTCAGATGCAATTTGAAATCTGACTTTTCTCCATGTAGAGCTTAGAGTAGATCAATCAGTATAGGCCAAAACTACAGAGGGAGATTCAGTCTGAACTGAGAGTCCTTTTAGTCAGACATTTTAGGGAAAATAGTCCTGAATGGTGAGGGGTTGTTGTATTTATTTACATAAAAAATATTTATGAAAGTTTCTCTCCAAAACAGTTGGACTGGTTTGATTGCTCAGTAAACCTTTACACAAATGAGCTGTAACATTATGACCATGTTGCTATTTTTTTTTAAAGATAATTTCTCAGGTGGAGGGCCTGCCACTAACTTGCCTCTGTGGAGATGTTGAAGCTAGTTTGTTTAAAATGTTTCACAATATGGCATTAAACATATCTATCTCCATGGAGAGAAGCAAGTCACACGACCAGGTCCAGTTACCGGTCAAACCACAGTAAGAATGCTTTGTCCAAGATATTTCTGGTTGCTTTTGAAGAATAGTGTATGATATTGAAAGACTCAAACCTCTCAATAAATCCAGGAACATCATTGGCCATAAGATGTATTTTTCAGTGTCATCTTAAACCCAACAATACAGAGCCTTATAGTGCCAGTATTTTTCTAGAGAACATGACATACAGGTCCTCATAGACTATGATTTTATTCAGTGTTGGTCTGGGCTGGTTCTTTTGTTTTCTTCTGGGCTCAGATCCTTGTTCTGCCTTCTGAAAGCCTCCTGCACTCAGGATTACAGACTGTGCAGATTAATAACTCTACTGCACCCTGAGCCAGTGTGGGGCTGGGCTGCTGCTGGTGAGGAGAGAAGGAACAACTGCGGGGGAGATAAAGTATTGTGTGGCTGGAGAACAATGTGTTAGCTGTGAGATTGTGTCTGTGAGAAAATTGTAATTGTGCAGACTGGATTGAGCTGAAGGTGGTATTTAAGACAGCCCTGGTTTTAAATCAGTGGTAGCAGGAAATGGTTACGTATGCCAGTTAGAGAGAAGTTACAACATTCCTACATTAAAAGTATTGTAATAACTGGTGAGAAATAGCTGATTGTTTTTCTTCCATACACAACCTTAATAAAAAGTTTAGATTTTGACTATAGCAGTTAAGATAACATACTTTGTATAGTGCAGTGACAAAGGTGCTATATGGTCTGTTTTGTAATATTTTACTCACTATATTAAAAGTGCACTATGTAACTTGACTCTGTGGAGATGTAATTGCTCTGCCTAGAATGTTCCATAATATGGAATTAAATTTATCCCCCAGGTGCCACCATTAGAAGAAGTCAAAAGTTATCCTCTGTAGAGAGGCAAATCTCGCTCATAAAATGTTTTGTATTTTTCACCTAAACAAGACTCGTAATTGAACAAAAGCAAGATAGACAAGTTAACTGTGAAACATCCCAGGCAAAATAATATATAGTGCACCTCCAAATAATATTTCAACACAGAAAATGATTGTACAACACCTAAATGGATTTTATTTACTTAAATGAGTAAAAGAGAGAGAATGAGTTTCTAATTTTCTTATAAAAAGCATAACACTTTAATTTAATCTACTCACTCACAGGGGAATGGACCATTTTAAAACCCTTTATCCTAAACCTATTCTGGCTCTAAATATACAAACAAGTAAGCAGAAAAGTTGGAGACAAACTTCCCAGAGCGTGTGATAAATGAGGCCAGGATCTCACAGGGCTCTGAAGCTGCTTATGTGTGTCATGAATTACTAAGGAGTCATATTGGGGACTTTTTCAGCTGAGACTTCAAATCTGCAGACCCCCCCACCCTCAAGTGTTTGGGGAAAAAGAGAGACGGTAAACAGCTTTCATGTGTTACCAAGCAAATGGGCACTTATAATACTAGTTATTAGTCACTCTGAGATTTTTTGGAAATATAAAGTGCAATATAAATAAAATATATTCATTTTGTTTGCAATATTCAGTATTCATTTCTAATAGCTTCTGTATTTGTTTGACCTTGACTGCACATTGAAAGTGAATATGCCTGATTATGATTTCAGTATATTAGCCCAAAACCAACTGCTGTCAATACTGCTGAACTTATTTAAGCTACTATGGACCCACAATCTCTCTCTTTCTCTCTCTCTCTCTCTCTCTGATATATGTATAATACATTAGAAGAAAAACAACAAACACAACAGTAGCTGTGGTAAAATACTTTTATAGAGGATTAATCCATATCTGAAATATAGCATCCAAGCAGCTGATCTCTGATAAGTACAGAGCTCGTCTTACTCTGTGTCTCTATAAATACTTTAAATATTTTTTATACATCACTGTGAGATTTGTATGTGCGTGTCGACATAATATTTTAATTTCAATTACAACATAGTAAAAGATTTAAATACATATTTTAACTTTATAATGTCTCTTAATATAAAAGCTGGTGTTCTTACCCTCATTAGTCCAATATCGAATTAAATAAACCATCTCCTTCTATATTATAGATCATACTCTTCCTTCTTAAATATGTTTTATTATTATTTGTTCAATATATTCAATACATTTCAATATATTTCTTGTCTTTTGTGCTGAATCATTCATTTATTTTTTATTTGACCTCAGCACGTCTTTGCTACAAACTGCCATATCCATGAGTTTTCCCATATTTTTTTCCCCACAGTTTATATTGTTTTTAGTGGATTGTGTGTAACTTGCATCCTCTGAGGCTCAAAGGAACCAGAAGCATTTCTTGCGGTTCTTCTTGGCGGAGACAGGTGGTCGCACGGCCTGAGGAGAGTCCTGTTGGTGGGGTGTGGAGGGCGGGGGAGTGGGGGTCTGTGGCCGATCCTCTGGGGGGTCACCCACCTTCCATGTGCGAACCACCTGCCCTTCTTGGAGACGGAAATCATGCTCTACACTGTTGAGAGATGCAACAGAAAATCTAGTTAGATGGATTAACTACTTTGAAAGAATAGGTAGCATTAGTGACAATCTTGCTGCTTTATTATTAGTTTGTCTCCCGTCTTGTGATGTCATGAAATGGTTAACAACTACCTTTTACCTTTAGATCTGAAATTATCCAAATCATTCTGATGAAGGTGTATGGAGTTTAAAAACACAGTGGAGCACTTCCTAAATTACCACATGACATCACTAGGTGGAACAGAGTGTTTTCAGTTTGAGAGAAGAACTCATCCCAAATCTGCAGGGTTTGTGTGTTAAACATGATTGAATGAAGCAAAACATAACTCCAGATAAGTTTCAGATGAGGAAACAACATTGTAACATAGAATAGAAAATAGTGTAATTTTGGCCCTTTAAGATGTGTAGGGTCTGTTTAGAAAGGTATTATGGGTAATGGATGTAGTTCACCTGTGGTCTGTTTCTTTTTACAACTTGTCTCTCTGTCCCACAGGAAGGTCCCTTACCTCACACCTGCCTAGATAATTCCCTCAGCCTTTCTCCACCTGTCTACATGCCCCATGACTGGACCTTAGGATTCTTGAACTCTGTAAATGGATAAGCTGTCAGTCCTGATTACATCCACAGCTTTTACATCCAAGGGGGCTCATCTCTCCTTGTGTGTCTTGGGGCATTTTTTCACCACTGTTTTTGTTTTTTTCCTTGCTGAGAAGAATGGTCAATAATCCATTTGCTTGTTTCACTGTTTGATTTTCAGACTGTTTGATCAAGTCGACTTTTTCTGTGATGCCTTGTGAGGAGACTATTGTGTTATGCTAATGCTATACAAAATAAATAAAGTTGAATGAAGTCACTTTAATTTAAGAGAGATAGTGTAGACTAGGATATGTTTAGACTGAGACAAGTGATACACTGTGGCAATCTCTATGTAGCTTTATCATAGACTGCACATATAAATGGACATAGCTAGCCACCTCGTTACAAATAGGAAGTGATCATATGGGCGCTTCCAGCTCCACCAGTTGACTTCACCTTGGAAAATTGTCACACTCTCTCTGTAACTGCTGCAGTGAGCCTTTAAAGTCTCATTTGGTCTTCACATTAAGTCACTCTACATGATTGTGGTGTTATTATTTTGCCATTTTGTAACTAAATAAAAACTCATTCCTAATAAGGACCTTGCTCCAAATTCATTCCTATAACCGCTAGCATCGTGTTTCATTTGACTGAACCCAAACAATATGGGTGACACTCCTTTAGTCCACTTCTTTATATAGTCTATGAGCTTTATAGAACATTAAAAATAATAATCCTGTCAAATAAGTTTTACTCACATGTTTAAGCATTCATTACAGTAGAGATTGGCTGATAAAATAAAATAAATAAAGATTTGCTGCCTTCTAAGATAATATTGTACACTTAACTTAAAAATAATTCCACCAGGTCACAAATAAGTGCATATTTTTCCTGTTTTCCTCAAATTAACTTTGGTGTGATAAAACAAAGCTTAAACAGAATGCTGACTCTAACAAAAACAGCGTTTAGTATTTCATCCTTTGACACACAGGCCACAATCTACAAGCTGCATTGTCCATCACATGACAGCTTCTAGCTTAGGGCTCTGGCTGTTGAAATAAGTTGTGAACTCTGATGCACCTCCACCAGATAGCCATAGGTAAGCAATAATAAATGAAGGCAACTGCAATAAAAGGCATAAGGACAATATTAGCTCGCTGAATTACTTCTGTCAGCAAATGCACTTTAGGTAAGCTTTCCCTATGAGAATGTACTCTCATAGGGAAAGCTCATTCTCTTTTCCTCTTTTCTTTTTGACGCTGCTGCTGTTCTTGCTTATTATGCAGTGCCCTAGTTAGCTGGTGTTTCTCATCACAGCACAGATGCTAGAAATAAAGAGGACTCCCTAGGTTGAGAATGTAGAGGACTGGTGCAGAGGAACCAGGGCCATGGGAACAATGATGATTCTCAAACCCACCCGCATCTGGCAACAAAAAACAAACAAACAAAAAAAAAAAAGCTGCCTACTGCCACTTCACTGAAGGAGCTGTTTTTATGCACAACAAAATGAAACATGAAAATACAGAGGGCATTGTGTATGCAAAACAGCAGTGTAGAGGGTTTGTTTTTGTGTGCATGTATAGAAGAATGTGTAGAGAAGAAGAATCTCAGCATGTGTGGAAATAGAAGAAAAAAGGATAACAGGCTCCATGCTACTGGCAACTAAAGTAGGTTTTTCGTCCTTTGCATAGCCTGCTTATTTACACTCAGCTCCCTACAGAGTTCCTATGTGATTTCTGCATCAAGTGTGCCACGTTCCTCCCTTTGTGGAGTGAAGAGTCCAAGTCTCCAGGAACCACAGTGAAGGCACACTGGCACTATGGGGATCTGTCCACCCTCAGCTTTAATTATCTTCACACTGAGCCCACAAACTGCAGCACACACCACCTCTGCTCTTCTTCACTTTTGCCCTCCATAGCTCCTCTTTCATTTAATAAGGCTCTGCAGATTTCAGTGTTCTGTTCAGGCTTGGCATGTTTTAAAGTCCTAAAAATGTGAGAAAAGGCAGTGTAAATGGATCCTGTTTTTTCAATAGGGAAGACATTGCGCATACAAATTTTGATGATTTATTGACCTTTGGTGTTTCAAGGATTTTATTATTTCAAGCATCTTACCAGTCCTTTTTGTTTTTCATTGTTTTTAATTAAACATGCACTATGTAACTTCTAAGGTGGAGGGTCTACTAATTGCTTGTCTACATGAAGATTTTTTTTTTCTTTTCTTTGCCTGGAATGTTCCAGAGTAGGGCATTAAACATATTTCCCTTGCATTTGTTGAATTATAGGTGTTTTACAATTCAAAAATATGTAAAAACATGAATTCTTTACATGTTACTTCTCCATAGATCTGACCATTAACAAAACTGCAATAACAACGTTTTTTCCATACAGTGGAATTATCAGGGCAAAGCAGTAATTTCTCCATGGAGACAAGTGGAGACTCTCCTGGAAAAGTTACACAGTGCACCTTGAATGTTACTTTAGTTTTATTTTAGCAATTTTATGCTTTAGCATGTATTTGATTTTACTGATTTATTTGTTTTAGGACTACTGAAAATGTGTTTCTATTGCTTTCATCTCTGTGCAAATCTTTAAGTAAGCTGTTTTGTTTATAACATTTGTTAAATAAATGAGTGGAGTTGGATTTTAATATGAATACACCTGAGATGTAAAAGTTACATCAAAACTACAGCCTTATAAACCTACCTCTATAACATACAACAGAATACCCAAATGTCAAAGAATAAACAAAAATAAAATGATGATTTACTGTATGAACATAGTTATTCATCTTAAGATGGAAGAGAGTGATCTTCTAGAAGCAATAACCAATTCTAACCCAACGCACAGCACTATAATCTGATTTTACACTACAGATAAAACTACTATTACTACTACAAGTTCTGTGTAACATACAACCAATAGTCAATAAGATAGCACGGAAAGTCTAATCAGGTGTATTGTTCAGATGTAGTAGTAAATGGAACATTGGGAACAAAGGGTGAAAAAACAGTCTGAACATTTTGGGCAGAACAAGTGACAAAAAGTATATCTCAGAAATATATATTCACATAAATATTGAGCAGGATTTTACTCCTTTCTCATTCTGTCTTGCATTAAACATTCATACAGTGGTGGCAGAAGCAAGAGATCATCAGAGCTCCCCAGACTCCTCTACTCTGAGCAGCAAGCAAAGACTTTTCACTGGAAATACAGCACAGCAAGCACAATCAACTCAACACATCCATGCAAATTTTCTCAGAGAACATAATAAAGGAAAATATTCTTTAAGTGAATGTTTTTCCAAAGTTTTTAAAAGTAAATATGCAAAATATCAAATAAGGTACAGAAAAATGAGCCCAATGTGCCCTGAGCCTTAATGCAAAAGCTTAGGTAATTAAATATATAATTAGCTTCATTTGTTTCAAGACAGTGGGAACTACGTGTATGTGTGAACTGAGCCAGGTTTTACAGGTAAATATACATATAACATAATTATATATTGTATGAAATCTGTACTCTTATTGTTATATTATTTATTACCAGTGGTTGTACAAATGACATGTTTGGAAAAAAAAAAAAAAAAAAAAAAAAATATATATATATATATATATATGTGTGTGTGTGTGTGTGTGTGTGTGTATATATATATAATATATATATATATATATATATATATATATATATATATATATATATATATGTGTGTGTGTGTGTATATATATAAAATGTGTTTCTCACCTTCCACGGTGGTAGGTCTCTCTCACATTCATTCAGCTCGGGTCCTCTACCAGAGGCCTGGGAGCTTGAGAGTTCTGGACTGAGATGTCCGTTGTTTTTCCCGGTATCTGTTGTAGCCACTCTTCCAGTTTGGGGGTTACAGCCCCGAGTGCACTGATCACCACAGGCACCACTGATGCCTTTACTTTCCTGACTCTCTCCAGCTCCTCCTTGAGCCCCTGGTATTTCTCTAGTTTCTCGTGTTCCTTTTTCCTGATATTACCATCGCTTGGTATTGCGATGTCCACCACCACGACTCTGCTCTGTTTCTTATCCACCACCACTATGTCTGGTTGGTTCACCATCACCATTCTGTCAGTCTGTATCTGGAAGTCCCACAGGATCTTGGCTCGGTCATTCTCCACCACCTTTGGAGGTGTTTCCCACCTTGATCCTGGGGTCTCCAGCCCGTACTCTGCACAGATGTTTTTGTACACTATGCCCACCACTTGGTTATGTCGCTCCATTTATGCTTTATATATATATATATGTAGGCTGACATAGGAATGTTTTTCATTTGCAAACAGTGAAAATGATTTTGAACCAGAGTAATAATTTTCCTCTCTGTATATTGTGGAAAAACATACAAATAAATACATACAATTTAATCAAAAAAGTTGCAGAAGAAAGAAATCAATGGATGTTTGGAGTTCAAGGATTTGTCTGAGCATTTCATGCTGAATGAAAAGAGCAGCGATTGAATCAATAGTTAGATAATTACATTGCTTAAGCCAAATCAGAGATTGAAATAGCTCTTAAGAGAATAACCATGGCCGCGAATGTGCTGAAATATGGAAATACTCTTAAAAAAGTGTCTGGTATAAAAACGATTTCAGTCATGATTGATGTTGCACTGGCTGGATTTGTTTTTGGCTCACTATAAACAGAGATGTGGTGCAGTGTCAGCACAGTGCGACAAAAAGCTGTTAATAAAAAAATACACACGCACTGATATTGTGTATGCAGAGAGAGAATACAATGCAAGGGTGTGGAAAATGTGGTTATCTTAAGTGCCTTCAGAATCATATTAATCATTTTGGGCTATTATGAATTCAGATCATGTTAGAGTTAACAACAGAGCAGGTCAGGAGCAAAATACTATGTTTTATTATTGCACCAGTGTTTTGCCACAGACTTATGCTCTCCAGTCGCGTTCAAGTTTTTTTTAATTTGTGGGAATTGTGAAATGATTCCACTTCAGCAGGACCAGGCACACTGGCAAAAGCTATTGAAATCTATGCCTTATAAACATATAAGACCTCATAGTGCTGACTTGAGACTGCTTGGTCGAGCAGCAAAATAAGATAGACTGACACTATAAACATGACTCAGGGAGACATGAACTCATAATTTATGCTATTTGTAATGGGTTGGAGTGCAATAAAACGCATGCTAATAAATGTAACATGGCTGCATCATTACACTTGTTACATCTTAAGACAAAATAAACTTCAATTTAAAAATTAGCTTGAACACATTTAGTATCATAAGTAAGAGTAGTAAAACAGGTATAGAGGACCATTTTAAAAAGTGTAAATTTGGGCAGCTTTATTCTCTGTTACTTGGATGTGTACATGGGTATGTCAAAATAGCTAGGATGTGGTCTAGTCACAATATTTTGAGTCAGAGTCACGCTAAAGTCCTCATCCTTCAAGTTTGATCCGAGTAACAAGTCTAATTCATTTAAATAGACTTTTCTAGTATATATTATTATTTCTAGTCTATTTTACTAACTGTGCTCTCTCACTTTAAAGTACCTTTGTATCATTTAACATGCATAGGTCGACTACAAGAACTGGAGAGTAAAGTCAAGAGTCCAAGTGACTCAAGCAGTATACCTCTGGTTCATCAAGCCATAAATTAAAAATGAGATTGAAAAATGGTAGAATTTGAAAATCCAAATATTTCAGAATGATTATTAGTAATCATTTACAAAGAGTTATAGTGTCCTTCAATTTGAGGTTTTGACTTTACAGAATGTTGCCATTACCTCACTTAATGGGTTAATAGGTAGATCTTCAAAACCACTCCAGATGCGATGATTTTGCCAGTATAACACTTTGAAATCAACATCAGCATGAGAGCAGCCATTTCAAAGCACAAATAGCCCAGGTTGTTTGACAAAGACCCCAGATAAGGAGGTTTAAGATCAGAGAAAATCCTCTGCATCAAAACGCTTTTCAAATAGAGGAGCAAGTAAGGTCAATCCTGATCACTGAAGGAGCATAGGCCAGGGATGTGGAAATACAAGTAAATCAGGTCAAAAGCAGAAGGGCACATCAGAGAAAACTTGAACTAGCTGAAGCCAAAGCCATTAAGTCCTTCCCTTGTCACACAGAGACACTATCAAATATAATGTGGCATAGCAGCATTTGGAAAGAATGCATCTAACAGGGCATTACTGTTTCATCCTTGATAGGATACAGCACTGATAGAAATGTAAAACAAAACTATACAAATAAAAAATGAATGAATCTTTTATCTAAAGTCCATTAAAACTAAATGAATTTTATGCTGCTAACATGAAATAATAACAGAGCTAAAACCTAACTAATAAGGGTGAGGCAATGACTTTTTGCTACAAGTGATTAGATTATACAGTGTACAATTTAATACTGCATCATGCTATTTTAGGCTAGGAAGCTAGTTCCAAGATTCCATAAAGAGAATGGCCAAATATACAAATCACAGTACTATAAGAGAGAGATGAATTCCTGTGGCACTGTGCAAAGATATGATGAAAGAAAAACTTCTCGTCATCATCATGGGACTTGCTTGGGCCAATTTCACAGCAAAGGCAAAGTATGTGATTGACTGATCCATGAATTCATTGGAAAATCAGGCATCTATACAAGGGTATCCAGAAAATGCTGTGAACTGCTGTCAGTATTTTGAAAGTAAATTATTTGTGGTGAATTAAAAGAGAAAGCCGACTGAGTACACACAGCACCTGTTTGTCCTGAACACTGCAGAGATATTGAGTGATAACTTGTGAAGCGGAAGGCTCTGATGGATGGGCAGCTACTGAAGAGAACTGAGACAGAAGTGTGACGCCAAGGTGGCACTGTGCCCGCTTCAAACAGCTCACAGTCAAGGCCCATCAATTCTTATGGCTGCCTCATAATAGCACAAAACTGTCACTTTTTTTTTTTTTTTTGATAATATTTCAGTACCATAGCAAATGAGCACATGATAACCTTAAAGCTAATGCAGGTTGAGGAGGGAGACCTTTGTAAAACAGCCATAAACATGTGCACTTTGCAATCTATTTATTATCACTTATTATTTTTACTTCACTCATAAAGTATAGCAAGATGAATTTTGAGTAATATTGTATAAAATGCTAGTGAGTTCATATCAGTGTTTACTATACAGTAAGTCCAGTGTGATACGTAGGATTTTCACAACACTGTGTCATACAATAGCATGACTAGCTTCTCCTTTATACAATTTCATGTGTAATCTTTGAATGCCTTGATCTCCCTAATGCCTCATCACTGCCTACTTGGATAGATAAATATTTCCAGACACTGGCGAAACAAATATTTTCTGCATTTGCAATTCATATGTAATGATTGCCCAAATAAAAGGCTGTGTACTAAGGCGTAGCGTGAGCCGTTGCGAGCCGTAGGTTTGGAGTGGGTGCTTGTGGAAGAGCTTTTGAGATCTGGTTTAGCTGTGGGTGTAATACCAGCCTGATTAGTATTTATATGATACATCATCCACATTAGGCCCTGCTTCCCTGTGCCACATGCCACTCTTGATCTGTCTCTCTTGTCCCATTTCAAAAACATTGTGCACCAGAGATGGGCACCATCTGGCCCTCACTACTGGCACCAGTGCGCAGGTTATGTAATTAGTGCCAAATGGACAAGACTTCTCATACCTCTTCGTGTGTGTCTCTTCTGTTGTTTTAAGACCAAAACTGAAAATCACATACACAAGCATCATGAATATAAAATTATGAACTGGTTCACAATGACATTCACTGTGCAAACATATAAAGACTGGTATTAACCTCTAATTATAACCCTACAGTAGAGTAGTATCAATAAACATGTAATGTTCAGGTGCCATTTTCCAAGCTTAGTTGTGAGAACAGGCAGCGCTTTGCTGTAACATAAGAATATATAGTATCACACAACCTCAAGTTAGGCTAGAGTGCATCACATAATTAGTTATGAATCAGTGGTACTTACATGAGAACATTCTCACTTTATGATGTGAGAATGTTTTCACCAAAAAAAAAAAAATGTTTTTGTGGGTAAGCAAATTGTAACCATATTCTTTGCTACCTCTGCACACTCCATATATCTGTAACAGCAATGTTGTCAGCAATAAAAAGAAAGCATTTTTTGTTTATCCTATTTGAAAGGCCCATGCTGCAGGTTTCCTCTGTGTTGTGCGCACATCAATGAGAGCAGTGCCTATGGTGTATTTCCTGCTCGTCCCCTGTGAGCTGCCTATTGCTCCACGGCTCAGCCCTGAAGTGAAGATGGATTACTGCAGAAGAACTGCCTAGCCTGCCCTTTACACATCTCACACACACCTCTTCTCTATTCTCTTCTCTGTCCAACATGAGCACACACACACACATACACACACAGCTCTGTAAAGCTCTGACAGGGCTCTTAGCAAAAGGTCAGAGTCAAGAATCTGTCAAATCTTCTTAGACAAACCCAGACCTCTCATACTTGGTTAAATGCTTCATACAACAATGTCTATTTTTCTTTCTTGTTGACTGCCATCAAGATCCCCCCATTAGTTGTTATCTGCACACTGAGATCAATTTTTTTTCTGTTTCACACAATGTGGCTATTGGAAAGATCACAGAAAAGCAGATTAGGTCTGAACAGATGACAGATTATGTGCTAATGTTGACTGCAGGAAATCAACCCAAAGAATCAATACGTGCATTTTTGAATAATTAGAGGGTGAGGTTGCATTAAACAAAGCTTGCTTTGCATTTGGTTTCACTAAAAGCCAAATGCAAGTAATTTAAACTAATAAATAGTCTTGGATTAGGTTAAAAGCCACATTATAATTCTACTACTTATCAGTGTGTTTATTTATGGTCAATTGTGTGACTGCAGGAAGGCACGCAAGCATTATAGGGCAAAGGGCACAAGGGCACTATTGAGATTCCTGGGCATCATACTGATCCTGTTTTCCTTCAGTAAGCTTTGTAAATGTAGTGAATACATTTGAATAGGACATCCACAGCATATAAAAATGTTAAATATTTCTAGATGTTAATACACTATTTCTTAGCATGCTCAGCATAACAGTCACTAAAGAGAGAGGTAACTATACATTTCACTGTACAGACTATTTATGTAACAAAATCCTTAACTTCAGCCTTGAGAAAAAATGGCTATAGGATATCATGGGAGAGACATTTTACTTTATAACCAGATGATCATGAATGGTGCGCATGGTGTGAGTGACATCATTCATGTCTTTGTAAGCCTCAGGGCAGCTGTGGCTACATGTAGCTTACTCCCAGTTTTTCACAAAAACATCTTTAAAAATCTTACAAAGCTGTAATCATTCAATGTATGCATTTGTATTTAATATTTTATACATTTGGAATATTTCCAGAACACCAGTTACATGAACTCTGTCCTATCATACAGTATGGTATCTGTCAAAAACTACTGATTCATGGGGGAGCGTGCGACAATACAGAGTGAGGATCTGTTACTGTAGACTGCAGTCAGAAGAGCTGCATCTTGACGCCTCTTTCTTCTGCCAGAACCACAAAAAACCCATCTGTAATGAGGGGAGGAATTTATTGACCAATTCTTAAACAGCCTTGGCAGCCTGTAAATACGTTCAACAAAACAATACAAGTGCCACATAAATCAAGTTTGAGCAGCATTCTTACAAAAACACAAAGCTAAGAGAAAACAGTGAACCCAAGACTGCTTCATCAGCAACACTTTTCTCGATTATCTGGTCTTCAGAAAAGAGCACAGTGGCCTGTCTAGAAGGAACTGGAGTAGTTTTAGCGACAGGTCTTCGGTCCAGAGTCATGCCCCCCTTTCTTTTCTAAGCCCCTAAAATGTGTGGTGAAGGAAACACATACAAATGTGATTAGGCCTGTGTAGACTCCGCAGGCATTCACACCAACAGTTCCTTTTTAGAGCTCCTGTTTTGCTTCATGTGGCTCATATGCCATTAGCAAAAAAGAATAACACAGAAAATCACCACCTCACTGACTAATTAACACTCCTGCACGACCACACAATCAGACTGGCATATTAATTATGCAAGTAATAACTTTGAAAAAGTGTCTCCAGACACACCAACCTTCATTGAATCTGTAATACTCAAGGACACAAACACTTAAATTCAGCAATATTGCTTCACACAAAATGTGTATTATATATTCTGCTGTTGCCTGCAACCCAAAAGATTAATTTCACAATAATTAATAATTCTAATAATATAATATCATCCTAGTTAAAGTAATAGGGGGAAGCATGTTACAGATATGTTACAGCATGCACAACATTTCATTTTCAGTCATCATTCACTTGAGTTAGTATTCACACAAAAGTATTCTGATAGAGCTCAATTCATTACTTATTGGCATCAATTCTATATGTATTACTGCCTGCTTTCACTCAACATGGCGGACACAACCCAAGGAGGCTTTTTCATTGGGCTCCGGAACTCTAAAGACCTACCCCCACCTTTGACTGTGACATCAATGCCTCATACGACCCATAATTGTATCTGTTAAGTTTGCCTTTCTTGTCTAACATTCTTTTTCTTTTCCCATTTCTATCTCTCCAGTTGTCTTCTTTGACTTGACTCAGTCTATGTTAAATGGAAATCTCCTTACTGCCTGATGTTATATGGTCCGTTACGCCAGCTGAGGAGATGAGCACATAAAATAGGTTTCTGTCATGTTTCTTTAGCTGTACCCAAACTTTAGTTATGTTTCGCTCCAACTCATCAAAGGTGATCACCACATGGTCATATTAAGATGAAGAATATGAAGAATTGTTGGAATACCATAATGTTTTTTCCTAAATTCCACTTTTTCACATTTTCTCTTTTCTGAATCATTTCAAATGCATGTGTGTGCGTGTTTTTGTTTGTTTGTTTGTTTGTTTTTTTCTGATAATGCTTTTTAAATACACAGTAAAGATTGCATTACCTGTAGATGATGCAGGCACAGTCTCTGCAGGTGCCACAGTTCTCAATGTCCTGTCCAGTTCTGTACAAATGTCTTCTGTTGACAAGGATAGAGATGACATATCAGGGGTAAAAGAAACACTTTTTTACATGCATCTGACTCTGTGTTCATATGCTCATACTAACTTTTCACTTCCTGTACAAATGAGTGTATGTTGCATATCTACAAATTTACTGAAATCAAAGCTTGAATCATTTTCAATTAACGATACTTCTTCCAACCAGCTCAGGCGATTACATAAATTGTGACTCACTATCTCTCTTGAGGCATAAAATAATGCTTATCAGATAAAGTCAAGTGTGCATGCATCAGATTTACAAGCAACACTAAATAGTTACAAAAAATGCTTTTCTGTGTCACATGTCTCAACCAAGCATATAGTACTTAAATAAACAGTAAATTTAGATCAGATGCAACTTTCACTCTTCACTCTAAATCTTTTGTCCAGTTGAAAGAATTGAAATTTTCTTTTGCTATGGATCCTGCCTGGACGACTAAGGGCTTACACACATTGACAAATGCATGTTAATTATGTCTTTGTCTTGTGCTTTTGTGCACAGTTGTTGACACTAGCAACATAAATCCATTTGTCATAGAAGTAAACTGCAGGTTTCATGGGCATACCATAGCTGATATTTCTAAAACCTGGTCTTGAATACTAAACATTTATGAGTGTGTTTTTGATCCTGTATGTTTTTACTTTGGCCAAATGAAACAGAAAATTACATAGATTACTGTATGGCTATGTCTCACCACAGCTGGCCCTAGGCTAAGCTCTCCTTGTTAACCTTAGGTTTATAGTTCCCATTGCCTGAGGCAGTCACAAAACTTTAATGTGTAAAAGCGTAATACCACAAATTGTGTTAACATAAAAACCAAGAAAGCAATTAACCAAAAATGTTATAACAGAATCCTATATATCTAGGAAGAAACCAGGAGTATTGGTATATCAATGCAATTATTATTTTGATTAAATTGAAATTGATAATTGGTAATACATTGAAATATTGCCTCACCCGTCCCGCACGGCTTCTTTCTTTTCCAGGTCTTGTATGACATCCAGCAGGACCTTAATGGTATTCTGGCTCGTCTCCAGGACTCCCTCTAAGCTCTGAAGCTGGGTTTGCAGACTTCGAATGTCTCGCAGTGGTCCATTGGGACTCAACAGCTTTTCTGTCACTTTAGCTGGATCCAATTTACATTTAGCTCCAGACATCAACCCCCCCAAAATCTCCTGGACCTGTCTTAGTGTGTCAGCTTGGGCAGGGGTCAGTGGTCCAGCTGTAGAACGTTCTGCAGGAACAGAGCACCTCCTCAACCTAGAGCAGCCTTGTTGACTTTGAGGAAGAGGAAACTGACAGGGGGTGTTGGGCCGAGGTCTAGCGCCTGAGCACAGCATTTTGTGCAGGACTCCGAGCTGAGCATGGGCTGAACTGAGACAGCTGGACTTGAAACAGGCCTTAGCCGGAGAGCCCCTTTCCTTCATGAGAGTAGCTGGTGGAGTTTGGGCCCTTTGTTTCAGGGAGCTGACTCTTCCACTCAGCTTGGGTGAATCCTTGCCTTTTTCATCAGCTTTAATGTCTTTGCTTACATCTTTGTCCTTCTCAGTGGTCTTGTTGTCTGTCCTGAGCACAGAGGTTTGGGTTGCAGGCTGATCATTTGTGTTCTTACGTGGGGTGTAGGGAGGTGGAGGTGGTGGTGGAGGCGGAAGCCGTAGCCCCCTCTTTACCTGAGTCTGAAAGGGGGGAGTGTAAGGTGGTGCAGCGCGAAATGTGGAAGAGTATAAGGGAGCAGTTTTAGTTGGTGTTACACACTGCTGCATAATTGGAAGATTGGATGTGTACGTTTTCACTAGTATAGGCTGAGATGTGCAAGATTTGAGTTTTGGAACTGGAGAAGAGAATGGAGTTATTTTGGCGCTAACAGTGTTTTGCAAAACCTGACAAGGTATGTTACAATGTGATACTGTTTGTACAAGAGTGGCATAAGCTGGGGGCAAAATATGTGATTGAGGACCAGTGGGACCAACTGGATGTGTAGTAGTGTAATAGGATATTGATGTGCAGGATATGGCAGTTTGGGTTACAAACGTACAAGGAGCTACATTTGTTGGAGATGTTGCATTTGGCAGTAGAGAAATTATATTTACAGGGTTAGGTATATGCCTTGTTATATCTGTTACATTTGGGGGCACAACAGGAGAATTTTGTGGAACAGGAGTTGGGGAAGAACATGTTAATGAAGTGGGCAGGTCAATGTTTGAAATAGGTGATGGACAATCTTGGATCACTGACAATGATGTACTGCAAGAAAAAACAGGCAGAATTACAGCAGGTGGAGACACAACAGAACAGTTTGGAACAGGGACTACAGGGTGTGGAATATCAACACCAGATATAGACTGTGCACTTACAACAGAGGCTGCTGAGGGGGCAACAGAGTGGGGTGGAACAACAGGGGCAACAGAGCATAATGTGGTAACAGGGGAAACAGAGTGTGGTGTAACAACTGGTGCAACAGAGTGTGGTTTAGCAACAGGGGCAGCAGAGTTTAATGTAACAACAGGAGCAACAGAGCATAATGTGGCGACAGGGGCAGCAGAGTAGGATGTAACAACAGGGGCAACAGAATGTGTTGCAACTACAGAGGCAACAGAGTGGGGTGTAACAACAGGGGCAACAGAATGTGTTGCAACTACAGAGGCAACAGAGTGGGGTGTAACAACAGGGGCAACAGAGTGGACTGTGACAACAGGGGCAACAGAATGGGGTGTAACAACAGGGGCAACAGAGTGGGGTGTAACAACAGGGGCAACAGAATGTGTTGCAATTACGGGGGCAACAGAGGGGGCTGTGACAACAGAGGCAACAGAGTGGGGTGTGACAACAGGGGCAATAGAGGGGGCTGTGACAACAGAGGCAACAGAGTGGGGTGTGACAAAAGGAGCAACAGAGGGGGCTGTGACAACAGAGGCAACAGAATGTGTTGCAACTACAGGGGCAACAGAGGGGGCTGTGACAACAGGGGTAACAGAGTGGGGTGTGACAACAGGGGCAACAGACTGGGGTGTGACAACAGGGGCAACAGAGTGGGGTGTGACAACAGGGGTAACAGAATGTGTTGCAACTACAGGGGCAACAGAGGGGGCTGTGACAACAGGGGTAACAGAATGTGTTGCAACTACAGGGGCAACAGAGGGGGCTGTGACAACAGGGGTAACAGAGTGGAGTGTGACAACAGGGGCAACAGAGTGGGGTGTGACAACAGGGGCAACAGAATGTGTTGCAACTACAGGGGCAACAGAGGGGGCTGTGACAACAGGGGTAACAGAGTGGAGTGTGACAACAGGGGCAACAGAGTGGGGTGTGACAACAGGGGCAACAGACTGGGGTGTGACAACAGAGGCAACAGAGTGGGGTGTGACAACAGGGGCAACAGAGTGTGGTGTGACAACAGGGGCAACAGAGTGGTGTGACAACAGGGGCAACAGAGTGTGGTGTGACAACAGGGGCAACAGAGTGGGGTGTAACAACAGGGGTAACAGAGTGGGGTGTAAAAACAGGGGTAGCAGAGTGGGGTGTGACAACAGGAGCAACAGAGTGGGATGTAACAACAGTGGCAACAGAGTGGGGTGTGACAACAGGGGCAACAGGGTGGGGTGTGAAAACAGGGACAACAGAGTGGGGTTTAATATCTGTAATCACACATTGTTGTGTAATAACAGGAGCTAAAGAGTGAGCTGTAACACCAGTGGATACAGAGTAAGGACTGGATAGGTTCAGTTTTATTGAATTGGAGGATGTGGGTTTTTCTTCTGAGAAAGAAGCCTTATTGTCACTACGGGGAGTAATATGTAATGGTAAAACTGGTGGCAATTGAGTAAAATTGTAAGGCACAGTTTGATTTGGAAGAGATTCTCGAGCCTTCACAAGTGAAGAACCAAGGCTCTCAGACCTAATTTGGGAAGCACATGGGCTCTTTGATTGTGGCTGGGTAGTGCAAGGTTCAACTGAAGGAGCAGTGGGAGTGTGACAGGAAGAAGACTTTGTTGGTGTTTGGGTGGCACTCGGCTTAGGGGCAGGAGGTAGGGTTGGGTCATTTACTGGTAAGGACTGTGTGTGGCATTCAGTTTGGCTTTGGGTGGTGGAGTACTTTGCAATACTTTGTGGATATGAAGATGGACTCTCCGTTTGAACTTGAGTTGTACACAGTTTACTTGAGCGAGGTGGAGACAGACTATGGCTCTCAGTCTGTGTAGGGGTAGTACAGTAATGCACCTCCTTTCCAGGGTCACTGGTGGTCCGACTGAAACGCTTTCTTCTTCTAACTAAGGAAGGGGTGCTGCTACCCGGTCGCTTGGGACCAACTTGTAATGAAACAGTGGAACAGTGACATGGCTCAGTGTGACTGACTGAAGGTGGGCCGCTGTGTCTTGAATTCTTCACAATAGTAACAGCAGATTTCATTTCTGTCCGAGATTTTGACCGCCGTTCAGTGGTAGTTCGCTCTGAACATCCAGATGCACCATTAACATCCTTGGCTCTATGAGTTGACAGGTGATTGTGGAAAAAGTTTTCATCCTGGGAGTCATGTTCGTCATCACCATCAATGCCAACAGAGTCTCCAAGGCTGTGGCTACGTGTGTGAGTGGAGAGGGGCTTCTTTAGACATGGAGAAGTCTGAATTGCTGTGCTGGTGCTGGGCTTCCGTGTCATTGGCAAGGTTAATGAATTGGCCTGAGGTGGAGTCCAGCATCTGCGTGTTGGACCTGGTGTTAATGGGTGAGGTGGAGCTCTAGCTAAGAAAGCAGCCACTACCTCTATGGTACTTGCCATGTCTCCACGGACCGCTCCGACCACAGAGGTTTGGCCTGGTAGACTGCTAATGTGTGGTTCATCCGCCCATGGCAGAGGAGTCCTGCTTCCATGTTTACGCACAGGATGTGGACTCGAACAATCTGTAGAAGTCCGTTGATTATTTTCACCTGTTCCACTATTTCCGCTGCTGCTACTACCATCTTCTAAATCTTTAAAGCGGACTTGGTGAGTACGGTTACGTCTCTTTTTAAGACGACTCTCGATATCAGGGGAGTCTCGATTGAGCAGTACAGAGCGCACAGTCATAGTCCCAGGCAGCTTATCTGCCAAGGTGCTCTTACTAGTTGTTTGGCCTGTGAGCAAGTGGCTCGGCTCCTTACTCACCATTTCTCTTACTTCGCTTGGTCACCCAACATTCACAACTAGATGTAGGCAGAGCCTGTTTGACTATACATCACTATCTAGAGATGTATCTTTTACATGTGGCACCAATGAGTAACCTGTTCTACTGTAAACAGTAATATAGTTGTCTCTTAATTGGAGATTGTGCCATGTAGGATTTCAGAAACACACACACGCACAAAAACAACTTTTAAAAAAACAGTTGAAAATGGATTAACAAGATTAAAATCATATTTGAAACTATGTGCCTAAAAAGAAATTACAGTCCCATTCCTCTCAAAGAAAGAGCATTTGTATAAAATGAATCCCCAAATTAACTCTTCTTTATGTCTTGAGAGTTGTCAGTGATGTTGTGAGCACTGGTTCTTTATTTTCCATTCTTTTTTCAATGTCCAAAATTTATGATCACCTGCACACAAAATACAGGAGGCAAGGGAATGCAGGCAGGCCATGTTTTCTGTCTTCACATCTCATTGGCTTGTCTTCTGCCAATCTCAGGGTCCAATAGAAACTGTATGACTTTAGGGTCTATGATATTCCAAAATAGTCTTTCTCTTTCAATCATAATTCCATCACTTGAGATTTTATCGCTACATCTCTTTGTCCATCTTTAAGGCTCTTCTGTCATGGCTCTGTAAAGATAACAGAAAAGAGATGACAAAGAGGAAAATGGTGTAATACACTGGAAGTTTCTTATTTATTGTATCATTTTAAACATGCACAAAATGGGTCATCAAAGGTGACATGAAATCAGATAAAGAAATGTACTGAAGAATGATGCTAAAGTATTCTTTGTCCTGTACAGGTAAAAATTATTACATTAACTGTCACGTTGGTACTTGAATTCAGTATTGTTCCTCCAAAAAACCTTTTCTTTCTAGTATTACTGATTGTGGACATCACTCTTGCTATGTCAAGAAATACAGATTGATTCTGATTGTCTCCATGGAAATGCTATTCCTTTGGCTATAATATTCCACAGTATGGTATATAATAATAATAATGCATCAGTTTTATATAGTGCTTTTTTTGGACACTCAAGGACGCTTTACAGAGCATTATTCATTCACTCCATACCCAGTGGTGGTAAGCTACTACTGTAGTCCCAGCTGCCCTGGGGCAGACTGACAGAAGCAAGGCTGCCAATCTGCGCCATTGGGCCCTCCGACCACTACCATCTTTCTCACTCACACCACTTTCATACTAGGCAATGAGGGTGAAGTGCCTTGCCTAAGGACACAACAACAGTTTTTATAAATGGCGCCCCCCTGTGGCACCTAATTTTCCCAGCAGTCTCCCATCCAACTATCCAGGCCTGGCCTTGCTTAGCTTCTGAGATCTGACAGGATCAGGCTTTGACAAGCCAGTATGGCTTATCTCCCTCCAGGGAGAAAAGTGTGATTTTAACTTCCATTTAATCATGCAGGCGACACGCCCCCTCCAGAAAGTTTGTTGAATGTTATAATTGTGATTAATCAACTGTACAACCCAGTTCACTGCATCTGCAGTTTTGTAGAGAAATAAAATGCACACAAACCTTCACATGCCTCAGCATAGCCATAATATACATGTTTAGATACACATCACCTTGAGACAGTGTTTAGTGTGACTCCCTGTGATTGTGTTTGGCTGGGGTCTCTGTGGGAGGGATAATTGATGACTCCGTTACATCTTCCATGTTATTTAGAAACAGAGACACCCATAGGCTATTTCTATTTTAGGCTTTCTCTCTTTAAGAAACTGGCATCTGACTAATCAAAAGCCATACAACAAACCTATAGTCCAATGCATTTCTCCAAAATCTGACATATATGCACTACCAGAGTGGACACACTCTCAGTCAGTGTTTTGCCTCTATATCTTATATACATACAGAAGACAATATGAATTATAATAGATGAAATTATGTAGAAAAGAAAACAAGTTTTCGATTTACTGGTCAAGCCATGTTCCTACCCTCACCTATGGTCATGAGCTTTGGGTAATGACCAAAAGGACAAGATTGCGGGTACAAGCGGCCAAAATGAGTTTCCGCTGCAGAGTGGCTGGGCACTCCCTTAGAGACAGGGTGAGGAGCTCAGCTACATGGTAGGAGCTTGGAGTAGAGTCGCTGCTCCTCCATGTCGAGAGGAGCCAGGTGAAGTGACTTGGACATCTGTTCTGGATGCGTCCTGGATGGCTCCCATGGGAGGTTTTCTGGGCATGTTCCAACTGAATGAGGCTCCGGGGAAGACCCAGAATATGCTTGAGGGACTCTTGGCTGGCCTGGGAACGCCTCTGGGTCCCCCCAGAAAAGCTAGAGGAAGTGTCCAGAGTGAGGGAAGTCTCGGTGTCCTTGCTTAGACTGCTTAGACCCATCCCCGGATAAGCGGAAGAAAAAAGTTAAATAACTCAACTAAATATTTTTTTAATATTTTATAATCAAATCCTCCCTAACAGTAGAAAGAATTTGTTTTGAATGATATTCACTTTCTGGCTTCTTAATATTCTTTGTATTTTTTCCTGCTGTTTTTAATTTCTGTGCCATTCTTTTCCCTGTCTCACATTCACTACATCCAATCAAAATGTACCATCCATTTTAAATTTGTTTTCTTTTGTGTAATGCTGCATTGACTTAATAAATCTGTATGACTGAGGCCAGCCCTATCCCATACATGTGACATTTTCATGTTGAGCTTTAGTGGCAGACACGAGATAAATCACGGAACGAAGGGAGGAAGGTGTGCAACTGCATAATGTCAGCAAGGGTCATAACTCTTTGTGGGTATTATTTAAGATTTACTACAAGCTCATTTGCTGTTGCCTTCTCCAGCAAAAGGTCTAAGGATATACGACTATCTACCTAAAACATGCACAGTAGGCGAAAAAAAAATCATCCAGCTAAGGAAGTCTTTACCAAGCCTGGCTGAAGATCTGAAGATGTGTTCTCATAGAGCTAAGCAGTGAATTGAATGCATGCATTGAATCATGATTTTAATTATTGTTCTATTCAAAATACTATTAATTAATGTCTGTTCAATATAATATGTGCACATTTCCTACCCTGCAAAAAGGCTGACTAATCTACGGTGGTTTAAAATCAAATGTTTGATAGAGGTATTGAAGGCTGAATTTCTTCATAATTTAACCTTAACCTTACACTTGAGTGTGGGGTATGGACGATATGAAAACCACATTGACCGAAAATAATCAACAATGTCCAATATCACAATAATGTGCATAGTGCATAGTGCATAGTAGCTGACTTCTGGACTTTACTCACCTACAAATCAACATTTTCTTTAAAGAGCTGTCCGCTCAAAACTAGGCACAAAGGGAACTGTCCCCCACCTCTGGCTTTCTCAGCCAGAGGTGGGGGGGGGGGACTTAGGGAACCACCCCTGGCAGCAGTAGAAATGTCATGGTTAGGGTTCACTGAAGTGGAAAATCGGGACCATCAGTGTGTTAGGCCATTTACAGAGGAAGAGAAGAGAAACAAAAAATATATGTATGTTAATTTATGTGCCCCTCAAGTACTTTGGAGAATTTTTAATCCACCCTACTCATGATTTTACATGTCATCTTTAAAAACTTTTGGTAGGAAAGCATTAATACCCCAAAAAGTAGACAGCTCATAAGGGGGACCTACATCCTAGAGATGTGATCATTAATCTGATCGAGGAAAACATAGCAACATCAATGGTCAGCAAAAAAATCAGCTGATCAGATATACCGATCACCCGCGTATTGATAGGCAGCCAGGTACATTATTGGCTTAAATTGCCATCAATTGCCATTGATGCTATAACTAGTTAGACTTTGTTCAAACTTCATCATCAAAAGCCTATATCATCTTTTCAAATAATAAAATAATTACCATCACTATATAATGTGATCGTATCGGACAATCAAAAATTTAGATGACTGGTATCAGTGATCGGCAGCAAAAATCCTGATTGTAGCACCTTTACTATGTTCAAATCTATCTGCTATTTGCATTATATGTTCTTCTCTCTCATTACTCCAAGATTATGTTTTCTATAATGTCAGTGTCCTCAAGTGTTAGGACAGAATCATGAAATTATAATATAAAACACCATGATGTCTGTGGGTTGTAGTAAATTATTTGGCTTTTCAAATAAAAAATCTAATTAAATTGCAAAACATTTAGCTCACTTATATAAATTTGTAGAACAGATGCATTGTTTTGCAATCAGACCATGGTGCAATAGGATCCAGGGGGCTTAACATTGTTTGTTTACAATGCTGTACTGGCATCTTGATTTTGGCTGATAACAATCAACCATCACAGCAGGCTGTATTTTACTGGGCACCCACAGAGCATGTTTAAAAAGATTACATCCGCAAACAGCTGAGTCAAACAGCAAGTTAAAGCTTCAGCTTCATACAATAAAAAACAACTGTCTTGTCTTTAAACTATCCTGAAATGTACGTTTGCTCTTCAGTTCTGTGGTTATTACGAAGAATATCCACTGAGTATTAAACTATTAAAGTGTACATGATCTTTTCTAAATTTTTTTACATATTACAATTAAATAATCATCTGGGATTTTATCTTTTCTGACAAAAATATATCTTTACAATTGCACTTCAATTTTGTCATTTCTATATGCACAGAAAGACTTTATTTGTCCAGTGGATACAAATTGCTGTGTCTCAATGGTCAGAATTGGAAACTGAGCAGGTGCTCTAAATGTTAAAGTAGCAATGTACACCCCCAGTGGGTGATTTCAGAGGCCTGTCACACACCAATGTCCCTGTCCAAAGCAATGCCCGTAGAACACATCATACGGAGTAACTCCCGGAGCTACGCTGCTTCTTGTCCGGAAACATGAAACAAGCAACAAGACCAATCATGACTACATGAGGAGATGTATGTAAAGGAAGAGCTTTAAAAAATAATGAGACGTGAGTAAATTAGACTACATGTGCACCCTTTGCTCACATTGCTACTGCTACAGTGTGAATGTAAGTCAAACTGGGGCTGAATAATTACTACCACATTATTGAGAGCCTATTCATTTTTAAAAGGCTATTCCCAAGAGTCCTTAAATTGCTTTGATGACTGTGCAGAATGACAGGGCTGTACATTGAGCATACTCACACAGACCCATACAAATGGAATTCCCTCACTCAAACTTTGTGCCCCCCCACTCCCTCACTCCCTCATCACCACCATAACCACCTGACAAATATGCAATACGAAAGCAGCTGAATCTGCTACATCAACACTGCATCACAAAACAGAGCATCCCCACACTTACAATGTTATACCAGAAATGATCCCTGCCTCACCTGCATTAAATCAATTTTCATAGATGCAGGTAAACACACACACACACAAACTCCCCCCAAATGACCATGCACATACAATATAAATCAATACATGCAGGGACAATGTATCTAACAGACAACACTGTGATTTTTCTACGCATCGACAACACTGCTGCGTTTTAACGTGCCTCGAGCTCTAGTATCTTCACCACTCTATTATCGCTATGGTGATGCTCAGAGAAAGCTCATGGCTATTACTGCTGTACTATCTTCCATCAGGACAAACAACTGTGTCACAAATGCCACATCTCTCTTCCAGTTGTCTCTTTCTACCACAAAAACGCACAAGCTACATCCCCCCAGCTGCTCCTCCAGTCTCCTCATGCCATTCTTCAAACCATTTGGCGTTTTTGTGGTATTATCCTCACCTCTCTTTTCAGCGCTGCTTCACATCTCCTCCTTTGCATAGTCCATCTCTTCTTCCTCTGTGTCTTTCCTCTTTATGTGCACGTCTTCTGCTATTTCACCCGTTCCGTTGGATAGGTGGATTCATGCCTTCACAAGGGGAGGCTTTTTATCCATCTCTCAGTGCTACGCTGCGCTGCCTATATGCGTAGCTGTCAGAGCGTCGGTGCTGTAAGTGAAAGTGAATGGACAGGAGGGGGAGCAAGACGCCACTTATCCTATGTGATGCTCTCTGCCTTGTTCTTTTTGCCTGGATCCCCCGTCCTCTTCGCATCTCTCCATCATGACCTCCTCCCCCGGTTCCATGTCTCCATGCAAGCCTCTGGTATTTTCATGGCAGGCTAAAAAAAGAAAAGGAATAGAAAGAAGAGGGGTGGAGTGTGAGAGGTGGGGCTTAGAGGGAGTCTAATTAAAAAGCAGAGTATGTACAGCTGCAGAGAGCATCGGCAGAGGCAATAGGGGAACGGGAAGTGAACTAAGGGGAGGAGTCAAGGGACAAGAGAGGGAAGGGGGCTTTAAAAAAAATCTAGCAGTGTGTGAGGTGGATGGGAAGAAGCTGACAGGATGCCAAGGTCAGCTGGAGAGGAATGCAGAAGGGACCAGGCAAAAAATTAGGAAAAATGGACCAGGAGGCAAAAACAGAAAGGTGGATCAATCCTACAGATATCTTCTATATGAAGCAGGCTATGTCAAAGAAAAAAAGACAGAATAAAAGAGATATATGGACAAAAGCTGTTCATAACACAGGCACATTACTGATGGTGAACATGCTTTACTGCCAACGCAATAGTAGTTTGCATACATAAATATAAAGCTGTAGATTCCATTACTGATAGGGGCAGAGTTCCATTGCAGATTATAGGTCTTACGGGAAAGAAAGACAAAAATTCTTTGTACAGGAGAGAGAGAGATAATATCTACACCTAAATGGCCACAGAGCTGAGACATCTCATCCCACTTTATCAGCACTAATCTGTAATCACGCAGTCTCTATTTTGTCTGTCAGATTTCAATGATCCATTTAAAGTACAGTTACATCCTTTTACAAAATGTTTGCGTTTCTGCTCCTCATACCTTAGTTTCTGAAATCAACACAAATACTCACAGATGATAATGAGATTACAAATAAAATAATTATACTAAAATATTTATTATGAATAAAAGCCCTAATGACCTAATGAATCATGTATGACAAAAATTTTATTGCAACCAAGTCTGTTCTTTAAAATAAAATTACATTTGTTAAATAAATTGCAATGTGTAACAAGTAAAGAAATATTTGAGTGCACTTTACCTGAAATAACAGCTCATTTTATTTGCATGGCATTCGTTTAGCCCCACAAGAAAAACACTGGCTCCTCTGTACCCGTGATGCAGAGGATGGCCCATGTTTCAATGTATTTCCTGTATGAAGACATTATCAGATATGTTAATCAGCCCCTTTCAGTCAAATTATTGACAAAACACTTCGAAAACACCAAATTTGAATGAGATGTTATTTTAAAGCTTTTCTTTGGGCTGTTTTTCTTGGAAGATTGGTCACGGGTCCCATTAGTCACTAGTGTATTGATTAGTAAGATATCAAAAGCAAGTTGGAATTTGAGGTGTTAATGAGCACAAATGGGCTCTGAGCTAAACAAGGGTTATTTACAGCACTAGTTGTTTGTTCTCTAACACATGCTGTCCCATTCAAACAAAGAAATCAAATCAAATACATATAGACATCACCTACAGTCAATGTTATGATAGAAGCACATTAATTCTAAGCAGCATGTTAATGGCTGACTTAAAACATGTCATGCACATGGGTTTAGACATATAATGACTAATTAAAGCAGTTACAGTTGGGTTGACTGTAAGGCTGTACAAGCAATGCAATTTTTAAGAAATCAAAATTAATTTCTAATCATCAATGGTGTGTTGGGTCTTTTTAATCAAGAGGTCTACAGTCAATCAGTAAACTCATATGGTTTCGAGCTTTCATACTTGAAATTACAATTTTATTGTTTTGTTTTCAAAATTTAAAATTTATATTAATGACCATTTTTACAAGACAAAATAAAATAAAATACCTAAAATTATAATTGTTAAATTCACTGAGTAAATTAATCTGAGTGGTTAAGAGAATGATTTAATACTATCATCATTAATGTACTCATAATACATTATCATAACATCATATATGAAGCAGCAACTAGGTGTGTGCTTAGCCTTGATTCTGATGATACAATACATATCATGATATGCATGTCGATGATATATCCCAATATGTCCAGCTATGAAATATAACTTATTATATTTTTTTAAGTCATGGAAACAATTTAAATAATGATTTTTTGTGAAAAATATTATTCACAAAATACAACTGGATGAATTTTGAATTGATTTGAGATTTGTGCAATGAACTGTCACATTATATCACTTCTTACACCTCTAGCAGCAACCTCTCTCTGTAATTTTGAAGCAGATATGTTATGTGCACAGCTTACTGCTCTGACTGCTATTGATTTGCATGTTCACATTCATAACACACAGGTTCATAAGGATTTTGTGTGTTTGGCAGTTGTACAGCCTCAGCCATGAGAAGCAGATGGGAGAGCAAAGGACAATAAAATGAGAACAGACCCAGAGAGGCCCCTAAACACCATGAGCAGCATCACTGAAAAAACCTTGGTTTTAGAGATGACAATAAGGTGAGACCCAACAACTATGATATTTATTTAAGACTGACCATTAAGTGACCATTATTTAAGACTGACCACTAAGGATTAAGTGTAGGGATGGGTAATATATGATTTTTATTTTTTTTTATCTGTTATTTTTATCTTCATATTGATTGATTGAGTCAGATATTTAATTTTGTCTCATTAAAATCAAATATAATAATATTTTTCAATATCAGTTTCCTGAATATAAACAATGCAGACTTTTAACCAGTGCCATCAAACACAGAAATAATGTACTTTCTTCCCCTCTGATCCAAACCACATGCTTTTACTCACAGAGGATTGGTGGTACCTCTCCATTAAAATTATACACATTACTGACGATTACAAATGACTGAATTTTGATCTCAATTAAAATTCAATTAACTGTACAGGCCTAATTTAATTTTACTGAAAACATAATATAGCGAGAAGTTAAAAGTCTGTTTTTACTACATTTTATACTGTGGAACTGAGATCAGAGCTGTAGGCCTAGTTATTATATGCCGAAGCGTTGTTACACAGCCATGAAAAGAACACTAGACTTTTAGTGTGGTTGACAAGCTCTGTGTCTGAAGAGCTACAAAAGATGAATTTTAAGCAGATCCTCTCATGTAGACTTAAGAGTCATCAATCAGCAGCTAATCCAGGTATGTACAATGGGACACATGAAAGATCTAACTGTGGCCATTACCTGAAACCCTCTCTTTTTTCTCTTTCCCTCTAAAGCATGAAGAATGAACAGAGCAGTCATTGGCTGAGTGCAGGTGACATCTCAGGCTCAGATCCAAGCCAGGCCTGAGACACCATCCGGAAGGTTTAATTTGCTTTGATGGATGGAGAGCATTTACTACATTTTTTTCTGGGTCAAATAACAACTTTCTGATCTGTCCTCTTAAAAGATGGAAACTGATGGTAAGATACAAAATAGCACATAATAAATGGAGGAGGAGACTTGAAGTGAAATAGAGCAGCTCTACCAAAACGCAGACATGTCATTACTCATAATGCAGGGATCTCTTGTCCACCTAAAACACTACTACAGAATAGCTCCCAGGAACTAAATCAATTTTGGGTCAATCTCCACAGAGACGGTTTGCAATAGTGCCCCGGGATTCTACTGATTTTTATCCACCAGGGGGTGATATTGTCACATATCCGTTTACTGTAACCTAGTCCTACATTAATGATAATAAAAAGGCATTTTCAGGATTTGAATTTTTATTTCTATTACCCTTTAAACCCAAAGCCTACCAAAATGAAAATATTTGTAGCCTATGTGCAATTGTAGCTAATCTATCTGAAAGAAATGCCCTGTGAGTGAACCAGTGTAATCATGCCTTGGCTTAGCTACTTACCCATATTTCATCTGATCTGGGTTTGTTTACGACGCACTGGCGGTAACACGTGGTGGGGTGAGGATGGATGAAGCTAGGGCAGGAGAAATGGCGGAGAGGAGGGGGCGGATTAACACAATGTGCGCTCTTGTGCCGCTTCTGCAGTCTTTACACAGATAACAAACAAACACTACACAAACAGTGACCGTGGGCATTGAAAGCACCCAGGACACGAGGCCCCGCTCACCTGCTGCTCCTTCGCTATTCAGGGTCAAAGACTTATCTGTTCCGGGCTCGTCCTCTTCACCTCCTCCTTCCCAAGTTCAGCATGTCGCACACTCCTGAGGAAGGCCTCTACGGTAAGTTCAGCATGATGGCCAACTTTAAAATATGTGAAACATTTTTAAGTAAAACTATTTTGAATAAACTAAAACCCCAGTTGACTTAGGTTGTAACGCTGGGCTGTCTTGATTTTCTAGGCTATTGTGCTGACATGAATTTGGCAACAATTTTCATACATTATTAATTTAGGTCTACGTGACAGGCTGTATAAAAAGTTTATATATACAGCATATGATCTACGTATACAAACCAGATTATTTGCTTAAATGGTCTAGGTGGACATGAAACACAATAGGCCTGTGTAATTATGAGGTGACATAGTAACCTCCCACCCAAATGTAGCTTTACATTTATGGTATGAATAGCCCATTCTGTAACTACATAGTAGGTCTGTATATTTGCCACTTTACATAATGCATTCATAGATGGTCTAAAACAAAGTTTATGGAAAAGTATAACAATTGTGTGACATGTACTTTAAACCAAATGTATTCAAGTTCAAAACTTAGAACAAATTCTGTTTGATCAAAGTTTATTTAGAGTTTCTAATTAAATGTTGTTGTTGCCAACTCATTTGGATTGTCTAAAAGGATTCCATGACTCACTGTTTTGGACTCACCTGTATCTTTGTAAGCCAATTAAGTAACAAGGATTTCCTAACCTATTTAGTTTCAGTGTACTCTGTGAAGATATTGTTTTCCTCATTCAATTTAGATTACAAACATTCACAAACACAGACAGCAGCCATTCATAATGTTTTAAAAGCAGACAAATGGAGTGTGATGCACCTCACTGACTTCACCATTCAACCCTTGTTCACATTACATAAAGATGATCTGACGACCGACAATGTGAGTGTGTATAGCACAGGCACTGATTTAATGCTGCACCAACTCAACAGACAAGAAACAAGGCAGTTGTTATGTCATACCTCCACTCTGTAGGGAAATAACTAGGGCAATGGCACAGTTCTCCCCAACCCCCACGCTGCTCTCTTCTCCCTCCAGCAGCAGGTTCACTCATGTCATGTCCACTGCATTACACTGCTACAAAGCATAGAGCAGATAGGGGAACCATGCTGTGTTTGTCCATTGAGCTGTTGATATATTGTAAATGCTGCATGTGTTTCACTATCATAAAACAACATGACAGAAGAAGAGCGAGCGAGTGGCTAATCTCTGACAGAAATAAAGCCTTACATAAGCGAGTATGCTGTCGGCCTAAGTTAGCCCGCCCCAGTGTTTGGCTGTGTGTTGAATGCGTGTGTAAATTCTTTCCTGTCCGTGGACTCAGTGAACCTCAGCGTTCATTCATAGACTATGCCTGAAAATATTACAGTCAGAGAATCCATTTATGACAGGCATTTAGTCATTGTGGGAGTGTTTATTATTGCAACATGCCATTGATCTGCCTGATGTTGAACATGAAGGTATCTATGTAATGTCAGCATACTTATAATTACCTTTTATGTCATATATCAACATGTACATATCAGTCTATTACAAATGTAGAAATACAATCCGCAAGTTGTTGCAGATTCATTATGAGCTTCTTATTTCTGGCTGTGCTCTTCAGGCTCGTGGGTTGAGCTAGAGGAGCTGATGGCAGCCGTGAGCCACAGGGAGAGTCTGACAGGACCACAGGACAATATCTCATCAGCCCTGCAGGGGGAGCTGGAGCGCATTCTTCTGGAGGCACAGCTCGAGTGTGAGAGGAGTAGAGACAGGTAAAGATATGCTCTGTTTGTGTAAAGGGTTTAAAGGATGTCAGCTGTAAAAATGAGTTTGCACAGTAATGAGTTTCACTTCATACTTAGTGATTTATTTTTCTTCATAAAATGTGTGTCTGTTTTCAAGAATGTAAAGCTTCATTGGCATTTGTGGTCAGTCCTCCACAGGTTTTAACACCACAGTTGAGTACTTCACCCTCCAGTGATCAAGACAGTGACTGTGTCCTCATACAGGTACAAATACTGTTTCAGATTGAAAGTTGCTGCATTTGTTTCATAAGTTATCGAACCTAGAATTATATAAGTTAATGGACACATTCCTAATGTATGTTTAGTAATAGTGCTTTGACCCTAGAACTAATTTAGTGGTTACTTACAGTCATTAGACTAGAACAGAGAGTTCAGTAAACTCAGTGTTTTTTTTTTTTTAATGTATTTTTCTTTGCAGGAGGAACCTGAGCGGCGGGGGGATGCAGACTGGGTGTGGGATTGGTCCAGTAGACCTGAAAATATGCCACCAAAGTAAGATCAAGTTTCTTCTAGACAGACCAAAATATGGAAAATATTTTGATCCAGCCATAATTTATGCTGACAACAAATTCTTCCTTGGTCTAAAGCCATTCATGATTTTTTGCACATATTTTCAAACTAACTAACTAAGTTAATTTGAGAGATACTCTTGTTTTATATTAGTTCTTTTTTTCTTCTTTTCTCATTATTTCTTACATTGTTGTCTTTCCTCTCTTGCCTGTTTGCTATGCAGAGAGTTTGTGTTCCAGCACCCAAAGCAGCCCAGGTCTCTGAGTGTTCGTAAGAGTGAGGTGATGAAGAGAAGAATCTTTTCCTCCGACGTGCTGCTCGTCCTGGTTCCCTCTCTTTTTGTGTCACACCTGCTCACACTCGGAATTGGGTAAGCGTGACATATATATGAATCAGCTTGTAATTAGTATAATCAATATTACCGGTATATATTCTCTACACAGAAACAATATCTTCTCTCTGTAGCAAAGTAGGCATTCGTAGATAACCCTATTTTACCTAACCATCCTTTTGATTTTGTCACTATATTTAGATGTATTTATTACATTTAAAAATCATGGGAAATACAGAAATCAATTCAAAAGTAATCCATTGTTTGCTTTGTAGGATCTACATTGGAAAGCGGTTGGCTGCATCTACCACCAGTACACTGTGAAATGAAGAGCAGGGGTTTGACTCTAAGAGTAAAGGTGTGCCCACTACTGCACCTGTCCTCTGCACTTTCCTTATGTACCTCCTTTTCTTTCTGTGTATCGTGGGTCAATGTCTGCCTGTACCTGTCTCTGTGTGATCTTCTACATGTCTCTGTCTGGCTGCATCGTTCAGAGCTGAGGGGCTGGAGGGACGGGTGCAAACCTGTGACTCATTCTGAGGTCACTTTTAATCTCCCAGACTGAGCTCCTCTATTTAATGTAAAAGGGGAGAGAGGAAGAGGTTTCAGGGGATCATGAGAAAGGAAACTTTTACTCACTAGAACAATAATCTCTTTGGTGAAGTGAGCAGGGACAAACTGAACATTTCTGATAAAGAGGGAAATAATGTGTTACCCTTAGTACAACCTTCAAAAATTCCTTTATAAAAATGCTTCACTTTTTTTCTTTCTCAGAGGAATATCTGTACAGTTGTACCAATTAATGTGGGAATGACTGTGAATTTTCAGGACAAAGATCTGACATTAAAGTAACAGCAAACTACCTTATTAAGTTTACTTGTGCTTGTAGATTTTTCGTGTAAATATCCCTATAGCTTTTTACCACATTCTTCTGGATAATCTACATACATTCAAACTTAATTAAATTAAACTGGTTGTCAAACATGCATCTGTATGATTATTTTTGCAATTAGGTGTAAATCTTCTTCATACTTTATTTAATTGTTTGTACTAAAGGTGGCTCATGACATTTGTTTTACCTTATGCTGTCTGGTCTTCATTATAATGTAACAATGAGACAATGACTCACTTTATTCCTTCTGCTGTTGTAATTCTTCACTTTCTCACATCTTTTTTCCATGTTGCTGTTGCTGATTGGATCTTTTTTATTGCGTTCACATAGTGCATTACCAGTGGTTTCTTTGTATCAACCTTTGTAATGATAACATAGAGGTTTGGAAGTCTTGTTTTGAAATTCAATGTGTGCTATCTGCTAGTGAAGTCTAGTTGTTTTGGTCCATTGAGTTGATCAGTCATTAGTGAAGTTTTTGATATGAGGAGTCCTGCTGGGCCTGTTATGGTCCTTGTAGAGCTGATGCTGCAGTAGAGCCTCCTTGTTCACAACAGCAGCACCTGGTTTCTATTCTGCGTGCACATGTAACATGCGGTTACACACATGATCTATAGATAGTACATAGCACGCTCTGTGATTTCACAAGATATGCAAGACAGAAAGCAGAAATGTTACTGTTGTTTACAAGGAAAGTACAAATATAAAACTGACAATATTAATTTGATACAGATTGTCAATTACATGTATTTATTTGTTTTTCTCTTGATAGTTTTCTGTCCTACTGGGTTCACAACTGCGAAACAATTGCATAGTGAGTTGGCAGTTTTATATACTGGAGAGACACCCTTCCTGTTGCAACCAGGCACATACTATGACAGTAGTAAACTAGGTGGATGAAGCACAACAATTTGCCCTTGGGCTTTGTTCGAAGCACCCACCCTCTGGTTGGAGAACAAATGTTTAACCCATTGTAATACTGTTGCAGGCCCAATATGCACCATTGTATAAAAAGGAAAATGCTACAGGCATGCTATTAATCAACACAAAACTGCGCCCATTATCAGCTTTGAATAACAAGTAACAAATGGCAACATCATGCTCATTATTATTGTCAGATTTGCCTCATTTGTCACATTGATCAATCATCAATCAATCAAACTTTATTTGTATAGCACTTTTCATACATTTGAAATGTAGCACAAAGTGCTTCACATGCAACAGAAACATTTTTAATACATTAATTAACACCCCCCCCATACCACAATTTAAACAGAAACATAAAAACTAAAAAACTAATAAACATAAAGCTCTTAAAAGTTATAGTAAAAATTAAAAGTGTATAGCTAAGACCAGATGGAGACAAAATAAAATAGTAATGATAATTTAATTTAAAACTACCATAATAATAACAATAATAATGATAATTTAAGTTAAAACAGGTAAAAGTTTCAGTTAAAAGCTAAATTAAAAAGATATGTTTTAAGTTTACTTTTAAAAATATGAACACTCGCAGCGGACCTCAGATCCTCAGGCAGACTGTTCCACAGACGGGGGCCGTAAAAGCTAAAAGATGCCTCACCGTGAGTTTTAGTTTGAACTCTTGGGAGGGCTCATATGGTAAAAGCAGATCAGATAAATAAATAGGACATTGATGGGTACTCATGATATTTCTGTAGTACATATTTCCAAATGTAAAAACAGAATCAGAACTACTCCACTGAGTACACCACAGATCTGTCACTCTGATCGCATAACTCACTGCTGTCTTCTACTAGGAGCCTGTTTGCAGAGGTCCAGGTTGCCCCCAGTTCTTAACCCTCCATTTTCCTGTCTTTTTAAAACATTTATTTTACAGAGCAAACATGCAGTGACAGATGCTGCTATAAATCACAATTTTCTCACACAGTTCTTTGCCCTTTTTCAGTAAACACTGATGACTTAAACCAGGGGGTGGAGTTGTAGAAAATAAATGACCCAGTGATGTCTCAGCTTAAAGGAACAGTATGTTGCCTGCGTTCTTACTGTTTTAAAGCAGACCTATTATGTAAAATAAACTTTTCTGAGCTTTTAACCATGTTATAGTTATTTCCCCTGTTGTTTCAATCACAACTGAAACCTGGGATGCCAGTGCCTAAACCTGCAAATAGAAGACACATCAAGTTTTTCTCAGTAAATGTGAACACAGATTCATGATTGGATTTTGGTGCTGAGATTCTTGTATTGATGATTCAGATCAGAGTAAATCCATTTCAGTTTAAACCAACTGGATTTCAGCATTGAAGCTGGCAAACTACATGGAGCTCAACAGTCCTGCTCACAGTCTGTTCCAGTTTCGGAAGGAAATTTTCCATTCAGACATTTCGAAAAATTCAAAAGTTCAAAGGCATCGTGGACGAGGCTAACCAGTTATATCCATAACGTGGTTGTTTCAGGTCTAAGAAGTGGATTTAAAATGCAAGACAATGCAAAATGTTTAAATAACTTTGCTGTTTATACATTTTTACATTTTAAATCAAATTATATAGTGTGTGGGTAATCGCTGAGTAATCTCCCAAAATTTAATTTGAATGTTTTGTATTTGTTTTTTTTTTTCAGAAAGTCTATGGGAAAAATGAATGGGAAATTTACTTCCGGTACCAGGGGGTGGGCAGGGTCTTCTTTCTGATTGGATAAGTGTCTTGAGAACCTAACACTAAATTATAACATCAATAAATGGAAGTTCATGTCCAGTGTTTTTGTAATTAATCATAAATCAGCATCAAAATCTATATTTGATTTTAACATGTTTACCTATACCTATGGTTTAAACATACAGTTCCTTTAAACAAACCACATAACTATAGTTGAAATATTTATGTGATTTTTACCTACAAACACATTCCCAGTTTTGCTTTTTATGGACACACCACTAGAATGCACAATGCAAAATGCTTATACTGAAAGTAGGTGTATGTCTGGACATTGGGGAAGAAATGTATTAATTTCCTGGTCTGAACACTCAGAGACTAGGCATCTGTTTCTGGAATACACATTACAGTATTGTCTGTCTGTCGTGGTTGACAGGAAATCAAGAGTTCTGTTTCAAAATTGTGGACATAACAAAAGATTTCATTTAAGTTCCATGGTGTTACAGTAATGTGCCTGTTTAGAAACCAAGCCATTGTTCCAGTTTAACATCTCTGCATCTTCACTTTAGCATATGTAGCCCCTGCCCACACAGAAGATGTCAAATAATGTTAGGTTACAATTTCACTCCAAATAAAATGCCTACCAGAATACTGGAATAAGAAAAATAAATATATGTATTGTAAGAGCAAAACATATACTAGATTTGATTTTGGAAGAAGAACTTTAAACACATAAATATAGTACTTTATTGATCTTAAAGGAAGATCAGACTCTGAGCCACATTACATAATTCAGGATATATCAACATATATCGACATTTTTTTTGGTGACTCATATGAAATTTTAACATTGTTATATAATGTGCATGAGGACTGCAGCTACTAACTAACTTATAACTGACTAAAACAAGTTGGCACCAATAATTGTAGTTAATTGTGAAGTATTTTGTCTCATTTTATCATTAAGGGATCCCTAGACTACTAGAGAGATAAACTAGAGATAGAGCAACATTTATCCTTTTTGGCTTGTCTGGGGTGTCTAATTTCTCTCTCTATTTTTTCATATCATATTTTTATAATGAGGAGCAGTGCATAGTATAGACAATAACTGAATTTGTAGAAATTTCAAATATATTTTGATTAATAATATCAAAAGCGGCCCTGCATTTTCAGTTCTGAAATTGATGTATGGGGAAAACTGATATCGGCTTATCTCTGCTTGATACGATCAAAGTCCCAAGACAAAACATATACTTTGGCTCAAAATGCATATATTTATAATGAGGGCTCTGAGGTTATAGTGGACTCACTGTATAGGCTTGCAAAATTTCCATGAACACCTCAGGGCATTGTAGTATGATTTAGGACCTTATCACAATGTGAGGTGTGTAGTGAAGCTGTGAAAGCCAGTGAGAATGAATGCATACAGCTGGTGTGCAGGAGGGAGGGGGCAGCAGCTGGATAATCGGTCTGAGAAAGTAAGAGTGAACTCACACTTTACACATGGCAAAGTCATCACTGTAGTATTGTCTGCTGTGGCTTGGTGGGGGACATCACTCCAATGAAAATAAATTCAGGTGAGACAGACAAACCACACTATTGTTTTTGAAAGTAATAGTTGAATGATTTTTAATGTTTATTACTCGGAAATGTGTATTATAAGCAGTCTTGTGAAGAAATATGTGGTATTTTTCTAAGAATAACATAAGTTTGTGCTACCATATCCACAGTCCGCTCTGAGTGATTTTACAGAAAGATGTGAAAGCAAAGGAATGAAGTAAAGGAAATCTCAACAAAATCATACTGGTCTCATCCACTTCCTGCATTTTTCTTTGGTTAAATAATGAGACACTTCTCAAATGTGTTTAGTTTTCTCCTCTGTTACTACCAGATTTTCTGGTAAGATGATGTTTTGTTAAGTTAGATGATTTCAAAGAACTAAACTGTGTTATCCACTATGACATACCAGTTTGGCTCAAGAGCTTGTGGTTTAAATATCCAGGATGTGGGTCCCCTTATAAAGCCCCTGCTGCAGTTACAGTCTGTCTAATATAAGACATGAACACCATTTAAAACTGCAATTTTGTGGTTCTTGTTTAAAGCATGCTGTTGGCTGTGTCAGAGTGTGGCAGTGTTTGATAGTTTATGTCACTGACCAGCAGTCTGGCAGTCATTTCACCACTACATAAAATTTCAAAACAGACAACTCAGTGTCTTTATATCCAACAGTGTAAAGAGTAAGTGACGTACTAGACCAGAGCAAGAATTACACTGAGCTGTGGCTGCCCAAGTTGTGGTCTGTTCACTAGAAATTAAAACCAAACACAATAATATATATTAAACAGTATAAATTATAATTGTCCACAGATCACACATTTTCAAATCGCATCAAGCTGAATTGTGGTGTCAATAAAACATAGCTTGTTTTATCTGTATATAAGTAATTACTACTATAACTGACACATGTTACATATAGGCATACTATTAATTTCAACACATAACTCAAACACAAAAAGTAGGAATTGTTTGATTTCAGCTTTGGGTGCTAACTGATGCTACATGTCTGTAATGTTTTGTGTCATTGTGGAAACAGAATAGACAAATTGCATGTTGTTTGCATTTAAATTAAATAAACAGAGAGAGGCTTTCTTACTATTTGAGTGTGGTGGATATCAGAGTCTGAAAATAGTTTGGAAATGGTGTCAGAGACATTTGGGGTTTGGTTTATCTTTGAGCCAGACACTACTTTCACTGACCTCATCAACCACTGTGATGTCATCCATCTCAGGTTTGCCTGCAAACTCCTGTGGTCCATTTGGATTTGTGCAAAAATCGTAACATCTGGACCTTGACATGGTCCGATTCTCCTGATTGATCATTCCGAGCAAAGCCAACAGACCATTCCATGCGAAGCCAACAGATCAGGAGACAAATATAGTTTTTAACGGCAAACAGCATTATGAGATCACCACAAGAGAAAGAGTCTTTTCAAGCCACTTAGAAACAATTCAAAGCCTGGATAAATATAGAATGTTGAATCAGAATGGTCCAACACATCTATCTCTTCTGTAATCCCCTATAAACATGCAATAATAATAGCATCATTCACTGTCTGTGGGCAATCATGATCATATAAAATTCATGCACTAACTGAAGTCAGCTATGAATGACGCTCCCCTTCTCTACCTAACTTTGTTTAACACAGAATTCATTCACTCTCAGTCCTCAAAGATGCAAGTGACAAATGGAAAGTGGAAATGCAAACACCATTAAGACTTTGTCTTTCAGCCAAATGCTTTGGAACCAGACGCGTTGACAGAGGCCCTGTGAGCCAGTCTGTCTGAAAATCTACTGGTCGCTTAACATGCCTTGTTAACACCGGGCCACAGCTCTCATTTCCTGACTGTGCTGAGCGACAAAGGGGAGAAGGAAAAAAGGGGGCAGGGGATAAGGCATGCTTACATGAGAAAGGTGTCACACAGCACAATTACTCTGTTTTACCTTAGGGTGAAACTTGTAAAATTACTCTATGGCTCTATTGAGCTTTGGTCATATTTGTTTTTCAGTAAACTGAAAGGCTGGTTTGTTACCATAAATTCCACAGAATTTCAGATAGAGTTCTGTAGAGTACCTGAACACAGCAGTCACACTTGGCCTATGGTAGTATGGTAGTGCAGTCTTACTTCCCACTCATTTTTTATGTCTTTAACAGTTTGCTTTCAACAATTGCATAAATCCTGGTGTGAAATAATTGGCATTAGGAGCCTATGCAGGGGCTTGTTCCCAGGTCACTCCTACTCAGCATGAGGCCGTCTCGGGAAGCTTTAAAGGCACGTTCTGGCATGATGCTCCTCCCCTACAGAAGACTGCTCAAATCCACTCTTAATTCCTGGGCTTATGATGAAGGTTCGGTCCTGTTTTTGATTGGGAAGGAAGACAGGAACATCAGCAATCTCCCAGGAACCTACCACTCACTATATTGGACCCATTAAAGTTGGGCAACATGGGTCTGTGGACAGGCCTGATTTTAGCCGCACATCTGCTCCTGAAACTATGCATGCATGTGGAGGCACAGTTTTTGGGTAAGTCAGAAAGTTGCCCTTTTCTTATAGAAATAGGTACAGTTTTCAATATTTTTTTAAATTCTTGTAGAAATAAATGTGCAGATTTAGGCAGTTTGTAGTTTGAGATCAGCCTTAATCCTAATATGTACATTTATGAACAAAAATGTCTGTGAAAGTAAGTGTATTACAATACCTGATTCTTTTACCTTACTGAAGTAACGTGTCAAATTCTGGTGCAGAATCCAATACAAAACTTGTTACAATATAAATCTGTAAAAATGATAATTAAATGATTGTCATTGTGATGAGGGAGATGATTGTTTCAACATCCTTATCAGTGGAGTTTATTATTAAATTTGTTCAGTATTTTGTTGTGTGGACATCATTTTTGAAAGGATTTCCTCATCAATATCTGTGGAACTGCACATATTTAAAAAGTGCTTGTGTAATGTAATGTAACTGACCTGGGAAAGAATATAGAAGCAGGCTAAATTAATCACAGCCTTTAACAACATGATGAGGTTATGTTTATAATTTTGAAAAAAAAAAAAAAAGATCCAATTGCTTTTATGAGCCCTGAAAAAGAGGTTAATTGCGGAATACTAGGTTTCTGAATGAAAGGGATTACACACAATGAGAGTCAATTTACATTTATGTAGATTTTGAAAAGTGATTGAAAAAACTTTGAAGAAATTCCTTTTATTTGTAGTGAAAATGGCTTTACATTCTGTGATGACTTTGACTCTTGTATTCTGCAGCTTATAGGCATTTCCATTCATCTGTATGTATTATAAAAACTGTGGCTATCTATCTTGCCTCTCATCACAGTCTTCTGATTTTAAATAGGTTTAGAAATGGATTCCGAATGTGTTCCATGGCAGTTGGGTTTGTACTTAACACGAAGTGTCTAAATTGGTGAAAGTGTTGTTGACATGAGTGTGTAGACAGGCATTAGTTCGTTTAAGTGCAATGTTTTACAGCCTTGTGTTCTGTTGAATTACACCATATGTCACACTAAGCACCATGGAAAGCCTGCAGACAAGAGACAAAGGGAAAAAAAAAGACCTCATCTGGGAATTATGCTTTGGAGCTTGGATAACAACAGCCAATTTCTTGCAGCATTTGGGAGTAATTTGGTTCCCTTCTAACACTGGTAGTCAGTAACTCCTTTAAGCGTACTTGTGCATTCTTGGTGTGTTCAAAGTGCACTAAAAATTCACTGCACATATTTCTGTGGAAAGCCCAGTTCCCAGTTCACTTTATTAAAGAATACTTGAATGAACTGCAACTCTCACTGGCATTTCCCTCCTACTATTGCTTTTGTCAGGAGTTCTCCACATATGCCAATGATAATAATTAGCTGACTATAGTGTTGCACTCTTATCTAGACTTTCTCCAGTCAATTTTCTTCTCACATCAGTCTCATTTCAGTGTGCCAACTCTGTCTGCCAAGTTTACGCTAACAGATTGACACACACATCATTGCCTCCTTGTCCATGCAGTGTGTGTTTACTATCAGATTGCCTTGTAAATATTCATACCTCTCTTTCTCTCTCTCTCTCTCTCTCTCTCTCTCTCTCTCTCTCTCTCTCTCTCTCTCCCTCTTTCTCTTTTGCAGTGTATGATCTGCTCACATCTCCAGATTGCCTGCCAGACCTGCTGCAGGGCGGTTTGGCTGAACAAGGAGTCAATGAGGCATTCATTCTAACCTCCTTCAAGCTGCAGCCCAAGACTGGCACCACTGTATTCAGCCTGTTCAACCCCAGAGACAACAGCAAATACTTTGAGTTCACTGTGATGGGCAAACTTAACAGAGGTAAGTACTATCATCTTGACATTCAAGTCAAGAAAAAACTAATCTTAGATTGGGATTAAACCATGCTGTGTTGTCCTTTCCTTTACTTCCTCTGCTCTCTGCTGTGAAGCTGTGTTGCGTTACTTGCGGAGTGACAAGCGGATGAGCTCAGTGACCTTCAATAACTTGGTGCTGGCTGACGGCCAGGTGCACAAACTGCTATTCCACCTGAAAGGACTACAGCAGCAGGGTCAGGTGGGCCTGGAGCTTCACCTGGATTGTCGACTGGTGGAGACCATAAGAGATCTGCCTGCCGTCTTCCAGGGACTCCCAGTGGGCTACGGCACTGTGGACCTCAAGACTATGCAGCCCAGAGACCAGGTGATACATCTGTGATGTATTTACACTAAACAGTAAAGTGGTTCCCACACACAGACTGACATTCTGTTTGCCCCACAGGAAGTTATAGAGGAACTCAAGCTGGTTGTTGGTGATACATTTGAGAATGTGGCTTCTTTACAAGGATGCCATTTCCAACAAAGAGACACGGTTCAAACTTTGGGTAAGAATGTTTTAGTTATATTCTAAGAACCCATCCAAATCTGTCAAAGATAGATAATATACTGGCCTGCCAGGAAGACATCAACAAGTGTATGCAGAAAGGTTAAAGTTTAACTTGGTTTTCCTATAGGGGTCAATACAAAGCAGCTGTCCAATCAAATGCTGGAGTTAACTAAAGTGATAAATGAACTAAAGGATGTCCTCATTCAGCAGGTAAAACAGCTTTTCTCTAAAGCCAGTTAACACTGCCCATACAGAGAATACACACTCACCAATGTATATATCTCCAGGTTAAGGAAACTTCATTTCTAAGAAACACCATTTCAGAGTGCCAGGCCTGTGGTAAGGAAACAAATTATTCTGTTCTATAAAAGATGCATATACACTATACAGCATATATAAAAATGGTCAAAAGCCCTAAAATTGCATCCATAACACAAAATAGTCACATAACTTAAGATCATGAATATCGTGTTTGTGTGTTAATGGTTTTATTATAATGTATGTCATGTACCAGGACTGGGTGGTACAGAAGTGATGAAGCCTAGGTGTGGTCCAGGTGTGTGTTTCCGTGATGACATGTGCATAGAGACAGCGGATGGAGTGGAGTGTGGCCCATGTCCTGATGGATACACTGGAGATGGCTTTAACTGTGATGACGTGGATGAGGTCAGTGCTAGACTGTGGCCTGCAACTGAAGCCATTACAGTATACCACTGGCATTCAGACCATAAACCTTTAGATTTTATTAGCAACCATGTTTATTGGTGGCCTGCTGTTAATATATTAAATAGCTGTGTTAAAGGAAATTGGAAATCGGATGCCTTAACAATTACTAATTACACTTATTAAACCCTCCTGAGTTGTTATTCTCTCCATCTCTCCAGTCACCGCATGCAAATGTTCATATATTGACACACATTTGGCATGTAGTTAAGTTAGAAAGGGTCATGATTAATAGCAGTGGGAGAGGAAAGAAAATAATCATAGTTTTCAGTTCACGTAAGGTAAAATTGAGCCCTAGGCATTTAATGAGTATGCCTCACACACAAAAATGCTCCCCTCCTTCAACACACTTGAGTCGTCATTTGTTTATTCTTCACCGCAGCTAGTATTTGGCATTTTGTGGCTTTTTGTACTTTGCTCTTTAAAGATGAGTGCTTGTGAGCAGTATTCAGAGACCTTAAAGTTTTTGAATGAGAACCAAATGCCTGTGTGTATCTTAAAATGAAGCTGTTGTTTCATTTAGTGCCAGTTCAGCCCTTGCTTTCCTGGAGTAAAGTGTGTAAACACAGCCCCAGGTTTCCGCTGTGATGCCTGTCCATTGGGTTACTCTGGACATGAGCTGGAAGGAGTGGGTATTGTGTTTGCCCAAACTAACAAACAGGTCAATAATAAATAAAATAAATATATATTTTTTAAACTCAACAATATTGTGGTAATAATGATTTATTATGTGCAATATAGGTCTGTAATGACATTGATGAATGTAAAGGACCTGGAAATGGAGGGTGCACGGAAAACTCACAATGCCACAACACTCCAGTAAGATCAAAATCTTCTTAATCTAATTATTACTGATTTTTAGTCAATTTAATTTTTTGTAACCTGCTCAGGGCTCCTACCACTGTGGCAGTTGTAAGACTGGCTTCACTGGAGATCAAGTAAAAGGTTGTAAACCTGAGATCAGCTGTGGTAACAGCCTCACAAACCCATGTGATGTGAATGCACAGTGTAATGTAGAGAGAGATGGATCCATATCCTGCCAGGTAGATACTCAACCCAAAAGCTGTTCTACAGAGACAAAGATCAATGCACCTCTGCAGCTGGTAAAATGTTTCTTGCTTTGTCAGTGTGGAATTGGCTGGGCCGGTAATGGATACCTTTGCGGAAAGGATACTGACATTGATGGATACCCAGACGAAAAACTTAAATGCAAGGATCCAACCTGTAGAAAGGTAACCATTTTTATTTTTATTTTTTTAAGATTGATGCATGCATAAGTTTATAGAGAAGACTCAGGCCTTGTTCACACCTTTTCTTTTACAGGATAATTGTATCTTTGTTCCCAACTCTGGTCAAGAAGATGCTGATAAAGACGGTCAGGGAGATGCCTGTGATAATGATGCAGATGGAGATGGAATTTTAAATGAACAGGTTATTGGGATAAAATGTCTGTTTTTTCAGTGTCTAATTTGTATATTAATTCACATAGGGTAAAACAACAAAACACAAAAATCTATTGTACTCTTTTATTTCAGGACAACTGTTGGTTAAAGCCCAATTTGGACCAAAAGAACAGTGACAAGGACAGCCATGGAGATGCGTGTGATAACTGTGTGCGTGTGGAGAACCCAGACCAGAGAGACACGGATGGTGACGGCAGAGGGGACGCATGTGATGATGACATGGACGGGGATGGTAGGCATTACATCACATTGGCCTTATATAACAAGTGACATATTTCTTAATAAACTCTTTATTTGGTTTAGTATTCAAAAATGTATTAATCCTTTCTATTTTTCTTAAGAGCAAACTTTCTACATGGTTTTATGCCTTTAAGACACATATCTTCATTTAAAGCTGTCAGTATAATTCTGGAAATAACACTATGTGACAGGAGAGCAAATGCTTTCTTTGATCATTCTCTAGTGAGATTGCACTTCAAGTCATCAGAAGAAGAAGAAGAAACGTCTCTTTCCTATATATATACCTGCCACTTGACCTTTCTGCTTTCATGGTCCTGCTTCTGCTGCCTGTAAGGAATAAAGATGTGTGTGGAACTGAAAAATAGGATTCAAGGCCAAAGAAAATGCAACAGTGTCTCCTAGTGGCACCAATATGAATAACACATTACATTAAGGCTGTTCGAGTATAGGTATGTAGTGGGGTGACTACCTGTCCCTCTGATGGTTATACAATACACCCTTGTCCCATATATGTTGGTAAATGATCTCAAGAACCTTAGTCCATCCCTTCCTATTCCATCATATTATTCAACATTCTCTTCTCTTTTTAAATTTGCAGTTAGGGGTTTACACATGACCAATATTTGTCATTGCCTAATACGAAGTTTGTGATAGTCAGTCAGTAGAGCATTTGTTCACTTTGCTCACTCTCGACATAAACATCATTGGTAGAGCTTTCAGATCCACTGAGCCACAGGTTGGCAATGCGATTCCAGCTCCCATGGATGAATGCTGCCGTTGTGTCCTTGGGCAAGAAACTTAACCCATCTCACCCCCAGTGTCTATGTACACTGGTGAATGAGTGTGTGTCTGAATGGGTGAGTGGTTCCTTTGTGTAAAGCACTTTGAGTGCCTTGAAGATGGAAAAGAGCTATATAAAAATGTGACCATTTACCATTGTGATAGTTTGTGATCATTATTTATTGTTTGGATACTTGAAGGATTGAAAAACTTCTTGGACAACTGCCAGCGGGTGCCCAATACAGATCAACTGGACCGTGACGGAGATGGTGTTGGAGACGCGTGTGACAGCTGCCCAGACATCCCCAACCCCAACCAGGTCAGCCCCTCAAGTCCTCACTCCCAACCAAAGGTATAGACTAAATGGACTTTTGTAACCATGCTGTGTGATTTCAGTCTGATGTTGATAACGACTTGGTGGGAGACTCCTGTGACACCAATCAAGACAGGTAGACTATGTTTATTTATTTATTTTTTCAAACTCTAATTAGTGCTAATGACATGCCATTCTCTTACGCAGCGATGGAGATGGACACCAGGATAGCAAGGATAATTGCCCGCTCGTCATCAATAGCTCACAGCTGGATACTGACAAAGACGGTCTAGGAGATGAGTGTGACGATGATGACGACAATGACGGGATCCCAGATCTTATTCCACCAGGGCCCGACAACTGCCGCCTGGTCCCCAACCCCGATCAGATAGATGACAACAGTAGGTATCATGAAACAGATACAGAGTAGGCCTTCTATGTGTTATGAAAATTATAGTATTAATATGTTTTTTTTTATTTTTATCACAGAAATTTTATGATTGAAAACTACAGTCCCTGACAAAAGTCTTGTCGCTTATCCATTTTGTAGAAACAAAAGCTTATAACCTGACTTTAAATTAATCGATTGGTTTTAGAAATGTCTCATATGAAAGCTAAAACCCTCCCAAATTATGCTCAATATACTAAAATAAATTTGCTTCACTGAAGAAAGATTGATCATTTAATGAACACAGAAAGGTCAGATTTTGGCAAGACAAAAGTTTTGTCGCCTACAGAAAATTGAACAAATAATTTACTTCAAATACAAAAATATGTTGCATGACGTCAGTGAATTAAGTAGTGGTGCTGTGAGATCCTTATTTAATATGTTGTATGACTTCCATGAGCTTGAAGGACGCATCCATGCGGTTCGACAATGATCATCATCAGGAATAGCAAAGAAAGCGTCTTACATGCCTCCCAGAGTTCATCAAGATTCTTTGGTTTTGCCTTCCATGCTTCCTCTTTCATTCTACCCCAGACATGCTCAATGATGTTCATGTCTGGTGACTGGGCTGGCCAGTCCTGGAGCACCTTGATCTTCTTGGCCTTGTGAAACTTTGATGTAGAGATAGAAGTATGCGATGGAGCACCATCCTGCTGCAAAATGTGACCCCTTTTATGGTTGGGAATGTAAGAGGTAGCTAATACTTGATACTACTTGATATTTTAGGCTATTGATATTGCCTTCCACCCTGCAAATGTCTTGCACACCCCCCATACTGGATCTAACCCCAGACCATGATTTTTCCACCACCAAACTTAACTGTTTTCTGGGTGAATCTCGGATCCATGCAGGCTCCAGTAGGTCTCCTGCATTATTTGCGGCGGCTGTGATGTAATTCAACCGAGGATTCATCTGAGAAATCCACCTTCTGCCACTTTTCCAGTGTCCATCCTTTTAGCAGGCTGAGGGCCTTGGCAAATGCCACATGGTTTTTTAATTGCCTTTTGTTTAGTGCTGGTTTCTGTGCACTGATTCGACCATGGAGGCCATTTCGAGACAGAATTCTACAAACTGTTCTGGTTGACACAGGGACTTGAGGTGACCAGGCCTGGTGGAGATCTGCTGCAGTGGAAAAGGGGCTGGCCTTGGATTTTCAAATCAACAAACGGTCCTCCGAGCAGTTGTCTTGCGGGGTCTGCTGGACCTGGGCTTGTCAAAAACATCTCCAGTCATTTCAGATCTTTTTCTTATTCTTTGTACTTGACGCTGAGACACATTGAAGGTGTCAGCCACCTCAGCAGTGGATCTGGTCTTCAGCCTCTTGATAATTAACGCTTTGGTCTCAGGGTGGATCTTAGGCATGTTGTTAGAGGTCAAGTTGCAGTTGATGTGAAGGTCTGGTGTGCTGGGGTTCTTTTTATACACACCCACTAATTGATTGATCAGTAACTGATCACAGGTGAGGCTGTAATCTAGGATTGGGTGCATCATATGACAAGACGACAAGACTTTTGTCTTGCCAAAATCTGACCTTTCTGTGTTCATTAAATGATCAATCTTTCTTCAGAGAAGCAAATTTATTTTAGTATATTGAGCATAATTTGGGAGGGTTTTAGCTTTCATATGACACATTTTTGAAACCAATCGATTAATTTAAAGTCAGGTTATAAGCTTTTGTTTCTACAAAATGGATAAGCGACAAGACTTTTGTCAGGGACTGTATGTCAAACACCAAAATTTCAACTTGCAACTAGTGCCTTATACTGCTCAGTTCCATATTTCAGTATTTTACAGTGTAACAGTAAAAAGAATTCCTCTAAAGTATTTTTGTTTGGGTAACAAAGTTGTACTGGAGCAAATTTTCTACTTCGTTTTTGTTGCAGCACTCTATCTCCAACTTGATATAGTTAGTAATGATAAAAGTTTGTGGCTAAATGTGCCTGGTTTATTCTGTTTAAATTTAGCCAGACCAATTTCTTTCTGAGGAAACATATCGACAGCCGGCAACATTAAAGGGAGCCTATCAAACAGCAAGGCAGCAGCACCATTCCTTCAGTAAATTGTGTAACGGCTCCTTTGCCCTCTAGCAGCCTATTTCAGATGCTTTATATTCATGCTCTGCAACTCGGTGGCTTCTGTATGGGGATATTAGTTTATAGTGGAGAGAGTCATTTCTGACATTTTGGTGAAGCAAATTTAAACATAAAATGATGCTATCTCAGTACTTTTGAGGATGCTAAACAAGCACGTACTTAGAAGTGTTCTTTTTGTTTTGTTTTTCAAATAATATAATTGTGGTAAAACATGTAATTTTAACTTTCCTATTAGATGATGGCGTTGGAGATGTGTGCGAGTCTGACTTTGACCAGGATAAAGTGATTGATCGGATTGACAACTGCCCAGAGAATGCAGAGGTCACACTCACTGACTTCAGAGCCTACCAGACTGTGGTTCTGGACCCTGAAGGAGATGCACAGATTGACCCTAACTGGGTTGTATTGAACCAGGTAAGATTATCAATGGGCTTCTCTACCTCTCTCTTCTCACTGATTGCATGTATCAATAGTACATAGTCGCTACACGAGGCAATTGAAACACAAAGGTCATTGACTTTGTGTACAAGTACACTTTATAAATGGGAAATTGTTTCATAATTTAGACTCTTAAATTAAAAAGATTAATTATTTGTATTGTTTCTGTAAACATATCAGGTGGCAGTTTTATATGATATATTGCCATATATCATAAACATATATTAATGTAATGTAATATAATCTTGTTTATTATTGTTATACAGGGAATGGAAATTGTGCAGACTATGAACAGTGATCCAGGACTTGCTGTTGGTAAGATCTTCTGTTTTCATGTATAACAGAAGTGTGGCCAATTCAAGTTAAAGTTTTAAATCAAATATATTGATTTTTGTTCATAGGCTACACTGCCTTTAGTGGAGTGGATTTTGAGGGGACGTTTCATGTGAACACAGTCACTGACGATGACTATGCTGGCTTCATTTTTGGCTATCAAGACTCTTCCTCCTTCTATGTGGTGATGTGGAAACAGACTGAGCAGACCTACTGGCAGGCCACTCCGTTCAGAGCAGTGGCAGAACCAGGAATCCAACTCAAAGTAAAATAAATAAATAAATATTGCAACAAATTATTATTTATTTGACATATTTACCACATAGCTTTCTCCTTTCATATTTCTCAGGCTGTGAAGTCCAGAACAGGCCCAGGGGAGCATTTAAGAAATTCCTTGTGGCATACAGGAGACACCAATGATCAGGTACGGCTGCTTTGGAAAGACCCTCGGAATGTTGGTTGGAAGGACAAGGTGTCTTACCGCTGGTACCTGCAACATCGGCCACAAGTTGGATACATCAGGTAAAACCATAGGGTAAAAACAGTGGATGGAAGTATAATGAAGACATGTACTAGTTTGAAAACTTCAAATTGCATGTGTATGTTTTAGGGCAAGGTTTTATGAAGGAACTGAGTTAGTGGCTGATTCTGGTGTCACCATTGATACCACAATGAGAGGAGGAAGACTGGGAGTGTTCTGCTTCTCTCAAGAAAATATCATCTGGTCCAATTTGAAATATCGCTGTAATGGTAAGGCCCTTTTCTTTTAGACATATTCTTTGATGGTGTCTGTAAATGAGCTGTCAATCACTCACATAGTATTTAACTTCTCAGACACAATCCCAGAGGATTTCCAGGAGTTCAGTGCTCAGCACGGAGTTGATTCTTTTTGAAGAAAAAGAAAGAAGGCATCAAATGGATGAGAGCTTGGTCCTGTTTATACATGTCTGTTTGTGTGTCCTGTTTTATTTGTGAGCTGGAATCTGACAAAATGTCCTGAACTTTCATAAGTGCAATTATTGTACTGCAGATTAACATAAAAGTGGCATTACCTTTTCTAAATCAGGTTTGTACACTCTTTAAGGCTCTTATTAAATCCGTAAGTTATGAGACAGTTCTTCTTCTGTGGCAATTACATCCAAACTTTTATGGTAAACTGACAAGTTGTAAACATTGAATTTTTAAACAAAACATTCAAATTAATTTTTGTATTTTTATAATCACAAATTTGAACAAATAAACAAAAAAATACTGTAAATGTGTATATGTCTTGATTACAGCATAGATCAATTGAAATATGTTATTTAGAGGTTTAAGACTTTTGCATGTTTCATTCAAGACACACAGGCCAGTGTTTGGCTTGAGAAATACTGATTATGCCAAACATAACAATAAACAAATCAGCAGAACAAAGACTTCTGTTGTTCTGCAAAAGGTACAGGCATTTACTTATTTCCATTATATAAAGCAGACATTTACCCCAAATAAACATTTTTAATAACTGTGCCATGTGTTCTATGAAATGTTGCTTTGGATAAATGGCCTTTTCTCTGTAGTAAGTGATGGATTCTTATGTTAGAGGTTGGTATAGTTTGTATTTGAGTAGAGGCGTGTGTCATTGGCAGTGAGTCATGCGGGGCCCAGGTGCAGTGCTCTGTGCAGATAATGAGGGCCTCAGGTCAGCAGCCCTGAAGAGACAGCACAAATGTCAGCCTCAGACAGACACATCACAGCCAGGAAAGTGCTTTACCATAAAATTGCTCAACTGCTACAAACATGTGTTTGTTCTTAAAATAGAAATCAAACATTTTTAAACCTGGTCCTAAAATATCTAGTTTTATGTATATATAAACCAACCATACTTGTGGTTATAGTGCTTTTTCAGTCTAAATTGCAGTCTAGAGTACATTTATCCATTTCTCGTACCATTCTATTGCTCTATGTAAAGGTGTATGTCTCCTTTCAGCTTACATTACCACTCTACACATGGCCTTGCTGCTTGTCCTCTCTCATCTTGCTCCTCATTTCCTCTGAGATCTCGAGCCATCTGCAGGCCGTCTCTGTCTGTGATGTCTAATAATTGCATGAAGCTATTGGGGAACATTTGATACATAAAGGTGCACTATTAACTTTTCTGGAAGGGGATTCTGCCATCTGCTTGTCTCATGTTGATTTGCTTGGAATGTTCCTCAGTATGGCATTAAACATACAGTATCTATATTGCCAAATTCAATTACAGCAGTTTTATATTGCAAAGGAAAATACATTGAAAAGCAGGCATGTAACTTGGGCTGTAGGTGTCTATCACCTGCCCGTGGAACATTCTAGGGAAAGCAATTACTTCTCCGCAGAGACAAGCAGACACTCCACTAGAAAAGTTACAGTGTACCTTTAGTCTTTAAAAGTCCAAGCACAGGGGCCAATACAAGGTTCTGCCAGTGGTGCATTCAGTGCAGCACGGAAACTGTTAAGCAGAAAGCAATAAATCCTATGAAGTACTGAACATTTTGTTTTTATTTTCAACCTGACCCAGTATCTATGAATCCACTCAGCTGCTTTGTAAGCTTTGTGATTGGAAATATGTCTCTGCTCACTTACATGTATACTACATTATGTACAGTATCTAAATACCTTAATTGGATTATATGTGAAATATTTAAATGTATTTTTGGAGATATCTATAGCTGAACAGTGAAACATGAATGTGGTCCTTTTCTTATTTAGCTACATATATTAACTTCATATACTTTTATGAACTAATTATTTAAGTGTCAAGATGTTGATTTTATGTCACAATTCCATTGTTTTTCTATGAAAATGTATAATAATGGGCAAGGACAAAATCTAGCCTATTTGCCATGTATGTCATCAAATTCCTTTACTTTTTTTTAATTTTTTTTATTATTATTATAATCATGCATGTATGGGGCACAAAATGATGGGGATTTAGTTTTGGGAAAACGAACACTAGAGGGCAGCACTCTCCAGTAAACTATGCTATTGCCTTCCTCTATCGAGAAGATGATTTAGAATTTTGCATATAATAGATAAAATGAGCATAATGTCTATAGCAATTCTTTATATTCATTATCATATAAAAAAAATCTATAAATACCTGGCTATCCATACCCCTGGCCTCTTTATTACTATGAATTTGTAGCCGATTGTATTGTATCATATTGTAATAAAGCGTAATAAAGTAAAAGCGTAATAAAGCGTAATAAAATGTGATAAAATATCGAAATAGCTAAAAGGGACTATACTGCAGATAAATGTTTACTTGTTCCATCTGGAAGTCTACACCTGTTCTTACTGTCCGTGTTTGCACGTCTAGACAAGCCTGTTGAGTCCAAAGCAGACACACAGTTACTCCCAGACATGTGTGGGAGTGAGTGTGGAGGGAGAGAAGGTGCCAGACAAGGGAAGGGGACATGTCAAACAGAGAATGTCTCATTTTCTAACCACTTATATAACTGGAATTTTGATGGCTGTTCATAATTTAAATGGGACACTTTTATATAATCGCTTCAAATCTCAGTCAGTCTTTGTCCTGTAATTATAGACTCTGGAACAAAAGAGCATGTACCAAGAACAATTTGTGTTCAGAGACATTTAGTAGTGACTCTCAATAGTCAGATTAAGTATAACAGTGATGGTGACTAGTACATTAACACCGACAGTGACAGTTATTAGTGACAAAATAACATGATATTGAGATGGTTATGAACAATCATATAATAAACAATCATGGTTTACATGCAGTTAATTAGACAAAACCTTCATCTCCATTGGCAAGTTTCAGATCACAGCATTCAGACAAGATATAATGACACTGTTAACAACCAAATTTTTTATGGGTTAGAGCATGTCACAATAAAAGGGTTAGGGTTCAACAACTTTTAGGTATTTCTTATGAAAATATAATGTCAACAGAAAATACCTTGTGCTCCCCATCTGGGAGTATCACATCATTATAGAATCTGCACAGTTATTTATATCCAATTTATAGTTGTGAACTAGGCTCTCTGAGACCAAGCCCTATCAACCACTATCACAACAGCACAGGATCTATGTAAACATTTAACCCTAACCCTAACCCAGTGGATTAAACAACACCCTCTCTTGCTGTCACATTCACTAGAATGCAGATACATTCATTTTTATCAAGGCTAAGGTGAAGGAAACTGCATACAATAACACAAAAAACAGGAGTTTATTATAACTTACACCATAGTAAAGAAACAGTATTATATATTTGATTACTATATGTAAAATCAAATGTTTGTGGTGATGCAGCTAATCAGTCTGATCCAAATTAAGAGCAAAATATAATGTTACTGACTGTAAGTGATTTTCTCTCAATATTGCATGGATAAAACTTTGTGAACCAGTTTTCTCTTCTATTTTTTAATGGCAGTGGAACATGTCTAACAAATTGCTTTTAGAGGGCATAAGGGTTAATGTACTATATAGGTCACATTTAACAAAAACAGGATAATTCAAGAGCAAAGCTTTTGACAAACAAGATTTGTATGTTGCTTGATTATTGCACCTCTCTGGCAGGTAAGACAGAACAAATGGACAGCATGTTTAAAATGTAGCTGACATTTGGACAAACTTGTTATTAATGGTAATTTGACACAGAGGCAGATTTGACTTATTCAGTGCTAAAAGCTGGGTGTGAGAAGACACACAATAGCACAAGAACACAGACTCCATTTTTTGTGTCAGCCTTCTCAATGCCTCACAATAACAGTATTCTAGCGTTTTAATTAGAATCTTTCACCGAGACTGGCAGCTCATGTTCAGACGGTCTATGTGTGAAGAAGCAGGCAGGATGTGTGCTGTGAAAGTGCTGCTCTGATTCACTTCATCTGTCTCTAGGGGAAGTAATATTACAGCTCCTTAGGCATGACGTTTCAACCTCGACAAGTTCACACCAAATTTGTCCTCTGTTTCCTGTACCACGACAGAAGAATTCCAGGAAATTCCACCCCCCATTGGATGTTGGAGGAAGACAGCAGAGGAAGCATTGCCATGTATGTACGCTCCCCGTGACACACATTTCATAACCATGGACACATAGCCTCCCGCACATAACAGACTCCACACTGTGTCACAGAATTTCGTGGGCTATGTGTAGAACTTAAAATAGGTCTTATTTTTCAAAATGAAATAGTATTTCAAAAGACGATTAAAAAGAGGGAGTGGACAATAATACATTATCACTTATGTAATCTTCTATTATGCCATTGTCATTTCTGTTTGTCTGGTACTTACTGCTTAGTCTCAGCCACAGTCACTCAAAACTGCTATTGTTGATCTTTAAATACTTTTTCTTGTTATTTTTCCTGTGCGAAAAAGGTGATTTCTGATGCAAATGAAAGCTAAACTTTGTCCTGTATTTATAGACTTTAGAATAAAATATTGTAAATGAAATATTAACTCAAAACATTAGAATCAATTTTGTTCAAATAGATGTACATGTCAATCACAGAGTTAGTTATTACCAAGTAAAAAGAGGATTAAATAAAATAAAAAAAAACTGTAACTGCCAATCACATGTTTAAAAGCTATCAATTCTGGTCTTTGAAGAATTAAAGGAACACTTATTTAACACCCACACAAATTTTAACACGTTCAATTATATAACTCGAATCTTTTCCATCAGTCCACAGCTGTTGGCTTTTCAGAGCCTCATTTCAGTCCCTTTTTGTATGTCTCTAATACTATGCACCCTGCAGAAATGTGGGGGTGTAAGTGAGAAGGAAAAAACACTAATGCAGTTTCAAACAAAAGCCTTTCAGATGAAGCTTCCTGAATGTGAAGTTGTAATTTCTTGGCTTGATCTAAATGGCATTTACATAACTGGTCTGGACTGAATAGGTCTGACATTATTCATAATATCACATCATTAAGTGCAGTTCAGTGTAGGATTATAATACAAATAATTCAAATCAAAATGTGTCACTGATCTTTTTAGCATTCTGGTTAGGTTGCAGGTGTCTGGACAGACACAAAAACACAAAAACACACAGACAGACCACATTTTACATGTACTCTATAACACAGAATAGACACAAAATATCAATAGTGTAAGTCCTTACTTCAGCTAACACAGAACACAGATGATGCTCATCTACATAGAACATGCTAAATTACATTGAAAAGCATGAGAAACGTACTGCAAGACAGATTAGAAAGAAAATTGGTACCCCTCCCCCCCTTTCAGGGCATTTGAGGTAAAAGCTAGTATTTGACTGAAATACTTGAGACTGCATTCTGTTGTTGCGTGCACAAAAATACAATAAACTATGATCAATCTCATATAAAGTGTTTTTTTTTTTTTTTTTTGCATTGAAACTCAATATACAGTAGAACCATGTTTTCATTATGTGGGTACATTGCTTTTTATGTGACATGTCTAATGTCTTGAACAGGTATCTAAAGAATATGTGGATGTGTGAGAATATTGCTGCTTTGTGCAAGCTCACTGTATATTAGACTAAACCTGAGGAAACCTAGGGACTAAGGGTCATTTCAGGCAATTCAGCTTGTTTAAATTCATTTCAGGTCAACCTGCAGAAATAATGCAACATCTTAAATGTCATGACGCAACATTTTATAAATGATCATTTCGTATGTTCAGATTATTGCTTTACTATGGTGATGTTCATTTCACTAATACCAAATATGAGTTTGCTGCTCGGCTGGTGCTGTCACCTCAACATCATTAATCGGTTAACTCACTGATGATTACTGTGAATTGCATTTCTTCCTGTTATTATTCCTTTGTTGGCTTTACAACGGATAATAGCGGCCCTGTCCTAAAATGCCCCAGTCTTTCTAACTCTGTCTGGGCACAAAACTGGATGCTTATCTGTCTGTTCTTTATGTACTCGGGGAGAGTACTGTCTGTACTGAGTCGTGACAGTCTGCTCTAGCTGCTTTCAGAAACTCCGGAAATAAGTCTTGAGATGGAGATGGAGGCTGCAACATCCGCGTGATCATCCGCGCTGCACCAATCGCAGCTCACCCGGACGCCCCGGGACTCGGTATCCCCTGCCGTGCGTGAAGAAATGGGCGGACCCGGGGAAATCTCTGTCACCGGGAGTGGGAGGCGAGCGAGTAGTGAAGCCCGGCCGCTACAGTATTTAAGACAGAACTGAAGAGAGCTCCGAGACAGAAAAGCTGCCTTTTCAGCACCACAAGAAAGCGGACAGCGACTCACAGCTCAAACTTTACAGCGGCCATCATGGTTCTCATTTGGACCCAGTTCGGTGTCAAACACAAAAATGTCAATGTGAAATGCAAAGTGCGGGTTATGCACAGAGGTGACAGCTCTGGCTCTTCATCTTCAGCGGTAAGTCCAGATTCATCATAATCTCTGTTTGTGTGTGTGTGTGTTGTCAAAGCTACAACTTTGACCCTTTTCTTGTTGAAATGCTGATGTCGCTAGAGTGTGTTTGGCCAATCAGTAGACCGGATCTCGGTTGTCAGGGAAAGTCTCTGCCTCTTCATGAATGATCCCATCTCACAGTGCGAGGGACGTTGCAAGATAAAACAACCAATAAAAAACGATCTTAACGCAACTGCAGAAAACATCAGGAAAGCTTTCCTGATTTCATTGTGGAGAAAATTGTTTAAATTATAATAAAAAAATATAGTCTATGCAACCAACTGTCTGCTCAGCAACCAAGTCTTGTCTATAGTGTCAAAATATAATACAAAAGCTAAATGTGTAATAATCATATTTATGTATTTTTACAGGAAAGTGTCAAGTCTGAACAAGAAAGCCCTTGTCTGGCCATCAAACCTTCTGGTAAAGACTTCTACAAAGTACTGGGTGTGTCACCGGACTCCAATGAGGATGAGATCAAAAAGGCCTACAGGAAGTTGGCTCTGAAGTTTCACCCTGACAAGAATAGTGACGCTGAAGCTGAAGACAAATTCAAAGAGATTGCTGAGGCTTACGAGATTTTGACTGACCCCAAAAAGAGAAACATTTATGATCAGTTCGGAGAGGAAGGTGAGAATTTTTTTAAGCACTATTGCAATACCATACTGTATGAACACAGACTAAACTTAACTTACATGGTCTTCTGTCTTCCTGATAGGTCTCAAAAATGGCATGGCAAACCAAGGTAACCTCTTTCGCAGTAATTTCCAGACCGATCCCTCCTTCTCCTCCTCTTTCCACGGCTCAGACTACTTTGACATCTACTTTGGCCAAGATGATGAAGACCTGTTCAACCCGTTCCGGCGCTTCACCTTCAGTCGTGTGGGGGGCTACACATGCCGTGAAGATGGGCAGCTTCACAAGAGCAAGGTAGAGGTGCACGAGCTGCTGGTCACTCTGGACGAGGTGATGCATGGTTGCACAAAGCATGTAAAGATCACTCGTAAACGCCTGAATCCTGATGGCCGCAGCATGCGATCTGAAGACAAAGTGCTCAATGTGGTGGTGAAAAAAGGGTGGAGAGCTGGGACAAAGATCACCTTCCCTCGAGAGGGAGATGAAACACCAAACAACGGCCCTGCTGACATCACATTCATTCTCAAGGACCAGGAACACCCACAGTACAGGAGAGAGGGCTCCAATATTGTCTACACAGCCAAAATCACCTTAAAGGAGGTGAGTTGTAGTGACTTTATATATAATTAACACATAGGGACCACAGTGAGTTATATCAACCTTATTAGTGTACAGTAGGTAAATAATTCCAGTTCTATTTCCATAGTTTTAGACCCTTTCCAAGCCCCCACCAACATAGCAGTAGCAGCAGCAACAGCAGCAGCAACACAGACTCCTCTATTACCTTGTCAAACCCTGCAGAGAGCAAGGGAGTATGAGCTAAATTTAACCTCCCCATCACTGGTCCTGCCTCTCTGCCATTGGCTGCAGACTCCTCTGCTTTTACGTGGCAGGTTGTAGGGCTGGATAGGGGCTTTTTTGGCAGTTCTTTTTCTGGCTCTCACTTACCAGCCCACACACAGATTAACAGGATAGCACTCAAAAGCTGGCATTTCAAGGAGCCCTTCAATCATTCATGGGCTGACAAAGTCCTTAACTCCTACACTTAGCAAACAGACACATTTATAACATCAGGAACAGCATAGTATTACATAACTGAGATACATTAGCATTTTTTGAATGCAGGCTATCAATAGATTGCTGTTGCATAACTGTACTTCAGATAGGAGTGTCTTGGGGTGATGCTGGTTCCTATGTGTTATACTCTTATTAAAGTAAAGCCAATGAATATTGAACCTGATTCTGATTTCTCACTTTGAATCCTTTCTCTCCAGGCACTGTGTGGCTGTACCATTAACGTGCCTACACTTGACAGCCGAATGATGCCTTTGCCGTGCAGTGACATTATTAAACCTGGTGCAATGAGACGTCTACGTGGTGAGGGTCTGCCTCTGCCCAAGAGCCCATCACAGAAAGGGGACTTGGTGGTGGAGTTCCAGGTGCTCTTTCCTGACAGGATCCCGCCCCAATCCAGAGAGATAATCAAACATAGTTTAGCCAAATGCTAGCTCATCTTTCAAAACATGACACAGGATCGCCATGTGTGCATTGTTGACAATTCAGAGCCTTACTCAAGGGTGCTAGTATTGTAACCATTCACAACCTATTATGGTGAATAGAGAGGAGAGAATGCTACAGCTGAATGCACATTGAACAGTGGTATGTGAGGTGAAGATGATAGTGACTTCAGAAAAAATGGTCTCTGATGTAGCTTAGTTAGCCTCTGGTGTGACTGAAAAGGATATCTGTACTGTTATACAGTACAGTCACAGAACAAGACTGTGCTACTCAAGTCTGTGTAGACTTCCTTAAAGCTGAAAGGGAAGGAAACGGCTTATATGGTTTTCATATGACTATTTTTATAATAGTGCTGATATAATTGTGTACAAAGATTTACTTTGTGTACAAAAAACAACAATACTGTCTCTAAGAGAGATTCACATGTGAAATGTTCTATTGAATGATCTGAGATGTTTGTATAGATTCTGTAATATATCCCATTAGTGCATTCCTACAATGTAAAGACTACAAAGAGTAGCCTGCAAAAAATATGTACATTTTGAAATAAATATGAATTGAAAAGAAAATTCTATTATCTTTTTTCGTTAACAGATAAATTGATTCGTGACAGAAGTCTTAAGGTCCATTGCTGCCCTCTTGTGTTGCCTCGACATTCGAGTGAAAGGCTTAAAAATCCTGATAAGACATAGCTGCATATTGAGTCTAAATCAATCTGCCTTTTTGATAAATAACTATCTCCTAATGGAGTGGAATACATAGCAGGGAAAGTTGAAGTTTCCATTCTCCCACAGGGAAAAGGCTCGAGCAGAACTTGGACGCTAATTGGCTCGTCAGTGCACCTGCGCACAGCGACACAAAACAGATACAAAACAGACAACACGTGAGATGAGCAGTTTACCTACGTTTACTATTTATGTCATCTGAGATGAAATGTCGCAAGTACATCAGACCACACCATCAAACCTGACTGAGGGCTACTCAGTGTCAAACTTGACTTTGGTTGTCTTATTGTTGATTCCATGTGTGGTCATTTTATTGCTCTTAAACTGCCTGTTTTTGGGCTACAAGTTGTTAATTTTGTCAAAAAAGACCAACAGACGTGAAGACACGGAAGCAATGCTTTTGCAATCTACACAGCACGGGGTCAGACGATTGTCAGACGTGGCATTCCCTCAGCTGCCGAATGGAAGGAGAGCTTACATGTCCCTGTCGGAACCTGTCCTACCTCACCCAGTCACTTCTTCTAGGGCTTCATCTAGGGAGAGGCCAGGTTTTGACCATAGGATACGGCTCCTCAGGCCTGACTGCGCAACCGGCTCAGGGTCTCTGAGGGCGCCAAGCACCATCCGCGCCACTTCCTCTGCGGCCACTCCAAGACTGGACCAGCCCTCCGGTGTTTATGGCAAAAGTGCACCTCTTCTGCCGCAACAGTCCAGCGACTCCGAGGCTGAAACCAGAGTCAATCTGGTGCCCCCTAACTCCCCAATGGTCAGTGGCAATTATAAATCTGTATCCTAGTTGATTTTCAGATTATTATCTTATTTTTAATAAGAATATGCCCTTTTTCATTTGTGTTTTTATTTGTATTTTTATTTGTACGTACCCTTATTTGCCCAGTTAAGGTATAAACACATGTTTATGACATGAAACCACGCCCCTCATTACATTTAACTATGTGGCTATTTTTGTTAAAGTAGCCAAGTGAAACCACATGAACAACAGATTAAATAAAATGGACAGTGTGGAGTAAATTTGATAAACGTTGCATTTTATGCACCCTGCATTTTTCACTGCTAATGGGAAAACTGCAGACCTATTGTTTCCATAACATATAACATAACATGGCATTATTTTAGAAAAGACAATAATACCTTAAATATTGCCACATACTTAAATTGAATGGAGTACAACGGTTCATGTTTGGGAGGACCCCTTGTGGTTGATGGGGCCCAGTACATCTGAAGAGCTTTCTTCTGCCAGGAAACATTAGCCTAGAGGGCTGCACAATGTCCACAAGAAACAGATTTTTTATTTTTATTTTGTGTAAAACTTTTTATACAATTCATAAAGCATCAATGAGAAGGTGGAACATACTGTAAAAAGTGGGATGAGGAAAAGAGAATAGAACAAACAGATGATCAAGGGACAGGATGTCACCCTAGCCAAGCTCCATTCTGTTCCATTACTATGTTTATTTTGTTTTATTTCAACCAACAATAATCATATAGTTTGTTTAGTTTAACAAAAATATCAAAATAAAAAGCTAACCAACTGAACCAAGACAAATGCTAATCTGACACTTTTATATTTTAGTTTTGTTAAAAAACTGTGTTTACATTGATCATTTTCATATACTAGTGGTTCAAGTTCTAGCACTGACTCTTGCCTCCACTTGCCCAAAGGTGTATGTCTGTTTTGTTCACAGCAGGAGGAAAATGAGGGACAACTTTGTAGCAGCAGTCCCTATGACATGAGGACACACTTGAACACAGCTGCTGCAGTGCATCTGTTTGACAAAATGGACATGGAGTGTGAGCTTTCAAACGGACTTTCAGAAGTCTCCTGTATCCTCACATCTGCAGTGGGTCCTGGACTGGACAGCGACTTTGGTGCCAGTGCAGGTTTTCTTACATCTTCTTTGAGTTAATACTAATGCACCAACCATTTTATGATGAGTAACTTGGTCTTTAATGTTGTTAAAGTAAAATTTATTTGGACTGCACTTTCAGGTGTGTCTTTGAGGATACTCTCCGCAGACAGTGATGGTTTGTCCAACAGCATGCTTACATCTGCCTTGGAATGGGACTACTATGATCCATGCTATGTCAAACAGAATAATGTCCCAAAACAGAAACATCACAGACCAGTAATGCACACAAAACAGTATTGGGTCTAGTCGACCACTCCTGCATAATGTAAGATTTTAAATATTTATTTAACGTATTTTATTAATTTAATATTTTATTTTGTTATTTATCTCAAATTAACATCTCACTGTCACAAATTTAAGTTCACCATTGTTCAAAGCACAACCCCACTAAAGTTCATTATTCACCTGTACAACTGTCGATGCACTTAAGATGTAAAAATCACATTTTTGCCAACAGTGACCATGACACATTTTATCACATGGAAATTACCTTGTTTTTACACACAATAAATGTATTTAAAATATTACAAGAGGTATTATTATTATTGAGCATACTGCCACACATCTAGGTGTGTCATTTATTGTGTGATGCAAGATTAATTAGTAAATGTATTAAATATAGTTACTTTTTTAATAATAATAATAATAATAATAATAATAATAATAATAATAATATTTATTATTAATGTATTTATTTATTTTTTATTAATCTTACTAAATTTGTTGTCTGACATAAAACATAACTATGCTTTGTGTGAAATATACTTTAGAATTTAAAATACTTGATCCAGTATCTGATGCTGGTTGGCTGTTTCTCTGTGTGCATTGCTCAAGAAATTTGGTTATTGAAAATGTAAAAAAAAATAAAAATAAATAAAAATCAGTATAAAGTATAGTATATTCATGAATTGACAGCCTATACCTATACCATTTGTGTTCACCTTGAGTTTGGCTGCCATCCGCTAGGGGTCGCTCTACTGGTCTCAAAGCACCGGAAGTGGCGCATGTACACTTTGTAACGACGATTCGCTGCTGCAGACTGTTGAAGACATTTTACAATAATACACAGCTAAAGTCGCACTAAAGGAAAGCCACAGAACAAATGCACCGTCCTCAATCTTTATACATCCACGTTGTAGGGAATTAGTGTTGCTTAACACGGGAGTCGACTTGTAGCTGTGTGATCCAGAGAAACTATAACTTACGTAAGATGTCGAGCGTTCTGGACTGAGGAATAAAATAACACCGCCACCGCGGTAAGTAGCCTACTGTTTCAAAGCTCATAAGTTGATCGTTACTCTAGTTATCTAATGACAGTTAACTTAAATTACAACGTTCATCCATAAAGTGTATTAAGCTACGCCTGATTCCATTTATGGCACAGGAGGAAACTCTTGCAACCTGTATAATGCTTGCATACATAGGCTTCGTCCTAGACCATATTTGTAGCTTATGGTTTGCGTACATATATGGATTTCAGAAAAGTTTGTCAAATTGGTAACCGTAGTAGCCTTGAGATTTTGCTGACATGTTTACTTACAATTCCTATTATAATGATATAGATACACACTAAGGCGGTATTAAGGTTATTTGTTGCTTTTGTTGTCTTTACTTCAGGTCAGTTCCTGTCCAGACACAACGGTCCACATCATTTGGACCTTGGGCTCTGGGCTTGACTAGTATGAAGATGGCAGATTCAGTAAATACAGGAGAATTTGTTGATGCTGAGTGTCCCACTGAGTGCCTTGATGAAGCAGAAACAGTCACAGCTTCTATTCAAGAAGAGCAGGAAGATCAACAAAAGAGTGAAACCTCCACCAGCATCACTTCCACTCAAAGGGATAAGGATGGAGAGAGCCTTTTGCACACAGAGAGTGAACAGAGCCTGCTGTCTATGCCATGCCTGATGAAGGAGCTCCGAAGAGACTCAGCAGGGTCTCATCAAGCCTCTTCCAGTAGTGACAACAAGGTTGTGTCTAACCGTGTTTATGAAAGCGACTCTTCAAACCCTTGTATGCTGTCTCCATCCTCTAGTGGGCACCTTGCTGACTCAGACACACTCTCATCTGGGGAAGAAGTAGCTGCCCCTCCAGCATGTGAAGGTGAAGACAACATGGAAGCTTTACCTGATTCAGAACAGTCAGTTGATCAGCCATCTTCCTTGGCAACTGGAGGCAGAAAGTCTCGCCGCTCTCGGTCAGAGAGTGACATGCTCTCCAATGCTATGGCTGCAAAGAAAAATCGATGCCAGACAACTGCAGAAGCAGCCATGGGACAGGAAAAACAAATGAATGGCAAAGTGGGAAAGGTGAAAGGGCACCGGAGCCAAAAACACAAGGAGAGAATGCGTTTGCTCAGGCAAAAACGAGAGGCAGCAGCAAGGAAGAAGTACAACCTGCTGCAGGACAGCAGCACAAGTGACAGTGAGGTCACCTGTGACTCCAGCACCAGCTCCTCTGATGAGGACGACGACACCTCTGGAGGTAGCAAGACAATCAGGACAGATATTCCAGGTAACATTCAGCAACACTAACTCTTATTAATGCAACTTAAAATCACATTTAGACACAGTTTCAAACAAGCACCACAGTAGAGTAGCTACCATTTATATTTCCTTGTAATCTAGTTTATCATAATAGATTCATTTTTACTTTCTGTTTTGAAACTACTATATATGTTGAAGTTCTACAATCATTTTACTTTACCTTTGTTGTCTAATTTATTAATGTGCGTCCATACGTATCATGTAGCCTAATCCACAAGTAACCCAGCTCACAAAACTCAATGTTAATCTAATACTTGAACATGAGTCTTTTTTAATATTTTTGTCATTCTCACTCATCTTTTTGTGTTTGTCTTTTCAGTTTTCTCTATTACAGTGTAGCAAAATGCTTTGCTTGAAATCTAGTCTTTTCTACTCAAAATACATTTCTAAAGGGTTAAACTTGAATGGAAATTGGAAAGCCACAGTAAAATGTGTTTAGATTTGTGTATTTTGTTAGGTAATAACTGAGACACTTTTGGTAGAAATATTTACATGTTATAATGATTTCAGTGGACAATCTTTTCTATTAATCATCCTTTTTTGGGGAATCACATGGGTGAGTTGACTACTAGTATGAATCTGTAAAACACACGTTTTACAAAAAAAAAAAAAGGTTTGATTTGAGTTAGTTTTGATTCAGGCACATTTTGTAACAAGTAGGCATAAATTATATTTTAATCCACATCAAATCTCAGTACATCAGAAGATCATTATGCCTTCCAGATGCATCCAGTTATTTTTGAACCATTTTTACATCCTGCACACACATTCGAGTGCTACAACAACTGCATGTTGTATTCCATCAGCATGGAAGGGTCAACCTGCACGTAACCAAAAACAGATGCATTTCTCTGTAATTGAAGAATCCTCTTCCATAGCATGAAAGTCTTACTGCTTGGCCTCAATGTCTTTAAAGCTGGCTTCAGACGTACGGCGGAGAGATCCAGAGTTGGAGCTCAGGTTCATGGGCTTTTGGACAGCAGCTCGTGGGACAGAAACGGCATTGGAAGTGTTCTGGAAGAGGCCATGACACGCTTTGCTGTGATGCAGCGCCAGACGGAAGAACGCTTCAGGGTCTGGATGGAAAGGCTTGCCCATCTCGACTCAGATGATTCGTCAAAGCGCTCAAGTGACGCTCTTGAGGGGCAACAGAATCCCTCTCAGGAAGCACGCCCTTCCCCTCCCAGCTCATTTCTGCCATCATCAGAGTCTGCGGAGACTATGGCTGCTTACATGTTGGCTCGGGAGAATAACGGTCTCACTCCTGCCACTATGAACAACAATATTTTGCATGAAGTAGTGACTCCGAATGGAAATCTAGGCGTTTCAGATCCTGGACTCTTGAATGTTTAATCTACTTGTCTTCACTGCTCAGACACAAGCAGAAGATCTAGTATTGTGTGAGGAGACAAAATAAATGCATGTAAACTACAGCTGGGCCAGAGATGGCTATTTGTTGCTTTTTTTGTTGACTGGCCTGACACACTGTGTAGGCACTGAATCACTGTGAGAGTAGATTTTGTTTTACTTAAGTAATTCAACTCACCCGTTTGATTTCTGATTTATTACAGTGATCTGAAAGAGATTTTTGAGTACTATTTCAGTTTATATTTCATGCTATAAGTTATTGTTCGGTATGGTTTCTTGGCATGTATCCTATCAATGTGTGAACTGAGTGAATGAGCGTACACTTGGTCCCCATTAAAATGTGTTCTGGTTTTTAAACCTGTAACATTTTTGATGACATAGCTTTACTGATACAAAAGTCTACCTATAAATACTAGTTTAATTTCTTAGTCTATTTTATATGTGTAATGTTTACTAAATAATTGCATTCAGACACAATTGCCGTTGCAACTTTTTTAAGTATGCCATAATGTTATTCTTTTTTTTTTTTTTTTTTTTTTTTTTAAGTAGATTAGGAATATATTGTTAGCATATTATTAAACGTTTAAATTATATGTTAATATTCTGAGAATTAGTTGCATGCCTTTTAAGATTTAATTTAATGCTTATTTTGCTAGGTTTTGTGCTTGACAGCCAGTCTCTGTACATAATTTAAATGGAATATGTTCACAGGTTTACATTTTAAACCTGTGGAACAGAGCATTAACCCTTCTACTGTTTGTGACTGGCCAAAAAAGTGTCCTTTTTCTGGTTTGGATCCTGTGGTTAAAAAGTTTTCTTGGCGCGCTTCCACTTTTCCACACTCAACTGCAATAGTGACAATAAGAGTCTGTGTATGTAGGCTTTTTTTCTCTGAGGTATAGAACGTCATTAGTTTGTATGTGTAAAGTATGTGCAAGACTAATAAAGTTCTGCATGTATCCTTAACAGGGTAATTTTGATCATGCAGAAAAAGGTGTATACATTGAGTTTTTCTTAGTTTTGTTTTGTGTTAACCTTAATAATGCGGTCAGTTTGACAAGAATTCCCATACTTCCCAAATCCGTCCCTTCCAGGGTGGCAGTAAGACCTGGCAAAGTAAATCTCTGAAATAAGAGACAAGATGGGATATATTGTTTACGTAAGAGGATTGGTTCACTGCAGTATTTTCCTCAAAGTCTGAGAATGCCCTTTTACAAACATCTAAAGCATGTTTCATGGTTCTATCCTGTTACAATATTCCCGTGAATACAATAAATACTCAGTAGCAAGGATAAGTGTCAATTTCGGCAGTGTAATAATAAATAACTCATCACAACAACTTGTACATGTATGTAATATATGATTTTAATAGTCTTGTAGAGTCTTAAAGGCATATTTAATAGTGATGGAAATAGAACACACTATTGAGTTAAACTTAGGCGTAATTTGAATAATGGAATAATATATATTGAATAATGAAGTATTTGTGTTTGTTTTCTGCAGACGGGCCACCAGTAGTTGGTCACTATGATATTTCAGGCACTGATTCTAACCAGGAGAGTATGAGTGTCGAGGCTGCCCGGCCCAGCGTGATAAGGCATGAGCTAAAAACACACAGAGGCCAAGTTATGGCAGTACACTCTGGGTGTATAAGAGCTCTGAGCTCACTCTCAGGTCAGTTACAAATCCGGTATCTTTCAATTTATTTTCTATTCTCAGGGCAGACAGGGCTTTTAAACTGATGATTGGTATGAATGAACTATATGTTATAAAGGGAGCTCTAGTCTGTATTGTCTTGAAGGTCCAAAAAGCTGCTCAAATCTATGGCTCAGCTTACAGTCTTTTTTTTTCTGTTTCAGGCCATCCAGATGCACATCTTTTGCACAAGGAAAGTTCCCAACACAAGGGCCAGATTAGTATCGCCTCTTCTGACAGTGAGGTGGAAATTGTGGATGTGCAAGAGAAAGCACGGTAAAAATGATATTGAATTAAGTTTTTTCCTTTGTTTTGGGGGGTTTACTAATTATTTGTGTTTGAACCCAGGGGTGCTCATCCATATGGAGGGGTGATAAAGAGTTTGTCCTCATGGAAAGAAAATCCCGTAACTCAGATAACCAGCACAAATCAGCCACAGCTTTGGACTTCTCCACAGCCAAACTGGGTTTCTCCACCGGAAGTAGTAGACCTCACCCTAGACGAGGATAACGGACACAAGTACCTGCTTTAAACCTATACTAAAGACATTTTTGAATTCCCTTCCTAGTCCTTGCCTCACCTTCCTGTTACAGTTGGGATTCTTGCTCAGCTTGGAGCTTTGGCTGCAACCTCTGGAGTCTGTCTGCTCCTGTGCACTGTTGAACAAGCATGTATTAAAGCCATTCTACTGATCTAACGTGTGGTGTTGAGCTGCTAACCATAAACTTAGTTAAAAACAACACTAAAATGCAGCTCAAAATATGATAAAAGAGCAATATCTTAAATTGAATACAAGTGGAAAGATATATTATACAAATTTACATTGAAATGGTGGCAGCTGGTACACTTTGTATAGATTGAAGACATGGCTTTTTACATGTCTACCATTAATAGTTTTATTATAGTCTTATCACTGGGTTTTCAGTACTGTTAGCATTGTTGGTGAGAGTGTAAAGTTATTATTATTTCCCTGAAAGTAAGTTGAAACACCTAAACACTGTCTGACCAAAACATCACCACCTGGATTAATTTTAGCAAAGGTAATAGGATATGTAAGGACTGCATTTTGAGCAACTTTATTGTATCCAAAGAATGAGGGCAGCTAACTATATCTGAATACTGAACAAGGTCATTTCTCAAACAGGTTTTACTTCCCTGCTGGCACAAACATATTAAATGTACAAGATTACAAGTGTCAATATTTACTGTGCTCAAAATTTGTTTCTGGGAGAATAAAATTCCCACAATTTTAACCACACTGTGGAGACTTCCAGATAAAAATGTAGCGCACTAATAATTTGTTGAATTGCAAATTGCACCACCTTCAGCCTAAACTGTGATTACAGCAGGCATTTGCTGTGACATTGTCTGATGAACACAGCGTGCCATCAGGGAAGAAAGAAACTGGAATTGGAAAAATGGAATAACCTAGTCAATATATTTGATAATCAAATGGCCTCTTTATCTGGGCACATAATGTTGTTGAACATGCGGTAATCGTCTATCAACCTATTATATCATAAAACATGAGTACACGTCCCTTTACTCTTGTAGCATCATTCTTTTAAACCCTTTCAGTGTGCTTTGAGAGTATGATCCTACTGTACAATCAGAACTAGTTGCACTTAGGATTTGCATGCTTCTTGTTGGTGGATGCAAGCCCCTTTAATCTCTGGGCACCTTTAATAAAATATATCTTCCTTGAATTCTACAACGGAAGATGGACTTGAATGCCTTGACAATGTGCACTTTTTACTTTTTGTACAAGTACTTAGAACAAACTTGTTATTTTTTCAAAATTGTTATCTCAAAAACTTGTATAGATGGATAAAACCAACCCAGGGCTTTTGGTGAAAAGACATTAATTTTAACCCAATACAAAGGACAGACCGTCATTGACATAGCATCAATTATACACTGTTCTAACACATTAACTTTAAAACATAATTTAATAGAAATGTAATATTTTAATTTTTATTTTATTTTTTTTATTTAACCTTTATTTATCCAGGAAAGGTCCCACTGAGATTCAGTATCTCTGTCAGGGTAATCCTGGCTGTTGAAGGGATCCAAACATAGAGATCATGCAAACCCACAGAGGCCAGGTCTGGGAATAATCCCAAAATCTCTCACAATTTATTGTGAGGTTTGGTCTCAGTTTTACCACTCATTTGCTAAATCCTTTTATATTTTTTTCAATTTTAAGAGAAGTACAAGTAATTGTGTGGATAGTTTATAAATTTTTTCCCCCATTGTTCAACAACAATTTTGTATATGTTGTAGCTGGGTTTCAGTGAACAGCATACACCAATTCCTTTACACAGGATTTACAATTACAATTTACTCCACATACAATTTTATATAATTGTTTTGTTTGTCTTGCTCCTCCACTATTCTTATTTTTTCCCAGTATTTTAACCTAAACACAAAATGGATTTTGTTGCATTCGTCAGCCTATGTTTCAGCCTACTGAAAAGTTGCAGTAGATGAAAAAAAAAAAAAAAGTATAAATAAATATAGTATTTAATATGTTTGAAAGTGTCATGTGCTTTTGTGTAGGGTGATAGTTATTTATGGTTAATACCAAACTATTGATTGCATGGATTTGTATATATTTAATTTTTTTTTTCTTGACCATGATAACGTTTCACTACATTCAACGCATAGATACTTCATTGTTTTCTTCACCAAGAAGTCTAGACAAACAGCATTACGGATTTATGCGCTTACCCCTGAGGAGGCATGTGAGGTCAGAGGTCATACCATGACACCTGCTGCTAAAGGGACATATGGGCTCCATTTGAATGGGGCCATGGAGTGATGCAGTCTGCAGGGGTCCTTTGACTCAAAACACAGTCCCTTTGCCACCTCTTTTCACCCTGGAGCAGGCTGTGTCAGCTGTATGCAAATTTTTACAGGGCAGTGAATGTGCTGGCTCAGCGACGAAGACGAGCAGTCAGCTCTATGTCCAGGCATCAAAAAGTGAAAAGCCCATAATTATTTAGAAGAATACTCATGTTATTGATTGATGATAGTTGAACACTGTAGCACAGAATTATTGGCTGCAGACAAAAATAAAATGGAAAATAGAGCTACCTCTAGTCTTGCCTAACCTCGTTTTTCAAATGGGGGCGCCTAGTTGAAGCAGTAGACTACCTGGTATCTTTGTTACGTTTTAATTGTTACGGGGTGGGAGACATGGCATATGGACTTGGTATTGTAACCCCTAGGCCTCTCAAACCCATCTGTTACTTATCCCCAAGGATGCTCTAAGTTAAATCAATGCCACACTACTATCAGTGCTTAATCTTGAGGGCAATACTAGTATAAGACTAGGCTGTAGGCCTATGTTTTACAAATTGCAATTCATGTTTACATCACCATTGAAGTTTGCAAGTTTTCTGTGTTACATTGTGTATAGTTTAATGGCATATTTATTATTAGCGTATGATATGAGACATTATCTCGGTATCTACCCTACATGCCCCCTGAATCAGTTCTGGCAGTGGGACGTCCGTTTGTCGTGCATAACCCGCCTCTGCTGCAATTTCATTGGTGAGGCTGCCCTTAAGTGTCCATGTCCTGTGTGCATGAATGAGGCGATTGGCTGCGGTGTTGTGTGACTCCAGATCAGTACGACCTGTCTGTTGAAACGTGCCATGGTGTGAAGCGGATCATTTCCATGGACCATCTGCTCAGCGTTTACCCCTACAACAAAGAAAGGACCCAGGATGGTGTTAGTGCATGTTGGATATCTGGTTCTCCCCGTCTTCGGCTCAGTTAGAAACAGAGGTATGCCTAGTCCCATTCTACCTTAGCTCTCAGTATCCTTTGGTGTTTCTTTCTGTAGCGTGTCTCAACAATTTTAACATCAATGCTGCACCTGCTACACAGCATACGCGACTACAGCGCACATAACCTAATATAGTCGCGGAGACACAAACCCCCACAATGCTGGCCCTTTTTATTTTATGTGGACCTTGTATGTCTTAAATGACGGCATCAGCTGTCAAATGGCAGCTCGTTGTCCTCTCATCTCGTTCAGAGCGCTCCTGTTTCGCTCTTCGGTGTTTACGTGCAGCGAGCCACTGTTAACACAATTAAACCCGATGGCTAATCTTTTGTTTGCCTGTTGTATTACAAGTGTGCCATAGCTGTGAATTGCTTAATAACATCACGTCTCTCGGCCTGGGTTTGACTTTACTTTGGCTGTAGCAATGGGCTGCTTTTTATTGCGGCCCATGATTGCATTTTTCCAACTTTACATTATTGGCACGAGTTGGTAAATTATTAATCCCAACTACATCTATTTGGAGGCAGTGTCCAATTGGTTAGATCACAATGCGTCAAAAGAAAATGACAAATGAGACCAGATATGCACAATTACCGGCTTCTTAAAACCCAGATGTCAAAATCATATTGCCCATCCGTAAGTAACGACTCTGTGTTGATTACGAAATAATAGGTGGCTAGTACACTGCTTAAGTACATACAGTAGCACCAATGATTTCATTGTGCTTTTATTTGTGTTCTTTTTCCTGTTCCATAGTATCGGGGCTGGCTCTACATTCCGCATTCTCAGACCTTTGTCCCCCTCCATTGTGTAGCTAACGATCATCTGCTGCTGTCTGCCGTAGCCTCTGCCTGTTTCTGCATCTAGCTGTATTGTGAATCCCTTCTTCCTCATTTCCTCCTTCCATCTGGAGACGACATTGGCATTTTAAACTGAGTTCCCACTCATACCGTATCCTTCTGTGTAACCGACTAAAGAATAACACCTCTGTAGAAAACACTGTCTTTTTATACTGTCATGTTGCTCTTTAGTGAATAACCCATAGAACTAGACATTACTACAGTCTGTCATTGTGATTTTTCCATTCAGTGTGGATAGACTACATTCTGCTGTAAATTTCTGTAAAGTGGATACATTTTGATTGCTGCTATCTTCACCTCCTCCCCAATGTAAATGTGTATAAACATTTCAAATTTGTATCTAATTAAAAAAAATATATATATTATTATATACCCGCTACTGAAATTGATATGATTGATATGAAAAACCCACAAAACATTACATTTCAATCTTTGACATCTCCAGAATGCTATCCATTTTACAGGGATGTGTATCCTGCACTGCTGTAGAACTCCTTTAGATTCAAATGTGTTTTTTCTTTGGTTGTTGTTTTCTACCCTATATTCTTGTATTAGATCCTAATGCATGGTCATTTACTTTGTTTATTATTTCTACATTGAAAAGCAGATTCCAATGTACTTTTGTATAGAGATGTCCTTGCTGTACTGAAATGTGCTGTAAGCATACACATCTATACCCATTGGATGCTGCTTCTGTTAATATCTACAGAAAGCATGGTCAGGCCTTGCCCTTATGAACTTTATTTGCATGGTATTTTTATGGTTGTATAGGCCGTACTACTCTCTTATTACTATTATCATACAGTGCCACACATACTAATATTTTCCAATAAAGACTGTAGTTTTCTTCCTAACCTTCAGTGTGCTTTTTGCTGATTTCCATGCGTGCTTCCCTTTTCCTCCAGTATGTGCTGTCACCGAGAGAGGCTCTCACTACATGTGCTGTCATTCCTTAGCTGTTTTTACAACACTTTCCACAAATTGCTGCTCATTTCCTTGGGGTGGGACAAACTGCTTATCCATTTAAACCCATTCATGTTTTAATACAGTTTTACAACATGCAGATATTTAATTTTAGAGCTTCGATTTCTTTATAAATCACAAGGTGATCTTTGAGGCATATATACTATGAATAACACCAAATTTCCCTATATATATATATATATATATATATATATATATATATATATATATATATATATATATATATATATATAACATTTTTGGTACAAAAACACATGGAAACATAATTGTCTCAAGGAAAATATAGTATAAAACCTATATTTTAAAATATACCACAGCCACTAAAACAAAATGTTGTATTTCCCTACAATTTTACATAAAGAGTCAAATTGAGACTTGGACACACATTTTATTGTGAGGCTACTCATGTGAATTTAATAGCTTTACTCTTCTTATAGTTGTCCCACTTGAGTCCTGCAGCTGTCCTCTTAAATAGTTGTGGTTATTTATTTGTAGACATGAGACGTCTCACGTTTCCTCAGCTCTCCCTGAAGCTCCAACAGATCCATTTATGTTACTTTTTGCATGCAGCTCCTCATTATTTGCTTTAATTTAATACCTCTCAATTCCTGTCCTCATTTGACCACTGTGAACTATCGCTGTTGAACAGTGTATAAACACTTGCGTCATCATCAAGCATACCAGTGCTGTATCTAACAGTTTATGCATGCACCAGCACAGTAGTGTAATCACAGGTTTGTTTGGCTGCACTAAAACATGCACACTCGCATCTCCCAACGAAGACCAGGGGGCTAAGCATAACAGGCTGCAGGATTATGAGTGAAAGAGATGTGCTTGTGAAGCTGCTGCAGTCATAGGGAGGGGGCAGAGAACTAGCTGAATGTCAGAGTACTGCAGTCGTAGGTAGGAGGGGCTTACTGTCTGTCACACTGCCGTGGGGGAGGGGCTGTCTGTGCAGTGGCTCTAGATGAGGCTGTGACCTCATGCTGGACAACATGCTACACTAACAACCCCAGATGCTCTGAAATGTACACAGAAACAATGTAAACATCATTGTTGACAAGAGATTTATTGGCACATGCAGATTTAATGACAAAAGTAAACTACTTATGGCAATTTTCTGATTTAAAAAGACTGCATTCATTGTCCTCTCAATTGCTTTGTTTGGTCTTTTGTTGTCCTTTAAGCCTATAGAATTTCACACATACACTCTAAAGGTCTCCTTTGCGTTACAAAAACCATTAAAGCAAGCTGATGTATGTGCTTGTTGAGAGTATTTGCAGTTCTGTATAATAATGTGGGATCTTGGTGTGACCACTTTGCTCTCATCTCACCAGCTGGTAAGAAATGGGCTGTTAAATGCAGAGCAAGATCATCCTACTTTATATGCCTTAAACTTCTGTAATTCTTCAGCATTATTACACTGCAATAGTCATTTTAAAGTAACAGGGTTAATATAAACCATATTTTCATTGTCACATTGTATGATTTTGTTTAAGCTGTGTTTTGTCAATGTATTTGTCTCAACAACAGGAGTTATCTTTGTCTTTCCATGCTTACTACATAAATAAAGAGCAGTCTCAGGCAATTATAGCTCAATTGTGATAAGTTGCATTTATTTTCAATAGGAGCACACTTTACCAGGCATCAACACAGCCATGCTACCTCCTGCCGACATTTTCACCTGGGTGCTCCGCAGGCACCACTATCAGCTGACTTTCCTCTAGGACATGCTAGTCAGGCTCCACAAACGACTCTGGCCCCCCACCTGCCCCCTGCGCACCATCCGCCCCTCACTGCCCTCCCAGCGGCGCCTCAGTTCCAGGATGTGCCTGGCCCCCCCTTTCTACCTCAGGCTTTACACCAGCAATACCTCATCCAACAGCAGCTTCTGGAGGCTCAACATCGAAGGATCGTTCCACACTCCAGGTGGGTGTCCAGTAACAAAATAATCATGATTTTATTTTTCATTGTACTGATCGATCTGTCTGTCCAAAATGTTCTCCAAAGTTTGGTTTCTGCTCTAAACAAAATTCTCCTATTGACAGGCGATTGGCTGTATACCTTTCTTTTAAAAAGATGCAAACTGATTAGAGTGGATTCTCAACCTTAATTAAAATTGAATCAACTGCAATTCATTGGCGAGATCAACTCCTCATAGCAATTGACTTAAATTAAACAGAAATGCACAAGGTGACCCTTACAGTTTTTTATTAGGGATTAGATCCATAAATTTGCCATAGGCCATATATCTTGTAGCTTTTAGTTCTTTCAACTAACTACAGTCTGTGTAGACTGTGTGTGAATGATGCCACCACCTTTTCATGTTATACTAAAATACATATTTCAGTTTTTGTTTCATATGAATAGAGGCAGTAATTAGAAAGACACAAACCAGTTTAGCAGTTAAAAATGTCTTTGTTTGTTTTGTGCAGAAGAAATCAGGAACGCATTTCTATGAATCCTCACCGATTGCGTGCAGGCTACGAGTACTCCTCACCTCTCCATATGTCCCAGACTGTCCCACAGCAGCCACGTTATCTGGCAGAAGGCACTGACTGGTGACTACCTTCATTACATCTCACAAGTTCATCTGTAAATACTTTTGAACTGTCTGCATTATTGGCCCCTTGCTTGTTTTTTCAGGGATCTCAGTGTAGATGCTGGCACCCCACACCATCAGTATCCGTTGCAGCAGATGCCACAGCACTATCAGCATTACCTTGCCTCCCCACGTCTGCACCACTATCCTAGAAATACATCATCTGCACAAGTGGTACATTACCTGTTACAGAGATGTAGTAAATAGTTGACCTTTTATTTATGTGGAATTAATAGTTTTCATAAAAGGTGCACTTTGTAACTATTCTGGTAGAGGGTCTGTCATTCGCCTGTCTCAAGCAGGTGATGAACCAGTTAATGTACCCTTAAAAGAAAACATTGTACATCCTATACTCTAATGCTGTAATGCACCCTGCTTTAGATTGTGTGGATTGGTAATGGAATTAATCACCCATCTGTCAGAAAACTGACTCCAAAATCAATGCAGAAAATATGTTGCATATAAGACATATTGTTAATTTCAGCAAAGCAATGGTGAGGCATGCTTCTAGTGAGGACAAAGGAGGTATTTGGCTTAATGTGTACCAGAGCATCACTGCGCTCCTCCTTTAAATCTATTGGTTTTAGGTCACTGGAGAATGGGAGTTAACCACCCTGATTTACTGACTTGCTAGTCTCCTGTTTAGAAGTTTCCTAAAATGTTTTGAGCTTTTTATAAATATGACTTTTTCTGTTTTAGGTTGTACATGAAATTAGAAACTACCCCTATCCCCAGCTGCACCTATTAGCACTACAAAGTCTTAATCCTTCAAGGCATGTCACTGCAGTACGGGAAAGTTATGAGGTAACTGTTATTCTAAAACATACTATTAATCTTATACATCTACCTTTAATTTACGTACACTGTTCACTTCATCAGGAGTTGTTGCAGCTCGAGGACAGACTGGGGAGCGTCAGCCGAGGAGCTGTTCAGACAACAATTGAGAGATTTACCATTCCTCACAAATACAAAAAGGCAATGCTGCCACTTGAACACACACACACTATAGTTGTATTTTGTGTACTCTATAATTAGATTCTCCTCTTTGACTGTTGATTTCACAAATTTACAGAGGAAACCCATGCAGCTACGGATTGACGAAGAGTCTGATGTGGATGAGAAATGCACAATTTGTTTGTCTATGCTTGAAGATGGAGAGGATGTCAGGTAAGAAACATGAAACAGTTATGTTTACAAATACAGATCTTGTGTTTGATTAAAGTAAAAAAAAAAATTGAGTATATTGCTGTTTGTTACTTAACATCAAACTTAACTTTGTAATTTACACTTCCTATTTTAGGAGATTGCCATGTATGCACCTCTTCCACCAAGGCTGTGTGGATCAGTGGTTGGCCACAAGCAGGAAGTGTCCCATCTGTCGAGTTGACATCGAAACACAGCTGAATGCTGACAGCTGATAGACAGACACCCATTTGTCAATCACCTTGTGTGCTTCTCACTTTCTTCCGCCCCCATGTGGGTGCTTTGCCAAATGTCTCCAGACTGTTTGTGACATCATCATGACATTAAACTGAGCCAAGCTGACATACTAACTGCATGAGAGGACCCCTGCGTACTCTCTCCTCTATAAGCACATCTCCTTGGAAGAAGAAGTCGTAAACACATACTCATATGTTCACAGGGCTTACTAGTAGCTTGCTGGTCAAAAGTGGGGTGTTGTGACTGTTGTGGTGTTGTTCCTTAGGTAGCCCTGGGCTGTGTAGCATGTCCTTAAAGCCATGACTTTGTGTCCTGTGAGTGGTTAGTACATAACCCCACACTAAGCTCTCTCTTCTAATTATATATATTAAAATTTTTAGAAATACCTTTCATGTGAATAATCTGCCACACAGGAAAGTTTATAAGCTCATATGTTCTAATGCTGTTTACCTAGTTAACCTTTGTAGTCGTAGTAGAGTAGCAGTAATAAATAAGTAATGTCCGGTGCAGTGGGAAGGGTACCATTTTAGTGTTAAATCTCTCATGCAGCTTTGAAATTTTGCATAAAAAGCCTAAACTTTGCGAACGAAAGAGAGCAGCCCTTGCACCTGGATCTTTATCTGCCACAAGCAGCAGCACGGTCTAAACTTTATGCTTCTTTTATGGTGATGGTGGAGGCTGTTAATATTGCATCTTTCAACCTAACAGATACAGTGGGCATTGCATGAGTTAATCTTGAGCTCTCACAGAACAAAATGTGTCTGTGACATTTACTTTTACTGTCATGTCTGCTCTGATTTGATGGCAGTAAGAGGATACTTTTTTATGTTTACCTAAATTCCTACTGAAAAAGCACACGTGGTAAGGGTTAGTTTTTCTCTCTGTGTTGAATTTGGATTGGTTGATAATTAGGTTTAGACTCTGAAGTGTTTCAAGCAGTATTTCAAGAGCAATCTAGTGTATTGATTTTGTGTATTCATGTGACAGACCTACCCTTGTGGTTGCTATGCTGGTTGCTATGCTGTTTAGCTAGGACATGTAGTCTGTTTTGCAATCGAGGCAGTCTCCCTCTCTCAGTGCACACAGGCATGAGGCAATACACCAACAAAATACACCTAAAAAAATTATGGCATAATTTTTTGTAATTACTCATAGGATCAGGGCTTAAGAATGATGGTAAGGCCTTCACTATCCTATGTGCTGTGATTGGATTTAAACACCCTTTCTGAGAGCCTGTTGGCCATATGATTCAATATGAAGTTATTCCCCTCTGCCTTGTGCATTGCCAGTGCTTATACTGCCTCCACAAGCATTGAAGTCACCAGTAATAAAGTGTTATAGTTTACACAGGGTGTTGTCAGTTGAGATGCCTTAAATATTTAACAATCATAACTTAACTGTAGAAATTGTGAGTATGTATTTAATTTTAGTTTTGGGGCAGTTGACTCATATCTTATTTATTTACAGATAACATAAAATGCTATGAAAAAAACAATTACCTCATTTTTGCATAGTTTTAAATGGGAATGTTTTGCATGCAGTGGTACTTTATGAAACACAAAAGCTCAAGAACAACCCTGATGTTTGATCTTTTCCAGCTGGCGGTGTGATGTTTACTGTCCATGCCTGAGCTACTGAGCCAATCTGTCTGTCACCACTCATGCGGTGCTGTGGATGTATGCTACATTCCAATCAATGCATTTGCTCTAATACCCCATGCTGTGATGTAGTCGACAAACTGCAATGAAGTGAGCTGGTTTTTAATTTATAATTCTTATTTTTTGCACTAACTGTTCAAATATGGGAACCCTCTCACTGGCCAACAGTACTTACAACATTCAACTTTTGTGTGTTTTTGTATGCTCCAGTTTTGTTACAATGCACTATGTTTAAACAATAATCATAAGATATATATTCATTCTTTGCTATTTGGTAACTTAAGTGGAACAAGTGCCTCGCTTTAAGTGTTAACATTAATACAATCAACCCATGAAGCCACCATTGCCTTATTAGTTGCGTGATTAAATGAAAGGGTGAAGAAGGTGCTACTACATTTGACAGGTCTCCAAAAGCCATTGGAAATTCTAAACACTATATCCTCTGCCATACTTATTTTTTGTCTTGTTTATTTATCCATTTGCTTCTTTGCTCACAACTCATTATTGTTTTCCATACAATGGAGGATTTCAAAGCACAACTTTTTGGAAAATGCATGTCTCAGGTGTCAGTACATTACTGTCTGTTTGGTTTAATAGTATATGGTGAGCTACAAACCACATGTAAAGACAATTATTGCTGCTTGAATATTAAAATCGAAGAGAAAATATCCCAAAAAAGTGCCAGTGAAAGGGCTGCCGTCATCCTTGTACGAAAATCTGATGTTTAGCTGTGACTGAGCAGTGTTTTTCAATATAGGATATTTATCTGAAAATAGAACTATTTATAATTAATATTAAAGCAATATAGCATTAATAGTATGTTGTTGATGAAATGAATGGGCATATTGTGAGTAAATATTAGATTTACATATTGGTGGTATTTTTTGTACTTTATTTATTATTACTAATAATAATAATTACTTTATTTATTATTACTAATAATAATAATTTCCAACTTTACTTTGCCAGTTGCGAAATGTCTTGTTTAAATTTTAAGTTTCATGGCTTGTATAATATCATTTTGTATGTGCTCATTTTCTAATAAACTGGATGAAATGGGGGATTTGATTCTAATTCACTAGACAATTGTTAAGTAAATACTAGCTAGGTAGATATAAAACAATTCTGATGACCATATTTGTAAAAATTTCAATGGTGATTTCAATTTCTAGAGTTGTTTATTATAATAATAGTAATAAAAAAAAATCTTAAATTGGCCTTTACAAAACATGTCTTCTTTTCCATAAAAAGCCTTAAGAAAGTAATGAAAGATTTTATCAAATAAAAAAACAAAACAGAATGGCACGTTATTCAAAAATTTATCTATTCCACTTCCTGAGATTACTTTCTTTGGTTGCTTTAGTATTTGGGGTAGAGGACTCTAACAATGAGGCCATCAGCCCTTTTTGTATCCAGCCATTTCCCACAAAGAAATATTGTAGTAACTCCATTCGCAGTGTTTGTGACTTCTACTCGATCTAGAAACCAGCCTGCACTGATGCCAGAGTTGTCATGTTCCACTCTGACTTTCTGCAGCTCTCCCATGTCCAGCATTTCTACTAAGAATCTGTCCGTTTGCCCACGTTCAAAAAGATTACGGAACTTCTGCCGTAGCTGCCGCTTGCCCGAGTCCCCATTGGAGCCATAAATGGAGACGAAAACATTGGCATCTGTACCCGCTCCTTTCTCTTCACCTGTTATCACTATGATCTCGTACTTGACAGGCACCAGACTTCTGGCCTTACTGGCAAAGCTTTCAATGGCCTTGGTGCACTCAAAGGTCTTAAACTCATCCCTCTTTGGAGAGAGTGGGATGAGGCTGTTGCAGCTAAATATGTACCTGGTTACATGAAAAAGATAACAAAGATTAACTGTGTTATCTATACTGAAATTGATAAATCAAGCCAGAAAAGATAAATGCATAGATGTACCTGTTTCCCAACTCCCTTTCAGTGACAACAACTTCCACAACATGCCAGTAAGCCTCTCCCTTCACTTTCTTTCCATCTTTGGGAGTGTGACCAAGGCAAATTCCAGCAATGTCACCAACATTTTTAGATGAAAACTCAAACCTGTCAGTATTTCCCCTAAAATTTACACAAGACATCTGTAAAGACTGGTCTAAAACAGAAATAAAGGATATACTACTTCCACAATTAAACTACATTTATATGATCATATATGGGTATATTATATAGTATGAGCATACATGAGTAGATTTGTTTTTCAGTTCTTACACTGAAACATACCTCAAAAATCTTTTCTTCTTTGAGGAATTCTCCATTACAAATTCCTTTGAACGTCCTTTCCGTCCTTCAAGCACAATCCAGGCATTTTCTTTGGTGTCACCTCCATCAATATCTCCGGTAGTAACACAAATTTCATACTCTTAAACAAATATGGAATAAATAATTAATATTGTTCACATAATTCTCAAAACATATTTAAGAAATGAATGATGATGTTTCAGGCATTACTTGTTTTCTCACTGAGATCCAAGCAGTCATTATTGGCACAAGCCAACTCTCTCATTATTTGTCCATCATCTTCATTTTTGGCTAGCCATCGATCGCAAGGGAATCGAAATGTTTTATCCATCAGCTCATCCTTCACATCAATGTATTCCAGATGCCATCCAGGAGCAAGACCTGACATAGCCATGTGTACAAGAGATTTCATGCACTTTTAGTTAATTAAACCCATTCTCAGACCAACATCAGTCAGAGAATCTGACCTGAGTTATCGTGCCACACTCGTACTTTGGAGAGCTCTCCCAAGCTGAGGATTTCTGAAAAGCGAAAGGTGTCAACCTGTTTTCGCTCAAATTTGTTGGATTTGCTACTTTCTTTGAGAATCAGTATCCCTGTATCACCATTCTCACCAAATATTATGAGCCACACTTTGGCATCAGTACCCGCCCCTATAAAAGTAAAACAAAGGGTATGGCAGAGGAAACATCCAAAGCTGCAAAATACCCCTTTTTCATCGGTTAATTTTATTTTAATAAACAGCATAGTAAATATTCTCTAACATATAACTCCAAAAATATATACAGTACTCTGAATTATTTATTACCAACAATTTAGGGTTTTACCTGAAATGTCACTAGTTTTGACGTGTATTACGTAGGTGGTCTCTTCCACCATCATTTCCTCATCCACCACAGCTGCCATCTCACAGATCATGGTCCTCTTTGGGCCTTTTGTCTTGGAGAGCCAGTCTTCATAGGTAAAGACAGACACTTCCTCTGTGGTGAGGTTACGCATGATTACCTGGAATAATAATATAGGGACAGCATATACAGCACTTTCACTTGTTCACCAGTTTATCTTATACAATGTTTATGATTTACTCATTGAACAAAACTGTAACAAATAAGATACATTTTTATACATTATATCATTCATTTACATGTGGCTTAATTTGTTTGTGAATTAGAAACTTAAATCAAAGATAATAAAAATTTAAAAAAAAATGTAGATTGTTTAGATTGAACACATACATAAAATCACCATACCTTATCAAGAAACCAGTCAGGTCGACTGCCTGAGCCATCAATACGTAGTCTCATTTTCCTTAAAGGTGCAATATCATCAATTTCCATATTAAAGGTGTCTTCTTGACCACGTTCAAATCTGTCAGACACCAACAAACAACATTTTACATTTAAACGGGCCATAACATTATTTTAAATGTTATTTAAAACAGTTTCAGTCACCTGTCTTCATTTTTCTTGAGCAACATTTCCTCAGTGCTACCATTTATTCCAAATACAGACATGAAGATATTTGTGTCAGAGCCTGCATTCTGCACATCCCCTGTGACCACTGTAACTTCATAAATGATCTGAAAGAAGAATACTCCCAGATTTAGCCTATTACTTGAGTGCTGACAATACATTTTTTTCTTATATTGACATACCTTTTGAGAAATGGATATAGCCTCTGCATCTAGGACATTAAACACTCTAGCTGTCAGGCCATCACCACGATCCTTGGCCAGCCAGCATTTGCAAGCAAAGATATATTTGACCCCTTTGGTTGGCACAGCAACAGACACCTCATCAACAAGCCAGCAACTTTCTGGAGTGGCTCCATCATGGCCCAGCTGTAGAAAATCATTATCTTTGAACCACTGTGTGTATTGTATTTTTCATGATTTTGGCTTCACATATGTTATAAAGTCTACAATTGCCCCAACACACTCACCTCCATCCTTTTGATCTCCCCAACATCTGATCCATGACACTCAAATGTCTCCAGGGAACCTGCCCCAAAGCCCCTCCTCCCATCTGGCAAGTCCAGCCACAGTCTGTCTGTCACACTAAGATTGGCCCCAGTGATGATGACATATGCCCTGCTGGTGGTGCTGGCATCCCGATCCAGCCCAGTGCAAATGGTGAAGTGATAGGGTATGACTGCATGGAAGGATGAGATGAGTAGCAATCCTCTGAATTACTCAAAATGGTTTGTGATATTAGTGATTTCTTACTTGGCAGTTCTTCCTCCTCTCTTTTCTTTTTCTTTTTATTCATGTTACTGTCGACAGTTTTCAAGGCTGGGACAGATTTCTTTTTATTGTGTAGGCTTTCCCTTACTCCCTCAAAGCCCTAAAGGTGTCAAGTATTATAGTGACAGTGGCAGTGTGTAAATTGCAGGTCAAACCACATATTTACATTGTAGTTGTAATTAATACATGATGCAACAAAACAGTCAAGCCACAAAACATAAGTTATATGAAAAAATGTCATACCTTAACATAGAAGACTCTTTCTATCTGTCTGTCCTCTCTCTTTTTGGAAAGCCACCGTTCACATAAAAAGAGGAAGACTTCCTCTGTATCCACATCATACACTTCAACCTGGTCCAAATACCAGTCCGGGCTTACCATACTGTTATCATGGCGGATTTTTATTTTAAAAACCTGTCCCAGGTCAACTGCTTCTATTGTGAACTTGTCCACCTGAGAAAACAACCAGTAAATACAGTTTATTTGTCGGTGACGGTGCTGTTGATGTGATAGGTAAATGAAGAGATGAAGTGAAGTTCTTACAGATCCTCTTTCAAACTTGTTACTGTTTGTTTCAGATTTGCTGAGTTTCCTCTCTCCTGTGTCTCCCAGGTCTCCATAAATTGTCATAAAGACATTTGCATCAGTACCAGCCCCGTACACATCACCTGTTATCACTGATATTGTGTATGTGTGAGCTGTTGAGGAGAAAATTATGACCCATAAATGAGTGATTCAAGTCAAATGAAAAACTATCCCTTGTTCAGCTTATTAAGATGTAAATGTCAAAAAATGAATATCTCAATATACAGCCTACACATTTTTTGTATCACAATAATGAGATGATAATGTGTCTATAATAGGGGTGTGCAAAAATATCAGAATATCGATATATCATATCGTTTAATGTGATGATACAGTATCGATAGCGTGGGCTACTGTATCGATACAGCAAGAGTATTTTTACGTGTGATTTACTAAATTATTTTGTTACAGTGCTACAGTTTTGTGGCTTGTGGAGTGAAAGAAAACTCATTTATGCAACACATTTGACATTTTCACTGTTTTGATGATTAAAATGTTTGTGTTTCATATGAACCTTGCACAAGAAGTGGTTTAACTAAGACTTTAGTATCACAGCCATGATTTAGACTTTACTAAACCTTATCAAATTGATTTGAAATATATCATATCAAATCGAAAGTGCACTGTATCGATATATGTATCGTATCGTGGCCTGTGTATCGAGGTATGTATCGTATCGGCAACTTCTTAATGATACCATACCCAGCCCTAGTCTATAAACATATTTGTTGAGGTTGAAATATCGCACCAATGTGAAAAATGCCAAAAAACAAAACAAAAACAAAAAAACACAAATATGCTTTTATACCCTAGTCTATACTTTTGATAGTATTTTGATATTATCCTGTAGTAGGTCTATCTCCAACCTCTACTCATATTTAAAAAAAACATAAATTGGAGTTATTATTTTTCTGTTAATAACAACACGTGGTTTATATTGTGTAGGGTTAACATACTCTCCAATGCATCCTCCACTTCAACTTCACTGACTTTAAGGCTTCCATCTCGTGAAAGTTTCTCTGTAATGATGTCCGAGGGCACCAACTCTCTCACAGTTTCTCCATCATCCTCTGATTTGGCAAGCCAGCGCTCACATGGGAAGATGACAGTCTCTGAACCCTGTCAGTGAGACAGCTGTGTTGACATCTTGTATATTTACATTGGAATTTACATTATACAATATTGTTGAGAAATACTCGACTTGCTGATCAAGTCAAGGGTTGTACGGTTTCTGGCTCAGTTCATTCCTACTGGCCAAGATAGTTAATTTATACAATTTAATTCAATATCAGTTTTACCCATTATTTAAATTTGAAAAATATATATCTGTTTTTTTTTTGTTTTTTTTTTTTAAACCTTACTACTGAAAACCCCTTTATATTCATCTCCTAAGCACATAGCATTTTTAAGACTATAGGCAATATTTGGATCAACCTTTCCTTTCCTTAGCAATCTTCTGATCTCCACCCTGTCCAGATGCCAGCCTGGATTGACTCCACGGTTATCATGTCCAATACGAATTTTCTCAATAACATCCCCCACATCTTCTAGCTGCAGGTAAACACATGTATGACATAACAATTCTTCTTGTTAGTAACTGCTTTATTGACATAATAGTGACAGTTTGGGGAAACTTTATTTCTTTGATTTACCTCAACAATAAACATGTCTTCTGCTCCTCGTTCAAAGTACATTATCCTCTCTCTCTTGTTGACACACAGGGACTTCTGCTGAGTACACACTGCATCTCTGCCATACAGGACAATAAAGACGTCTGCATCTGTGCCAGCACCAAACACGTCACTGGTGAAAGTCTTTATCTCATAAGGCACAACTGAAAAGAGATTAAAGTTAAAGGTTAAACCAGAGAATCCTGACTATAACAAAATATGAATGAGGCTGTTTATACATGGTGTATATGTCTCTGTTTGTAATGGATTAGGAAATAGGTCCCTGACAATGGCACCATCATCCTCTCCTCGATCCAACCAACGGCCGCAAGGAAAGCGCAGTTTCTGTCCCAGTGATTGGGCATCAATGTCCACCCAGTCAAGAAACCAGCCTGCCGATCCTCCACCTAAACAAAAGATGTTCATTTATAAAAAAAAAAAACTTTATGAGGCACAGAGATAAAGATGTTACATTACCACAATTGTCATGTCCAATGCGTATCTTCTTAAGTGGTCCCAGGTCTACCGCTTCCACAGTAAATTCATCAGTCATTCCACGCTCGAACTTGTTTTTATGAGTCTTTGATGCTTTAAGATTTATTAATCCTGCAAGTACACAAATGGAATATATACATATCGGAATATGAAGTGGTTTAACAAACAACTAAATGTTCAAATATTACCTGTATCATCTTTGGTGCCATACAGTATCATGAACACATTGGCATCAGTTCCCGCATACTTCTTGTCTCCAGTTTTGATTTTGACAGTGTATGTAGTTGACATTGCTTTTGTAAATACAACCAAAGTTTGTTTTGTTTTCAATAGAAAAAATATATAGTGTGTGTTGTCTTCTCACCCTTTTGCTCAAGACCGAGTGTGGCTTCAGAGTCTTCCTCATCATCATCCCCTTTTTTCATAAAGGCCTCATCAACAGGAACAAGCTCTCTAGCAAGCTGTCCATCATCTTCATCAACTGCAAGCCAGCGTTTGCATGGGAAAAAATATCTAAAAAAATATATAGGAAAAAGGTCCTAGTGATTTAAGCGCTCTAGATTACTGCCATTTCACACCACTAGGTGGGGTAGTATTAATATGTGTGTATCAATGTACTAGTGACTCAGCAGTCATACCTCATATATATATATAAATATATATATATAAAAAAATAAAATAAATAAATATATAAATAAATTTATGTGTGTGTGTGTGTGTGTGTGTGTATATATATATATATATATATGTATATATATATATATATATATATATATATATATATATATATATATATATGCCAGCCTGGATATATATCTGCTTACGTAGAGTCATCTTTGTTGTCAATAATTTCCACTCTATCTAGAAACCAGCCAGCACTGGCCTGGCTATTATCATGCCGTATTCTCAGTTTCTTCAGCACACCAAGATCCACAGCTGTGATGATGAAAACATCCTCCTGTGAATGAATAAAAAGATTATGAATAAAAGATTAGAAAATGTCAGTAAATTTGTTAAATTGTATATTGAGTGACAGTGTGTTTACCTGGCCTTTTTCAAATTTATTCAGATTGTTACACTTTCTAAGATGACGCTCCCCTGTGTCGCCTGTCTCTCCATAAATGTTAATGTAAACTTTGGCATCAGTGCCTGCGCCCCACATATTTCCAGTGAAAACATGCACTTCATAGGAATTCACTGAGAAAAAATAGTCAAGATGAGACACATACCATAGATATTTTTTGCAGATGGTCATAATATGGTCATACTACTTTGCTTACCCTCAAGATCTTCATTATCCTCTGACAACAGTTCAACCACAATCTCCCCGTCTTCCTCATCACGGGCAAGCCAGCGATTACAAACAAAATTAAATGTTTCCACCACCTCTTGCATCTCCTCAATTATTTCTACCTCTTCCTCTTCTTTCTTTTTCTTTTTCTTGTCTTTCTTCTTATCTTTTTTGGTGTCTTCCTTTTTTACCTCGATCTGCACCATGGCCATAGTTAAACGCTTGATATCGACAGTCTCAAGGAACCAGCCGTCACCTAGTCCTTTTCCATCATGGAAAATACGAATCTTATAGATTTTACCCACATCGTGAGCCTCAATCTGAAGAGAAGTAGAAGTGTCAGTATTTTACAAAATAATATTGATTGACCAATGAACTTTTACACATACCTTAAAGATTTCAGTTGTGCCACGTTCAAAATTATTTGACCGACTTTTAAGAGTGAGCACTTCTGTTTTCCCTTCATCGCCATAGATTTGACAGAAGACATTAGCATTAGTTCCTCCTGCTCTTATATCTCCTGTAACAACTGTTACTTCATAGTTGATCACTATTCAAAAGCAAAATCATGTGTTAATCATGTTATAATGTTAATGTAATGTGTATTAGTAACTTAAAGACATTTTCCATTACATCTTTCAATGTCTAGAGTCTCACTGGGGTAGATTTCAACCTCTACTTTCCCATCAGCTTCATCTTTACAGAGCCACCTGTGGCTTGGAAACATGTACTCTTTTCCATGAACAGGTACAGAAATTTGCACACTGTCTAAAAACCAACCAGCACGTAGGCCCTCATTGGTGTGACCAATCAAAAGACGGTTGATCTAGAAGCAAAAAAACATTTAGAATGTAAGGGTTTGCCTGAATAGTTTATTTGTGGACCACTTTATGTGACATGTTAAAAAAAATAAAAAACTTGCCTTTCCGATGTCAGATGTTTCCAAAGTGAAAATGTCAGTACGTCCTGTCTCAAAGTAGTTTCTTAGGTCATTATCAGAAACGGCCAGTGTGACTTTGTCACTGTCTCCCTTCTCTCCGTACATCTTGACAAATACTCTGGAGTCTGAGCTGGCCCCATTCACACTACCTGTCTTGATCGCTATGTGGTAACTGATATCTGCAAAGTGAAGCTAAACAGTAAGCCAATATGTATTTATGTTTTAATATTGTTATAATCTGTTGTTGCTGTTGTTATTTAACTATTTATAAAAACAGAAAATATTAGACTCACTAAATAGTCGAACACCTTCTCCAGCTGGAACTAACTCTCTGACAATCTGTCCATCATCCTCGTTACGGTCCAACCATCTATAAACAGAATTTTTAAAAAGTTCATTTTAATTGTACCCTCAGTGAATCAAACCCAAATATGGCAAGTTAAATTGAATTACTGGTGTGAACTAATGGATATTTCTCATCCTTGGTATGATATATGTGTAATTAGGCTAAAAGCCAAACAAACACACAGGAAGCAGCTCTTTAGAGAGGTAACACAGCACTTCCATCCTGCGGTTTAGGTTCAGTTACTTGAGTAGACTGCTGGCTAGCCACTGTGCATTTAGTCCCTATTTGTAATGGCAAGCACATCGATCAGCTGCCTAGCTACTTAAACACATGCCACTGGAGAACTAGAGAGAGAAGTATGAGTTAATTTACAGCACTCACAGGCTTCATAATTACTAAACATCCACTAGTAGGCTTCTGGTGTTGTTAAAAGGGTATCTATCAATCAATCAGTCAATCAATCAGCCAAACTATTGCGACTTGCCTGAAACATGGAAACTCAATAGCCAAAGACTCAGGCTGTCCTTCCTCTCGAACCATCACTTTATCTAGGAACCAGCCGCAGCCTCCTCCACGGCCATCATGACCCACGCGGACCCTTCTCACTTGCCCCAGTGTCACCGACTCAATGAGAAACTCATCATGCTAAACAACAGAGACAAGCACTTTACTGCTACCATTGTTTGTAGATGAAATATGATCATTGACAAACTTACATTTCCTTTCTCAAATTTGTTGACATTATTTTTGCTCATTATCATGGGCCGTTCTCCAGTGTCTCCTAGATCACCAATTATATTAAGGAAAACCGTTGCATCTGTACCACTACCACTGACTGTGCCAGTACAGATAGTGACACGATACTTTATCACTAAGCACATGTGAAGAAGTCAATAGGTCAATACTTTGGTTATTTTTGAATGGTGACAAATCAACACAGAGACTAACATGGCAGCGGATCCTCAATCAAAGCTCCAGTAGCAGACAGCTCTCGGACAATCTCATTGTCATCTTCATTAATGTCCAGCCAACGGCCACATTCAAATGAATACTTCTCCATAGTCAGAGTCTTCAGCAAAGTGACCTACACAGTGAGAGACAGCAGAGGTAAGATGCCAAAAAGAAGATAACATTGACACAGTATAATCATATAGTCTGAATGGAGGATACTGTTTAAATAGTCCATAGGAGTCTATAGAAGTACTGTTTTGTACTTATTGTTTTAGAAGTGGCAAAAGACAACAGATTAGATGCTTTAATTGACACTTCACACTGACAAGCTAAGAGATCCAACCTTAGCTAAATGCCATCCAGCAAATGGATTTCTCTTCTCATGCCAGATACGCAGTTTCCTTAATCTCCCGATGTCTGGTATTTCAATCTAGAATTAGGAGGTAAAAAAACTACTCAACACAAAAGCTTACTCAGGCACTTTCAAATGTTTGTAAGATACCTACAATAAATTTATCAACCTGCCCTTGTTCAAAACTATCAGAGTTGTTTTCCAGTTTAATTTCATCTGATTTTCCATTCTCTCCATATATTTGAAGAAAAACCTGAGCATCTGTTCCAGCTCCTTTCACATCTGATGTCCAAATCCAAAGGGACCAAGGGAACTCTAGAAGGAATAAACAGCTTGTTATAAAAGATGCATGGAAACATTTTAGTCTATTATTATCGGAGGCTAGTGATGACCTTAGATACTTTCAAATATTAAAAATGTGTGTCACAGATTGTACCTACTCTTTATTTTCTTTTGCCTGAGTGAAACCATCTCATACAACTCTCTTTCAATCAGACCATCGGCTTCATCTTCATCCAGCCACATGCCACAGGGAAATGTCTGTTCAATACCTGTGAATGGACAGTAAACTACAACCTGGGGGAAGTGTACATTTTTTTTATTAAAACAGTTGCACTTTTACTGTGATTTTTGTGATTTGTGATGTGTATTACCTTTTCACAATACCACCCTGCACCAACTGCACCATTGTCATGTCCAATGGTAACCCTGCTAAGTGGACTGATGAGCTCACAAATCTCCACATTGAAAACATCAATGAGACGCCGCTCAAAAGCACCACCCTCTAAAAAGATTTTGCCACTGTTTTTTATGCCTTTGGTGCCATGCATAACCATATGGATTTTAGAGTTGGTACCAGCACCTCTAACATCTCCAGTCATCACTTGTACATTGTAAACAATTCCTGCAAATAATCCATCATAAAATGTAATGTACTGTATGTTTATATTATTTAGAATAACAGCTTTGTTACTCACCCATTGGCTGCAGTGATCCCACCAAAATGTCCCTTTGTATTTTACCATCATCTTCATCCATGGCAAACCACCGATTAACTGGAAATTCATACACTTCTTTGTTTCCCATGTCATCAATTACCACCTGGAAACAAACAAACATCCATATAGTAGAACTACCTGTCATAAGTTATAGGTGCACTGTGTAACTTTTGAGGTTGGGAGTCTGCCACCATGGAGATGATATTGCTTATCCTATGATGTTCCACAATATGTTATTAAACTTATGTAAGATGCATTTCTTCAATTATGGGTGTTTTATTGCTTTAAAATACCTTTAAAAAAATATGTATTCTTATTGTGAGTGGGGTCTCCACTTCACAGTTCTCATCTGTAAATTTGCCCGGAGGTGTTTCCTGCTTCTCTCTATGGAAATTGATATACTTGCCATACTTTGTCACACTGTAGACAAAGCAATAATATCTCCCTTAAGATGAGAGAGAGAGAGAGAAAGAAACTGGCTTGCCCTCTACCAGAAAACTTACATAGTGCACCTTTAACACATTATTATTCAATTGTGGAATGAGGGCCCGATCTTGCCCCTAGTCTTAGCACTTAGCGCAAGTGTGGGGCGTGGAGCACTAAACAGGAGGTGTGCCGTGGCTGAATATCAGGTAGAGTGGAGCAGACTGAGGGCGTGGTGTGGCGCGTTTAGTGAATTGCCAGAATCATAATAATAAATATCAAACGAGTCCGCTGAAAAACAGCGTGTAACATGCTCAAGGATTCTATGATTTGGAGATATATTAGGATGATAAATGCTTAACAATCATAACATGTTTGTGTGCTGTGCGGGAGCCGTCCGGGTGCCCTCCCACAGTAGAGCACAGCCCCTCGCCAGCTCCCTGTATCAGCTCAGCTCTGCTCTATAATTTGGTTTGATCTGGATCTGTACCAAAAGCTGCCGTTTACAGCGATGTCCAAAAGTGTGATTTCTTACTCTGTCTGCGATGTCGACTTCCTCACATTCTCGCGGCCAGACTCTGCGCGCGCATTCACTGACAGTTCAGGGCTGTGACAGACGCACGTATCATATCTGTGCGCAAAGCTGTAACATCAGAAACATTTATATGCCAACAAACGTATTCCATAATCCGCCAGACATCCACCTGTATGGGACCAAATGCAATGGACACCAGTGAGACAAGAATGTGAGCGGTCAGCGGTAGCAGCGGCTGACAATCGTACCTCAGGTGAGTCTGTTGGAGCGGAACGCCGGGACTAGCAGGAGCGGGGTCGAGAAAGCAGCGGGTCTGCGGTGGGATGGGGAAAGCATATGATAGACACTGGTCTTAAACTAACGTAGAGAAAACTATAAAAGGTTGATGTGTGCGCGATGCACGGGCTTACAGCGGTGCGCGTGCATTAGAGGGGTGTTCGGAACACAAACCCAGTCAGTTCTGTCATGGCCCACACAAAATTCTACATTCCTGGTGCCTCTATTGTTGTACTTGCGTTGTGGGGGCTCCAGTGCTGTTTTATTGTACTCATATACATATTTTCCCCACAGTCTGCTTTGATGCCTGGTAATGAGGCAAAGATTGCAGACTTTACTCACACGGGCGGTGCTTTTAAATGCCACAGCGGTCACAGATTGGTTCAGATGCAGCCACCATATATGTACTTGTACCGTCCCACTCCAGCCTCCAGCAGCGAAGTACAGCCCAACCTGGACACGCCCACTCACTTGCGCTTAGTGCTAAGACTGGGGAAGATCGGGCCCTGAGTGTCCAAACCTTTGACAAGAAGGCCAATGTAAACATAGCAAATGTGGTAGGCCTATAAGTTTTACAGTTAATACCTTATCCAGAAACCAGCCAGCTGAGGAACCTCTGTTGTTGTGTCCAATGGTTATTTTCCTCAGACGTCCCAAGTTAGGAGCTTCAATTGTGAATTTGTCTTCAGAACCACGTTCAAAATTGTCTTTGTCACTGTCCAGTCGTCTCTCCCCTTTTGGAACACAAATGACCTCCTTTTAAAATGTCAGCAGCATCTTGCCAGTTAGGCTAAATGAAATGAAGACCTAAGATTCATTACCTGTGTCCCCATTTTCTCCAAAGATATTCAAGAAAACATCTGCATCAGTCCCACTGCCTTTCATGTCAGCAGTGAACACGCTTACTATGTACTTATTAACTGTAAAAAATAAGAATAAAGAGTAAAGTAGTCTACATAACCTAAAAAACATCTTAAATAGCCTATGTGCACATCTTGTGTATAACCTTGATTCTTCAGTTTATACTGGCTACATAACATTCATAGGTAGATAATAATGTTATGTTAATTGTTAATACTAGAGTAATGTTTTTTAATCTATAGGCTGGACTATGGCATGTGAGGTAGTTCAAAGAGTTCAAACACTGAGCAAGAATGGTTTTGGTTGATGTGAGATGTGATGCGATGGTCATATTTCAGGTACGCTGGTTGACTACATTGCATGTAGAACTGAAACATGAACATTTTATATTCACTAACTGATAATGTTAAGATAGCTATCAATGTGGCTACCTGACATGTTGGCCAACGCAAGCTGCTCAGCTGAATATTCTGTGTCTTGTATGTGTCACTTAGCCTTGTCTATAGTGTTTACATAATTGCGATTCATATTTTATTAAGTTATTGTAATACAGGCAGTGACCTACGTTTAGGGACGTCCATGGGGTTCAGGCTGCCCAGAAGATCCCTGACATAAAGATTGTCACCTTCTTCCAAACTCAACCAGTTGTTGCAGGCAAAGTAAAATCGTAGATGTGGTCTATTCATGTCAGTGACCACGACCCTGTCCAAGAACCAACTGGCGTTCATTCCGGTGTTATCATGCTCAATCCTGTGGAGGCATCACATCAGTCAAATACACTCAGGTAATGGACTAATCATCAACTTCTCACTTATTTTAACGTTGCCCAGGTAAAGAAATCTAAAACAGGTCTATTATATTTGCAGTTCTGTCTGACTTTATGACACACGGATCTTCTGTCCAATCTGATGTCCACAGTGATGTTGACATATAATCCATAAACAGTATGCCTATTGAATTTCAAGTTGTGGTTATGTACCTCAGCTTTATTATTGGGCCAACATTGTGAGTCTTGATGCGGAAAACATCTGTCTTATTCTTCTCAAATGCTGTACGACTTCTGCAAATTGGAAAATAATAACAGTTAAAAATAAATAATTTTGTTCAAAGGCTATACTATTGTAAAATAGACATTTCAATATTAAGTGAAGATAACGTTAACACATTTCAGACTTTGTCAGGATGCAAACTTTGGAATTCATGCAAACTAATGGATGTTTGCAGTGAATGTCCAAAGACTTGCATGTCTTATCTGCCTCGATACAGATTGCCGGGGCAAATATGTTATGGTACCTGTATCATGTTGTAAATTTTTTATTAGTCATTACACAATACAGGCTTGAGTGATGCATATCTGAGTAAGGCAAAACTCTTCATTGGCCAGAAACCATAGCCTATCCTATTTTCTATAACGACTATAATTCATTAATTAATTATTATTGAAGTCTCCATGGGGATGAAAATTAATTGGTAAGGTAGTGCCAAGTTTAGATGGTTTTGGTAACAGTGGATTACAATAAACTGGATCCTATACACTGCAGGTAACCTTATCTGTCAATCAATGAGTGCTGAGATAAAGGGAGCCTGCTGCTGAGAAGATCCCCTGAGAGACATTTGATCAGCTCCAGAAATGACATCGTGGTCTTCTTTCATTTGTTCCCTAAATTAAAAGAAGACCTGCCATGTCACATAGTTTCTCCTTACTCCAGATATTTTTGTATGAGGACAATTAGAGAAACATTTTTCTCTAACATTTTTCTCATATTCATTAAAAAAGATTCTGTCTCATACAGAGTAGTAGCACAATTCAAAACAGTGGTGCTCTGAAAAACATCCTTGGAGGACTAAAAATATACCTCTTTTCTGTGCTGTAGTGGAACAGGACAAAATGAAACAAAGGGATTATGTGTTAGTTCACATAAGAATGAGATGCACTGTATATGTTTAAATGCATTGTTTGAGGTAACGTTAACCAACATAAAACATTAAATCGTCATATATATACAAAAAGAAAAAAAAAAAAAAAAACAGTTTTATGTATCGTTAACAAAGAACCTAAACAAATTCAACAATTCAGTAATGATCAAAACTTACTTGCTGGCCAGATGAACTTTAGGTGTGACCCCAAACTCTCCAAACAGAGTAACAAACACATTTGCATCAGTTCCAGCTCCTTTTACATCCCCAGTGACAGTGACCACTTCATAAACTGAAAAATATGGCACATGAAGTGTTTTGTGTAGGCCTAAAAGTGCAGTCCTTGACAGTGAAAAAGCAAAAGAGCAATAGTCCTCCTGAACAATTTGAGCATAGTCACTGCAATAAGGACACAGTTTGAGATCTAGTTTCAGTAGAGTTTTTTATAGAAAATAAGATACAGATGTGAGAATGAGAGATTAACTTGGAATAGTACAACCATAAAAAGGCAACAGCAGAAGCAGCTAGTGTTTTTATTTTTTGATACATGGGGGAAACCCTATTTATTTTTGGTTTTTTTTTTTTCCAGTACTTGTTCAAATGGGTGTCTAGTGTAGAGGTTTCTTGTTGATTAGTACTGGGGCATGGATTTTTGTGACAACCTTACAAACGTTAATACGTTAACGTTAATACTGTATAGCATTATTTTACCTGTTTTATGAGTTGCAATTTGCCCCTTTTCTCAGTTTATTTAACTGTGATTAAATTTTAAGCTGTGATTTTTTTTTGATGCAGCTGGGTTTACCTGGCTGAAAGCCCTGTGCCTTGTGCACTCGGACAGCACCCAGCACCTGTCTGCCCCAGGTTCTCTGTTTGGCCTCATTCACGTGGAACATTGCTATGCTTTCAACCAATGAACAATAACACAGGATATCCCGGGGCACCCCTCATACTCACTGTACACACATACATTGCCACACAGTATTTCTCATGACTTTCAATAAAAAATAATAATGTATTTGTTTTGTATATGGCATCTTATGCATGTGCAAGATGTAATTGTTAGAGTAAACATACCCTTTTTTTTGTAGTATTCATCTTCATAGCCATCTGAAGAGTCAGTGTGATAGTCCAGGAGTTCTTTCTGGTAAATTGCTGCATAGTCAACCTGCTTACTTTTATATTTCTTTCCCTTTTTCTTCTTGTCATCGTCACTGTCAGCAGAGCCCTTTTTGGCCTTTTTCTTTTTCTTCTTCTTGTTGTCTTCATCTTCCTCTTGTTCCTCGATCAGTGGCTCCTCGTCATCATTGCTGTGGGGTTTTTTCTTCTTCTTTCCGTCTTTAGACTTTTTGTTCTTTGAACCCATCTCTGCTCTGTCTAGATGCTCAGAGGATGATTTAGTTTTCTTCTTCTTTTCCTCCTTGGCTTTGTCTCTCACTTCACTTTTATGACTCTCAGACTTGTCCTTTTTGGATGTAGGTTTTGGATCATTATTGTTTTCTTCTTCATCCTCATTTTCAATCAGTGTGGCACCATCATCCTCTGTGGTTTTCTCCCTCTTCTTTTTCTTGTCTTTTTCCCTGTCTTTCTTCTTGGCTTTGACTGGGGCCTCCTGATTTTCAGTTGCCTCAGGAGTCTTGTGTTTCTTATGAGTCCAGTCTCTCTTGGTGGCGTCCTCCCTGTGTCGCTTTGGCACTGTCTCCTTCACATCGTCATCAAGCTCTTCGGTTTCTCCTGAAGCTGTGGATTTTTTCTCTTTCGACGGCATCTTTTATTTATCCACTTCCCTGGTCTTTAGTTTCGTAATTGTGGCCTTGTGTTTCTAATGTGGTAAGACAATTCATTTGACCTTTGGAGGTTGAGATGCTCCTAGACCCTGGATTTCAGTGGAGCCTGGAGTAAGGTCTAGATGCAAACACGTGATCATACCTATGGCCTATGTAATGCTGAAGCTCTACCATCCAGACAGTTTGGACATGCAACTAATAGACAGTACTCATGAAAAATTACTGTCACCTCGGTGGTCACGTGACTGTGGGGAGAAAGCCCTGTGAAAAAGGAGCCTTGCTTAGAGAACTTATCCACGCAGCCACAGTCCGCTCCATTATTCATAGTGTTAGGATCGCTTTACTGCAGGGGGTGTCTCGCTTTTACCTAGACACACACCCAGACTGACCGAAACACGAGCGCCAACATTTTCTGACAACTGCAAATTAACTGTGTCCTGAACCCAATTAAGAGTCATTGGGCTTTCGACAGTTCTCTTACCTATTCTGAACCAATGCAAGTGCTCCTCAGTCTGGGTCAAAGTATCTTATATAATCATATCATCATCATATAATATTTTAATCAATACTATAGATTTTAGAAGACATTTAAAACTTTAAAGTTTCAAGAAAAAAAAATCTGTCTTTATAATTTGTGCCCTAATTTTTACTTTAATTGCATTGCCAATAGTAATTCTTTCTCAGAACTATGTAAAACTCCTCATCTTAATTAATCCTAATTGTTACACAACTACATAGCAAAATGTGTTGCCACACAGACTGATGTTTAATGTTAATCTTTTTGCAGTTAATCATTTCTTGTGTTTGTTCATGATCTGTACTCTTACTGTAGAGCATGTCTCCTGCAGACATTTGGCTTTCGGCCCAATAATGCCATTAGCCTTATTACAATGCCTTGATAAAATCAGAAGGTAGCCCAGAGTAGGGACATATCCATATTTCAATGTCAAATACTTGCAGATGTCTGACCTTACATAGGGTTATTCCATGTCAACGATAACATAACATTACATAATATTTGCAAAATGTAAGCAGCTGTGCTAAGCTATATAATGATCAGGGGTGAAAGTTTATATAACTCACTCTACTACCCCGATACCCATTTTCAACAAACATTTAGGCACAGATCTGTGTGAATATATCCTAAGAATTTTATTTACAAACATAAAGAAAGTTGAGAGTTTAAAAACACTTTATCCATTATGTAACTTACACAAACCTGTTTTCTTTTTTAGATGCTTCAAAATATAAGTAACAGTGAATCTCCGATATACATACTGTCAGTAAAAAAGTAACATCAAATAATATTTAGAAATATCATTCCTAAATTATGAGCAAACAAAATCAAGAAAAGCTTACATAAAATTATTAGCAAAATAAGATTATTTTAGAACATCAGGGCTCATAGGTGCAATGCTTTTTTACAGTGCAAATCCAGACTTGCAGTCATGAGGAACAGAGCAATAGCAAAAGATCTGGGAAAAGCACTCATCTTCATTCTGACATCAACAAGGTTTTTACACATATCATTACATTTTCATCTTTCATTAACAAACAACTTAACCTTCATACTCTGCCAGTACAAATCAATGTAAGCTAAAGGCTTGTCAAATGTAAACATAGTGTAATGGGTACTAAAGCAGGCAGGCACAATGCTAAGTACTGAGAAACATCATGCAGAGCATCACATGTGAAGGAAGTTGTCAGAAAACTACCTATAATTTTCCTTTAGACTGGGCCAAATTATTTTAATTTCTCAATTAAATAAGCAGTATACATGGGTGAATTCTTATTTTTGTGGACGGCTTTTAAAGCTTATAAGGCAGTATGGCTTAAGACATAGAGAGGCTGGGTTGCTCAACAGTGCTATGTTGCTTTTTAAACAAACTGTAAATAACAGGAACTGTTTTATCAAATTTGTGCCATTGAAAACTACAAGCCAGATTAAAATTACAACACAGATACCTGTTTTGAATTCTTCACTCAAAACACCAGAAAAACATTCAAACAAAATTTGCCTTTGAAAATAGGCAAGTTTTAAAAATACTGTTATTATTTTACATTAAAAAGTATACCATGTCTATTCTAATTTCTTTTTAGCTTTTTATGACTCCAGTTTGTCACAACATTTAAAGCTGCCACAGACAGAAAGAAATGAATGGGAGGTGTAATTTTCTGTGCACCATAGTGTAAAACAATCTGTAGAGCGGAGCCACAAGAAAACATGTATCACAGAAACAACATCACTATGAGAACACTTCTTCCACTAGAGGTAAGCCTCATATGATCCAGAAGCTTACTAAATCAGTATGATATTCAAAAAGGTGTAATAAGCAAGCAATTTACCATGAACAATTTTTTTAAGGGATCAAAATAGGAACAAACAGTGTCAAATCAGTTATATATGGAATTACATGCAGGGCCCAGTGTGTAGATTGATAATCCCACGAGTATGCATGTGGATAAAATTGAAAATCTCATGAGGCATTGCATGAAAGCCTGGCCGCGGCTTGACATTGTCATAGTAATGGTGCGTGATAAAGATGCCAGAAGGATTCATTGGGAATGCCCAGAAACCATAGAGATGCACCTCCTCACACATCTCCAAGGCAGCCGTGACCAGCATCAGACCACTGCTCAGCCTTTTGGCTCGGACACCCTGCACGGCCCAAAAGCGCTGCACATTGAGCAGGTACTGTGGGTGGAAGAAAAACACACCTCTCTGAGAATCGAAGTCATCTAGCATGTACTTGACTCGAAAAGATACATCAGTGTTGCGGGTGTTGTAGAATGCTGGGAGTACAACTGAGGAGTTTTCGTAGTTTTGAAGAACTTGGTAAAATGGCCGACGCCATTTCTCCAGCTTTTGAAACCTAAACAAAACAACTTTCAGACAAGAACACAGAAGTGGAATGACGAATAGATGAATCATGTTTACAATACCTTTCTGTGATAATGCTTGGATTTATGGTGACCAGATCTGTTTTAGTTCCCACATCAGTAGCATACTTGTCGTTAATGGGTGGAATATTACATCTGCAACAAATCAACATTCATGTAACAATGGCCTTAGTATGTCATAGTAACAAAATATTAAATAATTGTGAGATTATTTTACCCTACCTAAAGACAAAATCAGCAGAGTCAATATCCTTTCCGCATTTGCTGTTTTTGATAATGCCACCATTTCCTATGACAGCACATTTCTTGTACTGTGATTTGGAATAAGGCATGTCCTGAAAGACAAAAAACAAAAAGTAGTTAAAACTACTGTTACAAATTTCTGGTTAAATCTAGTAATGAACTAAATGAATAATCTTTTTTTTTTTTTTTTTAACTAGAACTGAACTAGACCTACTACTCACATCTGGAAACATCTTGAAGATTTCAGTAGTAATGGGCAGAATTCCACTGGTGTCCACCTCATACCTCAGTTTGGTCCCTGCTGGAGTGTTTCTCTTTGTGGTAAACAGAAAGGCAGGAGCATTGCAGCAGCGTGACAAGGACATCCTTTCAGAGAGGATTAGTATAAATTGTAATTATTGTTAACTGTTAATATTTATTACAGTTGTTGTGATAGTTTACTTGAAGCTGCTGGCCTCTTCCTTATTCTGGTCCCACCTACATACTTGAAGGTTTCGCCACCTCTCAAACAGCTCAGAGGTTTTCACCCTGGCAAAAGACAAAGACACTTGTACAATATTACTGGTTACCAGGGACAGCTTTAATAGGTGATTTGGGTCAGCCACAAGTGAAGTTTAATGTTATTCATAATATGTAAGCACACCAAACCATAACATTAAAAAGTTGAAAAAAATCTGACCTAACTTGACCTGGTGGCATCACCTCTTTGTTTCCATGGAAATAGATAAGTTAATTGCAATACTGTGGGTAATTCTGGACAAAGCAATAACTTCTCCATGACAAACAGGACCCTCCCTCAGAAAAGTAAGTTGTCATCCTTAGCATTGTTTTCCTCCTAGCTCAGCCTTCCCATGCCAGTGTTGTCCCTAAAGATGCCCAAGTAAATGGTCATGTGGATCTTGTTAGCATTTTTTACTTCCACCACTTGCACATCTCAAGAGCATGAAATTGCCTGTGACTTTAACTAGCATGATTGTAAATAGATGTCCTTGAAATGACATTTTCTATGAGTGGAAAGGAAGGCCTCGTGGCTTGATTACTGATTGGCGTGCTGGCATAGTGCTGTTTTCTCCCATTTCACAACGCTTCATCAAGTGCCAAGACTGACAGAGACATACTAAAGGTCACGGAACATTGTTCATACTGCTGCACATTTTCAGTCAGTGTGTTTATAACTCCTGACCATCAGTAACCTGTATTAAAAAAAAGTCCAAGTCATAATGGTCAATGGACACAAACCATATAACACTGTCTTAAAATTTAGAAAGCTTACAGTGGTGGTGTTGCCAGAGACAAGCCTGAACAACAGGAAGAGGAGATTGTGTCAAGTTGAAGTAATGAACATAAGGGCTACACAATATAGCTCTAAACATCGAATTATGATCTAATCCCTGTGATGATATGCTATTATAGTGAAATTTTGATGAAAGCAAAATATGTAAAATACTATGCAGTCTGTATGTTGCTGTAACGTAATTTCATTGTTATTCTACATGATAATTACAATAAAGGAATTGAATTGAATTGAACTGAAATGGTCATATTGTGATTTACAAATTTTCTGCTGAATGCAGCTCTATGCTCACACTTTTCCATACCCACTTCATCTGTTATCTATTGACAGATGAATGTAACCAATTACAGTTAAGTGTGAAGTTTCTGAAGAAGCAGATTACTTTATTTATCTCTTAAAAGCAATATAAAACTACAAATGGTACATGAATGATGATTAAACCTAAATCAGTATCTAGCTCCAAAAAAAATTTATATGAATTATCCTACATATTTGCAACCCCTGAAATACATATTCTAATATTGTTCTAATATTGTTAAACAAACCCTTTCTGAATCCACTCACATTGTCAGGACTTTGACATCCATAATCTCTTGTCTAAGCTCCCTGCATGCAGTGGAGTTGTATTCGAAGGAGCCTTCATAATTCTCCAGATACCTGGTGAAATACATACAATCATTGTCTGGATAGGGATAGTCAAAAACAGCAGTAGCAAAAGCACTGGTTCACAGCATTGAGAACATTGAAAGGCACATTAAAGGACAGCATTAGAAAGCACTTCAAATGCTTGTGGTTTGACTTCATGAAATACTTATATCAGGTTTGTCGTCTGTGGAATGGCAAATGATAGAAGTGAGTGTTTGGAGATGTAGTTTTCTGGATATGTGCAGATTGTGGTACATTTAGTCTAAAGAGCAGCATGTGTGCAAAATTCTGCATAATTTTCAATGCATTTTTATTTTCAATCTTCTAATTATCTATTTCTCTTTACACAACACAAAAACTGTAATCTTGAGTGGGACTTTATACTGTTTAGAGAAAATGGCTGTTAGACATAATTCATTATTGGTCCATTCTATTTAACTCTTGAGGACTTTTTGTATTTGTTTTTATCATATCCTAAAATTAGACAAATACATTTAAATCAGACTTCATTGGTGAAAAAACATTTACTTTCAGAGAATAGAGATTTACAGCCCAGGTGTTAAATATTAAGAAATATTTTTGTGTTTACATATAACAATTGATTAGTTATCAACTTAATGTCTTGAATCACTCTTATTGCCCCATGAAGTCAACTGAAATATAAATACTCCTATTAGGAATTTGAAAAGAATTTTATAGGTTTGCAGTATTCTGTGGAAGTAACATGAAGAAGTGCAATGATAAAAAAGGAAATAACATGGCACTTGTGGCTGTAAAGTCCCATAACATTAAATAAAATAATAATGGTAAAAACACAACAAGCAAGTACAATGTAAGGATGCATAAAAGGAACAAGATGCTTGGATGAAGCTGTACAAATGATGAAACTGGTTGCTACATCCACCTGATGATGCAGTGTATTTCTGAAGAGGATCATCTGTCTTGGACGTGTTTCTTTTAGCAAAAAGGATTGAACCTTTGCAAGTATTTGCCTTAAAAAGGGCAGCCAAGTCAGGATTGCTTGCTGAAATATCTTCATCTCATTGGATTGTTATGTTTAATGTACAATACTGGTTAAAGTGACTGCTTAGGATCCAGCTTTTTTACCATAAGTGTTGACATGCTCAGTGTTGACAGCATTCGGTGATTTGTTGGGGCAACCCTGTCTTCTCAGTTTGAAAATTGCAGTGAATCAAAAGTCTTTCCCGGTCGCAGAGAGAGACAATGCAGATGTGAGAAGGGTAGGTAAGGGATAAGCAGAGAGACGTGTCCACACTATGTACATGACATACACACAGGCTGTGCGGAACATATGGAACACAGGCTGAGAACAACAAGGCATTTGGAGATGGTGCTGGATGGGACACAGGGGAGAAGCCAGTACAAAAGCAGCTTCTGAAAGAGGAGATGGGATTTAGGGTATCTGAGGTCAAGGTGGACGGGATCGGACAACATGCAAGAGCAAATCTGAAGTACAACCACCACTGAAAAATATGAGAGTTTATACCTTTCAGACTAATGAAAAAGAAAGAGGCATTCTTGTTTTGTTGTGAAAGTACTAAAAAAATGCCTTCAGGGAGGCCTACCTGGAAGAGCGTTTTTTTTTCTTCTTAATATCAGCTAGGCAGGGTGTGACTATTACGGAGATCTGAGAATCGGGCTGAAAATTCTGACGGAAACATCTGTCAACATGCAGACAGGTAATATTAGAGTTAAAGTTATTGTGATGGAGTCCTGTGACAATCACCACTCATGTTAACCTAAAAAAGAAACAATAGTGAAAGAGGCTAAGTGCTTCTTTTTATCTTTTCAAAAACCATTACCAGTTGCCCAGTCCACACACAACATGCAGAACTGGAGGGTTTTGTCACTAACTCTTTATCTCCCTTTTCTCAGGGGTGTTGTGCAGTCAGTCACACTGGAAAGATACCTTTTCCTTCCATTTCTGGCCGGCTTCAGAGATCCATCGTCCGAGAAATTAACTGGACCCGTCCAATTTCCTGCCTCGTCCCCTTTGAGTCGGCTAAACTGTTGCGCACTAGTAAGAAAATCAGTCAGTTTATTTGGGATTTATTGTTCTTTGTGTGCATTTGTCAACAGCAGCTCACTCACACATGCATGCTTTATACATCAGGAGACCAGCATTTTGGCTCAAGAAACACTCTTATAACAAGAAATATAGTCTAAATTCCTTATTTGTTTATTGCTATAGTTCAATTGGTGCAGTAGTATTTGTTAATTATTATTGTTTACACTTGACTGGACTAGTGCCACCATCCCAAGTGAGATCCAAATATTTAGGCCTACACTCTGTTATTTTGGCGGGGAGTGTTAAACGTCAATGATTTAAATGTAATGAATGTAATGAATGAGTTGCTGTGATTAGGCGTCCATTTAGACGGACTATATCAGGTTTTAGGGCCCAATAAATTCATTGTCAAATAGAAAATCTCTATCAACAATGGAATTTTGTTGTCAACATCTTGGTTGGGGACAGGGAGGGAAAGAAGTTGCAAATTTATGTTTTCGTTTTAAATAATGTGTTTTGCTACAACAGCTAATTGTATTTTTCAGTTAGAACAGAAGAATAATTCAAATCACGATTAAAAATTCACACTTCTACACATGCACGCCATATCAAAATATGCACTAAATCTGGTTTAAACAAGGTCAGGGTCAGGACCTCACCAGGACTAAAGCTGGACAGGAACAAAACTAGGAGCTCTTAGGTATAAAGTATTCTGTGGGCGTGAATCTAAATCCACACCAGAGTTAGTGCCCATTTATCGGCCCATTTTGCTTCTCAATCTCATGTTTCCTTTCACAGCAGTGAGCAGAGGGTGGAACTCATTACACAACTTGGGAGGCACAAATGCACTTGTTATTACAGTAAAATGTGTTTCTCTGCCAAAGTGGGTCACTCACTCAGGTAGTTCTACATTTTTCCATTTTGAAAGCATTGTATAAGAAACTGCAGGCTTATACGGTTTATTGAAATTACATGAAATAGTTATATAATGCAGCACAGTACAGTAATTCATAGAGCATTTGTTTTGCATGGCTGAATTCAATATCACATAGCAGTGTATTCATATATACTGAGTATCTCACTCCCATCATCTTTTTTCTCTCAGTTGTGCTGTGTGTGCTCACAGACTGTAGCAAAATGGCTGCCATGGAACTGCTGATCTGTCTCATATGGCTTGTTCCCCTTTTGATCCTAAGATGAGCGCTTTGGAGGAGAAGCGCGAGCGGAGGTGTCTGAATTCATGCATCTCCTCTCTGGATGCATTGAATGTATTGTCAATATTCACCCCAGCAAAATGTCAAAGGTGAGGGGTTATGAGGAATTCAACATTGCAGCACATGTATGTCAGGGAACCATATATGTGCTGTTTGTAAATAATCTTGTTGTGGGGGAACATTCTTCACAAGTCATTGGGTTGTTGTTCATTAAAAAAATAAGTCCAGCTTCTCAACATCTGCTCGTCTCACACTGAAATTTGTCTCAATGTGTAAAGGGAGGGGTCTGCAAATAAAAGTAGCCTATAATATCTGCCATTTGAACAGTACTACTTGTGCTTATGAATACTTCTCATGGTAAGGGTATCATAAAACATCCCTCTGCCTTGGCTTAACTGAGTGTAGCCTGGTTAAAAATGAATGTTTGAAGTTGTGGAAGAAATACACATCATCTGACACATGATGAGCTAGATTTTGCCTATTTGTGGTGATTGGATGCCTTGTTAGATGTAGGCTAGGACCAGTCGAGAAAGCTGAAACATAAAATCAAATAAAGATCATTCGGGAAACAAAGGGAAATAATAACCATACACAGCAGATGCACTGTGTATGGTGTGAATGTGATGCTTCATCATCATAAAAATATCAGAAAAAAAATCCAATGAAAACGGTTTCTATGTTACTGGAAAAATGGATGGTTATTGCCGTTCATTTCAGCCACCTAAGCTTATCCTATTTTCGCCATACATTAGTGCCAGTGAGCTCCTATTTAAAACCACTGGTTAGATGTGTGTCGGTGCTTAGCAGGTTTAATTTTTTACCATTTGGCCTACACTCTGCCTCCATCAAAATACAGATTAAGATTCCACACTTACCTTTTAATGTAGTTTTTTCCATAAAGTATCTGCTGCAACAGTGTGACGAGCCCAAATGCGCAAATAAATATAAAACAAAGAGACCTATTGCCGAGTATGTCTTTACCCGACGATGGGTCGGCGTATCCCATTCTGCGGCGCAGCATCCACGGCTGACGGTGACACCCTGCGAGGTGTCTCTCCGCTGCATTCAGGACCAGAAGCGCAGGTTTCCTCTAACCACTGGACACGGCATTGTTCATCTACAAAAGTTCACTGCCCTTTGACCACAGCATCATTGTGGTCAGAATAAACCATAAAAACGTGTGGGCTACTTCAAAAACAATGGCATCCACACTACTCAAATGAATGATGAAAAGGCGCACTATGGGTCTGGCTTTGTACATCAACAATCCGTAGAGTCCGACGAAATAGTGTATCTTAAAAATAGACTGTTGGTTCACCAGATCGCCCGTGCAAATTAACACGCATCATGGTCATCATCTCAAATCTGCGCCTGCATCACGCCAAAAGGGGGAGGACGCGCCTTTTCTTAGTCTGGCGCCAGGGGCGCGCTGTGTACCACAGATGCTCCTTACACAGCCGAATACAAGGTCAGGGTGTCCGAAATGAAAAAAAGGTTTTATATCAAACTACGCTGCACATGCCGCCGTTCACAAACCCCTTGACTATCTAGCCCCTCTTCCTTATACGCTTAAGGCCCATTGAAGAAGGACGTTTATGAAGGCCCCTCAAGTGTGTGCTTTATTCTTAACTCAGTTTTGGTTGTTTTTTTTGGAATATTTGGAAAGATTTACTCAGTGGCAGGATATATGGTTGGTTAATCTCTGTGCAAGGTGTTTTGGTTGAAGTTTAAGACATACAGTGTCTATTGGAATCTGGGTAACTTGGAACCATAGAATAACGCGACACCTGGTGGGCGATGTAGGCTAAGCTTCAACGCGAGTGCGCGACCATTTTGCTAGACTTACTTTTTTTTTATTGGAACAATAATCTTGTAAACAAAAAGTAGGCATATTTTTAACATGTGCCACTTTTTAATAATTATTATATTTTATAACCATTAATATTGTTTCTTTGATTAAATATGTGATCAATATGTATTTTTATGATACTATGCAAATTCCCGCAAGGAGACAATGAAATATGTTGTATCTTTATTTTAATGATATACCTACGTTATTCATAAATATACTTAAGGCCTAGGCATGTAGTCTATGGGTCTAGGACAACGGTTACTATTCAGTGTTGCACGCACGGATGTTATTTGATGTGGCACGAACTCTTTTCCGGTCTCTTTCCCCCTAGCCACCGGACGAAATGGTATGTTTGCCGTATGATCAGACAAAATCTTCTAACATCAGCCTAATCTGTCCTTCCCCCCACATAACGTGATTGATAATCTGCTGTGGATATTTGGTGTCATCCACCGATTCATATATTTTTCTGAAAATGCGAAAAATTTTGTTGATACTTTTCATACAGCGAGCCTGTGTTGCTGTCATGCTGTAGGCTTCCGTGATTCTGATAACTGAATGTAGGGATAATAGAGCAAAATGTCACATTATCAGACTTGCAGTTAAACTCACTTTAAAGCAGATTTAAGTTTAGACCTGCTTATTCAGTGAAGGTCTAAGCTATTTAGTGTTAGCTGTTAGCATAGCTGGTCTTGTAGCACCATTTCGTCGGTGTACCGTTCGGAGTCTTGTCAGTGATTTAATATTAAAAAAAAAATGTCTGAACTTATGACTATTCTGATTCAACTTTTTCGCTGAGACAAGACCAATGAGAAATTTAGTTGCAGTGTTTTATATTGTATGTTTTGTTACTCTGACCGATTTGTCTTCTCCCCCCCATAGACTAAGGGAACATCATCCTTTGGAAAGCGTCGAAACAAGACGCACACTTTGTGCCGTCGTTGTGGGGCCAAAGCCTACCACCTGCAGAAGTCTTCATGCGGGAAGTGCGGCTACCCTGAGAAGCGCAAGAGAAAATGTAAGTGGAATTATTGAGCCCACCGTCTGTGTTTTGGGGAGTGTATGGTGTAATTGTTTTATATAGGCAGGTTGTCCATGCGTTCCTAAACATTTCTTGTTTTTACGGCTAGATAACTGGAGTGCCAAGGCTAAGAGGAGGAACACCACTGGCACTGGCCGTCTGAGACACATGAAAGTTGTCTACCGGAGATTCAGGTATCAACTATATGTAAAAAATGTGCTGTGCATTATACCTTAAATGTGTATGTTGTGTCGTGTATGCACACTTACGACATAGTGCAACTGTTGTGTACTTGTATATCAGCTCTGCATTTTCTGAATGCCATGCTCAATGATTTCCCATTTTAAAAAAACTTTCAAGGTGGTAATTTTTAGGGCCATGGTTGTGCAGGGATGCAATTTTTGGATGGAGTCACTTGTCTTCACCTAGGATTCTTGTTTGATTGGCCAAAGAGAATCTTCTATTCAGAATCTTAAATTGCTCAACTCTAAATGTAATCTAATCTGTAATTTGTGGTAATATCTAATTATCAAATTGATATTGTGACTCTGAAGACTCTGGATGAGTTTTTAGAGAATTTTTCTTGGACATGGTTATCTTGGCATTGATGATATATGCAATGCCAACATATAGGGAGTACTATAGGTAGTACAACATATTGTCCAGCCTTGTCAGTGATGATTTTAATACACAAATGTCTGAACTTATGACTTAATTGTGATTCAACTATTTATCTGAGACGAGACCTGTGGCAATTCCTAATTTTATAATTTGTTCCTATATTTTAAGAGAAAGGTGGAGTTCAAACTCATTTTGGATGTTAATTCTGTCAGTATGGGTAGCACAAAATAAATGACTCAAAGGTTTTATACCATTCATTTGAACATGCATTGTTTGTATGCGTCAAGTTTTTGGGCAAAGATTTACAAAATGTATTTGCATCATTGTAAGTTTCATTTGAGTCTGTAGTGTGGACTGAAGTTAAAAATGCTTTAGCACAACCTTAGGTTCTTTCAAAGTTAAATGGAGAAAGCTGTAAATATCATAACCAAAAGTTTTTGTTTGTTGCAGGAATGGATTCAGAGAAGGCACCACTCCTAAACCTAGACGTGCTGCTGTGGCTGCCTCCAGTTCATCTTAAATTTTGTTAAAATAAAAACTGGTCATAAACGACACCTGACTTGTTCTTGAGTGTACATGTTTCTAAACTATACATGTGGTCCTCTAAATGCTGAGTTTGAGGGATGACATGTTTACCAAATTTATGTTTTGTTTAGACAGCATGATAAATATTTGGCTTAGTTTTCACTCTGCCGCACCCGTCTTGGTAATAATGAATGCAAGCAGTCTCATTGAACTTCTACATACCACGCTCTACTGTTTGTGGGTAAGTGGTTCACTTGTATACCTACACAAAATGGAAGTCACAACAATACATCAGTCTTAAATGGCCAATTTGCAATGTTGCTTGTGGGTGCAGTGTAGGTCTGAATTTGCAGTCAAACCAGACTAAAAAAGTTAACCAGTGAAATTCCTCCTGTGATTTGAGACAAAGTGGACTGTCCAGGTGCAAAATGCAAAGAAGACTTTGTAAATGTTAAATTTTTTGCTACACGGAAAGTGAAATGAGATGTGGGCCTGCTTGTTTCACATTGTTTAACTGGTTGACTCTGGTGTTATTTTAGCTGTTTGTATAGTTTACATCCATCCATGCAGGTACAACTTTTAATGGCTATAGCACGTGGTTGAACTTAAACTATTGTAACCTGACAATTCTGGCATGTTCTTTATGTCTAATTGTTGACTTTATTAAGGGACGTGGTCATAATTTCAGGAATGCAAAGGTGGGCTAATGCTTGTCACTACTACCTCTTGAAGACCAGGCCAGAGCTTGCATTCACTAGTAAAGTACGTGTATCTCAGGTCCCTCCGGGTGTTGCTTTCATACATTTAGGGTGAGAACTCACCAGCAGGGGGAGGAGGACAACTGCTCTCACTGACTGCATCTGCACCCACTTGTATTGTCCGTCCCATTTTCCCGAGAAGAGAAATCGGACAGCAAATCCTGGTATGTTGCGATATACCGCGGTTACTGGGAACAACGCACCCCATCTGCTGCTGAAATGAGATGTAAGTACGGAGTTTTACGGACGTCCGTGTACTTGCTGTCATTTTAAAGGTATTCATATGCCACTTTGGTTGTAGTCTTTGCCCTGGGACCAGTTTGTGTCTTTTTCTTGCTGTTGTGGGTACCTGCATGTGGAGAAAAAGTTACCTCCGGCTCAGGTACGTGATTGGCCAGGGTGTTCAAAGGCTTGTAGTTTTTTACATGACTGTCAAACTAATACCATGGATATACGATGATAATATACACATAACTTGTTTATTTTGATCACGTTTTGTTTTTTGAAAGTGATATTTTATTGTTCTCACTAAAGTCAGACATTCTTGAAGACCCCGATAACAAAAACGTGTTCCCGCAGGCTTTCCCGGAGCATTACCTAATAAATGCGCTTTGTTGGAAGAAAAAAGTTCATTTGGAGGCAGCTGGATGTGTACGCACCAATCTGCACATGTGTTGCTAATACTACTCCTGTTATAAGGCATGCTGCGCAAAACTAACCTAATTCGTTCAGTTTATCGCTTTGTTTTTTGACTACATTAGTAAAACAAAACAAAAATCTAGGGCTGCAAATAAATGTAATTTAATATTATACTTTTGTTTGATAGTACCTCAATAATGTGATTTTCATGGAAATGGGAATGGAATTATAGTCAGGGTATGGTGGACAAGCATGTTTTTTCATGTTTTAATTATATTTGAGGTGCGTAGGTGAGTACAACGTGACTGGTATGTCATTTATTTTGATCCGGCGATTAACATGATTTAGGATTGTCTCTTTATGGAGGCTGCATGCCACCTCCATAAAGATTCCATGGAAATAGAAAGTTAACCCCCAACATTCTCCATTTTTATCTAATACAGTGGTCCTCCTCAAGGCCAAATAAGAATCAGGTTTATGGAGATGTAAGACCATTTAGGTACATGCTTTTCAGCATCTTCAGTGCAATAATAAACAACCATCATAATAATAAACACAAACACAAACCTTTTATTTTAGTTTATTGTTTGCAGATTTGTATTTATTTATTTATTTATTTAATGAGACAGGGACTGCACACAATCTACATTAACCTTAACAGGAGAGATGCATTGTACCTGGTTGTAGCACCAGTGCTACTTTCTACCTTTTGTCCCTGGGCAGGTTTATTGATTGATTGTATTTAATTGACCTTAGCTCAGCTGTTCTTCCTGGAGACCTATGTAGCATGTTTTGGGTTGTTCCTATTGAATGATCTGCCAGCAATTTTTCCCCCACAGTGAACCCCTGCTGCTATCTTCCTTGCCAGAACCAGGGTGTGTGTGTGAGGTATGCTGAGGATAAGTATGAATGTGACTGCATTCGCACCGGCTTTCATGGAGAAAACTGCACAGTTCGTGAGTCCTGTCTTCTCAAATACAGTTTTTTATGATTGTCTGAGAAATATTCCAAATATTTCCTGAAAAACACCCTGCAATATTTTGCTGTAAAAACATCCCTTTCAGCTTGGGGTTGTAAAATGAATAGTGTTACGTAGCCCATGGCTCTAGCCTCAAAATGTGAGGTATTCTTGTCTAGACCTAAATATTTAAATTAAATAGACTGCCTTAGCCAGCTGGATCAGTAGCTCCATTCCAACAGATTTCCTCTTCAGCAGAATAACATCACTTCAGCTAATCAACTGTAGCTAGAGAGTTGCAGTTACATCATTTCTGGCACAAATTAACAACAATGGTCAAATCTGGGATAGGGAAATGTAAGGGAAGAAGGGTAGAGCTTAATTTGTAAATCAGTGCCTTTTGGAGCAGTTTTGCATTGATGTCATGAGTTGGGGGATATTGGCTCATTCCTCCAAAACATTTCCTGGAAATCGTAGGGCAAATACAAGAACACTTTTCACAAATCAATCAACTTTAACAAAAAGCAGCACAGGGCAGGTGTTTCATGCCTTTGTCATTTTAATAGTTGGAATTTTTAGCTGAGACACAGAAGCCAAGAAATTGAACTGGCCAGGCCTGTTTAAACAAGAGTATCTTCTTACTGTCGGATGCTTCAAATTAGATTGCTTAAACATTGTTTTGTTTTTACTTCTCACAATAGCTGAATTTTGGACCAGAGTGCGGCTGTTCCTCCGACCTAGCCCTGGAGCGGTGCATTTCATCCTTACACACTTCAGCTGGATCTGGGACATTGTCAATAGTACCTTCATGAGGGACTTCCTAATGCGTCTCGTCTTAACAGGTTCAGAAACATCACCTCAATGAGATATTTTCAGTGTTTGACACAATCACTCATTTTTACTTTGCCTAACTAGTCAGATCCAACTTTATACCCAGCCCACCAACATACAACTCCAAATACAGCTACCTTTCCTGGGAGTCCTACTATAACGTTAGCTACTACACTCGTCTTTTGCCTCCTGTTCCAGAAGATTGCCCTACCCCTCTTGGGGTCAGAGGTGAGCCTGTGAATAATATGCATTCATTTACCATTGAAGGAACTGTATGTAGCCTGTTGTCTTATTGGTTTTAAAAAGGTACTGCAATCATTACTGAGCCTGGATTGCCTGGAATATAAAAAATACATGTTTTTCTCATTCCCAGTATATAGGAATCTCCACCTTAACTGTGAAGTCTTTCTGACAGTATATGAACAGGCCATGCCTCATGTGAAACCTCAGAACCTCCAGCTGCAGGTGCTGGGATTTAAGTAGTGAGGAAGCTGATAAGACAAGAGTCTATGTTTTAGGTTTCTATTACGTTTAAACCAACTTTCAGCATTTAAATTGGCAACCTAAATGAAAGACTCATGTGATGCTCGTTCTGCTTTCTGATTTGAGAATGAAAACACAAACTTAACAAATTATATGGCCATCATGTCCAATTTGTTTTATGATTAAATAAATCAGCATTACAATTCTAAACAGTAAGAGCTATATTTTATTTTCTGCCTCATATTTGGAGACACGCATCATATTTCAACATCTTCCATACAGTTCCTTTAATTCTTTCACACTTATTTTTTTCTAAGTTTTAAACCCTACATATAACTTCTGACACAAATCTCAATATCTCTTCTACCCCAACTCTTCTGTTCTTCTGTATTTTCCTCAGTGCACACATACCACTTCACTTATATGTTAAAGGTTAGTTAGGTTAGTTAAAGTAAAGTTTTCTTGGCAATTATAACATAATACTGATACTATTTTCCTAATCTTCATATATATATATATATATATATATATATATATATATATATATATATATATACAGAATTTCTTTGTGAATACATCAAATAATGAAACATATGCAATATAGTTTTATATATGTCCATAATCTACAGAAAATGTTAAAATTTGTTTCCTAAATGCCTGCAGTGTGTTGCCTAATACCTAACGTTTTGTTACACTGGAACTATCCTACTGATTTGTAACATTTGTAGATTATAGTTAATTTCATGTTTCAGTCTATATTTTATTTGTCCATTTAGGTGGAGCTGGGTTACCTGACCCTGAGCTGTTGGTTGAGAAATTATTTAAAAGGAAGACTTTCAGAAAAGACCCACAGAGATGTAACTTGATGTTTGCATTTTTTGCTCAACACTTTACACACCAGTTCTTCAAGACTTATAACCGCATGGGTCCAGGCTTTACGAAGGCTTTAGGGCATGGTGTAAGTGGGTTTTCATGACTGTATTATATATCCTATGAGTTTCATTTCTTTAGGTTTTAAATATTCCTCCAGGTTGATGCTGGACACATTTATGGTGACAGTTTGAAACGTCAGTTGCAACTTAGGCTTCTCAAGGATGGAAAACTCAAATATCAGGTATATATATATATATATATATATATAGAGAGAGAGAGAGAGAGAGAGAGATAGATATATGATAATTTCCCAATTTGATTTCCTTAGCTTATAAATGGAGAAATGTACCCCCCAACTACTTTGGAAGCTCCTGTAAAGATGAACTACCCACCAAACACCCCTCAGAACCAGCAGCTGGCCTTTGGACATGAATTGTTTGGACTACTTCCTGGTTTGGGGATGTATGGCACAATTTGGCTGAGGGAACACAACAGAGTGTGTGACATTCTGAAGACTCTGCATCCCCATTGGGATGATGAGCAGCTTTTTCAGACTACACGCTTCATTATTATTGGTGAGCTCTGTGCAATGTCTGAATGTTTTTCTAGTGGCATACCCTAACCACTGTTTGTTTAAGGTGAGACTATTCGAATAGTCATAGAAGAATATGTTCAACAGCTCAGTGGATACCATATGAAGTTGAAGTTTGATCCGACCATGCTGCACAATACTGATTTCCAATATGGCAACCGTATTGCTCTGGAGTTTGACCACTTGTACCACTGGCACCCTTTGATGCCTGATGCACTCAATATTGATGGAGATACATTTACCTATGAACAGTTTATCTTTAATACCAGCATACTCTCTCACTATGGCATAGAGAAGTTGGTGGAGTCTTTTTCTCGACAACCTGCTGGCCAGGTAAAGTAATTTGTGATGGGCTTCTTTTCTGAATATCCTAAGTACTTCAGTATTTTCATTTTTGAATTTAGATTGGTGGTGGTTATAACTTGCATGCTATAGTAGTCCATGTTGCTGTGAAGACCATTGAAGTGTCCCGTCTTCTGCGTGTGCAGCCCTTCAATGAGTATAGGAAAAGGTTTAACCTGAAGCCATATACATCTTTTAGAGAGTTTAGTGGTATGAAAAAACACTCAAGAGTAACTCGCACACTAATGATCACCCTATTTATTTATATTTTTTACCTTGCAGATGATGAAGAAATTGCTCTGCAACTTGAAGAATTTTATCACGGTGACATAAATGCTCTGGAATTTTATCCCGGTCTACTGTTGGAGAAAACACGTCCAGGAGCAATATTTGGAGAGAGCATGGTGGAGATGGGGGCTCCCTTTTCCCTGAAAGGACTATTGGGGAACCCCATATGTTCTCCCACGTACTGGAAACCAAGCACATTTGGAGGCAAAGTTGGATTTGACATAGTGAATTCTGCAACACTGAAAAAGTTGGTCTGTTTAAACACCAAAACATGTCCCTATGTGGCATTCAGAGTGCCAACCCAAGCAGAATTAGAAAAAGAAAACAGAAAGCGAAAAGATGAACTATGATGCAGGATTTTAATTGCAAAGATTTATCAGGTACTGCATTGAAACATATTGGACCCTTGTACACTGGTTTACATGTACACTGGCGTAGACTTTGTCTATTGCCATTATGCCCTGGAATACAGATGTTTGTGTCAATGTAATCCAATTAGGCTGGGCAATATCGACAAAGATCTTTTTTGAATAATCAGATAATATTGTGGCAATCCTACAAATATGCCCAAATGTGCTTGTTTGTGTGTGTGTGTGTGTGTGTGTTTTATACTTTTTTGCATATCTTTAAAAACAACATTCACGGTATTATAACTAGTTTGATATATTTTTTTTTTCCAAATGAGTTAATATAATTTATTTTGACACTGAAGGCTTAGCTGTATAAAATATGAATATTATACATATATTTTATTTGCTTCATTGCCAAACCAACTGTTCTATAACTGGAGGTTGGAACCATCCATGGAGGTCGCAAAATTATTTGACAGGGGCTTCCTAATGAAGACAATTTTTATATAATTTTAAACAATGCTTGACACCTTTTCAAATGCAGTGGTGAAAATAAATTCCTGTTTCTTGGCCTTTAAAATTTAATTCAGGCTACTTTATCATTTTGCGGTTATGGTGATTAAAACTGATAAGAAATGTCAAACACCACCGTGACGAGACCTCTGTCTCACGCTGGCCCCTGCACAACACTTATAGGACACCTATTATGCCAAATCGATTTTTCAGAGCTTTTAATCATGTTATAGCTGCATCTCCTCATTTACCCATTCGAAGTTCTATCTGGAGTGATTCATGCATGTTTGAGTAATCTTTAATCGCTTATTTTCAAGACTCCGTATTGCCGATCATGCCTTGTGTTCATCACCATCAGCATACGCCCACAGTGATGTATTAACTTCGTTCTGCATTTTTATTTTCTCGATTATTTTCTTCGCGTGGTCATTTTGGTACAAATGAAAAAATATCCGCTGCTCGCTGCTGCCAGTGATGAGCATCTGACATCTATCCACAGGAGTTGCCGGTGTTATGGCTCTGTCGGTGACGATATGTTCACATGTGGCGATGTGGGCGTGCCTTGCAAGGACCAAGGACCCAGCTTTAATAAACTTAATATTCCGTTTTAAACGCTGTATCCATGTCATTGCGTATTATTTTTATTAAACCACCCCAGTATATAGCAGGCTCAAGCCAATATGTGATATTTAAGATCACATGCTGCCCTTGAGATCAGATCGTTTTTGTTGCTCAAAAATACCTTGAAAAACAGTTCTTATTGTGAGAAAGGCCTCTCCAATAGACTCTAGATAGTCTACACATTCCTGTGTAACTTCACCTGGTGGTGTCTGTTGTATGCAATATTTTACACTGCAATTATGCAATTAGAGTGAACGTGTATTTATACAAAACAAAAACAAAAAAGACAAATTATGTTATCCATACTATGGATAACATAATTTGTCTTTTTTTTTTTTTTTTTTTTTTTTAGTTAAACCGCCACCCGCCCGAATTTAATTAAAATATAATTTTTAGTCACGTCATCCGCCCGACCCGCGGATTAACCGCGGATACCGCGGTTGTAACCGCAATCCGCGCATCTCTAATCCATAGGTATAGTCAAATTTGTAATAGTGAAGGTTTCTCCAGCTCAGTAGGGGGCGATACCGCTGATATTGGTTTGCAAACAAAAACAAAAGAAGTCGATACCGGATTAATCTGTGACGTAACGTGAGGACGTCGCCCGAAGCCGCAGCCTGATCAAGAGCCCCAAGACAAGAGACGGGAGGGACACTTTTAGGGTACTTAAGGCAGACTATTAGGTAAGCAATTAGCATATATAAAGATTTAATTTAATTACAACCGTGGCGTAGTTTTATTGCTTTACATCAATGAATGAAATGGAAGCTAACGGCGCAAGCTAATATAAGCGGTTTATAGGTTAGCGTTAGCTCACAAACAGGATACATTTACTCGTACTTGTATTTCCTCTGTTAAATGGACATTGTAGCTCATTTGATTGTAGTTCAAATGTGGATAATTTTGAAGTGATTTATGTCGTTGTATGATTTGACCTGAAAAAAATACTCATCCTGGCGTAACAATGCATATGGGGCGCTCATCCCTCAATGGTCGAGTCCATCATAATGCGCATAATGAGTTCTTGTTCACATTAACACACTTTTCCTAAGACAAAGCCAAATGACCTCCATATGCCTATCTCCTGAGATGCTGTTAGATCACATCCTAAACATCCATTGTAATGATTCAACAATGCCTTTTAAAAACATTCTTTCATACTTTTTTATTATTTACACGTCAAAACGACAGGAAATGTTTTGATTGCTTTTGTTATGTTGTTTCATTATTTTAGTTTCATTAACACTGCTTGAGTCTGTTTAGTGAGCTGCTGTTATGACAACTCTGGATGACAAAATTTTGGGAGAGAAGCTGCAGTACT